>NC_136428.1:23713765-24913765 GCF_052849685.1 Lactuca virosa | reverse complement strand
CGGTTAGATTTGGATTTTTGCCATTTTTAGCCCCTTTCTTCATCTTTTCTTCACCTTAACCTTCCTCGAAGCCCCGGTATCGATTCTAAACCCCGGAATACGCCACAGAGTGCCCGTGAAGCCCGAAAAATTTATCTTTTCGGTTTTGAAGCCCGACCCTTCGTAGAGCCCTGTTTCTTAATAAAACTCCCGGTTTTATTAGAAACGATCGTTTTAGGAAACGAATTGCTGCCCGATTTTCATTAAATCAAGTGAGTGTGTAGTTATTTTCACCTTACACATAGATATGAAGTATTTTACATAAAATACGTGTTATGTGAATATATATTGTTTGTTTATTTGAGATGGGTGTTGAAGGAATGATTTATACAGGTTTTTAAATAATTTAAATTGTATATGTATTTTTATCTATGAAAAATGTTGGGTAAAACATGGGTAGATAAAATAGTGGGTGTGATGAAAGGTGAGTTGGATAAAGGAGATGATCAGTAATATTGATCATTAGTTGAGGGTGAGTGGTGAAATTTGAGAGAATCACTTACTCAAAATGTTGACCCCCGTCATTCAGCAGAGTATGGATGACAACCATGGACTATTCTAGACAGTCTGTGGAACACTAGCAGGCCCGCAACCTGTAGGTGTAATGAACTATATGTTCATTTGATGTACTCTAAAAACCCATTGATATGTATTGCAGGGGGGGAATACCTGTAAATAATATTGTCGATAAATGAGAGTTATGAACTTAGCATATGTTGAATAAACCTTGGCAGCTATGGACTTAGTGCCTGTTGTATAAACCCTGGTGATGGTGTGACCTTGTGCCTATTCCTTAGGATGAATCCTTAGGAAGGAGTGATAGTTGAATCTTAGGGTAAACCCTTAAGAAATAAATAAGATAATGGGGTTGGGGTAATTTGGTTGATTGTTTGATGTTTAAGTATAATAAATTTATTTATTGTGGGTTGAAAACCCTATATGCTTACCAGGCTTCCAAGCCTGACCCACTCAGCTTTTTATGATTACAGGTAGTGGACCCCGAGCATAGTCGGATGATGATGATGAGTGATTTATGGATTATAGGCCAGTAGTTATAAATTAACTGTTGTAAGGCTTATAATGTCTTGTTTATGCTTTTGATCTGTATCGAAACATGACATCCCGAGGTTTTAATATAAAAAGGAAATTATATATTTCTTAAAGAAAAATTTTGATAAAATTTTATCATATGTTGTTTTGGGGACCAATTCCGCAACATCTTTTAAAAAGATTCTCTGGTTTTATTTTAAAAAGCATAAATTAAATCGGTCTTTTCTGGCCGAGAAATTAGGGGATGTCACAGTTGGTATCAGAGCATTAGTTTAAGCGAACTAAGAAATTGTAGGATTTCTAGACTTAAACTTAGGATGCTAAGCGATGATTGTGAGTTGAGTGTGTCTATTATATTTTAGGTAGTACACCTAAATTGACACGAGCACTAGTTTATTTTAGGAAGGATGCCTAAAATGCTTTTACATGCTAAATGTTTTGTGTTATAGCTATAACGATGCTATTATTTGTTCGGATCTATGGTCTGTTGCCGACCGGATCTGGAAACCTTATGTGTGTAGGATTCTAAACGTATGACTACGATATTAGAACTAACATATAAACGTTTCGGAGTATTAACGAAGACTTAACGTCTAACGAAAATGAAGATCTAAATTCACCTACGATTGGTGTATAGAGCGAAATGACGAGTACTCAAAATGGGTTCGGAAGCGATAATCCACAGCCTAAGCCAATCATGATGGTTGGGGTGCAGGCAATGGTGCGTACGATGTTGGATCAACAGATGGAAGAAACAAAATGTTTACTTCAACAAAGTAAGGATGAACTTACTATGCCAGTACGTCAGGCATCTGTTCTTGAGGCAACTATTAGGGTTGCTAAGTCTATTGAAGAAATGATCAATGATAGGACCGCCAACAAGGTTGAAGTTGGCAAGAAGAGGAAATTTGAGGGGTCTTCAAGGCCTAATAAGAGCAACATATCCTCAAAATCTGGCAAAAGAGGAGGTAAAGGAAATTGGTGCGGGAAGTGCAAAAATAAACACTCTGGGGATTGTGACAGGAAGGTGAAGTGCTTTAGGTGTGGAGAAATAGGGCATTACGCCAATAAGTGTACGATTCCCAAGGAGGTGTGTTATGTATGTAAAGAAGAAGGCCATATTTCTAAGAACTGTCCAAAGAACAATGAAGTAACAAGGCCAAGTGCACCATCAACACCAAAGGAATTTCAGGATATCCTTGACGAAGCGATTAATAACGCTAGGAAGTAGAAGTAAAGACTTGATACCCGAAGATCAAGTTACGAAGTAGTAATGTGAATAGTAACAAGTGGTTTAGCCTATTAGAGGCATAGTATAGGGTAAACTTGAACCTTTGTGTAATCGTTTCAAGGAAATAATATAAACCCTGGTTTTGTCATCTGATGAATGGAATGGTTCGTGTAATTTTTGAAGTTGTCCCAATCGTCTGGAATTTCCATCACCAACCAAGTTGAAGCAAAATTGATGATTGAAGATACGCATGGAAGAAGTCCTAGTGGAGTCTAGGAAAGTTTTATGATTAATTGGACACATTCGTATGTGTTAAATTGTTTTGTGATTTTAGGACTTGGAGACAGCTAGACCGTACTTGGGACGAGTATGAGTAGGTGTGAACAGCAGTAGAGATCTATACTACTGGAAGCATAGGACTCACACTTGGATCAGGGAAAGTCACAAGGTTACCGAGGAGCTATTATTTGATTCCGTCTTGTTCTAGTTTGTCGTTACCATCGTTTCGGTAATGACTAAGAAGATGATTGTTATTCCGACCTTAGAGGTCATATCGAATCGAGTCCGACTAAGATGAGTTTATTATGTGGTTCAGAGAACCAAGTTCGATGTAGTATTTGACTTAAGCCAGAAGATTGAAGTGAGAAATGATCAAAGCGATCAATAGAAGTATCGCACTCATTGTTAAAGAAGTAGGTAGTTAGAAATAATACATGTTGAACTGTGATTGTATCACATTAGAACATGAAGGAAGGTATAGTTTGTTCCGAAATTTGTCCCTAGGAGATCTGAGTCTAAGTAGTGCAGTATACAATGAGAGATCATTAGAACATGACCCATCGGTCTGTTACAATAAACGAAGGAAAATACTTATTCTAAGAAGAAGAAGGAGTCCTCAATAAGGATTTATTTTGTAACTCGAAGGTTACGATTGAAAGTCCTATGGAGATCTGAAGCTTTTTAGGATTAGCTGGATATTATCGCTGATTTATCCAAGGCTTTTCTTCGATCGCGACTCCATTGACAGTTTTGACCCATAAAGGAGTTGTCTATACTCGGAATGAGAAGCATAGGAAGCTTTGAGAAGTTAAAGAAGATGTTGTGTGAAGCACCAATTCTTTCGTTACCTGAAGGAGTTGATGACTTCACAGTTTATAATGATGCCTCTGGAGTTGGGTTAGGTTGTGTTCTGACCCAAAGGGATAAAGTGATAGCGAATGCATCGAGGCAATTGAAGGAGCATGAAAGGAACTACCCCACTCATTGTCTGGAGTTGGCAGCGGTAGTATTCGCCTTAAAGGTATGGAGAAGGAATTAAACATGAGGCAACGACGCTGGCTAGAGTTATTCAAGGACTACGACTGTGAGATACTTTACCACCCTGGTAAAGCAAATGTTGTTGCTGATGCTCTCAGTCGGAAGGTAAATCTTGAAAAGAAAAGGCCAAGAGCGTTGAGAATTGAAGTTGTCTTGACAATTGTGGAAAGTATAAAGAAAGCTCAAGAGGAAGCTTTAGAGAAAAATGACCGAAAGAAAGGAACGTTTGGGAAAAACGTTAGTGTAGATACAAACGGTCAAAGACTGAAGGTATTCAAAGATAGGATTTGGGTACCTAAGGCGGGAGGAGTAAGAGGTCTTCTGATGGAAGAAGCTCACAAAACCATGTACTCGATTCAGCCCGGCAGTACGAAAATGTATAGCGATCTAAAACCCTATTACTAGTGGCCGACGATGAAGCTCGATGTTGCTAAGTATGTGGCCGAGTGTGTAACTTGTGCTAGGGTTAAGGCACAACATCAGAAACCGTATGGGAGTTTAGAACCTTTACCTATACCCATGGGTAAATGAGAAGATATCACTAAGGATTTTGTGACTAAACTGCCCAGAACAAGGAACGGTCACGACATGATTTGGGTGGTCGTTGATCGCTTCACTAAGAGTGCGCATTTCATAGCCGCTAACGAGAAATGGTCTATGGATAAACTTGCGAATTCTTATGTGAAGCAAATTGTGAGGCTACACGGTGTTTCGTTAACGATTGTATCCGATCGTAACAGCCGTTTTACCTCAAGGTGTTGGAGGAGTCTGTAAGAGGAATTGGGTACCAAGTTGTGTTTGAATACAACTTACCATCCACAAACCGATGGTAAGAATGAATGAACAATTCAAACATTGGAGGATATGCTGAGAGCATGTACCCTGGAATTCCAAGATAACTGGGGTAAACACTTACCTCTAGTAGAATTTTCCTATAATGATAGTTTCCACTCGAACATCTAGATGGCACCTTATCACGCTTTGTATGGGGAAAAGTGTCGAATGCCGTCATGTTGGCTGGAAGCTGGGGAAAAGCAGTTTATGGGACCTGAAATAGTCCATCAGACTGCTGAAAAGTTGAAAGTGATTAGGGAAAGGAGGTTAGCTGCTCAAAAGAGCTATGCTGACAAGAAAAGACAATCGATATCATTCGAAGTTGGAGATTCGGTTTTACTTAAAGTCTCGCCGTGGAAGGGACTTATAAGATTTGGTAAGAAGGGAAAGTTGAGTCCAAGGTTTATTGGACCATTTAAAGTTCTTCAGATGATCGGGAATCAAGCTTACAAGCTAGAATTACCGGAAGAACTAGAGGGTATTAGCGATACCTTTTATGTGTGTTATTTAAGGTAGTTCACGGGAGGTGTGCCCGACATAATTCCCATTTCTGAATTAAGGTTGGATGAGAGCAAGAGGTTAATTGGAGAACCTGAGGCAATCGTTGACCGTAAGACTAAGAAGTTATAACGTAAGATAGTCGATTTAGTGCTTGTGCGTTGGAAACATATAAATGGGCCAAATCCCACCTGGGAAACGTAGAGTGACATGGTGTGTCACTACTCGTAGTTGTTTGTCGTTGTGTGATTCTGGGGACGGAATCATCCTTAGGGGGAGAGAATTGTAACACTCGTGTTTCTAGCCTAGGCATTAATATTAAGGTGATAGTCTAGGCTAACCTTTGTAACTCATTTTGAAGAAATGAAAAAGGAATTATATGAATTTTATGTGAATTATGTGTTTTATACTTAATTATTAGGGTTTAAATAATTAAGAATAAAAATGAGCGTCAAAAATTAAATTTTAGATAAAGCCGATATCTATTATGAAACTTGTAGTGGGCGTGAAAAGGATTACGGATATATAAAGAATGCCGAAATCCGAGTTATAACGAAGAAGTTATGACCTGTCGAAGTTTCACGATAAACCGGCACGGGGCCGAATGTCGTAAAAAGTGAGTTTTCGATAAACTACTTTTTGGCCTTAGTGATCTAAACGAAACTCGTAGTGTTCGTTAAACCGAGAAGTTCGATAAAAAGAACGCCCAAATCTGACTTCGTATGAGGAAGTTATGATTTTTCGAAGTTTCAGCTTAGCGGTAGACAGCTAAAAACTCGAATTTTAGATCGAGTGATTTTTTGCCGACATGACCTAAACGAGAATCGAAGGTCTCGTCATTAGGAGCACAACGGTAAAAAGTCTGACGAAAACGGACGTCGGATGAAGAAGTTATGAATTTTTAACGGATTTCCACTCCCGGTCTGTTAAAAATAATAATATAAAATTTAAAGTCAAAATTAGCCGACGAAGTCTAAACGGAAGTTGTAGAGCGTAATTTTAGCTACGCGTGCATATAAAGAACGTCAAAAACGGAGCTCGTATGCGAACGTTATGGATTTTAGAAGTTTTTGCACAAAAACCGAGAAAATTCGCATAGTCACAATTGCCACGTCACCCTCGATTAGAATGTGACACGTGTCCGAAATCAGTGACTCATGCGAAGCCACGTGGCGAAGCTGCTGAGTCATCCGAGCACATGGCCTTATCTGAAGCGGTCCAGTAGCCATGCAACACGTACCCTCTTAGCACGAGACCGAACCCTCGCTGACTGCCACGGTGCCTAGGCTTCAGACCAGTAGACCTCGGTCCAATAGGAGACTGCCAGCGAGCCTTCGCAGGTGCGACCCACGTGCAGCCCTCGTGCGAGCCTCCTCTGCGAGCCGTCGGATCCGCGGAGCGTGGCCACTTCTCATCCGTTGGATCAAGACTTCAGACCCTATATATAGAAGGGGACCTGCGAGCCTTCCCGGTTAGATTTGGATTTTTGCCATTTTTAGCCCCTTTCTTCATCTTTTCTTCACCTTAACCTTCCCCGAAGCCCCGGTATCGATTCTAAACCCCGGAATACGCCACGGAGTGCCGTGAAGCCCGGAAAATTTATCTTTTCGGTTTTGAAGTCCGACCCTTCGTAGATCCCGGTTTCTTAGTAAAACTCCCGGTTTTATTAGAAACGATCTTTTTAGGAAACGAATTGCTGCCCGATTTTCATTAAATCAAGTGAGTGTGTAGTTATTTTCACCTTACACATAGATATGAAGTATTTTACATAAAATACGTGTTATGTGAATATATATTGTTTGTTTATTTGAGATGGGTGTTGAAGGAATGATTTATACAGGTTTTTAAATAATTTAAACTGTATATGTATTTTTATCTATGAAAAATGTTGGGTAAAACATGGGTAGATGAAATAGTGGGTGTGATGAAAGGTGAGTTGGATAAAGGAGATGATCAGTAATATTGATCATTAGTTGAGGGTGAGTGGTGAAATTTGAGAGAATCACTTACCCAAAATGTTGACCCCCGTCATTCAGCAGAGTATGGATGACAACCATGGACTATTCTAGACAGTCTGTGGAACACTAGCAGGCCCGCAACCTATAGGTGTAATGAACTATATGTTCATTTGATGTACTCTAAAAACCCATTGACTTGTATTGCAGGGGGGAATACCTGTAAATAATATTGTCGATAAATGAGAGTTATGAACTTCGTATATGTTGAATAAACCTTGGCAGCTATGGACTTAGTGCCTGTTGTATAAACCCTGGTGATGGTGTGACCTTGTGCCTATTCCTTAAGATGAATCCTTAGGAAGGAGTGATAGTTGAATCTTAGGGTAAACCCTTAAGAAATAAATAAGATAATGGGGTTGGGGTAATTTTGTTGATTGTTTGATGTTTAAGTACAATAAATTTATTTATTGTGGGTTGAAAACCCTATATGCTCACAACGCTTCCAAGCCTGACCCACTCAGCTTTTTATGATTACAGGTAGTGGACCCCGAGCATAGTCGGATGATGATGATGAGTGATTTATGGATTATAGGCCAGTAGTTATAAATTAACTGTTGTAAGGCTTATAATGTCTTGTTTATGCTTTTAATCTGTATCGAAACATGACATCCCGAGGTTTTAATATAAAAAGGAAATTATATATTTCTTAAAGAAAAATTTTGATAAACTTTTATCATATGTTGTTTTGGGGACCAATTTCGCAACATCTTTTAAAAAGATTCTCTGATTTTATTTTAAAAAGCATAAATTAAATCGGTCTTTTCTGGCCGAGAAATTAGGGGATGTCACATCTAAACATTTGAGACTTATTGTTGTAAGTTCTAAAACTGTTTAGACACACTTGTGAACTATCTAAGGAAAGGTGTATGAGTTTGAGAAGCCTAGATAAAGTCTTATCGAAGCATCTCGTATCAGAAATCTGAACTTTGGTAAGAAAGTCAATAAGTATTGATTTCTAGAAGTCCAGCTGATTTCTGGGTACATGTCAAAGCTAGTGGGAGCATAAGTGTTATGCTAATAAGATTGTAATTATTATGCTAGTGGGAGCACAATTATTACGCTAAGTGTTGCAAGTTAGCAATGTTAATTATAGAAAACAAAAAGTTTCAATTCGCAAAGTTGCAGGGCTTGAAAAGTTGTTTTGCTATAATTAAGGGAGAGGAATACATACTTCATTTCAAATGTAAAAGCTTAGATTGAGATTTTAATCAAATTTAGTCAAGGATATATATGAGTGCTATGTTGGAATGGTTCAACATAAGGAAATTCTATATATATGGAAATGTTAATTGCGTTTTCAAATTTGATTATGATTACGGCATCCCTCTTCATAGTTCGAATTGTGAGAACATGGCAAATAGAAATATTATAGCAAAAGACTGATCAAGTATCATGTCTTTATGTTAGACATTATGAATCGTATCTCATATGCTTCGGGTATAGAATCAATTACATATGCTATAATATTCTCGTGTTCTAATTTTTCCAAATGCCTAGGGCATTAAGAGGGAAAAAGGAATAGAACCGGATATGACTAAAGTGGTTAGACAACTGTTAAGGACAATCTAAGTTTCGCCAAAGATTGGTTGCTTATGGACAGTTGGAAGTATATTCTGAATTTTGGAAGGACCATATTGACATACTCTAAGAAGAGGTAACTCTTGTTCAGAAGTGATAGTCAAAATGGGAATATGGAAATGTTTCCATAAGTCGAAGTTATTCTATAAATCTGTGTAAGATTAGAAAACTTAATGCAAGAAGGATGTTCAAAGGAATGTACTTTGAATGTGATACTTCGTTTCCATGGAATTGATCTCCATTGGAATACTTTGTAATGTCTGTTGCCAAGTCTCTGTGACTTTTATGCATAGTCATTACAAGAGGATCATTGCATATAAGTTTAGAATCTAACATATTATAGTAAATGGCAAGAATTTGGTATTCTTACGTTTACAGTAAGGATTTGGAGTTGTGAAATGAGTTTCATTTGTGTTCAATTGATCTATTTCACAAAGAAATGACCATAGGCAAACATAGTATGCACGCTTGGAGCATGGCATAACTATTGTTTTAATTCAAGTATTAAGTTGATTAATCGAAACATTTTACAATAAATAATGTGTAATCAATATGGTGATTAAATAAAATGTGTTTTATTTATATCCATAAGGTAGAGACCATATTGGATTCAATTATTCTTGTGTTTCACTTTGCATGTTTTGACGTCCCGAATAACTAGGTTATTCAAACCATCCACAGTCGATCATACTTCAATAGTAGGTATTGAGGCAAGACTGTCATGAACCTGACTGTAGATTTTCTAGGTGTTTTAGACATAGCACAAGTTTGCTGCAGTGTTCATGAGTACTCCTGGAATAAGATTCGAGTATTGGATTAAACCCACGCTCATCTGAATCACTTCATGGATTTTATCACGAGTGATTGTGAGACAATAATATCTTATATTCTTGAAACCAAGACATGTGAGTTGTAGTTTACAAGTCGGTTACACATTGACATATGTAAACGCACCAGTAACTTGGTGTTATAAAACATATTGTTGTGTGTGATTTGATGAGTAAGTACAAGCAAGCATTTGAGTCGAAGTTTATCCATTCATTTTACCATTGGAGGGATAAAATCGATATATGTGGGCCCCTCGATGATTTAGTGATGACACCCGAAGTGCTTGGCCAAGCATCGACTGATTTGATTTGTTCAATTAGTCAGTTGTCATAAATCGGAAATCGGGAAACAACAGATGGACAGAGAGAATGATTATAATCCATGTCTCATGTCCATATAATATCTAGAATGGAGGAATATATGATCCCTTATCTAATGGACGCATCATTAACTAGGTCAGAATTCGACATCGGATTTTAAAAGCAACGATTGCTAGTCGAGATTGTGGAGTCGTACTTGCAATAATAGTTATTAGACTTATCCAAGTGGGAGACTGTTGGATTAGGTGTCTAAGCCCATAACTATAATTGCTATGTACTTGACCCGAGAGTAGCATGGTCCATTTGGGTTGCATATCACCACGACAATTTGATAGAATGGACTTTTGAGAAGAGGTTATTTATGATTTATTAATATATTATAAGTTCTAATATATTAATATGAAATCATATGATTTAATTAGTATTGATCAAGAATTAATTTGGAATTAATTTGGTGATCGAAAGAGACTAATTAAATTAATAGGGACTAATTATGTAAATTAGTTATATATATATATATATATATATATATATATATATATATATATATATATATATATATATATATATATATATATATGGTTTGAGCTTATGATACATGATGGACTAAGTTTATGGATGAATCCATAAAGAGTTAGTCCACTTGAATCATGGATCATGGATAATAAGCCCAAGTGTATGGATTAGGGTTTACCCATGACTCTTGGATTCCTACACTATATATATATATATATATATATATAGAGAGAGAGAGAGAGATAGGTTCAAGTATTCTAACTAATTATTGTACATCTATCGTATGCTATGAGAATGATAAAGAAAATATGTTGTTTGATAATATAAATACGTTCAATCTTACATAACTATTGTCATTAACACACATTGTCACTAATTAAATCGTCTATAAGGTTATTATACACTTATTATTATTATTCTCATTTCTGTCAGAATGTTTTATTAGGTCGTATTCTGTCAGAATGAAAATGAGTGAAAAACGATGTATGAGAACAAAAAAAAAATAATTAACGAGAATACATGAAATTGACGATATTCTTGTAAGGTTGAACGTATTCGCATTGCTAAACAACTTATTCTCTTAGTAATTCTCATAGCATACGATATATGTACAATAATTAGTTTGAATAGAATAACCTAAGCCTATATATATATATATATATATATATATATATATATATATATATATATATATGACACCCTATAGCCTAAAATTGGTTGCACAAGTTTTGCTAGAGTGTTCTTGGAGAGCCATAACCGATTTTAGTTTGCATAAACTCTCTCAAAAGTCATCCTTTGTCTAAGGTGTGTTGTGAACCATTTGAGGTGCAACATTTGGGGCACTAAGTTCTTAAAGGCCAAATACAACAAGTTCTACAAGCTACATAAAGAGGTAAACTCCTAAATAGTATTTTATGTTGTTTATGTCAATTGCATGCTAGTTGTAGGCTTAATGCTTTGGAAACAATAATGCATGTATAAATAGAGAAAACATAGATCCAAAGCATTTAGGGTTGTATGTGCACCATAGGATGTTGTAGTATACAAAACCCAACAAATATGTCAACATATGCAAATAACAATAGCAACAAACACATGTAATCATAATAGATCTACCAGTCTAACAGATCACTACAACATATCTACAACCTAACACACAAAGGATACATACTGTAGTACAAAGTATAGTGAGAAAACTCACATCGTTAATCTGAGTAACTACATCTCAACTCACAAGGTCGGGAAGGTGGTGAAAAACGTCTCCTCACTCTAAAAAAACATATAATGAAACCCTAATTAACAATTAATGCAATAAATATCTCTTAAAGAGTCTTAGTAACAATTAGTCCTCCTTTGGGCAAAAGACCATTTTGCCCCTCCAAGACTAAATCCCAACATAGCTGACCAAAAGTCAACAGTCAACCTTTATTGGACCTACACTTAGCGTAGAACATTGCTCTACACTCGATGTAAAGCTCCAGGTAGGAAAATAGGGTATTTTCATGCTACGCTCGGCATAGAGATATCTACACTCGGCGTATCCCCCCGATGACCAAAAATCATTTTAAATTCTTAATACAAAAAAATAGCCCCTCAAACTTTCAGATTTGAATCAAATGGATAAATTCCCCAACTTTATCCATTTGCATGGTGTAACAGTTGTTTTCCGAAAGTATCAGGTAAAGACTTAAAGGAACCAAAATAGGGTTTTTGGAGAAAAACCCTCTGCCACGACGTGGTGCATGGAAGCCGTGACAACCTGAAATTTTCATTTGTACGAACTCTACAGTCAAACACGTCAATTAAAAGTCAAATTCATGTCTACTAATTTTTAGCTCGGTTTAAAGTCCGTTTGGGTATTTTTAAATATTTATTCTTCGAGAGAATAAACGAAAGGAAGTATTTTTTTATTTATTGGGGAGCAATTAACACCTTAATAAGGTGTTGCGGCCAAACACGAGGGGTGGGGCCGAAAACCCCCTTTGACCGAGAACTCATGCTTAAGGCATGAGTTTACACCTTCTTTCCTCATTTCTTACTTCCAAACTCAAGAACACCCACTTTTCCTCTCAAGTATCATTAAGAGCTTCTTCCAACTCTTCCAAAAATGTAAGTGTTTCTCCTCTTGATTTGTTGATACAACACTTCATCTAGTAGTTATACATGATTTCATCCATGAAATCTTCTCTTTTTCTTAGATCTTCAAGTGTTCTTCAAGAACACCAAGAACACACACTAGTGTTTTGGGCCGAAAACACCCTTCTTTGCTTCCATATTGTAAGTATCTATCTCCTATACTTGTTATCTAGTAAGGATACTTGATTTAGGGCCTTGAAATCGTTATTTTCCAAGAACAAAAGGAGTTTTCGGTTTAGTGCATCTCCTTAAACCGAAAACCCTAAAGAAAGGTGCCTTTAAGACCTTCAAACCCACTTAAGGCTTCGGATAAAGCTTAGAAACTCTATGCATGTTTGAAAGCCCTTGAAAAACACCACATGCACCAAATATCTTGAGTTTTTGGTCTTAACCGAAAACCCTAAAAACCGAGAACCATATTCGGACCGAGAATACCATTAGGACCGAAAGCTTATAGGAACATACCACTTGGACCGAAAGCTCCATTTGGTGACCATACACTCCTTTTATGCAATCATTTGTGATTGTAACACTTCAATATAAGTGTTTCCTAGACTATAAGGGTGTTATCTTTCTTAATTAGTTGAATATACACTAATTGTATACATGTATGTGTCTTTATATGTTAATAGGATCTGTGTGTGTGTTCAAGTCTTCACTTGACACTTAGCATCCTTTTTCCCGATCTTACATTCGCATCACTCATTTCAGGTGAGTTCATACTCCTTAATCAACCTTTAAAATGATCATAAATGCTTTTAAGGGGGGGGGGAATACAAGTTGAAACATTCTAGTTATTGCTTTAATCATATGTGACTGATAACTAGAACAAACAGAAAGATTTACTATTACTTTCAAATTGCTATCAAACTTATGGATTTCAAGCACTTCAAAACTTTTTATCAAACTATTTTAGATGCTAAAACTGTTTTCGAACCTTCTTGAACTTACATTATTTTTAAACTCATATCTACACTAATATATTTATATCAGTAAGACTTGAAGGACTTAGGACTGATAGCTCACCTTATTTCCTGTTCCTTGTTTGGTTGTGGACTTAGGGTATCCTGTTATTTGTCCGAATGTTGTTGAACTCTTAGTTATATATCATATATATATATATATATATATATATATATATATATATGTGTGTGTGTGTGTGTGTGTGTTGGATATAAAACCTTTCACTTCAGTTCAGTGCCTTTGTGTAACGAAGGCATACAAACAACATTACTATTTAACTATAATAGGTATAGTTAAGGGATTACTACTCACTATTACTACTACAACAATTCATACAAGAGTCAGTACATTTATCAGTCACTACATAAGTACTACATCGAGAAAACAATACATACTATACACTATACAAGAGAAAACACTATACACTATACACTATACAAGAGAGCATACTATACACTATACAAGGGAACATACTATATACTAGTAAAGAGAAAACATCACTACACTATGACATACTATACAAACTTTTGAATACTATAAACCGAATGTGACATACTACTTCTCGATACGACATTTCATTGTGGTATCACTTTGTAACCAGAGTCTCCTGGAGGGAGAGCGAGCATTGTGTGTATAGATCTATACGGGACAGACACTCCCACATCCCGACTGCTAGCTACAGTCCCAGCCTATAAGGCCAAGGGGTAACAGAATGTTACCTCACTACATATGACACCGGAGGGTCATCAGTTATTCAGCCGTCGATCAGCATGCTTACATACGAGTTCACATTCAAACCTTTAATTAACCAATTAAGAATTAAAGGCAAAATAGACTTTCCGAGGCGTATTGTTCATTTAATACCACCTGGAGTCTACATTTTTATTACTTTAGACTCCCCGAGGTGTACTGTACATTTAGTACTACCTGGAGTCTGTATTTCATCACTTTATGACCAGCAGTGTCACTGCTGAGGAGAAACATTATTTTCCTATGACAATTATTTTGTGATTCTGTCACATACACATATAAGTAAACTATATTTTTCATAATGATAGTTTTATTGGGGAAAACTCTTACATTTACAAAAGAGCAAACATACAAACAGTTGAGTCTTGGTAGAAGACTACATTTCAGTAGAAAATATAGGATTTTCTAGAGTGTTCAACTATTTACAAACAATTATGAACATTTACACTACGTGGTTACAAACATTTTTATACAAGCAATTACACTAAATACTTATGAACTCACCAGCTTTATGCTCATAAACTCTTTCAAAATAACTTGTATTCTCAGGTCATCAGTAGACAGGTACCGATGAAGCTTTTGAGAAGATGGAGCACATACAAGACTCATCTTTTATTTTGATCACCTTATTTCCTGTTCCTTGTTTGGTTGTGGACTTAGGGTATCCTGTTATTTGTCTTAATGTCGTTGAACTCTTAGTTATATATCATATATATATATATATATATATATATATATATATATATATATATATATATATGTGTGTGTGTGTGTGTGTGTGTGTGTGTGTGTTGGATATAAAAGCTTTCACTTCAGTTCAGTGCCTTTGTGTAACGAAGGCATACAAACAACATTACTATTTAACTATAATAGGTATAGTTAAGGGATTACTACTCACTATTACTACTACAACAATTCATACAAGAGTCAGTACATTTATGAGTCACTACATAAGTACTACATCGAGAAAACAATACATACTATACACTATACAAGAGAAAACACTATACACTATACACTATACAAGAGAGCATACTATACACTATACAAGGGAACATACTATATACTAGTAAAGAGAAAACATCACTACACTATGACATACTATACAAACTTTTGAATACTATAAACCGAATGTGACATACTACTTCTCGATACGACACTTCATTGTGGTATCACTTTGTAACCAGAGTCTCCTGGAGGGAGAGCGAGCATTGTGTGTATAGATCTATACGGGACAGACACTCCCACATCCCGACTGCTAGCTACAGTCCCAACCTATAAGGCCAAGGGGTAACAGAATGTTACCTCACTACATATGACACCGGAGGGTCATCAGTTATTCAGCCGTCGATCAACATGCTTACATACGAGTTCACATTCAAACCTTTAATTAACCAATTAAGAATTAAAGGCAAAATAGACTTTCCGAGGCGTATTGTTCATTTAATACCACCTGGAGTCTACATTTTTATTACTTTAGACTCCCCGAGGTGTACTGTACATTTAGTACTACCTGGAGTCTGTATTTCATCACTTTATGACCAGCAGTGTCACTGCTGAGGAGAAACATTATTTTCCTATGACAATTATTTTGTGATTCTGTCACATACACATATAAGTAAACTATATTTTTCATAATGATAGTTTTGTTGGGGAAAACTCTTACATTTACAAAAGAGCAAACATACAAACAGTTGAGTCTTGGTAGAAGACTACATTTCAGTAGAAAATATAGGATTTTCTAGAGTGTTCAACTATTTACAAACAATTATGAACATTTACACTACGTGGTTACAAACATTTTTATACAAGCAATTACACTAAATACTTATGAACTCACCAGCTTTATGCTGATAAACTCTTTCAAAATAACTTGTATTCTCAGGTCATCAGTAGACAGGTACCGATGAAGCTTTTGAGAAGATGGAGCACATATAAGACTCATCTTTTATTTTGATCATACATTTTGGTGTCTTACATACTACAGAACACGCTTGTATTAAAATTATTATATTAATGCAATGGATTTTGTTGCTTGTCTTTACTATTATGCATTGTTATGATACTGTACATGACGTCCTCCACCCCAGAACGTTTTCGCCGTTCCGGTTTTGGGGTGTGACAGATTGGTATCAGAGCATTGTTTATAGTGAATCAAGTATATCAACCCATAAAAGATATACAAACTATAAACGCATCGGGATTAAAACACTCTGACCAAGAATATATACTTTTAAATAATAAAATATTTAATTAATTATATATACATCTATTCATACCAAGGTCAATATCATACTAGATCAGAACAAAAGTATTATGATTGTTGAACAACACAATTAGGCTTAGAGACATATAGTCAAAACTAGGGGGATATAGCCTGTTCAACTATATTTTCCGAGGAGTGACTAGCATGTGCCTAAGAATGACCGTGGTGTTGCAACAAGTCTAAAAACTTACCAACACTACTACAACAAGAACATTAGAACAGAACATAAACCTAAAATACTATAGGATTATTTTGTGTACTATAATTATTTATGTGCAAACTAAAAAGGATCTTCATTAGTACGTCTATTAACTATTCTTTTCCCCATTCTCGCGTAGATAGCATGGTTGGCTTCCATCTCCCCGGCGATCCGTATTATCCCAACCAAGGCATTGGTGGATGGCTTGATGAGGAGCCAGAAGATGATCACCCAATCCCTTTGGATTATCACCTCGCAGAAGGCTTTTCGGATGGCTCCGACTCCGAACCAGAGGTCAACAACCTTCCCCAAGAGGTTCCAATTCCAAACCTCAACCCTCGTCTGGCATTTCAATGTCCCACTCCCTTGTGGGCAACAACCTTGAATCGATGGAGTGATGAGCAGGGTCAGCCTTTACCTTTCAACGGAGACCGGAGCTTTTACAATATAAGCGAGGGAGGTTTCGTTAACCGAGTCCTACCCATCATGGTTCGTAGGATTGCTCGGAACGTTGATCTAGGTCATGCAGCCATCGACCGAGTAGTGGAAATTGACGCCAACTTTGGCCTTAACACGGTCCGCATTCGCCAACTCGAAGAGGCTATGGATAGAACTAGGAGGACCAATGAGACTCTGCAGCAACAGCTAGCTGCATCCCGAGCAGAAGTCATGGAACTCCGAGTGCGTCAGAGGGCGCATGAGCGACATCTTCAGGAAGTTGTACGTCAACTGGCAGACCTGAGGGTTCGCCCGAGGGATACCCGTCGCCGGTAGAAGATGTCGACTCATCTTTACTTTTGAATTAAGGAATAGCCTTTCTTTTTTGTGCTCTATGGAGCACTTGTCTGTAAAATATTCCTAACTTTTAAAAGTACTATAGCTAGACTTCTAAGCTGCCAACATTTTCCTTTATGGTTTGATGTAAGACCTACTGTCAGGTCAATTTTCCCGAACTCATTTTACATCATTAATACCAGTAATATTGCCAGTTATCTAATCTATTGGAAAGTCCTTACTCTTGTGCTTCCCTACCCTATTGTTATGCCTCTCTCTAATAGTTGGACTATGGCGATTTAGTCCATGAAACACTCTCATCATACTTGCAATTGATTCTTACTATTATCATCATCTTTATAAACTCTCAGTAAAAGATGCTGCCTTGACAGCGTCCGACCAGAAACACGCCTGTGAATCAAACTCAACCACCACCACCCCCTCCGCAGTTCGATGCGGTGATGTTTCAAGTAACGGTGACCGCAGCTGTGACCGCAGCCATGGCCCAAGTAAACTCTGGTGGTGCAAGTGGAGCTGGAACGGGCACAAACTCTAGCCATGGTGAAATCCACCCACGTACACGGGAGTGTACCTATAAAGATTTCATCAGCTGCAAACCAACATACTTCAACGGAACCGGAGGGATCATTGCACTGTCCCAATGGATCGAGAGAACAGAAGCAATCTTCGAGATGTGCTCATACCCTGAAGGAAGCAAGATTAAGTTCGCTGCTTGCACCTTCACCGAAAGGGCCCTGACGTGGTGGAATGGTCATGTCAAATAACTCTCACTGGTAGCAGCTAACGCCATGGGCTGGGATACACTGAAGGACCTAATGACAAGGGAGTACTGCCCGAGGGGCGAAAATCAGAAGCTCGAGGAGGAACTGTGGAACCTCAAAATGCAGGGTTCCGACATAGTGGCTTATACAACCAGGTTCTGCGACCTGGTGACTCTATGTCCCAACATGGTCCCCACCGAAAACAAGAAAATCGAAAGATACATCTGGGGTCTGGTACCCCCATATCGAGGGAACGTTCTAGCATCACACCCTGTGACCTTTGATAGTGCCAAGGAATTGGCCCAAAGGCTCGTCGATCACGAGGCTCCTTCTACTCCAACAACAACTACCATGACTGCCCCCGCACCAACCAAAACAGCTGACAACAAGAGGAAGCGTTGGGACCGAAAGAAGGGCAAATCAGCTCAATCCTCTTCCAAGAACCAACAGACAGTGGCTGTCCATGCTGCCACTACTCCTGCTGCCCCTGTACCAGCCAAACCATATGCAGGGAGCCTACCCAAGTGCACCAAATGCTCATTCCATCATAACGGACCCTGTCGGGAAATGCACTGCACTAATTACGACCGAAAGGGCCATACCGCCCGGTTTTGCAGAACACCACCCAAACCCATCACCCAGGTTCCCGGTGCAGGAGTGAGCCAGGCCTGCTACGGGTGCGGAGAGACAGGGCACTTCAAAAGAAACTGTCCGAAAGTTGGGAATGCGGTAGGAGCAGGAAGACTACTTGCTATTGGCCACAATGAAGCCGTGGCAGACCCCACAGTAGTCACGGGTACGTTCCTTCTCGATAAATCTTATGCTTGTATCCTATTTGATAGTGGGGCAGAGAGGAGCTTCGTAAACCAAAAATTTAAACACTTACTTAATCAAGCACCACAAGCACTAAAAGAAACCTTCGTCGTAGAAATGGCTAACGGAAAAACGGAAAAGTCTAACGAGATTTACATAGGTTGTTCCCTCACACTAGATAACCATTCATTCCCAATCGACCTCATACCAGTGGCTATCAAGAGTTTCGATGTCATTATAGGCATGGACTGGTTGAGTCTTTATCGCGCCGATATCCTATGTTTCGAGAAACCAGTCCGTCTAAACATACCGAATAACGAAACCTTGTTGATCTACAGAGACAAACCCAATACGAGCCTTCGTATCATCTCAAGTATTCAAGCCCAGAAGTACTTGCGTAAGGAATATCGTACATTCCTGGCGCACGTTGTCGATACGAGCCGGAAAACAAAAGACCTAAAAGACCTTCCAGTAGTACACGACTTTCTCGACGTCTTTCCGGAAGAACTCCCAGGATTACCACCGCAACGTCAAGTTGAGTTCCGAATCGACTTAATTCCAGGGGCGACCCTCGTAGCCAAATCGCCCTATCGTCTAGCACCTGCTGAGATGCAAGAACTGTCCGGTCAACTTAACGAACTGCTCAGCAAGGGCTTTATAAGACCTAGCTTCTCACCGTGGAGAGCATCAGTCTTATTCGTGAAGAAGAAAGACAGATCGTTCCGTATGTGCGTTGATTACAGAGAACTCAACAAACTTACAGTCAAGAATCGTTACCCTCTTCCTCGAATAGACGATTTATTTGACCAGCTACAAGGGGCGAGCTACTTTTCCAAGATTGATCTGAGGTCCGGCTATCACCAGTTACGAGTGCTAGAGGAGGATGTTCCGAAGACAGCCTTCCGAACTCGTTACGGACACTACGAGTTCGTAGTGATGCCATTCGGATTGACTTATGCGCCCGCAGTATTCATGGACTTAATGAATAGGGTATGTCTTCCTTACTTGGATCAGTTTGTTATCGTTTTCATTGATGACATACTTATCTACCCTCGAAGTAAGGAGGAACATAGCGATCATTTACGACAAGTCCTAGAAACCTTGCGATCAGATAAGCTCTATGCGAAGTTCTCTAAATGCGAATTTTGGATCCGAAGAGTCGAATTATTAGGACACGTGGTTAGCGAAGAAGGAATCCACGTGGACCCTTCCAAAATTAAAGCCATCGAGAACTGGTCAGCACCGACGACGCCTATAGAAATTCGTCAATTTCTAGGCCTCGCTGGCTACTACCGCAGATTCATACAGAACTTCTCTCGAATTGCGAAATCCCTTACGACATTGACCCAGAAAGGCGTAGCCTTCGACTGGGAAGAGAAACAAGAGAAGGCGTTCCAAACCCTGAAGCGAGCCTTATGCACCGCACCGATATTATCCCTCCCCGAAGGGATAGAAGACTTCGTAATATACTGCGATGCATCCAACCAGGGGCACGGCTGTGTTCTGATGCAACGAGGTAAGGTCATCGCCTACGCCTCAAGACAACTGAAGACACACGAGGTCAACTACACCACCCACGATCTTGAACTGGGAGCAGTTGTGTTTGCCCTGAAGATCTAGAGACACTACATGTATGGTACGAAGATCACTATCTTTACAGACCACAAAAGCCTACAACACATATTCAACCAGAAGGAGCTCAATATGAGACAATGACGGTGGGTCGAACTACTCAATGACTACGAATGCGAAATTCGTTATCATCCGGGTAAAGCCAATGTAGTAGCAGACGCCCTAAGTCGGAAAGAATATTCTGGTCGAAGAGTCAAGTCATTAACCATGACTATCCATTCGCATCTATCCGCACAAATTAAGGAGGCTCAGTTCGAAGCCTTGAAACCTGAAAACATGGCGGGAGAATCCCTACGTGCAATGGATAAGAACATGGAAGTCAAGGGTGACGGAGCCTTATATCTCATGGACCGGATCTGGACACCGAGACACGGTGGCTTCAGAGACTTGGTCATGAAGGAAGCGCACAACACTCGATATTCCGTCCACCCGGGTTCAGATAAGATGTATATGGATCTTAAAAAGCTATACTGATGGCCTAACATGAAAGCAAAAATTGCTACCTTCATGAGTAAATGCCTTACTTGCGCAAAGGTTAAGGTCGAATACCAGAAACCATCAGGTCTACTTCAGCAACCATAGATACCTGAATGGAAGTGGGAGCGGATCACTATGGACTTCATAACCAAGCTACCCACGACAACGGGTGGGCTTGATACCATTTGGGTCATCGTCGACAGATTGACCAAATCCGCACACTTCCTGCCCATCAAGGAAACTGACAAAATGGAGAAGCTCACAAGAACATACATTAGGGAGATCATTCGACTGCATGGTATTCCTATATCTATTATCTCCGATAGAGATAGTAGATTCACTTCGAGGTTCTGGCAGTCATTACAAAGCTCCCTAGGAACGAGGCTGGACATGAGTACGGCCTACCATCCACAAACCGACGGACAAAGTGAGAGAACTATCCAAACCTTGGAAGACATGTTACGAGCCTGTGTGATCGACTTTGGGAAAACATGGGATACTCACTTACCCCTTATTGAATTCTCCTACAACAACAGTTATCACACGAGCATCAAAGCTGCTCCATTTGAAGCCCTCTATGGCCGAAAGTGCAGATCCCCTCTGTGCTGGGCTGAGGTGGGTGACACTCAGTTATCTAAAGGACGAGTTCCTGACAGCACTCTCACGGGTCCGGAGATCATTCGGGAAACGACAGAGAAAATCGTTCAAATTCGTGAACGATTGAAAGCCTCTAGAGACCGACAGAAAAGCTACGCAGACAAACGGAGGAAACCTTTGGAATTCCAGGTGGGAGACCGAGTCCTCTTGAAAGTCTCACCCTGGAAGGGCTTGATACGCTTCGGAAAGCGTGGAAAGCTGAATCCAAGATACATAGGGCCTTTCGAGATTCTCGCTAGAATCGGCCCTATAGCATACAAACTCAATCTACCCCACGAGCTTAGTAACGTACATCCTACCTTCCACGTCTCGAACTTGAAAAAGTGCCTATCCGACGAGACTCTTGTAATCCCACTCGACGAGATCGAGATCAACGAGAGCCTCAACTTCGTGGAAGAACCTGTAGAGATCACAGACCGAGAGGTCAAACGAACGAAACAAAGCCGCATCCCAATCGTGAAGGTTCGCTGGAATGCCAAGCGAGGACCGGAATTCACTTGGGAGCGCGAGGATCAAATGAAACTTAAATATCCTCATCTTTTCACTTAGTTATTTGTAATAACTTAGTTTCTTGAGCTCTAATTTCGGGACGAAATTCCCTCTAACGCAAGGATGATGTGACAACCCGAAATTTTCATTTGTACGAACTCTACAGTCAAACACGTCAATTAAAAGTCAAATTCATGTCTACTAATTTTTAGCTCGGTTTAAAGTTCGTTTGGGTATTTTTAAATATTTATTCTTCAAGAGAATAAACGAAAGGAAGTATTTTTTTTATTTATTGGGGAACAATTAACACCTTAATAAGGTGTTGCGGCCAAACACGAGGGGTAGGGCCGAAAACCCCCTTTGACCGAGAACTCATGCTTAAGGCATGAGTTTACACCTTCTTTCCTCATTTCTTACTTCCAAACTCAAAAACACCCACTTTTCCTCTCAAGTATCATAAGAGCTTCTTCCAAATCTTCCAAAAATGTAAGTGTTTCTCCTCTTGATTTGTTGATACAACACTTCATCTAGTAGTTATACATGATTTCATCCATGAAATCTTCTCTTTTTCTTAGATCTTCAAGTGTTCTTCAAGAACACCAAGAACACACACTAGTGTTTTGGGCCAAAAACACCCTTCTTTGCTTCCATATTGTAAGTATCTATCTCCTATACTTGTTATCTAGTATGGATACTTGATTTAGGGCCTTGAAATCGTCATTTTCCAAGAACAAAAGGAGTTTTCGGTTTAGTGCATCTCCTTAAACCGAAAACCCTAAAGAAAGGTGCCTTTAAGACCTTCAAACTCACTTAAGGCTTCGGATAAAGCTTAGAAACCCTATGCATGTTTGAAAGCCCTTGAAAAACACCACATGCACCAAATATCTTGAGTTTTTGGTCTTAACCGAAAACCCTAAAAACCGAGAACCATATTCGGACCGAGAATACCATTAGGACCGAAAGCTTATAGGAACATACCACTTGGACCGAAAGCTCCATTTGGTGACCATACACTCCTTTTATGCAATCATTTGTGATTGTAACACTTCAATATAAGTGTTTCCTAGACTATAAGGGTGTTATCTTTCTTAATTAGTTGAATATACACTAATTATATACATGTATGTGTCTTTATATGTTAATAGGATCCGTGTGTGTGTTCAAGTCTTCACTTGACACTTAGCATCCTTTTTCCCGATCTTACATTCGCATCACTCATTTCAGGTGAGTTCATACTCCTTAATCAACCTTTAAAATGATCATAAATGCTTTTATAGGGGGGGGGGGGAATACAAGTTGAAACATTCTAGTTATTGCTTTAATCATATGTGACTGATAACTAGAACAAACAGAAAGATTTACTATTACTTTCAAATTGCTATCAAACTTATGGATTTCAAGCACTTCAAAACTTTTTATCAAACTATTTTAGATGCTAAAACTGTTTTCGAACCTTCTTGAACTTACATTATTTTTAAACTCATATCTACACTAATATATTTATATAAGTAAGACTTGAAGGACTTATGACTGATAGCTCACCTTATTTCCTGTTCCTTGTTTGGTTGTGGACTTAGGGTATCCTGTTATTTGTCCGAATGTCGTTGAACTCTTAGTTATATATCATATATATATATATATATATATATATATATATATATATATATATATATATATGTGTGTGTGTGTTGGATATAAAAGCTTTCACTTCAGTTCTGTCACACCCCCAAACCAAGGATGACGGAAACGTCCAGGGGTGGAGGACTTCATGTATAGTATCATAACAACAATTGTAATAGTAATTGAAGCAAACACAACCAACATATATATAATTGAAAATTTTACATCATTGTATGAATTACATGTTTACGAATCAATTACAATATGTTGACAAAATATGAAATAGTAGACGCCTTAGCGCCCCATCCTCAAAAGCACTTGGTTACCTGTTTAATGATTTCCTGAGAATACAAGTTGTTTGAAAAAGTGTCAACACAAAGGTTGGTGAGTTCATAAGCTTTTGTTTGGTATTATTAAAAGCCTTTCGTTTGTAAAAGTAGTATTTGTGTTAGAAAATTCAATATTTTCCTTAATGTGTAAATGTAGTCTTAAAACCCAAAGACCGAAATGTACAAGTAATTTGTCATATTTATAGTAAAACAATACAAGTTTAAATCGACATAAACTCGTTAAATTTTAATGAAGTTCCCGTAAATTCCAATGTTTATTAATACTTTATGTGAGTTTATTATAACCATATTATGACCAAGGTTGTCTAAAACGACGTTCTTCAGGCGTCGGAAATGTTATGACATTTGTCACCCCAGACCTATCGGTCTAACTGTTGCATGCAGTTTAGGTGTGGGTTTGTCAAACCCAATATAGATCTATACACAACTATCACGCTCTCCCTCAAGGAGACTCTGGTTACAATACATGACTTAATGGTAATTTGAAGTAAATGTCTCACAAAGTCATTAACGAATTTACGTGTAGTGTAATGAAAACTTGGTACCGTATGGCCGTACCTTGCTTAATGAAAATATCCTTTGTATAAATGTACCCTTTTTAAATGTATGTGTTATGTAATGTTTCATAAAGTCATTAACGGAATTACGTGTTATGAAAACTTGGTACCGTATGGCCGTACCTTGCTTAATGAAAATATCATTTGTATAAATGTACCCTTTTTAAATGTATGTATTATGTAATGTATCATAAACTATACCTATTATAGTTTATCAACCAAGGGTAGTACGTAGTAATGTATGCAAACTATATTCAAAATAGTTTATTAAATGTTTGAATGTATCGGTTGTACTTTGATTATAATCACTTGTTATTCTTTATATTTTATATGTCCAAATCCATTTGTAAACTGATGTGTGTCTAAATATTAAGATAAAATGTCATATGTTGCAATAACATATAATCACAAAAAGATATACACCTTGCTCAACATGTTACAAGGTGAAATGAAATTGACAGCAGCTTTTTGTTGAATACGGTTTCTGTTACTGTTCTTAGAAAATTTATAGAAAAATCATCCAAGCTCCAAATCCAAATCCGCAAATTCTGAGAGTTTGGAATATGAGTCTAGTTTGTTCGTAAATTTTATCATGATTTTTACTGATTTCTAACAGAGGTCAAAATGTCCATAATCACAGGCTGGTCCGGGTTTGCCTCTGAAATGATAGGCAGTTTTGTAAAAATCACCATAAATTGTAGAAACATCACATGGAGATGTGCAAGTAGCCATTTTAAAGCTAAGAGTTTGAACTACTTGCACCTGGAACAGTTTTGAAAACTAAAATATTTAAGTTGACCAAAACAGTCCGTGATTAAAGTCCATCTTTTCTGATGTAATCTGTTAGAAAAAGTTTAATTGTGTTCTTGATGATTTTACTTGTATTCCCCCCTTAAAACTTAATAAAACATGTAAATGTAGGGGTATGAACTCACCTTATGTGGTTTCAGTAGATGAAAGTGAGAGAGAGGAAGTATTCAACCCAAGAACACTAAGAAGATGTCTTGATGATTCGAGAATCTAACACCGAATAAGATGGAATTTGTGTAAGATATCAATGATTTGAGTAGAATGGAGTGTAATAATTATATGAATGATGAAGATACTTACTAATTGAAGAAAGAAATCCCTGAAGAAAGCCTTGAAGTTCTTGAAGTTGAGAGAAAAGATGAGAGAATTTTGGAGAGTGTCCTTTGGTTGCTAAGTGTAGAATGAAAGAACTTTATTGAGAATGAGGAGAGAGGATCAATTCTCCAGCTCTTAGAACGTGGGAAGAGCTGGAGATTGGGTGTAAAGGTCCACTAAGGAGACAAGGGGTAGTGGGAAAGAGTGGCTAATCATAGAGTGAGGTGGTGGTGGTTTGCTTTTGCCATAAATTAAGGAAAAGCAAATATTCCCTCAATAATTGGTTCAACCACTAATTCTTTTAATATATTTTTATAAAAACCCTGGAGATTTATATATTTTGGGGCATTAGTTTATAAAATAAAGTTTTGGGTGAAAATCCCTCGTTAAAATAATGAAAAACGGAGTTAAAACGAAGTCGTAGTCGAAAAAACCGGTAAAAAGGGGCCGTCTGCGAGACCCCTCGCATGGAGGCCGGATTCGGACCCTCGCATGCGAGGCTGCTGTCTGATGGCTTCGGATTCGGTCTCCTGAGAGGCTTCAGCTTCGGTCCTGATGAGAGGCTTCGGATCCGAGGCCTCGGATGAGAGGCTTCGGTCCTGAAGCTTCAGTTCCAGGTCCTTAAGGCTATTTTACCCGTTTTTACCCCGTTTCAAGTGATTTTTGACCCGGTTAAGGGTCGATATGACCCAAATGATTACAAAAAGTTAAAGTAACTTTTGAGAGAGATTTGGGAGAGATTTCAAATAGAAAGAGATAGAGTGAAAACGATTTAGAGAGGTTTCGTTTGTGATTAATTTGAGTGTCCGGCTTCACAACGCAAGGTTCGTAAACCCCGTTAAACCGTGTTTTAGTGTCGTACACAATCCCGATGATTGTGCAATAGTGTTTTATCGCTTTGGTTCGTTGTTTAGCACTGTTAAGGCTAAGGAAAATCAAACACATGAACTTTCCAAATGATGATTTCTCATTAAAATAGCGAATTGTATAGTGATTACATAACGTAAACCCTAACATACAAGGGTTATTGGAGTTGACCGGTTTGACTTGTTGACTTTGTTTGACTTTGACTTGACCGAAATTTGACGGTTGTCACATCATCCCCCCGTTAGAAGGAATTTCGTCCCGAAATTTTCATTTTGACTGGGATTTCAAGAGTTTGGGAAGAGATGTGGATACTATTGTTTCATCTGATCCTCGCGTTCCCAGGTGAATTCGGGTCCTCGTTTAGCGTTCCAACGGACCTTCACGATGGGAATACGACTTTGTTTCGTTCGTTTGATTTCCCGATCCATGATTTCGACTGGTTCCTCCACGAAGTGGAGATTTTTGTTAACTTCGATTTCGTCGAATGGTATTACGAGTGTCTCATCAGACAAACACTTCTTTAGGTTCGACACGTGAAATGTGGGATGTACTTTGTCGAGTTCCTGAGGTAATCGAAGTTTGTATGCTACTGGCCCAATCCTAGCAAGGATTTCGAATGGCCCGATGTACCTTGGATTTAGTTTCCCGCGTTTGCCGAATCGTATCATTCCTTTCCAAGGGGAAACTTTTAGTAGTACACGATCACCCACCTGGAATTCCAAGGGTTTGCGTCGTTTGTCTGCGTAACTCTTTTGCCGATCGCGAGACGCTTTCAGTCTTTCTCGAATTTGAACGATCTTTTCTGTGGTTTCCCTTATGATTTCAGGGCCAGTGAGGGTGCTATTAGAGACTTGCCCTCTAGCTAGCTGTGTATCCCCCACCTCAGCCCAACACAGGGGTGATCTGCATTTGCGACCGTAAAGAGCTTCGAATGGAGCGACTTTGATGCTAGTATGATAGTTGTTATTGTAGGAGAATTCGATCAGCGGTAGATGGGTATCCCATGCTTTACCGAAGTCTATCACACAGGCTCTTAACATGTCTTCCAACGTTTGAATGGTTCGTTCGCTCTGTCCGTCGGTTTGTGGGTGGTAGGCCGTACTCACGTCAAGCCTAGTTCCCAATGATTTTTGTAGAGACTGCCAAAACCGTGAGGTAAATCTACTATCTCTATCGGAGATAATGGATATCGGCACACCATGGAGTCGTACAATCTCTCTGATGTACGTTGTAGTCAGCTTCTCCATCTTGTCGGTTTCTTTTATCGGTAGGAAGTGTGCTGATTTGGTCAATCTGTCTACGATTACCCATATGGTGTCAAGCCCACCCGATGTCTTAGGCAGCTTGGTTATGAAGTCCATGGTTATTCGTTCCCACTTCCACTCAGGTATATCCGGCTGTTGTAATAGCCCGGATGGTTTCTGGTATTCGATTTTGACCTTGGCGCAAGTCAGACACTTGCTCACATAGGTAGCAATCTCAGCTTTCATGTTCGGCCACCAGTATAATTTCTTGAGGTCCAGATACCTCTTATCTGACCCGGGATGGATGGAATATCGAGTCTTGTGTGCTTCATTCATGATGACGTCTCGGAGTCCACCGAACTTCGGTGTCCAGATTCGATTCATGAGATAACGTACTCCATCATCCTTGACTTCTAAGTTTTTATCCATTCCCCTTAATGTCTCTCCTGCCACTTTTTCTGGTTTCAAAGCTTCTAGTTGAGCTTCCTTGATTTGTATGGTCGTGTGGGAATGGATCGTCATTGTTAAGGATTTTACTCGGCGGCCCGAGTACTCCTTCCTGCTTAGAGCATCAGCCACTACATTGGCCTTGCCCGGATGATAACGAATTTCGCACTCGTAGTCATTCAGCAACTCTACCCATCTCCTCTGTCGCATGTTGAGCTCTTTCTGATTGAGGATATGCTGAAGACTTTTGTGATCAGTGAAGATAGTGCATTTCGTGCCGTAGAGGTAGTGTCTCCAGATCTTCAAAGCGAATACCACTGCTCCTAATTCCAGGTCGTGCGTAGTATAATTAACCTCGTGCGTCTTAAGTTGTCTTGATGCATACGCGATAACCTTCCCTCTCTGCATGAGCACACATCCGAGGCCTTGATTCGAAGCATCACAGTACACTACGAAGTCCTCGGTTCCCACTGGGAGAGACAAGATCGGTGCGCTGCATAGGGCTTGTTTTAACGTTTGGAAAGCAGTTTCTTGTTTATTTTCCCACTTGAATATCACACCTTTCTGCGTCAAGGTGGTGAGTGGTTTCGCAATCTTGGAGAAGTTTTGTATAAATCATCGGTAGTAGCCAGCAAGCCCAAGGAATTGTCGAATTTCGGTTGGCGTCTTGGGTGCTGACCAATTCTCGATTGCCTTGATCTTGGAGGGATCCACATGTATGCCTTTCTCACTTACCACATGGCCAAGGAAATCCACTTCTCTAATCCAGAATTCACACTTAGAGAACTTAGCATAAAGCTTCTCCGCTCTTAGTGTCTCTAGCACTTGGCGTAGATGTAGGCGATGCTCTTCTTCGCTTCGCGAGTAGATCAAGATATCGTCGATGAATACGATTACAAACTTGTCTAGGTAGGGTCGACACACTCTATTCATTAGGTCCATGAATACCGCAGGTGCGTTTGTTAAACCGAAGGACATCACCACAAACTCGTAGTGCCCATAGCGAGTTCTGAATGCAGTTTTGGGAATATCTTCTTCTTGAACTCGTAGCTGATGGTAACCTGACCTTAGGTCGATCTTTGAGAAGAAATTTGCTCCTTGGAGTTGGTCGAAAAGGTCGTCGATTCGGGGTAGAGGATATCGGTTCTTGATGGTGAGTTTGTTTAGTTCCCGATAGTCGATGCACATGCGAAAGGATCCGTCCTTCTTCTTTACAAAAAGGACTGGTGCTCCCCAAGGTGAGAAGCTTGGTCTGATGAACCCTTTGCTCAAAAGCTCGTTCAACTGACTGGACAACTCTTGCATTTCTGTTGGTGCGAGGCGGTATGGAGCTCTGGCTACGGGGGTAGCTCCGGGCATTAAGTCAATTCTGAAATCGACTTATCGTGCGAGTGGTACACCAGGAAGATCTTCTGGGAACACATCCGGGAAGTTACACACTTCGGGGATGTCTTTGATGTCTTTCACGTCTTGTTTCTTGTCTACTACGTGGGCCAAGAAGGCGTGGTACTCCTTCCGGAGATACTTTTGGGCTTTGATGCATGAGATGATATGTAAATTCGCACTAGGTTTGTCACCATAGATGAGAAGGGTTTCGTTATTTGGTAGATTGAGGCAAACGGCCCTTTCGTAACATAGAATGTCGGCACGGTGAGGAACTAACCAATCCATCCTGATGATTACGTCGAAGCTTTTTATGGTGACCGGCATCAGGTCAATTTTAAATGTATGGTTGTCTAGAGTGAGAGTACACTCTGAGTATATATCGCTAGTGCGTTCTACTTTCCCATTTGCCATTTCTACTACATAAGTATCCTTTAGTGATTGGGGATTTTGTTCAAGTAATTATTTATATTGGTGGCTCACGAAACTCCTCTCCGCTCCACTATCGAATAGTACGCATGCATAAGAGTTATTGAGGAGAAACGTACCGGTAACCACCGCGGGATCCTCAACTGCTTCCCCATGTCCGATTGCCAGGATTCTTCCTACTCCACCAGCATTAGGGGCTTGTGCTTTGGGGCAGTTTCTTTTGAAGTGACCTGCGTCTCCACACTTGTAGCAGGTTCGGGTTGCCCCCGTACTGGCGACTAGGTTGATTGGTCGAGCCGGCGCTTTACAGAAACGAGCAGTATGCCCCTTCCTGTCGCAGTTGTTACAGTGCATCTCCCTACAAGCACCATTGTGGTGAAAGTTGCACTTGTTGCACTTGGGTAGGGTTCCAGCATATGGCTTCGGTGGTGCAGTAGTGGCAGCATTAGTGGCAGCATGGACAGCAACAGTTTGTTGCTTCTTAGCGGGATCATGTGCTGGTTGGCTCTTCTTTTGGTTCCAGAACTTCCTTTTGTTGTTTCCCCCTTTTGATTGATCGGTGGTGGTGGTTGTAGTATTATGACCGGCTCGGTGGTCAACAAGTTGTTGTGCCAGCTCCCTGGCACTGTCAAAAGTAGTTGGCCTTGAAGCCAGGACACTACTTTGCACTTGGGGAGACAGTCCCCAAAGGTATCGCTCCACCTTTTTCACCTCCGGAGTAACCATTGTTGGGCAGAGGAGAGCCAATTCATTGAATCGGGTGGTGTAGGTTTCAAGGTCGGAGCCCGTCATCCTGAGGTTCCAAAGTTCTTGTTCCAGCTTTTGAATTTCACCTCTCGGGCAGTACTCCTTCATCATCAAGGTTTTTAGTTCTGCCCAGGATATGGAGCTAGCCACTTCGAGAGTAAGTGAATTAATCCGACAGTTCCACCAAGTAAGGGCCCGGCCGGTGAAAGTGAAGGCTGCGAACTTAACTTTGCTCGCTTCGGGGCAAGAGCACACTTGAAAGACTACTTCAGTCTTTTCAAACCATTGCATTAAAGTGATGACTCCCCCGCTCCCATTGAAGTTGTCGGGTTTGTCATTGGTGAAGTCTTTGTAGGAACACTCTCTTGCACGCCACGTACTGTCTCCGTGGTTAGAGTTTGTAGCACCCGATCCAGAACCACCAGCTCCGTTTGTCCCTATCTGCGATATTACGGCCGCTACGGCTGCTGTTACTGCAGCCTGGAACATCGCAAGATCAAACTGTGGAGGCAGCAGTGGAGGAGGTGTTGCTGTGTTGCCGGAAGGTCTTGGTCTTCTCCTTGGCGGCATGGTTCTGTCATAAGTCGTAAACCAATGTACTTTTAGTAAAAGTATATTTATAGAAAGAGAAATCTTTTATACATAAAGTATATTATTACGTTGTTTTCCGGTATGTTTACGATACATACGATTTTATACTTTTAATTGACCCAATACATTGGGTTATGAGGTAAAATGAAAGTATAAAATATTTTATTTGAGTTTCCTTGTTTCCAAGTATATGACTGTTTGTAAAAGTTTCACATATACTAATTTAGTCGGGACATAATTAATATATTATATTTTTAAAATGATCTTTATCGGTAACTTAATTAGTTGCAAAGTGCATACCAGTCATATGTGATTAAGATATAATAGTCCTTCGAATAGATGACCCTAACTCCAAGACCACAACCAAACAAGGACAGGAAGTGAAACAAAGATACATAAATTCTAAGTCTATAGCATCTTAGTTACATATGACCTTAGCGCATCCACTTAGCAGTTATTGATCTATAAATAAAGACCTATTTAATTCTCAGATAATTTATTATAGTAACACAAAATACTCCTATAGTATTTGTAAATGTTTAGTTTTGAGTTCTTAAAGTATCCTTTGTAGTGTGTTATTAGGTTTGTTAGATTTGTTGCCCATCCTGACCATCCCCCGGTATATGCAAGTCAATTCCCGGACAGATATAGTTGATCAGGCTATATCCTTCCCAGATTTAATCCACATATACTAAGGCATACTCAAAATGTTCAACTCTTCTTCTTTTGCTTTATGTTTTCGCTAGTTATGATACCATGCGAGCATGTAATGTATGTATGTATACTTTAATCAAGAAAATCATTTATTTTTTTTAAGAGTATATTTATTTGAAAAATGCACAAATCAGAGACTATTAGTCCCAATTGTGTTTATAGTTTGTATATCTTATGTGGTTTGATATACTTAATTCACTATAAACTGTGCTCTGATACCAATCTGTCACACCCCCAAACCAAGGATGGCGGAAACGTCCAGGGGTGGAGGACTTCATGTGTAGTATCATAACAACAATTGTAATAGTAATTGAAGCAAACACAACCAACATATATATAATTGAAAAAGTTACATCATTGTATGAATTACATGTTTATGAATCAATTACAATATGTTGACAAAATATGAAATAGTAGACGCCTTAGCGCCCCATCCTCAAAAGCACTTGGTTACCTGTTTAATGATTTCCTGAGAATACAAGTTGTTTGAAAAAGTGTCAACACAAAGGTTGGTGAGTTCATAAGCTTTTGTTTGGTATTATTAAAAGCCTTTCGTTTGTAAAAGTAGTATTTGTGTTAGAAAATTCAATATTTTCCTTAATGTGTAAATGTAGTCTTAAAACCCAAAGACCGAAATGTACAAGTAATTTGTCATATTTATAGTAAAACAATGCAAGTTTAAATCGACATAAACTCGTTAAATTTTAATGAAGTTCCCGTAAATTCCAATGTTTATTAATACTTTATGTGAGTTTATTATAACCATACTATGACCAAGGTTGTCTAAAACGACGTTCTTCAGGCGTCGGAAATGTTATGACATTTGTCACCCCAGACCTATCGGTCTAACTGTTGCATGCAGTTTAGGTGTGGGTTTGTCAAACCCAATATAGATCTATACACAACTATCACGCTCTCCCTCAAGGAGACTCTGGTTACAATACATGACTTAATAGTAATTTGAAGTAAATGTCTCACAAAGTCATTAACGAATTTACGTGTAGTGTAATGAAAACTTGGTACCGTATGGCCGTACCTTGCTTAATGAAAATATCCTTTGTATAAATGTACCCTTTTTAAATGTATGTGTTATGTAATGTTTCATAAAGTCATTAACGAAATTACGTGTTATGAAAACTTGGTACCGTATGGCCGTACCTTGCTTAATGAAAATATCCTTTGTATAAATATACCCTTTTTAAATGTATGTATTATGTAATGTATCATAAACTATACCTATTATAGTTTATCAACCAAGGGTAGTACGTAGTAATGTATGCAAACTATATTCAAAATAGTTTATTAAATGTTTGAATGTATCGGTTGTACTTTGATTATAATCACTTGTTATTCTTTATATTTTATATGTCCAAATCCATTTGTAAACTGATGTGTGTCTAAATATTAAGATAAAATGTCATATGTTGCAATAACATATAATCACAAAAAGATATACACCTTGCTCAACATGTTACAAGGTGAAATGAAATTGACAGCAGCTTTTTGTTGAATACGGTTTCTGTTACTGTTCTTAGAAAATTTATAGAAAAATCATCCAAGCTCCAAATCCAAATCCGCAAATTCTGAGAGTTTGGAATATGAGTCTAGTTTGTTCGTAAATTTTATCATGATTTTTACTGATTTCTAACAGAGGTCAAAATGTCCATAATCACAGGCTGGTCTGGGTTTGCCTCTGAAATGATAGGCAGTTTTGTAAAAATCACCATAAATTGTAGAAACATCACATGGAGATGTGCAAGTAGCCATTTTAAAGCTAAGAGTTTGAACTACTTGCACCTGGAACAGTTTTGAAAACTAAAATATTTAAGTTGACCAAAACAGTCCGTGATTAAAGTCCATCTTTTCTGATGTAATCTGTTAGAAAAAGTTTAATTGTGTTCTTGATGATTTTACTTGTATTCCCCCCTTAAAACTTAATAAAACATGTAAATGTAGGGGTATGAACTCACCTTATGTGGTTTCAGTAGATGAAAGTGAGAGAGAGGAAGTATTCAACCCAAGAACACTAAGAAGATGTCTTGATGATTCGAGAATCTAACACCGAATAAGATGGAATTTGTGTAAGATATCAATGATTTGAGTAGAATGGAGTGTAATAATTATATGAATGATGAAGATACTTACTAATTGAAGAAAGAAATCCCTGAAGAAAGCCTTGAAGTTCTTGAAGTTGAGAGAAAAGATGAGAGAATTTTGGAGAGTGTCCTTTGGTTGCTAAGTGTAGAATGAAAGAACTTTATTGAGAATGAGGAGAGAGGATCAATTCTCCAGCTCTTAGAACGTGGGAAGAGCTGGAGATTGGGTGTAAAGGTCCACTAAGGAGACAAGGGGTAGTGGGAAAGATTGGCTAATCATAGAGTGAGGTGGTGGTGGTTTGCTTTTGCCATAAATTAAGGAAAAGCAAATATTCCCTCAATAATTGGTTCAACCACTAATTCTTTTAATATATTTTTATAAAAACCCTGGAGATTTATATATTTTGGGGCATTAGTTTATAAAATAAAGTTTTGGGTGAAAATCCCTCGTTAAAATAATGAAAAACGGAGTTAAAACGAAGTCGTAGTCGAAAAAACCGGTAAAAAGGGGCCGTCTGCGAGACCCCTCGCATGGAGGCCGGATTCGGACCCTCGCATGCGAGGCTGCTGTCTGATGGCTTCGGATTCGGTCTCCTGAGAGGCTTCAGCTTCGGTCCTGATGAGAGGCTTCGGATCCGAGGCCTCGGATGAGAGGCTTCGGTCCTGAAGCTTCAGTTCCAGGTCCTTAAGGCTATTTTACCCGTTTTTACCCCGTTTCAAGTGATTTTTGACCCGGTTAAGGGTCGATATGACCCAAATGATTACAAAAAGTTAAAGTAACTTTTGAGAGAGATTTGGGAGAGATTTCAAATAGAAAGAGATAGAGTGAAAACGATTTAGAGAGGTTTCGTTTGTGATTAATTTGAGTGTCCGGCTTCACAACGCAAGGTTCGTAAACCCCGTTAAACCGTGTTTTAGTGTCGTACACAATCCCGATGATTGTGCAATAGTGTTTTATCGCTTTGGTTCGTTGTTTAGCACTGTTAAGGCTAAGGAAAATCAAACACATGAACTTTCCAAATGATGATTTCTCATTAAAATAGCGAATTGTATAGTGATTACATAACGTAAACCCTAACATACAAGGGTTATTGGAGTTGACCGGTTTGACTTGTTGACTTTGTTTGACTTTGACTTGACCGAAATTTGACGGTTGTCACATCATCCCCCCGTTAGAAGGAATTTCGTCCCGAAATTTTCATTTTGACTGGGATTTCAAGAGTTTGGGAAGAGATGTGGATACTATTGTTTCATCTGATCCTCGCGTTCCCAGGTGAATTCGGGTCCTCGTTTAGCGTTCCAACGGACCTTCACGATGGGAATACGACTTTGTTTCGTTCGTTTGATTTCCCGATCCATGATTTCGACTGGTTCCTCCACGAAGTGGAGATTTTTGTTAACTTCGATTTCGTCGAATGGTATTACGAGTGTCTCATCAGACAAACACTTCTTTAGGTTCGACACGTGAAATGTGGGATGTACTTTGTCGAGTTCCTGAGGTAATCGAAGTTTGTATGCTACTGGCCCAATCCTAGCAAGGATTTCGAATGGCCCGATGTACCTTGGATTTAGTTTCCCGCGTTTGCCGAATCGTATCATTCCTTTCCAAGGGGAAACTTTTAGTAGTACACGATCACCCACCTGGAATTCCAAGGGTTTGCGTCGTTTGTCTGCGTAACTCTTTTGCCGATCGCGAGACGCTTTCAGTCTTTCTCGAATTTGAACGATCTTTTCTGTGGTTTCCCTTATGATTTCAGGGCCAGTGAGGGTGCTATTAGAGACTTGCCCTCTAGCTAGCTGTGTATCCCCCACCTCAGCCCAACACAGGGGTGATCTGCATTTGCGACCGTAAAGAGCTTCGAATGGAGCGACTTTGATGCTAGTATGATAGTTGTTATTGTAGGAGAATTCGATCAGCGGTAGATGGGTATCCCATGCTTTACCGAAGTCTATCACACAGGCTCTTAACATGTCTTCCAACGTTTGAATGGTTCGTTCGCTCTGTCCGTCGGTTTGTGGGTGGTAGGCCGTACTCACGTCAAGCCTAGTTCCCAATGATTTTTGTAGAGACTGCCAAAACCGTGAGGTAAATCTACTATCTCTATCGGAGATAATGGATATCGGCACACCATGGAGTCGTACAATCTCTCTGATGTACGTTGTAGTCAGCTTCTCCATCTTGTCGGTTTCTTTTATCGGTAGGAAGTGTGCTGATTTGGTCAATCTGTCTACGATTACCCATATGGTGTCAAGCCCACCCGATGTCTTAGGCAGCTTGGTTATGAAGTCCATGGTTATTCGTTCCCACTTCCACTCAGGTATATCCGGCTGTTGTAATAGCCCGGATGGTTTCTGGTATTCGATTTTGACCTTGGCGCAAGTCAGACACTTGCTCACATAGGTAGCAATCTCAGCTTTCATGTTCGGCCACCAGTATAATTTCTTGAGGTCCAGATACCTCTTATCTGACCCGGGATGGATGGAATATCGAGTCTTGTGTGCTTCATTCATGATGACGTCTCGGAGTCCACCGAACTTCGGTGTCCAGATTCGATTCATGAGATAACGTACTCCATCATCCTTGACTTCTAAGTTTTTATCCATTCCCCTTAATGTCTCTCCTGCCACTTTTTCTGGTTTCAAAGCTTCTAGTTGAGCTTCCTTGATTTGTATGGTCGTGTGGGAATGGATCGTCATTGTTAAGGATTTTACTCGGCGGCCCGAGTACTCCTTCCTGCTTAGAGCATCAGCCACTACATTGGCCTTGCCCGGATGATAACGAATTTCGCACTCGTAGTCATTCAGCAACTCTACCCATCTCCTCTGTCGCATGTTGAGCTCTTTCTGATTGAGGATATGCTGAAGACTTTTGTGATCAGTGAAGATAGTGCATTTCGTGCCGTAGAGGTAGTGTCTCCAGATCTTCAAAGCGAATACCACTGCTCCTAATTCCAGGTCGTGCGTAGTATAATTAACCTCGTGCGTCTTAAGTTGTCTTGATGCATACGCGATAACCTTCCCTCTCTGCATGAGCACACATCCGAGGCCTTGATTCGAAGCATCACAGTACACTACGAAGTCCTCGGTTCCCACTGGGAGAGACAAGATCGGTGCGCTGCATAGGGCTTGTTTTAACGTTTGGAAAGCAGTTTCTTGTTTATTTTCCCACTTGAATATCACACCTTTCTGCGTCAAGGTGGTGAGTGGTTTCGCAATCTTGGAGAAGTTTTGTATAAATCATCGGTAGTAGCCAGCAAGCCCAAGGAATTGTCGAATTTCGGTTGGCGTCTTGGGTGCTGACCAATTCTCGATTGCCTTGATCTTGGAGGGATCCACATGTATGCCTTTCTCACTTACCACATGGCCAAGGAAATCCACTTCTCTAATCCAGAATTCACACTTAGAGAACTTAGCATAAAGCTTCTCCGCTCTTAGTGTCTCTAGCACTTGGCGTAGATGTAGGCGATGCTCTTCTTCGCTTCGCGAGTAGATCAAGATATCGTCGATGAATACGATTACAAACTTGTCTAGGTAGGGTCGACACACTCTATTCATTAGGTCCATGAATACCGCAGGTGCGTTTGTTAAACCGAAGGACATCACCACAAACTCGTAGTGCCCATAGCGAGTTCTGAATGCAGTTTTGGGAATATCTTCTTCTTGAACTCGTAGCTGATGGTAACCTGACCTTAGGTCGATCTTTGAGAAGAAATTTGCTCCTTGGAGTTGGTCGAAAAGGTCGTCGATTCGGGGTAGAGGATATCGGTTCTTGATGGTGAGTTTGTTTAGTTCCCGATAGTCGATGCACATGCGAAAGGATCCGTCCTTCTTCTTTACAAAAAGGACTGGTGCTCCCCAAGGTGAGAAGCTTGGTCTGATGAACCCTTTGCTCAAAAGCTCGTTCAACTGACTGGACAACTCTTGCATTTCTGTTGGTGCGAGGCGGTATGGAGCTCTGGCTACGGGGGTAGCTCCGGGCATTAAGTCAATTCTGAAATCGACTTATCGTGCGAGTGGTACACCAGGAAGATCTTCTGGGAACACATCCGGGAAGTTACACACTTCGGGGATGTCTTTGATGTCTTTCACGTCTTGTTTCTTGTCTACTACGTGGGCCAAGAAGGCGTGGTACTCCTTCCGGAGATACTTTTGGGCTTTGATGCATGAGATGATATGTAAATTCGCACTAGGTTTGTCACCATAGATGAGAAGGGTTTCGTTATTTGGTAGATTGAGGCAAACGGCCCTTTCGTAACATAGAATGTCGGCACGGTGAGGAACTAACCAATCCATCCCGATGATTACGTCGAAGCTTTTTATGGTGACCGGCATCAGGTCAATTTTAAATGTATGGTTGTCTAGAGTGAGAGTACACTCTGAGTATATATCGCTAGTGCGTTCTACTTTCCCATTTGCCATTTCTACTACATAAGTATCCTTTAGTGATTGGGGATTTTGTTCAAGTAATTATTTATATTGGTGGCTCACGAAACTCCTCTCCGCTCCACTATCGAATAGTACGCATGCATAAGAGTTATTGAGGAGAAACGTACCGGTAACCACCGCGGGATCCTCAACTGCTTCCCCATGTCCGATTGCCAGGATTCTTCCTACTCCACCAGCATTAGGGGCTTGTGCTTTGGGGCAGTTTCTTTTGAAGTGACCTGCGTCTCCACACTTGTAGCAGGTTCGGGTTGCCCCCGTACTGGCGACTAGGTTGATTGGTCGAGCCGGCGCTTTACAGAAACGAGCAGTATGCCCCTTCCTGTCGCAGTTGTTACAGTGCATCTCCCTACAAGCACCATTGTGGTGAAAGTTGCACTTGTTGCACTTGGGTAGGGTTCCAGCATATGGCTTCGGTGGTGCAGTAGTGGCAGCATTAGTGGCAGCATGGACAGCAACAGTTTGTTGCTTCTTAGCGGGATCATGTGCTGGTTGGCTCTTCTTTTGGTTCCAGAACTTCCTTTTGTTGTTTCCCCCTTTTGATTGATCGGTGGTGGTGGTTGTAGTATTATGACCGGCTCGGTGGTCAACAAGTTGTTGTGCCAGCTCCCTGGCACTGTCAAAAGTAGTTGGCCTTGAAGCCAGGACACTACTTTGCACTTGGGGAGACAGTCCCCAAAGGTATCGCTCCACCTTTTTCACCTCCGGAGTAACCATTGTTGGGCAGAGGAGAGCCAATTCATTGAATCGGGTGGTGTAGGTTTCAAGGTCGGAGCCCGTCATCCTGAGGTTCCAAAGTTCTTGTTCCAGCTTTTGAATTTCACCTCTCGGGCAGTACTCCTTCATCATCAAGGTTTTTAGTTCTGCCCAGGATATGGAGCTAGCCACTTCGAGAGTAAGTGAATTAATCCGACAGTTCCACCAAGTAAGGGCCCGGCCGGTGAAAGTGAAGGCTGCGAACTTAACTTTGCTCGCTTCGGGGCAAGAGCACACTTGAAAGACTACTTCAGTCTTTTCAAACCATTGCATTAAAGTGATGACTCCCCCGCTCCCATTGAAGTTGTCGGGTTTGTCATTGGTGAAGTCTTTGTAGGAACACTCTCTTGCACGCCACGTACTGTCTCCGTGGTTAGAGTTTGTAGCACCCGATCCAGAACCACCAGCTCCGTTTGTCCCTATCTGCGATATTACGGCCGCTACGGCTGCTGTTACTGCAGCCTGGAACATCGCAAGATCAAACTGTGGAGGCAGCAGTGGAGGAGGTGTTGCTGTGTTGCCGGAAGGTCTTGGTCTTCTCCTTGGCGGCATGGTTCTGTCATAAGTCGTAAACCAATGTACTTTTAGTAAAAGTATATTTATAGAAAGAGAAATCTTTTATACATAAAGTATATTATTACGTTGTTTTCCGGTATGTTTACGATACATACGATTTTATACTTTTAATTGACCCAATACATTGGGTTATGAGGTAAAATGAAAGTATAAAATATTTTATTTGAGTTTCCTTGTTTCCAAGTATATGACTGTTTGTAAAAGTTTCACATATACTAATTTAGTCGGGACATAATTAATATATTATATTTTTAAAATGATCTTTATCGGTAACTTAATTAGTTGCAAAGTGCATACCAGTCATATGTGATTAAGATATAATAGTCCTTCGAATAGATGACCCTAACTCCAAGACCACAACCAAACAAGGACAGGAAGTGAAACAAAGATACATAAATTCTAAGTCTATAGCATCTTAGTTACATATGACCTTAGCGCATCCACTTAGCAGTTATTGATCTATAAATAAAGACCTATTTAATTCTCAGATAATTTATTATAGTAACACAAAATACTCCTATAGTATTTGTAAATGTTTAGTTTTGAGTTCTTAAAGTATCCTTTGTAGTGTGTTATTAGGTTTGTTAGATTTGTTGCCCATCCTGACCATCCCCCGGTATATGCAAGTCAATTCCCGGACAGATATAGTTGATCAGGCTATATCCTTCCCAGATTTAATCCACATATACTAAGGCATACTCAAAATGTTCAACTCTTCTTCTTTTGCTTTATGTTTTCGCTAGTTATGATACCATGCGAGCATGTAATGTATGTATGTATACTTTAATCAAGAAAATCATTTATTTTTTTTAAGAGTATATTTATTTGAAAAATGCACAAATCAGAGACTATTAGTCCCAATTGTGTTTATAGTTTGTATATCTTATGTGGTTTGATATACTTAATTCACTATAAACTGTGCTCTGATACCAATCTGTCACACCCCCAAACCAAGGATGGCGGAAACGTCCAGGGGTGGAGGACTTCATGTGTAGTATCATAACAACAATTGTAATAGTAATTGAAGCAAACACAACCAACATATATATAATTGAAAAAGTTACATCATTGTATGAATTACATGTTTATGAATCAATTACAATATGTTGACAAAATATGAAATAGTAGACGCCTTAGCGCCCCATCCTCAAAAGCACTTGGTTACCTGTTTAATGATTTCCTGAGAATACAAGTTGTTTGAAAAAGTGTCAACACAAAGGTTGGTGAGTTCATAAGCTTTTGTTTGGTATTATTAAAAGCCTTTCGTTTGTAAAAGTAGTATTTGTGTTAGAAAATTCAATATTTTCCTTAATGTGTAAATGTAGTCTTAAAACCCAAAGACCGAAATGTACAAGTAATTTGTCATATTTATAGTAAAACAATGCAAGTTTAAATCGACATAAACTCGTTAAATTTTAATGAAGTTCCCGTAAATTCCAATGTTTATTAATACTTTATGTGAGTTTATTATAACCATACTATGACCAAGGTTGTCTAAAACGACGTTCTTCAGGCGTCGGAAATGTTATGACATTTGTCACCCCAGACCTATCGGTCTAACTGTTGCATGCAGTTTAGGTGTGGGTTTGTCAAACCCAATATAGATCTATACACAACTATCACGCTCTCCCTCAAGGAGACTCTGGTTACAATACATGACTTAATGGTAATTTGAAGTAAATGTCTCACAAAGTCATTAACGAATTTACGTGTAGTGTAATGAAAACTTGGTACCGTATGGCCGTACCTTGCTTAATGAAAATATCCTTTGTATAAATGTACCCTTTTTAAATGTATGTGTTATGTAATGTTTCATAAAGTCATTAACGAAATTACGTGTTATGAAAACTTGGTACCGTATGGCCGTACCTTGCTTAATGAAAATATCCTTTGTATAAATATACCCTTTTTAAATGTATGTATTATGTAATGTATCATAAACTATACCTATTATAGTTTATCAACCAAGGGTAGTACGTAGTAATGTATGCAAACTATATTCAAAATAGTTTATTAAATGTTTGAATGTATCGGTTGTACTTTGATTATAATCACTTGTTATTCTTTATATTTTATATGTCCAAATCCATTTGTAAACTGATGTGTGTCTAAATATTAAGATAAAATGTCATATGTTGCAATAACATATAATCACAAAAAGATATACACCTTGCTCAACATGTTACAAGGTGAAATGAAATTGACAGCAGCTTTTTGTTGAATACAGTTTCTGTTACTGTTCTTAGAAAATTTATAGAAAAATCATCCAAGCTCCAAATCCAAATCCGCAAATTCTGAGAGTTTGGAATATGAGTCTAGTTTGTTCGTAAATTTTATCATGATTTTTACTGATTTCTAACAGAGGTCAAAATGTCCATAATCACAGGCTGGTCCGGGTTTGCCTCTGAAATGATAGGCAGTTTTGTAAAAATCACCATAAATTGTAGAAACATCACATGGAGATGTGCAAGTAGCCATTTTAAAGCTAAGAGTTTGAACTACTTGCACCTGGAATAGTTTTGAAAACTAAAATATTTAAGTTGACCAAAACAGTCCGTGATTAAAGTCCATCTTTTCTGATGTAATCTGTTAGAAAAAGTTTAATTGTGTTCTTGATGATTTTACTTGTATTCCCCCCTTAAAACTTAATAAAACATGTAAATGTAGGGGTATGAACTCACCTTATGTGGTTTCAGTAGATGAAAGTGAGAGAGAGGAAGTATTCAACCCAAGAACACTAAGAAGATGTCTTGATGATTCGAGAATCTAACACCGAATAAGATGGAATTTGTGTAAGATATCAATGATTTGAGTAGAATGGAGTGTAATAATTATATGAATGATGAAGATACTTACTAATTGAAGAAAGAAATCCCTGAAGAAAGCCTTGAAGTTCTTGAAGTTGAGAGAAAAGATGAGAGAATTTTGGAGAGTGTCCTTTGGTTGCTAAGTGTAGAATGAAAGAACTTTATTGAGAATGAGGAGAGAGGATCAATCCTCCAGCTCTTAGAACGTGGGAAGAGCTGGAGATTGGGTGTAAAGGTCCACTAAGGAGACAAGGGGTAGTGGGAAAGAGTGGCTAATCATAGAGTGAGGTGGTGGTGGTTTGCTTTTGCCATAAATTAAGGAAAAGCAAATATTCCCTCAATAATTAGTTCAACCACTAATTCTTTTAATATATTTTTATAAAAACCCTGGAGATTTATATATTTTGGGGCCTTAGTTTATAAAATAAAGTTTTGGGTGAAAATCCCACGTTAAAATAATGAAAAACGGAGTTAAAACGAAGTCGTAGTCGAAAAAACCGGTAAAAAGGGGCCGTCTGCGAGACCCCTCGCATGGAGGCCGGATTCGGACCCTCGCATGCGAGGCTGCTGTCTGATGGCTTCGGATTCGGTCTCCTGAGAGGCTTCAGCTTCGGTCCTGATGAGAGGCTTCGGATCCGAGGCCTCGGATGAGAGGCTTCGGTCCTGAAGCTTCAGTTCCAGGTCCTTAAGGCTATTTTACCCGTTTTTACCCCGTTTCAAGCGATTTTTGACCCGGTTAAGGGTCGATATGACCCAAATGATTACAAAAAGTTAAAGTAACTTTTGAGAGAGATTTGGGAGAGATTTCAAATAGAAAGAGATAGAGTGAAAACGATTTAGAGAGGTTTCGTTTGTGATTAATTTGAGTGTCCGGCTTCACAACGCAAGGTTCGTAAACCCCGTTAAACCGTGTTTTAGTGTCGTACACAATCCCGATGATTGTGCAATAGTGTTTTATCGCTTTGGTTCGTTGTTTAGCACTGTTAAGGCTAAGGAAAATCAAACATATGAACTTTCCAAATGATGATTTCTCATTAAAATAGCGAATTGTATAGTGATTACATAACGTAAACCCTAACATACAAGGGTTATTGGAGTTGACCGGTTTGACTTGTTGACTTTGTTTGACTTTGACTTGACCGAAATTTGACGGTTGTCACAAGTTCAGTGCCTTTGTGTAACGAAGGCATACAAACAACATTACTATTTAACTATAATAGGTATAGTTAAGGGATTACTACTCACTATTACTACTACAACGATTCATACAAGAGTCAGTACATTTACGAGTCACTACATAAGTACTACATCGAGAAAACAATACATACTATACACTATACAAGAGAACACACTATACACTATACAAGAGAGCATACTATACACTATACAAGGGAACATACTATATACTAGTAAAGAGAAAACATCACTACACTATGACATACTATACAAACTTTTGAATACTATAAACCGAATGTGACATACTACTTCTCGATACGACACTTCATTGTGGTATCACTTTGTAACCAGAGTCTCCTGGAGGGAGAGCGGGCATTGTGTGTATAGATTTATACGGGACAGACACTCCCACATCCCGACTGCTAGCTACAGTCCCAGCCTATAAGGCCAAGGGGTGACAGAATGTTACCTCACTACATATGACACCGGAGGGTCATCAGTTATTCAGCCGTCGATCAGCATGCTTACATACGAGTTCACATTCAAACCTTTAATTAACTAATTAAGTATTAAAGGAAAAATAGACTTTCCGAGGCGTATTGTTCATTTAATACCACCTGGAGTCTACATTTTTATTACTTTAGACTCCCCGAGGTGTACTGTACATTTAGTACTACCTGGAGTCTGTATTTCATCACTTTATGACCAGCAGTGTCACTGCTGAGGAGAAACATTATTTTCCTATGACAATTATTTTGTGATTCTGTCCCATACACATATAAGTAAACTATATTTTTCATAATGATAGTTTTATTGGGGAAAACTCTTACATTTACAAAAGAGCAAACATACAAACAGTCGAGTCTTGGTAGAAGACTACATTTCAGTAGAAAATATAGGATTTTCTAGAGTGTTCAACTATTTACAAACAATTATGAACATTTACACTACGTGGTTACAAACATTTTTATACAAGCAATGACACTAAATACTTATGAACTCACCAGCTTTATGCTGATAAACTCTTTCAAAATAACTTGTATTCTCAGGTCATCAGTAGACAGGTACCGATGAAGCTTTTGAGAAGATGGAGCACATACAAGACTCATCTTTTATTTTGATCATACATTTTGGTGTCTTACATACTACAGAACACGCTTGTATTAAAATTATTATATTAATGCAATGGATGTTGTTGCTTGTCTTTACTATTATGCATTGTTATGATACTGTAGATGACGTCCTCCACCCCAGAACGTTTCCGCCGTTCCGGTTTTGGGGTGTGACAGATGCCCACAACATGACATGAGTCATATGAAACACGTTCTCCTGGTGATCTCCACGACGTGGCATGATGTCACACCCCAAAACCGGAACGGTGGAAACGTTCAGGGGTGGAGGACGTCATGTACAGTATCACAACAAAGTATAGTAGTAAACAAGCAACAACATCATCCATTGCATTAATAATATAATTTCATACAAGTGTCTTCTGTAAAGTTTATAAGACACCAAAAATGTAAATCAAAAATAAGAGATGAGTCTTGAACGAGCTCCATCTTCTCAAAACCTGGCATCGGTACCTATCTAGTGATGACCTGAGAATACAAGTTATTTTGAAAGAGTTTATCAGCTTTAAAGCTGGTGAGTTCATAAGCATTTTAGTGTCATTGTTTGTATGAAAGTGTTTGTAAGTACTTGATGTATAAGTTTGTAAATGTTTGTAAATGTTTGTATATGTTTGTAAATGTTTGTATCTCCTAGAAAATCCTATATTTTCTACTAAACGTAGCCTTCTACCAAGGCATCAAATGATATGTATGTTTGTTTCTGGTAAGAGTGTATATTTTCCCAAGTGTGACTATCATTAACCAAAAATGTAGTTTTACATTACTTTTTATGTGAAAATATCACGATGTGAATGCAATGGGGAAATAATGAAGTATTGTAGTGTTGTATTATAGTAACTACTTCTGTACTTTCTACCTTAATCTGGCCGTTAATTAAGGTTAAATGTGAAATGGTTGCACCATACTATCGACTAATAACACGACGATGAAAGACGTCGGAAGAAATGACATTTGGCACCCGTAGACTTGCAAGTCCCACTGTAGCTAACAGCAAGGTGTAGGATAGTCAATCCAGTATAGATCTATATGCAAATTCACGCTCTCCCTCCAGGAGAATTCTGGCTACAAATCGAGCCATGACAGGTGATGCCAATGCCCCAAACGATGGTTCACATTTATGTTATTGTATACTTGTATATGTAATGTATGTACTAGTTGTATTGTATGTTCTCTCTGTCTAGTATGTATGTATGTTCTCTCTGTTTCTCATAATAGTATGTTCTCTTGTATAATGTATAGTATGTACTAGCTGTATTGTATGTTTCATTGTTCTTGTAATAGTATTTGTAACTTCCTAAACTATACCTATTATAGTTTACTAGTAATGTTGTTTGTATGAATGAACATGATTGTATACCTTTGCTACCCAAAGGTATTGAACTGAATGAAGGAACTTTTATATCTATATACATATACATAATATATAACTAAGATTCAAACGACCTTCGGACAAACAACCGATACCCTAAGTCCACAACCAAACAAGGAACATGAAGTAAGGTGAGTTATCAGTCCTAAGTCCATTCAATCCTACTTATATAACTATATCTATATAGATACGCATTTGACAAAGTATAAGTTTAAAAGAGTTTAATAAAAGTATTTAACATGTAAAAGAGTTTGTAAAATGATTAGAAGTAGTTTGTTTGATAACACAGTTTGTAAAGTAAAAAAAATCCATATGTTTGATAGTTATTAATCACATGTGATTGATATAATAACTATAATGTTTCAACTTGTATTTCCCCTCCCCCTATAAAATCATTTAAAATCATTTAAAATCATTTAAAAGGTTGATTAAGGGGTATGAACTCACCTGTAGTGAGTGGTTTGGATGAACGGATGGTATAGGATGCTAAGTGTCAAGTGAAGACTTGAGCACACACACGGATCCTATTTAACATATATTGACACACATATGTATCTAATTAGTCAATTAACAACTATTTAAGCAAGTAAAGACACCCTATGACATGGAAAACACTTGATTCAAGTGCTAGGAGTACCAAAGGGTTGCATCTAAGGGGAGTATGGCCTCTCATTGGAGTTTATGGCCAATATGGGTGTATCACATGAGTTTACGGCCAAAGGGGTAAACCCCCATGAGTTTACGGCCGTAAACTCATGGTAATTTGTACCAAGTTGTGTTATAAGGTCTTACAAGTCACAATGAAGTGTTCTATGTTCAAGTCTAAGCCTTAGGAAGGAATGAGAGCACATATGCACTACTTATTAGTGTTTACGGCCCAAGGTGATTGCCTTGGCCGTAAACACCATTTGTTCTTGGTTCTTTTGATGTTTAAGGTCCTATACGTTTCTTGGAAGTATTCTAGACTTGGTTCCAAGGCTTTGGAAAGGATTAGGGCTCATATTGCCCCCTTTATTAGGGTTTACGGCCCAAGGAGATTGCCTTGGCCGTAAACACCTTATGATCTTGTTTTCTTGATGTTTTCTAGGTGTAAACTAAGTGATTCAAGCACAAAACAAGCTAAGGTAAGAGTACTTACAATATAGAAGCTTGTAAGGGTGTTTAAAGTCCAAGAATACTAGTTTGTGTTCTTGGTGTTCTTGGTGAAATGAAGAACACTTTAAGATCTATCAAAATGAAGAGATTTCATGGATGAAATCATGTACAATCACTAGATATTGAAGTATATCAACTAATCAAGGAAATAATCACTTACAAAGTTGAAGATCTTAGTGAAAAATCGGATGATACTTGAGAGAGAATGACTTCTAGGCTTGAAAATGGTAAAAATGACTAAAATGACTAAGTGTCATATTTATACCTTTAGAGTTTACGGCCGTAAACTCCATTTTATGGCCGTAAAATCCAAACTCTTGGAGCTTTGAGACTTAATGTTGCACATTAAACTCTAGAGTATACTTCCTATAATTACCTCTTGAAGGTACTAGGCTTTAGAACACTCAAACAGACTCTAAACTGTGCTAAAAGTTAACAGAAATGAGTCTGACTTCTATTGAAGTGAATGGTTGTACAAGATAGAAATTTCGAGTTGTCACACATGATGATGGCCACAACGTGGTAGCTGTTGCAGCCTAAGCTCATTATATTAGGGTTTCTCCCATATTTACGGACCTTAAATTTAGAGTTAGGTCATTCTCTCAGCCTCCACCCTCCTATCTCGAAACCCTAGCCCCCATTTCATGTTTGTGAGCTTTTTTGATTGATTGAAGGCCTTTGTTCTTGGTTTTTGGTGAAACTTGAAGAAGAGTGAAGTTCATTGTGGTGCAAGGATGTGACATCCCCATTTTCATGGCAGAAAAGACCAGTTTATGCTTAAAATTAGAGTTTTAATTTACAAATACAGAATTTTTTCCATAAAATATTCCCGAAGGGATGTTTTTCATTAATTTATTAAAAATTCGGGATGTCATAACTGATATAAGAAACATAAGTATAAACGAAGACTTACAATATCTTAATATAGTCTAAAGTTCCTCAAATCTCTCATGCATCATCATTATTGTTTCCTGGATACAAAGACGTTGAGTGGGTTAAGTTAGGAAACCTAGTGAGACCCACAATATTATAATTTTTAATTATATAACCGTCAGCATTCAAATAACCCAATTACCCCATTTCACATCATTCTCAATTACTAATCCTATTATGATGATCTTGAGGGATTTTTCCTAAAGGATCTTTATCAACGGAAAACTATAATTCCTAGGTGATTAGGCACGACGGAACGATAATACTCGCGACAACACGACAGTACATTAGTATTTTTTGTATAATCAAGACAGGCACGACAGTACAAAGTACTTAGGTTTGGCACGACAATACAAAAGTACTTGGGTTTAGCACGGTAGTACAAAAGTACTTGGGTTTAACACGGCAGTACAAAAGTACTTGGGTTTAGCACGGCAGTACAAAAGTACATTAGTACTTTTTGTATAATCACAACAGGTACGATAGTACAAAGTACTTGGGTTTGGCACGACAGTACAAAAGTACTTGGGTTTAGCACGGCAGTACAAAAGTACTTGGGTTTAACATGATAATACAAAAGTACTTGGGTTTAGCACGACAGTACAAAAGTAAAGGTTTAGCACGACAGTACAAACTACTTGGGTTTCGCACGATAGTACAAAAGTACTTGGGTTTAGCATGACAGTACAAAGTGCTTGAGATAGACACGACATACACGACTTATTATCTCACACGACTCTCTCTCTCTCTCTCTCTAACTTATCACAACCACTATTTCACACAGCCCTATCATAACCACTATTTCACACAACCCTATCACAACCTTTCATTTATAATTTTGCATAGCCCCCTCATTACCCAGTCATATTATTAAGTATGTTAAACATACCAATAAATCAAGTAGTAATCATATTTATACAACTACATTAAACAAAACAAAGATATCGCACATATCAGTTAAGCATTTAGAATACTTATACCTATGTGTAAGCTTGAAAGTAACTATGCACTCACTTGTTAATGTGATGACTCAAAATTCAGGCAGAGCTTCGCTTATAGCAACAGACCTTTCCTTTAACGTGACCTAATATCATTATCACTAAGTCTTAGTCTAACATTCTGCACGACTAGAGGGAATCTAGACCTATCAATCATTCTAATGAATATTGATAGTTCTATAAAATAAGGATCATGCAGGCTAGATAGTCGGGAGGCAGAACCATTTTATATTCTTTCTGAAATCAAACAACCAAGCCGACGTGACCATTCTAGAAACCTCTCTCGTAAGTAGATCAATCAGTATATGACTTGGAATCACTGATAAAATCTTAATTATAGGTTCATAACAACGAATATGACTATAATTATAAATTACACGAGGGCATAGTAAGTGTATCTCACTTACTGATTATGGATGAGAACTAGGGTCCAAGTGGGCAAAATTCTGACTCGAGGTCTCCTACTCTAAGGCTACTATTCGAACGTGTACTCCAGAGTGTCTAAGGGCTTCGCCTCAGGCTAGAAACGAAAAAGAAATAGGCTTATAGGAGGGATAATCGAGAGAGAGAGAGAGAGACAGAGAGTGTGTGTGTGTGGATGTAAGAGTGTGTGGAATGAATGAGGGACAATTGGCTATTTATAGGGCCAAAAACGCATATGTGCGCTGCACCTAAAGGGTGTGCGTCGCACACTTCAAACACGTCGATCCATCGGTTAGCTGACACGTGTCACTCGTCGGTTGAAGCAGTGTGGCTGACTTCGCGTGCAAGCTACGAGCGTCGCGTTGCGTGTGCCGATTTTTAGAATTTAGAAATTGCGTATCTCCTTCATATGAGCTCCGTTTTTTACATTCATTATATTCACGGAAAGCTCTCGACGAGATCTACAACTTTCCTTTAGACTCCATCGTCTAGTCTTGATTTATTTTATTTACACAGGCTTAGCCTATTAAAACCAGTATAGAATGCATACCTCTCACATCCGGCGTCCGTTTTGATGGTTTTTATATTTTTGGAATCCTATTAAAGAGACCTTCAATTCTCGTTTAGATTATTTCGGCCAAAAATCAAACGATCTAAAACACGATTTCTGTGCGCACACAACTATGCTGAAATCTTAGAAAAATCATAACTTCCTCTATTGAAGTCAGATTTGGACGTTCCTTGTATGCACAAATTCGCTTTTTCCTAATACTACGACTTTCGTTTAGATCACTAGGGCTAATAAGTCACCTATATCCAACTTACTATTTACGACATATACTATAACTCGGTTAAGATTATTTATCCTAAACAATCTCTTATTTAAAAGTCATTATTATGGCTTATAATATCTTTATTTCCTAGCCTGAATTTACGGGTGTTACAATTATCTCCCCCTTAGGATGATTACGTCTCGGAATCATCAACAAAACAGGGCTTGTATACTGACTCTACACGTTACCTTTCCATCCTAGGTGGTAATTATAACTCCCATGTCCTCCGATTGCTAGACTTTTGTCAATAAGAGTCCAATGCCTACTCCTGATGGTACATTCCTTCATGTTCTAATGTGGTACTACCACATATTTGTAGGTAGCTTTCCTAGCTACCGACTACTTAATCTTGATGAATGTGATCTATCTATCGATCGCATAAATCCTTTACTAGTTCAATCTTTGACTAAAGTCGGATACTATGTCGAACGTTCCTCGTAGATTAGTCAAACTTGATTTCATATGACCACTAGGGTCGGACATGAATCATCACCGAAACAAAGGTAATGATGGAAATGAACAAAACAACTCAACTACCAGATTTTAGCAACCTTGTTACTTTCCTTGATTCGAGTGCGAGTCTTGTGCTTCTGGTAGTATAGGCATTTACTACCTTTCACACCTACTTATACTCGTCCCAAGTATTGTCTCGTAGTTCACTAAGTTATTGTAAAAGAAAACCACATAGAAACTCAACGTATAACATAAATTAGGAAATTATATTGCTACTTGAATAATTATTCATGCCTATTACATCGAGTTACTCGATCTTATACTATCTAAGACACGGCTTTCTCCCTTGCCTTCCTAAAGCGTCATCGGCTTCACCTTTTTCTGCATCCAAGATCATATGATATGCCCTTGTCTTTGGCTTAGGCGGGACATGTGCAACTTCTTTCTTCTTTAGGCAGTCCTTCATGACATTCCCTTCTTCCTTGTAACACTTGGACCCAGGTTTTTTCCCTTTTAATCCTTGAAGAAAATTTTATTTTTGGAAGGAGTCCCCACGTACGTTGGGCGTACGTTTGTGTATGCTTAGCGTACATGGGTATGTGGAAGCGGGATCCCGAGCCACGTACGCGGACGTACGAGGCGTACGCGGGGCGTACGTTGCCAATGCTAAAAACCTAATTTTAGGGCATGAGCCTTATTTAAGCTCACTTATGACTCTTGGACCATCAGATTTATCAGCCTCCACTGCTTGTTATTGTCCCTTAAACCCTAGTTTGCTAGTGAGAGTGATCTTTGAGCTTGAAAGTAACTTTGGTGGCCTTTTTGGTGTGTTTGAAAGAAGAAGAAGTCGGTGTGCAAGCCTTGGACGTGGTTGAGCTTCAAGATCCTGAATTTACATCATCTTAGGAAGCTTTTGAAGGTAAAAAGCTCATACCTTGTTGTCTCCTTTGATATTTAGAGTTAGGGTTTGCTTATGAGTTCTTTTGGGTCCATGGATTCTCTTTTGTGAGTTTGGGCAACTCCAAAAGCTTTTAATGCTAAATCTTAGTCCCTTTGGTGTGTTAGAGGTATAAAATGCTATCTTGATGGTTGTTATGACTCCATGCATGGATGTAGGTCCTTAAAGTGAGTCTTTATGAACAAAATTGGATGTGGAGCTCCCATAAGACATGTAAAGGCATAAAGTTGCCAACTTTATGCCCAAGGACATCTTAAATGATCGAGATCTAGAAGTTGGTGTGAGAGACTACATGGATTAAGCACTTAATGGCTGAAAGTGTGGGGGTATAAAGATGTACGTCGCGCGTACTGCTTCGGATTCGATTACGCCAAGTGTACTGGTATTACGTTGCGCGTACGCCCCAATGGGTCGTTGGACAATTACTGGACTTTTGTGGTTTTTGGGCCTTAGCTAGTTTTTGGGCTTTGGCCTCTTTAGGGTGGGTGGGCCTCATATTTTTGTTGTGGGCCTTAAGTGTTATGAATTGGGCCTTTGGGCCCATTATTGTGTTTTGGGCCAGGGATGATTAAGTCCATTAAGGTTAAGGTGAAGGGGGGGGGGGGGTTACCTTAGAAGTTGGATTGGAATTTAGGCCCATAGTCACGATTGTTATCCCATTCCTAATTAGGGTAATTTGTGTATGTTCAGTGTGGGATTTCCCAGATCAGTAGCCGATTAGTTAGTATTTACCAGCACACCGAGGTGAGCTCCTCCCTATATCCATTGGTCGAACGCACCAAGGCCGGCCCATTATTCGGTTATGTAGTATGCTAGTTGTTGTGTGATATATATTGTGTTTGCATGATCGGGTTGAAATATACCCCAAGGCGGGGCCCAATATGGCATGTCGGGTTGAAATATACCCCAGGGCGGGGCCCATTATGGTATGTACGGGTTGAAATATACCCCATGACGGGGCCCACTATCGTACAATCGGGTTGAAATATACCCCAGGGCGGGGCCCATACTTGCTTATTGGGTTGGAATATACCCCAGGGCTGGGCCAGTTGTATGTTTGGTATGTGGTACTTTGGGAAAACTCACTAAGATTTTGCTTACAATTTGTATTGTGGTTTCAGGTACGTCCGGAATTAAGGGGAAGGGCCCGGCTTGATAGCGCATCATTCACTCCCCACCATTTTCCGCATTTATTGATATTGTCACTGTGATGATTTGATATGATGACTATGTAATGGATTTTGGAATCAAACTTATGATTGTAAACCTTAATTAAATCGGAAAATTTTCTCCTGGTTTTTGGGCTATTACAAGTTGGTATCAGAGCCTTTGTTTGAGGGATTCGGGCACACTCTCGGGTGTGTCAGAACTCAGACTAAGGAAATGATAATCTTTTCAAAAGAAAAAGAATCAATTTTTTTGGAAAAGGTTTTCTTAAGTAAAAATGGAGAGTGCAATGTGTGCGATCGGCCGAGCTCAAGTAATTGTTTCCCAAAAATTACCCATGCTTATGTATTGCGATTAGTATGATTGATATGTGAAGTGCATGCTAGAGTAGGGCTAAGGATACCTTTAGGAATTACGTGATAGAATTGCCTGATTTGTGTGATGCCTTATAGCCTAGGAAAATTGGATGCCATATATTTCTTGGAATCGATGTTGACTCTGTATTTGCTAAGTGTATGCTTTCAAAGTTATATACGATTAGGATTGCATAGCCCTATAATGATGAATTCTGCCTCATTTCCTATTCCTTGTTTGGTTGTGGACTTAGGGTAGAAACGTTATTTGATAGTCTATGTGATTCTATTTGTGTATACTTGCATGCATAAGGCAACCAACGATATTGATTGAGATTTCAGATTCTGTAAGGGTTGAGAAATTCTAGAAGAGTCTGTGTGCTGTGTTATATGAGCTATGTTTCTAAGTGTAGTATGGTGGATTGGAGGAATCAGGTCTGAACTTGAGGAAGGTACAGGTAGGTGTGGAAGGTAGTATTGGGCCCCTACTACTAGAAGCACAAGACGTGTACCCGAGATGAATGCAGAAATGGAAACTCCAAGGAGACCAGTGAGGAGAAGCCCCTCGAACCTCTTTATCAATTGTTTTATATGTTGTATTTTCAGTTGAGGATGGTGATGGTTACACGAGGAGGTTCAGGTTCAGGATCGGGCTCTGGTTCAGGTGATGAGCCGATTGATGAGAGGTTGTGCGAGCTTATCACTACCCCAATGATTTTCGGTACCGTCAAGGAGGGAATTATAGAGATCATGGAGGAGCGACTCAGGTCAATTCGAGCTGAGATTGTTGCATGACAGATTGGGGCTCGAACTCCCTCGTTCTGGGAGTTCAAGACGTGTGGAGCACCAGAGTTCCTTGGGGATAAGGACCCCATCGCTAGTCGTCACTGGATCACTGACATGGAGAATGCTCAGTGCATGAGCTTTTACCTCGAGGTGGCAAAGGTGGGATTCGTGTTGAAACATCCCAAAAATGCGGTCCAAAAATTTCTTTTTAAAATCATTTAAGAAAACCATAATGCACCAACATCATAATAAAATCACAAGTCATGTAACCAAAAAATCATATCCAAATACGGTATCAAAACCATGTATCAAAATATCAGAGTCTAAAACATCCCAGGCTATAAACTGTGGTGTGTGTCATGAAGTCATCCCGAGCTCTTCCCCTTGCTAGTGGAAGTACCTGAAACCAAAACTGAAAATTGTAAGCACGAAGCTTAGTGAGTCTCCCTAAACTACCACATACCATACACATAACATGCAACTAGGAGATACAGGCCCCGCCCACTCTCATGGAGATTCGGGCCCCGCCTACACTCCGCTGTCTAACATATCACATATACGGCCCGCCCTTGGTGACGTAGACCCGTTCCTACTGAAGGAAACTCACCTCGTATGCTAGCGGTGAAATCTTGTGTGAGGAATCTCTGACAGCTGCTCCAACGACTCCCCGACTATCAATTTCACAATAACACTTAATCAAAAATCTGATAATCCTTCTTAGGGTAAAAATAACCATTTTACCCCTGGTCAAAGTCAACATCCTGGTCAAAGTCAAAGTCAATGTCAACTCCCAGTCGAATCAACTCGTCGAGTTGCCTCCTAACTCGACGAGTTCCTATACTACTCAGACTCATGATCAACCGAGTCAACTCGTCGAGTCCCTTCACATACTCGTCGAGTTTACCTGGCCTAGAATCGGGACAACCCGACTTCAACTCGTCGAGTCCCTTTCTGGACTCGCCGAGTTCCCCTACTGTTTGGGCTATCTGAATGGATTAAGCCCCTACACTTCAGATCCAAGCTTCACACTTCACATAAACCCTGAAAATGTCCTTTTAAGGGTAAAGTTTCTAACTTTACCGATTAATACCTCTTCTTAACGGGTTTAGCTTAAACCCTAATTCCTTGGGACCTAGAACTTGGTCCTTAAGCCATCCATACACCAAACTAGAGCTTACCACCTCAGATCTAAACCCCTAACCTTACTTGGACACGTAAAGTTCCCACTTTTTTTCCACATGCATGGCCTTTTGGGGCTAAAAAGGCCGATATGACACTCTATGGCTTGCATGGGGGCTCCAATGGCATAAAGTTTGCACCGTTATGTCATATAAGCCCCTCTAGGTCCTAGATCTGGAAGAATACCCACTTGGCTCGACCATTCTCCAAAAGCTATCATTCTTGGACCAAAAACCCTCATAAAAATGGACATAAAGAGATCTAATGAACTAATAGCCAATATAGAAACTTGATTACCAGAAAATGTAGCAAATGGTTTGTAGTTTCTGGATCTACTTTTTCCCTCTTGAGCCCTCTATCTTCTTCTTCTTCCACAAGCTTCAAAAGTACACAAAGATCACTTAAAATGGCTCACACTCTCAAATAAAGCTTTTAGGGTTTCGTGGATTAGGGTTTGGGACATGGAGGCTGGAAATGAGGCCAATGGGTGGGGGTTAAGGAGCTTAAATAGGGTGCAAAACCCCAAAATTAGGGTTTCACTCTGGCCGATCTACTCGCCGAGTCGAGGGCTCTTGACTCGTCGAGTAGATAACTTAAACCCCGCGTACATTATGCCCTCTACTCGACGAATTAGGGCCACCAACTCGTCGAGTTACCCTTTCAAAATAAGTAAATTAATGAGTTAAATGCATACCAGGAACCAGGCGTTACACGTGTCCTACTTGCTGAGGGACTGAGCGTGGGACTAGTGGGAGGAGGTTACCCGAGCGGTTGGTACGGCGGCTGTTACAATGATCACTTAGGAGGAGTTTGTGGAGAGGTTTTATCGGGAGTTTGCACCGATCATTGAGGTGCAACAACTGGTGAGGGAGTTCCAGGACCTTCACTAGACTGCAGAGACAATGGCGGAGATCACCACCAAGTTCAGAGAGAGGGCATTGCTAGTTCTGCAGTACGCTGTGGATGAGGAGATGATGAAGACAAGATATCGTGCTATGCTGATGGATGATATCAGGGAGTTTGTAAGCTTTTTAGGGTGAAAAACCCTGAACGATATGATTGAAAAGGCATGTGAGCGGGAAATTGAGTTGGAGCTCCGGACGAAGCGGAAGCCAGAGTAGGTTCAGATAGCAGTGGGTTAGGCCAAGAAGCCTAAGACCTCCGATGTTCATAGCAGAGGCCAACCGGGCCGAGGCCAATGTGCCAAGTGTGGCAAGTCGCACAGTGGAGCTTGTCGGTCTGTGGGCTCTAGATGTTTCGGTTGTGGTCAGGCAGGTCACATCAGCAAGGACTGCCCTAAGAGGGCTCTGATTTGTTTTCACTGCAACCAGACCATCCATAAAAAGGCCGATTATCCAAGATTGGCTGGGGGAGCAGTGGTGGCGCCTGCGCCAGCCACCTTGAGGATTACCGATGGCCGCCAGGGCAAGGCGGATGCTCCTGCGGTGAATAGTAGGGCATTTCAGTTGACCACTGATGAGGTCCGTGCAGCACTGCATATAGTTACTAGTATGCGACTTAACTCTATCTTTTATTGATTTTTTGTTATGCTCATGTTTATTATGATCTTGTATATGGACCGTTTTGGTTAATGGGTTGTCTGCTCATGTTTTGTTTGATTCGGGGGCTACCCGATCCTTTGTATCTCTTGAGCTCAACAAGAAGTTTCGAGATGCACCGGGGACTTTGGACTCCTCTCTGGAGGTGGAGATCGCGGATGATCGTACTGTGAGTGCTGCGAGGGTATTCCGAGGATGTGTTCTGAACATGTTCAGTGAAAGGTTTCCTATTGATTTGGTACCAATCCCCTTGAGGGGGTTGAAGGTGATCATCGAGATGGATTGTTTGGGGCCCAATATGGTCATGATTGATTGTGAGCGGCAGTTGGTGTCACACCCCCAAAGCAGACGGCGGAAACGTCTGGGGGTGGAGGACTTGAATTGTAGTATCACAACACATGCATCATAGTAATCAAAGTACAAGCAACCATTGTATTTAAAAAGTATAAGTATTTACATGTGTTCAATCATTGTATATTGAACCAAAATATAGTTATACAAAATAAGATATGACTCAACAAAGCTCCATCTTCTCAAAAGCTCGGGGAGTACTTGTGTATTATTTCCCTGAGAATACAAGTAATTTGAAAAGAGAGTATCAACATAAAGTTGAGTGAGTGCATAAGTGTTCATGTTTAAAAGAGTATCTCTGTATCTTGTATATGTGAACTGTTCCAGAAAATCCTATATTTTCTGTTGTATATGAAAAGTAGTTTTATTCCCATAAAACCGTTCTCTTTGTATCAATGTTTTGTATTTGTATTCCTTAATGAAAACTTGTAACTGAGAGTGTGCCTGGCTCCGCCAGCTGTTATTGAAAACTGTATTGAACCATTGTAGTTTGTATTCTGAAAACTGGTACTTTGAAGGTGTACTTTCGTTTACTTGTTTATACATTAACGTATTGTTAATATCTTTTTAATGAGTTCTTATAACCATACTATGACGGATGGCCTGAAACAAACGCTTTGTGGGCGTTTAAACTGTTGATAATAATTGCCACTCATCGGCGTGTATGCCTGACTGTAGCTAGCAGCCTGAGTGCGGGGTTGTCAATCCCGATATAGATCTACACACAACTTGTTTCGATCCCCGAGGCTGGAGATTTTGGTTATAATGTCAGGGCTTTACCTTGGTTGTCTAAAATGAATTAAACAACCTGAATGTCTCATAAAAAGCATATAAACGTTACATGTATATTAGTTAAGAAAACCCAATCATTCTGAAATAAATGATTGACAGTATGTTCTTGATTTAGTATTTCAAACATGTATTTGATAAGTGTAAACCTTCATTTGTTCTGTATCAAAACCCTAGTTTCTTGTAAGACTGTGTATTCTTGTAGTATGAATTATTGTTCTATGTATAAATTATACCTATTATAATTTATATGTACTTTCTGAATATGTATATAACTGTATTTAGCATGTAACCCCTTGCTCAACGTGTTACAAAGGTGTTTGAATTGATGAAATAACTTTTATATTTATATACATACACAATTTCATATGCAAGTAAAATTTAAACGACACTCGGACAAATAACCGGAACTATAAGCCCACATCCAAACAAGGAAAAGGACCCAGAATGAGTTATCAGTCCTAAACCTTTTAAATCTTATATATATATATATATATATATATATATATATATATATATATATATATATATATATATACACATATGAATTTTTGGGGAAAAATATAAGATTATAAAAGAGTTTGATGTTTTGAGTATATTTGGATAATTTAATGTTATTTTATCATGATTTTATAACACAAAGTTCTTGTGTTATGCTTGTATTCCCCCCTTAAAACAGTAGAAATTATGAAAATACGGGGGTATGAACTCACTTGATAGATGGTGAACCGGACAGAGTTTCGTTTCACGAAAAGGAGTTTATTTGTCGGGAAACCGACTCAAATTGGGCAGAGTTTCGACAGGAGAGAGGTTACTTCTCGGGAATCTCAGGGCTTCGAGGCTTGCTTAGGGTTCGAGACTTGATACCGGGGCTTTAGGGGTTGTATATGAGCTTATGGGAGTGGAGAATGTGAAAGAGAATGAAAATCGGGGTGAAAAAGTGAAAAAATTCGGAAGCCCTTGCATGCTATATATAGTCCGAAGGTTCGGACCCAAGCCTATGCGAGGCTGCCACGCATCGGACAGATGGCGAAGGGAGGGGACTTCTTCGGACAGAAGGCTCGCAGATGGGAGGCTCGGATTGGACCTTCCTTCGGTCCAATGGGAAGAGGACACGTGTGAAGGAGCATCTGAGGTGTGTCTCCGGGGTGTCTCTGGGGTGTCTTCATGCGAAGCTGTTCACTTCTAAGTGGACCTCGGCTGCTGTCCAATCAGGAGGTGCCACGCATGGGTTCGGTCCACTCAGCAGCTGCCACGTGCGAGGGTGACGTGACATGCGAAATTGCCCGGTTTTTCCCATTTTTTTCTTTATTTTTGTGCCAAACTTGCGAAAATCATAACTTTAGCATACGAGCTCCGTTTTTGGCGTTCTTTATATGCATGCGTAGGTAAAATCATACTCTACGACTTTCGTTTAGACTTTGTTGGCTAATTTTGACTTTATTTTTAATATTATTATTTTAAACAGACCTGGACGAGAATCCGTTAAAAATTCATAACTTCTTCATACGGCGTCCGTTTTTGTCTGTCTTTTTACCGTTGTACTACTACCGACGAGACCTTCAATTCTCGTTTAGGTTGTGTCGGCTAAAAATCGCTCGATCTTTATTTTGAGTTTTTAGCTGTACACTACTACACTGAAACTTAGAAAAATCACAACTTCCTCATACGAAGTCAGATTTTTCCGTTCTTTTTATGAAAGTTCTCGGTTTAACATAAACTACAACTTTCATTTAGATTGTTAAGGCTAAAAAGCCTTTTATCGAAAATTCAATTTTTACACTGAACAGTGTTTTGCCGGTTATGTCGCGGATTTTCGATTGGTCATAACTTCTTCGTTATAACTCGGATTTTTGTGTTCTTTATGTTTTTGGAAACCTTGTTACAATCTCTATCACTTGGTTCATCCCAGTTGAGATTGCTAAATAATTTATTTTTGAGGGTCAATTATGTAAATATGCACATTATGCTAAAATTTCTCTTTATTATTATAAAAAGAACTACACATTGACCTATACTATTACATAGGTTTGAATAACGATTTGTTACAGTTGGTGAGAGTTCGAACCCCAAGTGGGGAAGAACTGGTCATTCCTGGTGAGAGAGTTTCGCATGGACCAACTCTCTGTTCAGCTGCGAGGGCTAGGAGGTTTCTTCAGCAGGGTTGTTCTGGATTTTTGGCTTATGTTTCAGACACACGAGTTGAGACCATGTCAGAGTTGAGCGGGGTACCCATTGTGCGAGATTTTCACGAAGTTTTTCCCGAGGAGTTGCCGGGAGTGCCTCCCGAGAGGTAGGTTGAGTTTCAGATTGATTTGATGCATGGTTCGGCTCCGATAGCCAATGTGCCATATCGCCTAGCACCGCCTGAGATGCAGGAGTTGTCTACGCAGCTACATGAGCTGTTAGACAGTGGTTTTATCCGTCCAAGCAGTTCCTCATAATGAAGCATCGATCCTATTCGTGAAAAAGAAGGACGGGTCACACAAGATGTGTATCGATTATCGGGAACTAAACAAGCTAACGGTGAAGAACCGATACCAACTTCCGAGGATCGACGATCTATTTGATCAGCTTCAGGGTGCATCTTGGTTCTCCAAGATTGATCTACGGTCAGGATACCATCAGATGAGGATCAAAGATGAGGATGTACAGAAGACGACCTTTAGAACTCGTTATGGTCATTACGAGTTCGTGGTGATGCCTTTCGGACTCACCAATGCACTAGCATCGTTCATGGATCTCATGAACCGGGTTTGCAGGCCGATGCTGGATCGGTCTGTGATTGTTTTCATTGATGATATTATTGTCTACTCCAAGACCAAGGAGCAGCATGAACAGCATTTACATGAGGTGTTGGAGACCTTGAAGAGTGAGAGGTTTTATGTATTTTTAAACGGTATTATTCTTTTTTACATCATTAAAAAAACTGAAAAACAAATTAGAGGATAAAATTTCTATTTATCGCCTTTTAGAAAAAAAAAATTACAACTTACAAGCATATTGACTTTGTAGAGTTGGAAACTGAAAAAAATATATATAGTATTATTTTCTGAAAAAATATATTACGAGTAATGTTATATTTTTGAAATACTCTTATAATTTATATTAATAGAGAATTTTGCAGATTTATTTATAAAATTTTAAATATCATACGATCTTATCAATTCTTGATAAGGATATGACTCAGATTATTGATGTTACAACTTACAAGCATATATGAATTTGGGCTTTTTAAGAATGCAATTAATTCTCTACCGTTTGACTATAATTGATTGCTTTGACTTGAAATAAATATTTGAAGCGAAAACATAAACTAAGTAACTAACCGTGAAAAAAAAACCGTGAGCTTGTGTCATATTTAAATATTTATGTTTTTGTAATTCCAAATGCAATTATTTTTATCTAAAAATCAAATTATTAATATAAATGATAGTTTTAAATAAACAAATTGGCGAGAGATAATACATCATCTTAATTTTCAACTGCGTTGAGAAAAAGAATTGGTTTTGCTATCCAGAAAAGGCTAGCAGCGCAACTTGTTGCCCGTTTGCCTTCAATCGATATGTATTGAACTATAAATGAAAAAAAGATTCCGTTAAAAAAAAATACGTAAATTGCGTTGAGAAAAAAAAAATTCAATTTCCATTGATGATTTATAACACAATATTATTATTTAAGTTTATATTATTAAATTATAAGTATACTATTAATCCATGTTTTTATAAAACCACACTAGTTTTTTTTTCGAATGTATTTTGCCTTTGTATTTGTTTTAATATCCAAATTTTGATCTAAAAAGTAAAAAAAAATGAACTAAAAATCTATTTATGATTTATCAATTCCAACAAAATTGAAAAAAGAAAAAGAATTTTCCATTTCAAGGTGATTTGATTTAATTGCTAAAAATTTGATTATTTCTATATCCAAAAAAATAAAAAATAAAAACAAAAATAAAAATAAAAATAAAAAAATACACCGGCTTATTCCATAATAAAGGAAAGCTTCAAATACTTCTTTTAACCTCATTTTGTAACGAAATTATCCATTTTCCATTTTATAGATTCTATATTCTTTAAATATATTCAAATTAAAGAATTTACAACAAGAATTAGGCATATGGTCCAGGCATTATGGATTTTGGTGAAATTTGGCATCCATCCATCATTCTATTATTAGAACATGAGTTTTAATATATAGAAAACGGTTTTAACATGTTTTAAATTATTACAAACTTCACAGGACAAGTTTTTACCTCTTACACGGTTTCACTCATTTGTAAATTCGACTTATTTACATCCAAAAATATAAACTTTTAATTAATAGAACGTCACAATCTGTTTTGATTTGTGAATATGACATGTAACATACTTTTTCCCTTTCTCACTAAAAAATTCAATACTAGTAATTATGGTAACATGATTATATACTTTTTTTTTGTTTTGATCTAACTGTTGAAGAATATTTAATTTGCACATGTTGTGACATATCATTATATCTATTTTGTCATTCGTTAATACAGGAGATTTGACAATGTACGTTGTGATGTATAGACAGCAGTTTAACTTTAACCAGTTTTAGTGTGTTTGGTTTCATTAGGCTAAGTTTCGGTAAAATTTTAGGTAGAATTTGGTCTAAATTTTTATCAGCTGAATCATAAGTATTATCTTTCGGTTTATTAAAGTTTTTCTATTTGTTTAACATTAGTAATTGACATTTAATGTATTTCGAAAATAGAGAAAAAGGAAAATGAATAGTAACTGCAAAATTTTTTTAAAATACAATGAACCATATATCCAATTAATTATATTTCTAATAATAATATTAAGCTTTCATTATAAATACGTTTTTGCTTGCCCTATTAAATTTACACCAACGTCTCTCTCTTTCTCTTCGTTTTCTCTCTCACACAATATTCAACCGTAGTCATGGTTTCTGCCGATTTTGCTCGCAATACACTAGGTGTCATCGGTAAGCTCTTCTATCTTCATATTATGTATGAACAACACATTAAAAAGATTAGTATTTAATTATATGCAAAATATGGTTAGTGATTATTCAATATATAGTGCATGTCTTGATAATCTATCTACTTTGTATAATTCTAAGCTCCGAAACATGCATTTTGGGAAGTATAAATATTTTTATTATCATTTGCTTATATGGACTATGGTATATGGTTTTTTAGATTGTAGTATATAATATATATATAACTTTAAGAAAAGTTAATATGTAATGTTAGTGATGATGTACGTTTATTTTTCTTTTCAGGAAACGTCATTTCAATCATTTTGTTCTTGTCGACAGTGTAAGCTTTGTTATTTTCTTAGTTTTATACATACATATATACATAACGTATGTATGTATGTATGTATATATATTTATTGTTAAATATAACTTGTCATTTTTTATTATCTTTTTTCTGAATTTTAGATTTTATGATTTTTTTTTTCAGGCCAACATTTTATAGGATATGGAAAAACAAGTCAGTTGAAAGATTTTCTCCGGTGCCATATCTTGTCACCTTTGTGAATTGTGGGCTATGGATTTTCTATGGCTTGCCATTTGTGCACCCTCATAGCTTATTAGTCACCACCACAAATGGGGCAGGAATACTTATCGAATCGGTTTACTTGTTTCTTTTTATAATCTATTCAGATCAAAAAAATAGAATTAGGGTTTTGTTGGTGTTGCTTTTTGAGATTATATTTCTCGGGGTTTTGGTTGTACTGGTATTGACACTGGCACACACCACAAAGCTTCGATCATCCATTGTTGGTGGCATTTGCATCGCGGGTAACATCATGATGTATGCTTCTCCATTATCTGTAATGGTACGTTTCTCTTTCATGCACCCTAAAAAGTTGATGTCATGCTTCAATTAATTAGAATTTATCTAACCTCAACTAAGAGGAATTTTAAACTGAATTATGAGGGATTAGTCTTACGTATAATCATTGTCGAATATGTTTCAGAAAAATTGGAAGGCGATAATTGTATGTTGTCATTGTTGAGTATGTGTTACTCAATTATAACATGTTATCATATGGTCGAATATTTCTCCAAAAGTAATTGGACCAATTTCAAATTCAGTTTGTACTAAAAGTGTGATGATCTTATTCCTTAAATAGCAAATAAAACAAACTCAATTATTGGTGGATGACCATGTTAGCTTATCTAGCATGGAAAAGAAGTTTCTTCATCTTCAATATTGTTTTTTGTTCATATGCCTTGAAGATCCTATTTGTTACGTTCATTTTTCATTTGACTTATGTGAATATATTATGATCTATGCAGAAAATGGTGATCACAACAAAAAGTGTCGAGTACATGCCGTTTCTATTATCTCTATTTTGTTTTGCAAATGGCGTTTGCTGGTTCTCATATGCCCTCATTCGTTTCGATCCGTTTGTTGCTGTAATTGCTCTCTCTTTCTCTATTTACTTTTTATTTAATATGGATTATTTATATATTTTAAATCATGACATTCTTTTGGTTTAGGTTCCTAATGGGCTTGGGGCACTTTTTGGGCTTGCCCAACTAGTCTTATATGCAACATATTACAAGTCAACACAAGAAATGATAGCAAAAAGACAAGGCAAAAGTGAATTAGTCCTTGGAAATGGAAACGTAGCTACATCGACGGGGGCTATTAATGGTGAAGTAGAAAGGGTTTAGAAGAATTTTTAGTATGTACTACCATTGGAATTATCCAAGTAAAAGATCGTATTAGAAATGAGATCGTATTAGAAATGAGGTATTATAACTTTTGTAATTCTATAAGAATTTATCATTTTTGGCTGTGATTTTTTCCAAGGAATGTTGATGTATTGGGTTAAATGACAAATTCAAGTATTGGAATGTTTTGATGGAATATCAAGTTTTGGTGTTGTATTACGATTTTACAAACTTTGTAGTCTAAAGTATTTTACAACAGAAAGTTCTAAAAAAATATCAATGTTTTTTTCAAGTTCTTTTAGTTATTCGTCTGTTTCTTATGGTTCATGCATTGGCGGAGCTTCATTAGGGCAAGGGGGCTGTGGCCCCTGATTTTTGGTTTGATATAGTCCTTCTAGTTCCATTTTATACATTTTAGACCTAAAAAATATAAAACTTTGGCTGTAGCCCTCCCTGCTTACTAATTTTTTATACACATTATAATTTCGGCCCCTCCGAATTAAATGTTGAAGCTCCGTCCCTGGGTTCATGGAGAAGAAAAAAATTCATTCTAAAGAAAGGATGATGAAATTGGTGTTCAAACAGAGAAACTGAAAGATAAAGATTTGAATAACTATGAATCTTGTTAGCGAAACTTACGAATTGACAGGGGCGGACGCAGGATTTTACAGTAGGGGTTGCACAGGAAAGTTAAGGGTTGCACGGTAGTATTAAAAATTAAAATTTTAAAATTTTCGAAAAATTTTCCACTGCGGCCGGAAAAGTTAGGGGTTGCCGGTGCCACCGTGGATCACCCCTAGGTCCGCCCCTGCGAATTGAAATTCAACAAATTATCTGTTTTCTTTGTTTTTTTTCTTTTTGAGAAGTAATTGAAATAAATGAAATTTTTACCATAAAAAAATGGATTAAAGAAAAATATATATAATTTTTTTTAATTGCTATAGGGACCAATTGTTTTTTTTTTGTTTGTTTTTTTTGGATTAAATAACTTTATATCATCATACGAGTGAGATGACAAAAGAGCAACAAGCTATGTCGCTAAGCATTTTTGTATGGTAATTAATTCTTTTGAAGACCACATACATAGATTTAGGAGATATAACATTGTTATGCATGATTCGTTTTACTCAATTAAGAAGCTCCACCGTATTCGACATGAGAAAACCAAACGTATCAAATGCAAATGGTATGAACACGTGTTGATTTTCAATGCACGATTTTATCATATTTAGTGATTTTGTCTGTAGTAGCTTTTAAAACAGTCTTTCCCGCTGTGAAACCCCCAACCCTCAAGCCCACGAGAGGGGATACCCCTATGAGGTCCACACATGCGTGTTTCTCTCCAACCCATCCAAAAATCAAAACGTCAGCCGATCTAAGGGTTGACATTCCTTCTTCCGGGTCGGTTAAGAAATTCATACGTGCATTTTTCTTGGCGGAAACCCCCGCACGCTTAAATATGTCAAACAAAACATCCCTAACCAGATCGTGCCTGTATTTGAACCTCGGGAGTTCTTACAGTGAACTGCATGCTCTCCAAAAGAGTCCAAACATGCCTTGTGACACACCAGACATATCTCGTCAGTTGGGAATATTGGGATCATGAGTCGATATTTGAGGATAGTACGATACTCCATAGGAGACATATGTTGGCCAAGCCCATCTATAGGGATAGCCAGAAGAAAATCTTGAGCATGTGGTGCACGTAAGCACTGGAAAACCGCTTTCGGCCGATCCGTCATGTCAAGATGCACTTCCATATCTTGGACAATTTTACGAAAAAAGGCACTTGCATGTGTATTTTGGGATTTAGCGGGTGTCTTTAGTAGTAAAATTGTTAAGGTCAATATCCGGAAGCTTGTTACGAAGAGAAGCCAAGGCACAATCATTATCAGAATACATACCATATATGTTGCTATCTCATCAGATGTGGTCTTGTAATACCCAAGATTCAAGATTTAACCCTTGAGGCAACAAAAGCATATGAGGTAGCCTCTACTGCCGAGTATAAACCTAAACCACCAACTAGGGAAGAAATTCACCACTATATGTCGCCAAAGAAATTCCACAACAAACCACAATGTCCTCAATCGCCCTGCACAACCCATTGTCAAAGAATAATGTTTCCTTCTCCATGTGAACGGGTTGGCACGTCCTCAGCCCAAAGAAAAGTTTAGGAATACACATACAAGACCGAAGCAGAAGGAGCTCACTATGGGGGTCAGACAATTATGGAAGAAAATACATCAACTTCATAATCTTTTCAGCTCTCTTTATGGCTAAGCTGCTAATGAAACTAGCATCTTTACTAACAGCTCCCCTAAGAAGTTTAACCCCCAAAGGCGGTCTCCCGATGCCAACCGGGAATAGCCCCTCACGTAGCTTCCTACCGTCACACGAGGGCCAAAAGATTATGGTTTTTTTGATATTCAACTGAAGGCCCGGTTTTGGGTCATTCACATTAATGACGTCCAACGCTTTGGCTACCTTGCAATTGTCTCTAATATTATGTAAGAGTGGGTGCAACACAAGGGCAAAGAGAAGTGGTCTGAAGGGGTCTCCTTGTTGAACCCCAATAGTGGACCAAATATGTGTGTCTCCTAGATACAACATTGCTGCTTGACCATATAGGAATTCTACACACAAGGATATAGAAGAACACCTCAATCTGAACTCATGAAGTAATGCAGATATGTCGACAAGGTTAAAGGCATTGGAGAAGTCCACGGTAAACGTGGAAAGAGACCAATTATCGTGGCACTCACTCAACACCCGATTGACGCTATGTAATATGGCCTCAGCGTCACCCGTCACCCCGACCCCAAACTGAAAATCATTGAGATACTTGGTTATTTCTTTACCAACACATTTCATAGCCAACGTGGAAACCAAACTTCTCCATATAGTGCCTACTAAAATAGGTCGTATTCCCTTGTCAGGTTTTAAGAGCGGCGTAAGAGGAGCAGAGGCAACAAATTATGTTAAACTCGAAGGGCATCTTCCCTCTAGCCATACATTAACCACAGATGTAATAACACGTAGGAGATCGTTGACTATAGTTGAACCTGCTCCACAAAGAGTATTCAAAATGTGTTGAGCTCTCAACCCATCTCTCCCACATGAGGTACCTTTAGGGAATGATTTAATGCCCCCAAGGACATTGCCAACATCCACTACAAGGGGAGGTTCCGAAAATATGGTGCTTGACATTGAAGGTGGTGGCTTGTATGGATGCTTATACTCCAATGCTTTCGTGGTATCACCCCCAAATGGAGCAACCCCCGAGGAGCATAGAACTTTCACTGTTGCTGTAAAATGTCCATCAACAACCTTACGAACACATTGTCTGACATTGGTGATGTCCAGTGTTCTTTTCTCCTGAATGTACTCTTCTTTTTTGTCTTGTTGCTCTAGTCTTGCATTGTCAACTAAGTTTTTAACTAGCTTGGCGTTACCATCTTCAGTCCCCCAAGTAGCTAATGCGCTTAGGATATTACGATGTTGCAATGAATTCATGTTTCCATACCTACTTTCTTGCCTATTCTTGGGCCTGAACACCTGCAGAGTACACCTAGGAAGAATTAACAAAGCAACCCATACTTCAACAGACCCGGGATGAGGAACCATCTTAGAAAGGGTTGCTTTCAAAGCCTGAGAGAAAGCCATACAACAGTTATGAGGGATGCTTTGACGGTGGTGATAGGTAGTTTAAAAACATGATCAAGTAGCTGAGCGTCCAACACTAACCCATCATTAAGGTCGGCTTCCGGTCCATTGGGTGGCGGATTTGGAATGGCAACAATATGATCGCTCATGTCATTAGCCCCATCAATAAACTTAACCAGGCCACTCGGGTGGTGACATGAACGACTCAAGGCATGAAGACTCATGTAATCCCCGTATATCCATTGACCAAATGCATTCAATGTTGCTACCACAGACATAAAAAATCCATGGATAGAAGTAATAGCTGTTGGATTAGTGTCTAAGCTGTAACTATATTTGGTATGTACTTGACCCGGTTATGCATGGTCCTTTTGGGTTGCCTTCACCAAAGCAACTTGACAAGGTAATTTAAGGAAAGAGAGAGAGGATATTATGGTTTATCAATATATTATAAGAATAATATATTAAAGGAGAAATCATATTTATTTAATTAGTATTAGTCATAAATTAATTAGGAATTAATTTGGTGACGAAAAGAGATTAATTAAAAAAAGGGGTTTAAACTGTCAAATGTGTGATAGTTGGGTTTTGGGCTGGGAAACCTAATGGACTAAGGGGGAACGAAATTATGATGAAGGTTCATTGGGCTGCTTGGTGACTAAGCTTTCCATTAGGGTTTAGACTGAAACCTTAGCAACCTACAGTATAAATAGAGACCCTTGCTTGCAATTTTCGGCCACTTGCTTCCAAGAGAAACCCTAGGGCCGATTTTAGCATTCTCTCTCCTCTCTCATAATTGCCTTCTTGCTTGTGGTGTTTGTAAGCCATTAGAGGAGTTGCACTTGTGACTCTAAGCTCAAGAAGAAGAAGATTCAAGAGGACTTTCCAAGAGGTAAACTTTCAAATCTGGTAGTATTTGATATGATTAAAATATGTATGCTAGATTAGGGTTTGTAAGTCTTGGATTCAATTGCATGTTCAATAGAGAAACCTAGATCTAAGCATTAGGGTTTGCATGAGCACATAGGAAAGTTCTTATGTATAAAACCCATCAGCGGTATCAGAGCCTTGATTGGTTTCTGTTGTATGTGATGTAATTATCGAAATTTTGCTGAAAATCGTTTTTCTGGCCTCTGCCCGACTCAACTCGGCGAGTTGGCCCAACTCGGTGAGTTCAGGTTGCTACTCGGCGAGTTTGGGAGTCAGACAGAGGATATCTCGGGATTTCTTGCTGTTTTGCTTAAGGATAAATGCCAAAATCGTTTTTTAATGATAAAATCCGAATTTTATTGTATTTTAATGATTATCCTTACCAAAACAAAAGATAATATCAAATCTTTTAAATAATTGTTTCTTTATATGATAAATATTGATTGTTTAAATTATTTGGTAATTATCTTGTGAATAAAATTGGATTAGGTCAAATATAGATAATCATGAAATTAATTGTTTAATTTATATTATTTGTTATTTGATCCCTTGTGTATTGAAAAGTTCAAAACTTGCCCTCAAGTTTTGAAATTTAATTTTTGATTAAAAGTTTAATTTTGAAAAATTTTAAATTTCAACCCTTAGAATTTTACAAGTTTAAAATTCAATCTTATACTTTATCTATTACAAGATTAATATATATACGTGTATAAGAATAAGCTAGTCTTATCGCTAGTAGGCCTCATTCACGAAGCCAATCTATAAGGGGGGTATAAGGTTGCTGCCTATAAAATGGCGCTTAATGGGTGTACACTCACACCTACCGCTTCCTTGATTGGTGTAGGGTCGTTAGCCGAACGGACAGGATAGGGCATTTAATCCCTCATTATAAGTATAATGAATATTGCAAAGTAACTACAATGTTTTTCCAAATTCCCAATCTTAGTTACTTTAGGGTAAAATGTGAAAATTGATGTTATTCCATGGAATTACACTTTGTACCCTTGTCAAACGTTAGTGGAGCGTGCGTGGCTAACCGGCACACTAATTTGGGATTGACATTGGTGGCGAAGGGCGGCTCGATGTTTATCATAGATCAATGGAGCGTGCGTGGCTAACCGGCACATTTATTAGGTGATAGAGACATTGAGTGCACCATGTTGATTCGCATGGTTATTCACAACTTGTTTGCGATCCTCGGCATCCCAGTCGCAAATTTGAAGTGCATATCGAGATTTAAACATGCCATTGAAATGTTCAATGAATCTCAAAAGAAATCTAGGAATTTTCAAATACATTTAAAACTTAATCTCTTTTCATTTTTCATGGTGAAAATTAGTGAATTGTCATTCACTTACCTTCAAATTATTTACTTTTAGATTACGGCATCCCTTTTCTAAGTTGTAAATAATGTTGTTGGATCCTAGCCCTAATTTCTCATTTGGGTGTTTAATTGGGGATTCATTTCTAATCAAACTTTGTTCCTTTCTTTTTCAGATGTCTAACGCAAACGCAAACAACAACGCTTCTGGGTCATTCTCGTTGATGAACCTATGTCAAAAGGTGACATTTGATGGGCCGAATTTCAACGAGTGGATGAGATACATTCGCATGATAACTCGCTACGAGGACAAAGAATATGTCCTCGATGAGAAACTAGAAAAGATCAACCCAGAAGATGCTACTCCTGAAGAGATGGCCGCCTTTGAGGCCCACGAGCGTGATGCTATGAAAGTTCATTGCATCATGCTGGCCACCATGAACCTCGAACTCCAAAAGTCCTATGAGGACATGTATCCATATGAGATGCATCAAGATTTGTTGGACATGTACCACTAAAGCGCGAGGCAAGAGCGTTATGAGATCATCACTAACATGATCACCGCTAGGATGGGGAGTGGAGAATCCTTAACCGCTCATTTTCAGAGGATGCAAAGGTATGTTGATCGTCTTCTCAAACTTAATGTTAAGTTTGATGAAGATTTGGCTATCGACATTATCCTCCACTCCTTGCCTTCCTGCTACAACCAGTTCAGAATGACCTACCACATGAACAAGGAAGAGGTCGCCCTGAGTAAACTTCAAGGGCTCCTGAGGACCGCTGAGAGCAACCTCAAGGACAAATCTATTGCATCATCCTCTACTGTAGCTGCTCCTGTGTTGGCAATTGGCCAAGGAAAGGGTAAAAAGAGGAAGGCTCCTTCTAAGAGCCACCAAAAGGGTAAGACCCAAGATGGTTCCTCTTCTAGTGGGACCAAATCAGGTTCTGTTAAGCCCTCTTCTGACCCCAAGGAAGCAGAGTGCTTCTACTGCCACCAGAAGGGCCACTGGAAACGAAGCTGCCCTAAATATCTGCAAGATATTAAGGATGGGAAGATAAAGGCCACCTTTGCAGGTATGTATTCAATTAAATCTAATAACTCATCACTTGCTACTTCATGGGTCCTTGATACTGGATGTGGTTTCCACATTTGTTCTGATTTGCAGGGGCTAAGAGAAAGTAGGGAAGTGGAGCATGGGAGAATAAACTTGATCATGGGAAACAAGAGATCATCACCAGTCATCAAGATTGGAGTTTATTCCTTAGTGTTGAGTAATGGGTTAGGACTAGATTTAAATAATTGTTGCTATTCGCCAAATATGGCAAGGAACATCATTTCTTTTCATGGATTATATAGACAAGGTTTCAGATATTCATTTGATAATAGCAATGGTTCTATTAATGTTTATTTGAATGGTGTTTTTTTTTCAATGCATTACCTTGTAATGGGATTTATGAATCTGTGTTGATTGTAGATAATTTAGGAAATGATGTCTTGAATATTGATTCGTCCAATAGTTTGGACAAAGCATGCTTGTGGCATTGTCGCCTTGGCCATGTTAACAAGAAACGTATAGCCCAACTCCAAAAGGATGGAGTCTTGGAGTCATTCGACCTTAGAGACGATGACGTGTGTGAATCTTGTTTACTTGGGAAGATGACCAAGTCACCCTTTACTGGTACATGTGAAAGGGGTGAGGGTGTATTGGATCTCATACATACTGATGTATGTGGACCCTTTAGATCCACCACAAGGGACACTTGTCGCTTCTACGTGACTTTTACAGATGATTATAGCAGATATGGATATATGTACTTAATCAAGCAAAAGTCAGAAACCTTTGAAAAGTTCAAAGAGTTTAAGAATGAGGTAGAGAATCAGTTGGGAAGGAAAATCAAGATGCTTCGATCTGATCGAGGGGGAGAGTACCTAAGTCTTGAGTTTCACGACTATCTAAAAGAATGCGGAATAGTTCCGCAATTGACGCCTCCTAGAATGCCACAATTGAATGGTGTGGCTGAGAGACATAATCGAACCTTGTTGGACATGGTTCGTTCTATGATGAGTTGTGCTTCGTTATCAATCTCATTCTGGGGGTATGCCTTAGAGACTGTCGCCCATATCCTTAACTTAGTTCCCACCAAGAAGGTTGCCAAAACACCTCACGAGATGTGGACAGGGAAAGCTCTCTCGTTAGCACATATCAAGGTTTGGGGTTGTGAAGCTTTCGTAAGACGAGAGACTCACGACAAGCTAGAACCTCGTAGTGAGAAGTGTTATTTCATCGGCTATCCACATAAGTCTTTTGGCTATCTCTTCTATAGACCAAGTGACAATGTTGTCTTTGTTGCTAGGAGAGGGGTTTTCAGAGAAAGAGAACTCATAAGTCAAGGAGACAGTGGGAGTCAGATTGACCTTGAATAGCTTCAAGAGTCAGGAGATGAAGGAACCTCTGACACTGGCGTTCAACCTGAGGAGGAAACTCCTGTTGAACCAATTGACCAGTCCTTACCTCTTAGATGTTCAAGTAGAGTTAGTGTTCCACCCTAGTTTTATGGTTTCCATATTACTACTGAAGGGGATACGTTTATTAGTGATAGTACACTAATAAATCTAGATGAACCTAATAGCTACAAGGAAGCCATGGCAGGCCCGGAATCTGCTAAATGGAAAGAGGCAATGGACAGCGAGATTCAGTCCATATATGACAACCAAGTTTGGAATTTGGTTGATAATGTACCAGGCCGTAAGACAGTCGGGTGCAAGTGGATCTTCAAGAAGAAGACGGACATGGATGGGAAAGTGCACACTTATAAAGCGCGATTGGTCGCGAAGGGCTTTACTCAAACTCCTGGAGTTGACTATGATGAGACCTTCTCGCCAGTTGCTAAGATAAAGTCTATTAGGGTAATGCTCGCAATAGCTGCGTTTCATGACTATGAAATATGGCAGATGGACGTTAAAACTGCTTTCCTTAATGGGAAGTTGGCTGAGGATGTTTACATGAATCAGCCAGAGGGTTTTGTCGATGCGAAGCATTACTCTATAGTGTGCAAGCTTGAGAAATCCATTTATGGATTAAAGCAAGCATCTCGCAGATGGAATCTTTGTTTTGACGAGAAGGTCAAAGAGTTTGGTTTTCTGCTAAGCGAAGATGAGTCATGTGTGTATGTCAAGGCCAGTGGGAGTATAGTGAGCTTCCTCGTATTGTATGTCGATGACATACTACTCATAGGAAACGACATCCCAACCTTGCAGGAGGTCAAGTCCTGGCTTGGGAAGTGTTTCGCTATGAAGGACCTCGGAGAAGCTGCATATATTCTGGGAATAAGGATAGTGAGAAACAGAAGTAAGAGACTGATAGTACTCAGTCAGGATACATACTTGGAAAAGGTACTAAAGCATTTTAGTATGGAAAATTCCAAGAAAGGGGAGTTGCCAATTCAATGTAATACCAAACTGAGTAAGACTCAGAGCCCGAGTACAGAGGCAGAGATAGCTGATATGAGCCGAGTACCTTATGCTTCCGCAGTTGGCTCGATTATGTACACTATGACCTGTACTCGCCCTGATGTGGCCTTCGCTTTGAGCATGGTCAGCAGATATCAAGGGAACCCTGGTAGAGCACATTGGATTGCTGTCAAGAATATTCTTAAGTACCTACGAAGGACCAAGGAATGGTTTTTAGTCCTCGGTGGGAGTGATGACTTACGGGTGCGAGGGTACAGTAACGCTAGCTTCCAGACGGATCGGGATAATTATCGATCACAGTCGGGTTGGGTCTTTACCCTGAACGGAGGAGCAGAGACTTGGAAAAGTTCCAAGCAAGAGACCGTAGCTGATTCAACGTGCGAATCAGAGTACATTGCTGCAAGCGAGGCGTCAAAGGAGGCTATATGGTTGAAGAACTTCATTGGAGACCTTGGAGTTGTGCCATCCATAAAGGAGCCCATGGAAATTTTCTGTGATAATGAAGGAGCGGTTGCCTTAACCAAGGAACCAAGGGATCATGGCAGATCTCGACATATCGACAGGAAATACCATTTTATTAGACATAGGGTAGAAGAGGGACTCCTCGTGTGAAGAGGGTATCGTCGGAAGATAACCCAGCATATCCCCTTATGAAGGGACTGAGTAGGGTCAAGCATTTGCAGCACGCTAGGAGCGTTGGGCTAAAGGACGTTATTAGTTTAGATTAGATAGGTAGGAAACTTGTAATGGATAATTTTGTATTCAACATTTGATGATTAAATAAAGGTGTGTTATTTATAAGAAAGTTACTATCTTGTGTTGATTATTTATCTATTGTTTCGATTTTGCATGTTTTGACTTCCTGAATAATAAGATTATTCGAACGGTCCACAATCGCTCATATGTTGGAAGTAGATATGAAAGAAGATTGTCATGAATTTGTTTGTAGATTGTCTAAAAGGTTTTAGACATAGCAAAGGTTTGCTACAAAGTTTATGAGTGCTTATGAAATATGTTTTGAGCATTGGAATAAACCCGCACTTGCTAGTATCACTTCATGAAAGTTATCACAAGTGATCGCAAGATGATAATATCATATAATCTTTAAACCTAGAGATATGGTTATTGTTTGCTAGTTGATTATGCATTGATAATACGAATACGCATCGGTAACTTGATGTTATAAAACGTATTATTGTGTGTAACTTAGCTAGTGGATAATAAGAGCATATAAGTCGAAGTTTATCTGTTCCTTTTATTCTAAGAGGATAAAAGCGATATCTTGGCCACTCGATGATTTGGTTTGACTTATGTGTCAGGCCCGGTCAGGATGAAGTTGATGTCTTCAACTGAGTTCTGTGTCGAACAAATCAGAGATCGAGAAACAAAAAATTGCTGGACAATAAGTATTGTCAGCATGATATCTAGAACAGAGGATTATACGATCTCTTATCTGAAGGACAGGATTTTGATCAGAGTTGACAGAAGCGTATAAGAGCTACGATTGCTAACCGGATTCTGAAGTCATATGTGAGATATAGTTACTAGACTTATCCAAGTGGGAGACTGTTGGATTAGTGTCTAAGCCCGTAACTATATTTGGTATGTACTTGACCCGGTTATGCATGGTCCTTTTGGGTTGCCTTCACCAAAGCAACTTGACAAGGTAATTTAAGGAAAGAGAGAGAGGATATTATGGTTTATCAATATATTATAAGAATAATATATTAAAGGAGAAATCATATTTATTTAATTAGTATTAGTCATAAATTAATTAGGAATTAATTTGGTGACTAAAAGAGATTAATTAAATAAAGGGGCTTAAACTGTCAAATGTGTGATAGTTGGGTTTTGGGCTGGGAAACCTAATGGACTAAGGGGGAACGAAATTATGATGAAGGATCATCATATTTTCATCCAAGGCCTTATTCCAGAAGGTTCCTTGGGTTGCTTGGTGACTAAGCTGTCCATTAGGGTTTAGACTTAAACCCTAGCAGCCTACAGTATAAATAGAGACTCGTGCTTGCAATTTTCGGCCACTTGCTTCCAAGAGAAACCCTAGGGCCGATTTTAGCATTCTTTCTCCTCTCTCATAATTGCCTTCTTGCTTGTGGTGTTTGTAAGCCATTAGAGGAGTTGCACTTGTGACTCTAAGCTCAAGAAGAAGAAGATTCAAGAGGACTTTCCAAGAGGTAAACTTTCAGATATGGTAGTATTTGATATGATTAAAATATGTATGCTAGATTAGGGTTTGTAAGTCTTGGATTCAATTGCATGTTCAATAGAGAAACCTAGATCCAAGCATTATGGTTTGCATGAGCACATAGGAAAGTTCTTATGTATAAAACCCATCAATAGCCTCCCGTAACGCAGCTTTGCGTTCATCTGTATGGAGGTGTAAGCTCTTGAGGTGAGATATCATATGGGAAATCCCTTTACCTCCAACAATACCATTTGGGAAACAATGAAACCCCCGAAAAGGACACGGCTAAGTTCCACTCTCAAAAGGATGATAGAACACCATGAACACGCAAATAAAGTTTATTTAAGCCTTAAGGTGAGACCCGAAATTAGAAGCGGTAACCCAAAGGAAAAAAGTGACACTCCAACAAAAAGTTGGAGTGTGCACAATGAAACCAACATCGGGCAGAAACTCTACATCTTCTTGAGTCTAAAATTGGTTGCAACTGATGGGTTTTGAGCATTCTAACACTCCTAAGTGTACATGCAACCCTAGAAAACCTTGGATCTATGTTTGTCTAAAATACATTCAAAATACTTTTTCCAAGGTTCATAATCCTATCTAGCATACATGGGGAACATTAATCATAAAAGATGGCTAGGATTACATACCTTGTAGTTGTTTTGATTCCTTGAAAACCTTGAGAGCCTAGCACCCCAAGTGTGATGCCTCAAATGTTTCACACAACACCAAATGCTCTTGGAATAAACTTTGAGAGAATGTAGAACACTTCTAATTCGGCTTGCCCTCTTGTCTTACTAGTGTAGCTGATTTTGGTTGCTCTAAGTATGCTTATATAGTATGTTGCATTACGGTTACACCATGTAAACCCTAATGTAACATGGCTCTTCATTTCCATGACCCATGGGTTTGTAACTCCTATGGAGCATCCATGGAGCATCCTATGGACCTTAGCCCAACTAGATAATCCATAGAGCATCTAGCCCATTATACAAGTATGGATGATTTACACAATCAACCCATATATTTAATTAGTCTCCTTTTGATCACTTAATTAATTCTAGATTAATTCTTGATCAATACTAATTAAATAATACTATTAATATATTAGAACTTATAATATATTAATAAACCACAAGTGTTATTTTTCTCATTTAGTCTATCCAAATGCATGATGCCATGCAACCCAAATGGACCATGCCGGGTTGGGTCAAGTCCATACCAGAAATAGTTATGGACTTAGACACCTTATCCAACAGTCTCCCACTTGGATAAGTCTAAAAACTATAACTGCAAGTATGACTTCAGGAACCAATCAACAATCGTAGCTCTTTTCAAGGTCTCTCGGAACTAAGAAGATGATGATACACCATTTAAGATAAGTGATCATATAATCCTCTGTTCTAGATATCAGCCAGACAAATACATGGATCAATGTCTTGCTTATTGTCCAACACTTTGTTTCTCGATTTCCGATTTGTTTGACATAGAACTTAGTTGAACACATCAATTTAGTTCTGACCGGGCCCGGTACATAGGTCAAAACAAAATCATCGAGGGGCCCAGATATCGCTTCTAATCCAAGAAGGAACAGATAAACTTCGACTCATATGCTTGTTCTACTACTTGTTAAATCACACATAAACGCACGTTTTATAACATCGAGTTACCAATGCGTTTTCGCACGATCAATGTATAACCAACTCATAGACAACAAGACATATCTCTAGGTTTGAAGACTTATATGATATTACCGTCTCGCGATCACTCGAGATAAATTCCATGAAGTGATACCAGCGAGCGTGGGTTGAATCCAATACTCAGAACTTATGAGCACTCATGAGTGTTGAGGCCATGTCCAACATCTTAGACCTCTACAACCAACTCATGACAATCTTAATTTATATCTACTTCCAACATATGACCGACTGTGGATAATTTGAATAATATGTAAAACACAACATAAATATTCTGGAAGTCAAAACATGCAAAAGAAATAATAGTAAACGATTGACAAAAGATAGCAACACTTTACTCATAAATAAACACAACTGTTATTCATCATCAAATGTCAATTACACTTTACAAATTTCAAAAAAATTATCTAACTACTAAAACTAATATCATCCTTCAGCCCTATGCTCCTTGCATGCTGGACATGCTTAACCCTACCCATTCCCTTCGTGAGGGGATCTGCTGGGTTCTCATCCGATGATACCCTCTTTGCCACGAGGAGTCCTTCTTCTATTCGATGTCTGATGAAATGGTATTTTCTGTCAATGTGTCTAGATCTCCCGTGATCCCTTGGTTCCTTCGCTAAGGCAACTGCACTTTCACTATCACAGAAAATCTCTATGGGCTCCTTTATAGCTGGTACAACTCCAAGGTCTCCAATGAAGTTCTTTAGCCATATCGCCTCCTTTGCTGCCTCGCTTGCCGCTATATACTCTGATTCGCAAGTTGAATCAGCCACTGTCTCCTGCTTGGAAGTTTTCCAAGAAATTTCTCCTCCGTTTAAGGTAAAGACCCAGCCCGACTGAGAGCGGAAATTATCCCTATCAGTCTGGAAGCTAGCATCACTATACCCGAAAAATCTCAAGTCATCACTCCCACCAAGGGTAAGGACCATGTCCTTAGTCCTCCGCAGGTACTTGAGAATGTTCTTTACCGCAGTCCAGTGAGCCTTACCAGGGTTCCCCTGATACCTGCTAACCATGCTCAAAGCAAAGGCTACATCAGGACGAGTACACGTCATAGCATACATGATCGAGCCTACAGCTGAAGCATAAGGTACTCGACTCATTTCTGCTATCTCAACCTCGGTACTCGGGCTCTGAGGCTTACTCAATCTAGCGTTACTCTGGATGGGTAACTCTCCTTTCTTGGAATCTTGTATGCTGAACCTCTTCAGCACTTTATCCAAGTATGTACTCTGACTAAGTCCAATTAGTCTTTTACTCCGGTCTCTCAGAATCCTTATCCCTAGAATATAGGCAGCTTCTCCTAGGTCTTTCATAGCGAAACACTTCCCAAGCCAGGACTTTACTTCCTGCAAGGTTGGGATGTCATTTCCTATGAGTAGTATGTTATCCACATACAATACCAAAAAGCTAACTATACTCCCACTAGCCTTGACATATACACAAAATTCATCTTCACTCCTCGAAAAGCCAAACTCTTTGACTTTCTCATCGAAGCAAAGATTCCATCTGCGAGGTGCTTGCTTCAATCCATAGATGAATTTCTCAAGCTTACACACTTTATTAGGGTACTCTGTGCTGACAAAACCCTCTGGCTGATTCATGTAAACATCCTCAACCAACTTTCCATTAAGGAAAGCGGTTTTGACATCCATTTGCCATATTTCATAGTCATGAAATGCAGCTATGGCTAACAATTCCCTAATAGACTTAATCTTGGCTACTGGTGAAAAGTTCTCATCATAATCAACTCCCGGAGTTTGAGAAAAGCCCTTTGCAACCAGTCGCGCCTTATAAGTGTGTACATTACCATCCATGTCGGTCTTCTTCTTGAAGATCCATTTGCACCCAACTGTCTTACGACCTGGTACATTGTCAACCAAGTCCCAAACCTGATTGTCATACATGGACTGTATCTCGCTGTCCATTGCCTCTTTCCATTTAGCAGACTCGGGGCCTGCCATGGCTTCCGTATAGCTGTTAGGTTCATCCAGACTTACTAGTGTCTCATCACTGATAAGTGTCTCACCTTCCGCAGTAATATGGAAACCATAGTAGTGCTCAGGTGCATTCCTAACCCTTGTGGAATGCCTCAGAGGTACAGACTCGTCAATTGGATCAACAGGAGTTTCCTCCTCAAGTTAATTGCTAGGGTTTGAGGTTTATTCACCACTTGACTCTTGAATTTCTTCAAGGTCAATTTGCCTCCCACTGCTTCCTTGGATTATGAACTCTCTCTCTCTCGAAAGACAACCCTCCTTGCTACAAATACCACATTCTCACTAGGTCTGTAGAAGAGCTAACCAAAGGATTTATGTGGGTAGCCGATGAAAATACACCTTTCACTTCGAGGTTCGAGCTTATCGTGAGTGTCACGTCTCACGAAAGCTTCGCAACCCCAAATCTTGATGTGGGCTAGATTAGGAACTTTTCCAGTCCACATCTCGTGAGGTGTTTTGGCAACCTTCTTTGTAGGGATGAGATTAAGGATATGGGCGGCAGTCTCTAAGGCATACCCCCAGAATGAGATTGGTAGCGAAGCTCGACTCATCATGGAACGAACCATGTCCAACAAGGTTCGATTACGCCTCTCAGCTACACCATTCAACCGTGGTGTCCTGGGAGGTGTCAATTGTGAGACTACCCCACATTCCCTAAGATAGTCGAGGAACTCTGTACTAAGATACTCACCACCACGATCGGATCGAAGCATCTTAATGTTCCTACCCAATTGATTCTCGACTTCCTGTTTAAACTCTTTAAACCTTTCGAAAGTCTCTAACTTATGCTTGATTAAGTAGACATATCCATATCTACTATAATCATCCGTAAAAGTCACATAATAACGATTAGTATCCCTTGTGGCAGTTTTGAAGGGTCCACACACATCCGTGTGCACTAGATCCAACAAACCTTTACCCCTAGCAGAGGAACCTGTGAAGGGTGACTTTATCATTTTTCCAAGTAAGAATGATTCACAACTATCATCTGACTTTAGGTCAAATGACTCCAAGACTCCATCCTTTTGGAGTTGGCCTATGTGTTTCTTGCTTACATGTCCAAGACGACAATGCCATAATGATGCTTTATCCAAGTTATTATCATTAGTAGAATCAATACATAACACATTATTTCCTAAATTATCTACAACAGACACAACTTCATACACACAATCACAAGGTAATGCTTTAAAATAAAACACATTATTAAAGAAAACATTTATTCCACCAACTTCATTATCAAAAGAAAAGGTAAACCCTTGTTTGTACAAAGCATGAAAGGAAATAACATTTCTTGCCATTTCAGGCGAATAACAACATTTATTTAAATCTAAAGTAAACCCAATACTTAGCAACAAAGTATAAACTCCAATCTTGGTGACAGGTGAAACTTTCCTATTCCCCATGATCAAGTTTATCTTTCCATGCTCCACATTCTCACTTCTTCTTAGTCCCTGCAAATCAGAACAAATATGAATACCACAGCCGGTATCAAGGACCCAAGAGTTAGAATAGGGTGAGTTATTAGATAATATAGTGTAAATACCTGTGTGGTTGGGTTTCACTTTCCCATCCTTCAAATCTTGCTGGTACTTTGGGCAGTTCCGCTTCCAGTGCGCCTTTTCATGGCAATAGAAGCATTCAACCTATTTGGGATCAGAAGAAGGAGTGACGAAACCTTTCTTGGTTCCGCTTGAAGAGGAGCCATCAAGGGTCTTACCCTTGGTACCCTTCGAAGGGTTCTTCCTTTTCTTCCCTCTACCTTTCCCGATTTCCAGGACAGGTGCGGAGTTTGGAGTAGGAGTAGGAGTGGTAACAACCGACTTACCTTTAAGACCTGATTCTGCGGTCTTTAGGAGTCCTTGAAGTTTGCTGAGGGTGACTTCTTCCTTGTTCATGTGGTATGTCATGCGGAATTGATCATAACACGATGGTAAGGAGTGCAAACTGATATCTATTGCTAACTCCTCGGGGAAGTTCACATTCAGCTTCATTAAACGGTCCACATACCTTTGCATTTTCTGCATGTGGCCCGTGATGGGTTCACCATCCTTCATTCGGGTTGTTATCATGGAGGAGATGATTTCATATCGCTCTTGACGAGCACTCTGATGGTAGCGGTCCATCAAATCCTGGTGCATCTCAAAAGGATAGTAGTCCTCATAGGACTTTTGGATCTCGGCTATCATAGTGGCCATCATGATGCATGCCACTTTGGTAGCATCTCTTTCATGTGCCTCATATTCAGCAAACTCCCCAGGAGTAGCAGTTGGCTCAGGTACCTTAAGCTCCTTGTCGATAACATATTCTTTGTTCTCGTAACGAGTGACCATCCTGATGTTCATGATCCAATCGGTAAAGTTGGATCCATCAAAGATGACTCTCCCACAAAGATTCATGAGAGAGAAGGAGTCGGTAGGGTTTGAGCCAGAAGCAGCATTGTTGGAAGACATCTGAAAAGAAGAAAACAAGTTTAGTTTAGATATAAAGACAGTCCTTAATAAAACACCCAAATGTAATATTAAGGCTAGGATCCAATCACAATATATTTAGTTTACCAAATTGGCACGGTAAAGTCAGACTTCCTGGATCTCTCATTTTCTGAGGAAGTTTGTTCAACATGGCTGCTGAACATTGTTCGTTTAATACTACACTTGAAGCTTCCTCCATTTTCTTTCGGTTAACAAGCAAATCTTTCAGAAATTTTGCATATTGGGGCATTTGAGCCATAGCTTCAATGAATGGGATGTTGATATGCAAGGATTTTATATGATCGATGAATTTGCGATAGTCCTCCTCCTCTTTTTCCTTCCTCAAGCGTTGAGGGAAAGGAATTGGTGGCCTATATGGTTTGACAACTGGAGTGGATGTAGTTGTCTCAACCGGAACTGGTTCTTTTTCCTTCTCTTGGGATTGTGAAATAGTAGAAGGTTCGTTAGTATGAACTGGAACTAACGGCTCAAGATTTTTTCCAGTTCGAGTTGTTATTGCTTTGACATGAGCAGTCGGATTTGTCTCAGTGTTACTTGGTAATGTTCCAGGAAATCGCTCTTGTAGTACTCTCGAAATTTGCCCGACTTGGTTTTCGATGTTCAACATCGAAGCTTGCTGATTTCTTAGAGCAGTTTCAGTTGTTGATCCGATTCTTTTCACCAACTCTTCTGTATCTCGATGTCTTTTATCAGATGCTTCTGCAAATCTGGCCATCATTTCTTCGAAAGTTGGCTTCTTTTCTTGCACAATTTGCTCCAATGGTGGGTTTTTTTGGTAGAAACCTTGACCGCTTTGTCTCCATTTCCCTTGCATCTCCATTTCCTTCTTGTATTCATCGAATGGTTTCCAGTTGTTTCGAGGCTTCCTTTCATCGTATCTATCTCCAGATGAGTAGCATACATCAACCTTTTGATTCCCATCTTGATCTAATGGACAATCTCTTTCAAGATGTGGTCCATTACAGTTGTCACAGCCGACTTGGATAGCATGAATTGTCTGATTGACCTTTTTCATGTCTCTTCCTAATGCATCCAATTTTGCATTTAATGCTGCCAAGCCATCTGAGCTCTCTCCTGTTGATCTTTTTCGAAAAGATGAATCTCGTGAAGAATGCCACTGATGTGAGTGTTGGGCGAGTTCCTCGATTATTGCTTTCCCGTCAGCTGGATTTTTCTTAGGAATGGGTCCTTGAGAGTCAACTAACTGACGGGTACAAACATCGATCTCGTTATAGAAAGTCTGCACGACCTGATGTGGATTTAGATCATGTTGTGGACAATTTTGCAGCATTTCTTTATAACGGTCCCAAGCATCATACAGTGTCTCATCTTCAAGCTGCTGAAAATTTTGAATTTTCATTTTCATCTTAGCAATTTTGCATGGTGGGCTAAATTGTTTTATGAATTTTGTTCTTAAACCCTCCCATGTGGTAATCGTAGGTTCAGATTTTATCCAGCGTTTTGCAGCTCCTTGTAGTGTTATTGGAAACACTCTAAGCATGACTGCATCTTTGCTTACTCCAACAATGTTGAAGTAGTCAGCTATTTCGAGTACAGCTTCGACATGTTGGTTCGCATCTTCATCTTCTCTTCCGGCAAACGGAGTTTCTCGTAGAAGGTGAAGAAATTGTCCTTTCAATTCGAAATTTGTCTGGGCTGGTATCGCGGGACGAATGACTCCATGATCATCTTCGTCTCTAGTACGGCTTGTATATTCCTCTAATGAAAGGAGGGCTAGATCGGTCATTGTTTGGTTTTCTCGGATTAGTTGATGAAACGTGCGTTCGGGCTCTTCTAAAGGTGGAACGAAAGTGAAATTTGAACTTCGGGTCATATATTAAGGAAATTCTATCTTTAAGCGAATTGATTATACTGCATAAATTATTTATCTAATTTTTTTGTGTAATACTTTGACTATCAAATAGAGAACAGACAGAGAGAGACAGCCAGGAGGCAGGATCATTTCGGTGTATATTATAAATATAACTTTTCTGAAATCCAGCAACCAAAACCAACGTACCAATTCCAAACACCGTTCTGGTAAGTAGAATTACTCGTATTACACGCGAATTAAATAAGGTTATTAATGCAATATAAACATGGCTCTGATACCATATATATATTTTTTTTATTTTTTATTTTTTTATTTTTTTTTTAATTTTTTTTTTAAGTAAATTTAACAATCTATTATTAACTAAAGGAATTTAACAATCTACAATTATCTTACAACTAGGAAATTTATGCAATACTAAATAAATATTTTTTTTTTTAGTAAATTTAACAATCTATAATTAACTAAATGATTTTAACAATCTATAATTATCTTACAACTAAGGAAATTTGTGTAATACTATATATATATATATATATATATATATATATATATATATATATATATATATATATATATATATATATATATATATATATATATATATTTTAAAAAAAAAAAATTTATTAAAATTTTTTTATAGGTAAATTTAATTTTTTAAATCAATTTCGTCCTTTTTTTTTATTAATTTTTATTTTAAATTTTTTTTTATATATAAATAATATTTTTTTTTAAATATATGTTAACTAACAAACAATAAGACTAAAAAAATTTTTATAATTTTTTTTTTAAATTTTTTTTTTTATATATATATATATTTTTAAATATATGTTAACTAACAAACAATAAGACTAAACCAAATAAAACCGTTTCCCCGGCAACGGCGCCAAAAACTTGATGTGAAATTTATCTAGTCTTAAATTTATAAGGTTGAAATTACCGATACTAGAATTTACTATCGACTTAGGCAAGTGTACCTAATTGAATTTGTAATATAGCAATGGTAAGAACGGATGTCGAACACTTGGGGAAACGAGTATGATTTAATATTAGACTATTTGTCGCTAATTAACTTAAAAGATAAGTAACTTGGGGGAATTTCTAGTAACAAGACAATAATGAGAATTTTAACAATTAAAGTGTAGAATAAATATAGAACAAGAATTGGTTTTTAAGAATCAAGAATGATAAGGATGCTTTCACTTAGATTTAATTCCACCTTTTAGTAATGAATGATTTATATTAAGTGCAATGGATATTATTAGTTATTTACCGATTTCTAAAATTGGTTAAAAATCATGATCTAAATTTTTTACCGTTTTGATAATAAAATTAATTAAAAATAATTGTCATGCAATTAACAATTTTATTAACAATAATTAATTCGTATCATGCAAACATTTGATCAAACTATTCATTTTAGTGGTAGTAAAACAAATAAGAATCGTAAGTTGGTCGTACGATATAAAATATACATGTTAAATTTTTAGTATTTTATTTTGCCCAATTCCTAGAATATTGTCCTTTACTAGTCATAAATATCAATGGTTATGAAAAATTTATGATTGAAGATAATATAATTAAAGTGATCTTTTAAAAATATTAACTTAGTTATGGGAAAATTAATTACAAAAACTTAACATATACAAATAAATAATCAAATATGCATGATAAAATAAATAACAATTAATATCCGAATAATATAAATCAAATCATATTTTCAAGGTTTCATTATCCAAGTGAAAACAAAGAGAATTTAGCTCATAATTAAGGTTACAACATACATAGAAAACATATTGAGAATGTTAAACATGTCGATAAAACAAACCCGATGTAGTCCCTAATGCCACTGCAATCTTCAATTCCTTAGCTTTTTGACTCTTGAATCCCCAATTGTGGTTCAAAGGTTGGGTGGAATTTGGTATAGTGGTGATATGGTAAAAAATTGTATGGGGAAATTTGTGTATCAAAGTGTATGATGGATCTTTTTGTGGTGAAAAATGGTGGTATTTATAGTAAAAATTTGGAAAATTAAATACCAAAAAGAAATAAATTGAGATTGGATCTAATGAAAAAGAATTCAAAAGAAATAAAAAGATGGGAATAAATGGTTGGAAAGTTTAAAGGTGGTGAATTATTGAGTATTGGTTGGAAAGATATGGGTTTAAAATAGGAAAAAGTGGGAAAAATTGGTTAAAAAAACGTAAAGGAAATGAATTGGCAAATCTGGTAACCAAAACGACGTCGTTTAGAAGGATGAACAGTGCGAATCGGATTTTGGGTCGAAACCGGGTCAAGGCGCGGACCTTGATGTGAGACGAAACGGATCGGAGTTCGGGTCGGATCGGGCACGGATCTGGGCGTGGATCGGATCAGGTGACGTCACGGATGACGTCACAGGCTAAAAAAAAAACGCGGATCTAAACCGGTTCGGATCTCTGGGTCGGGTCGGTAACATCGGATCTTTCTGTGAGGGAAAATGGAAGCGGGGCGGAGCGGTTCGCGGGTCGGATCGGGTACCGGATTGAGGTGGACGGATCAGGCCTTGTTTTTGTTGGGCTCCGGGTTTTGGGCTAAATCCTGATTTTTGGGCTCTTTTTCTTTTCCTTTTTATTTTTTTATTTTTTACAAATTAAATTAAATTAAATTAATTTAATTAATATAAATTATTTAGAAATTAAATAATTAATTCCCAATAATTTATTTTAATTAAACCTCATTAATTAATTTAAATTTCTTTTTATATTTTTATTTTGTTTTCTCGTCTTTCCAACGCGGCTATCTTTGAATTCTTTGACTTTTTTATCTCGATTTTCTTCGTGTAATTTCTTTCACTTCTTTTTGCGGATTTTTGCACGTTTTCTTCTCCTTTTTCCTCAGAAATGCTTTTTAGCTGTAAAATGGAAATTCAAACTTTATAAGTACCTTTTATCTTAAATCATACCAAAATATAGCTAAAAATACATAAATATCGCTCGAAATATATGTATAATTATTGCGATATCAAAATACCCCACACTTGAACTTTGCTTGTCCTCAAGCAAAACTAACTTTAGCATGTCATCATATCAAAACCTTCATCACCAACATTGTTTAAGACAATCCAACTTGAACCCAACCATTACATCGAAACCTCAATGCATACATTTGTGTCTAATGATTCTTAAAACTTCCACAATCCTAAATACTCACAATCTTCATAAACACTTGCCCACTTCTTTTGAACAACATTCATTTTATGCATCCCTCCGAATATATCCTCAGAAATCTTTCTTAACCTCAAAGTATTTTTACTAAGTCCCCAAGCATACATATGGAAAAATAACCTAGAAATAAAAATTACAATAACTAATAACTTGGCAAATTGCCTTTATTCTAGAGTCTTCATTGATTTTTGGAATTTTTCTTCATGATATTTCTTGATCTTCATAGCTTTGTAGACTTTTCTTTTCTTTTTCTTTTTTTTTTCTTTTTTTTTTTTAACTAAAAATCCTAAAAAAAAAACATATGCTTAAGCAAGGGAACTTAACTTCAACCATTATTGGTTAGAGATATTAGTCTAGAGTGCAATGACTACATAAGCTTTCCTGGATATATTTCTGGTACACGATGCTAAACATATTATGGCCCTCAAACTAAGCAAGGTTGTGTTTTTGTTCCATGATTTCACTAGGATAGGGAAAACACAAATGTACTATAACATACTATTGGTTCAATTAAACATTTGAGTTCGCATTGGATCATCCCACACAACGTTAGTAAATTGGTTTCCTTATTCAACCCCCTACCCCACACTTAAATCATACAATGTCCCCATTGTATGCAAAAGTAAAGAACATAAAGGTAAAAAGGGAGAAAAAGGAACAGACTCCCCTGGGGTATTGTAGTGGCGAGGTCGAAATTCTGATCTGCGTGGGACAAGTGTTTGGTACACTTTTCTGTTTGTGCTGTTGAAGTGCATGTAACTCATTTCTTTTTGAACCAGCTGGATATTTAGGAAAAAGTGGCATCTGAGTCTTTTTCCGCACAATTTCTCTGAACAGGTGCATTTACGTGTCGCGTATAATATTTGAACACGTCGCGTAATGCAATTATTGGGATCCTCTACGCGTTTCTTGAATTTAATGTTGTGTATACTGGCCAAGTACACATTGCGTTATTAGAACAATTACTTCTTTTCGCTGAGTGAATTTTGATTTGACTTGTGTCGGCCGAACACTTGCTTTATCCTTCGAATAAAACTCTCCCGTAGGTCAGTATCAGCTTCAGTTCTTCATCCTGTTCTTTGTGGGGAATCACCCCACACTTATGTGATGCCACTTCTCCTATTGTAATTTGCATTTCAGAAATTTACTTTACACCATTCTGACCATCACCTGTTTCTAAGCTGAAAAGTAACTTTCACAGAAAAATAAAACCATTAAAAAGCACTTTTATTGAAAACACAAACTAAAAAGAAAATTCACACCAAACATACAGAAAATAAACACACCAAATTTAAAAATCAAAACAAACATCGGGTTGCCTCCCGCAAGCGCTTCTTTTTAACTGAGTCATGAGCCAGACTCTACCCCTCACTTAATTGTTTTCAGTGAGTTGGAGGGGTATATCCTCTTTCTCTTCTTCTTCTAACATTCCTTCCTGGTAATGCTTCACTCGATGTCCATTTACCTTAAAGCTTTCTCCATCTTTTCCAATTAGTTCGATTGCACCATGTGAAAAGACTTCTTTTATTGTGAATGGACCGTACCAACGCGTCTTCAGTTTACCTGGAAAAAGTTTCAACCTGGAATTGAATAGCAATATTTTTTCTCCAGGGGTAAACTTTTTGTCTCTGCTTAATCTTTTATCATGCCATTTCTTTGATTTCTCTTTGTAGATTTGAGAGTTTCCATAAGCTTCATCCCTTAATTCTTCCAGAGCATTCATCTGCATAAGACAGTTAGTTTTAATTTCCACAGGATCAAAGTTGAATGATTTCAATGCCCAAAATGCTTTATGTTCGATTTCGACTGGCAAATGACATGCTTTTCCAAAGACCATCCTATATGGTGTACTACCAATAGGTGTTTTGTATGCAGTTCGAAATGCCCACAACGCATCATTAAGTTTATCTGCCCATTCCTTCTTGTTACTTCTCACTGATCGTTCCAGAACTCTTTTTAAAGCTCGATTTGTGACTTCAGTTTGCCCACTGGTTTGTGGATGATAGGCCGTTGCGATTCTATGGTGAACACCATATTTTTGCAAAACCTTTTCCAGTTGGGTATTGCAGAAGTGTGTACCCCTGTCACTGATCAGAGCTTTAGGGAAACCAAAACGTAAAAACAGATTCTTTAAAAACTTGACTACTACACGAGCATCGTTAGTGGGTAAAGCTTTCGCTTCAGCCCACTTTGATACGTAGTCAACAGCTACCAAAATATATTTGTTTCCTCGTGAGGAAGGAAATGGTCCCATAAAATCGATTCCCCAAACGTCAAAAATTTCACATACTTGGATGCTGTTTTGGGGCATCTCATTTCGGGAAGAGATGTTACCGGCCCTTTGACATGCATCACATTCTTTCACGAAGATGTGAGCATCTTTGAAAATCGTAGGCCAGTAAAATCCAGCATCAAAGATTTTTCTTGCTGTGTAATTAGCACCATGATGCCCCCCAGTCGGTCCAGCGTGACATCCTTTCATGATCTCACGACTTTCTTTTCCGAATACGCATCTCCTTACTACATTATCCGCGCAACTTCGGAATAAGTAAGGGTCATCCCAATAATAGTGCTTGAGGTCCGAAAAAAATTTCTTCTTCTGTTGATGTGTCATTCCTTTAAAAAGAAATCATGCAGCCAAGTAGTTTACAATGTCTGCATACCAAGGTACCTCTTCACCTATCATCATCAAGGATTCATCTGGAAATTTGTCATTTATTTCAGACTCCTTGAGTTCTTCGATGTTGGGATTCTCTAATCTGGACAAATGATCAGCAGCCACATTTTCCATGTCTTTCTTGTCTTTAATCTCGATGTCAAATTCTTGGAGTAACATGATCCAACGAATTAATCGTTGCTTAGAGTCTTCTTTCCTGAATAAATACTTCAAGGCAGCATGATCAGTAAAGACAATAGTTTTTGACAAGATCAAGTAAGAGCGGAATTTCTCAAAAGCATAAACCACAGCAAGCAATTCTTTTTCAGTTGTGGTGTAATTTGCTTGAGCGGGGTTTAACGTCTTGCTGGCATAGTAGATTGGCTGAAAATGTTTCTCAATTCTTTGTCCCATAACTGCTCCCACTGCAAAATCACTAGCATCACACATTAATTCAAATGGCAAATTCCAATTTGGAGCGACCATTATCGGGGCTGTTGTTAATTTTTCTTTTAAATTGTTGAAAGCATTTAAACAATCTGAAGAAAAATTAAACTTTGCTTCCTTTAACAGAAGTTGAGTCAAAGGGCGCGTGATTTTTGAAAAATCTTTTATGAACCTTCTGTAAAATCCTGCATGACCTAGAAAACTTCTGACCCCTTTGACGTTGGTTGGAGGTGGCAATTTTGATATTGTCTCTATTTTCGCTTTGTCCACCTCAATCCCCTCCTTGGAGATTTTATGCCCTAGTACAATGCCTTCTTGCACCATGAAATGACATTTCTCCCAGTTCAAAACCAGATTTGATTCTTCGCATCTAGCAAGCATTTTGTCTAGATTAGCTAAACATGCATCAAAGGAATCTCCAAACACTGAAAAATCATCCATAAACACTTCCATGAAGTTTTCCACCATGTCGTGGAAAATGGCTGTCATGCATCTTTGGAAGGTTGCAGGAGCATTGCAAAGTCCGAATGGCATTCGTCTGTATGCAAAAGTTCCGTATGGGCAAGTGAATGTTGTCTTTTCTTGATCTTCAGGAACGATAGGAATTTGAAAGTATCCTGAGAAACCATCTAGGAAACAATAGTAAGCATTTCCAGAAAGACGTTCTAGCATCTGATCGATAAAAGGAAGGGGGAAATGGTCTTTGCGGGATGCATCATTTAACTTTCGATAATCGATGCACACTCGCCACCCTGTAACTGTTCTTGTTGGTATCAGCTCATTCTTTTCATTGATTATGATGGTCATTCCTCCCTTCTTTGGGACAATGTGAACGGGGCTTACCCATGGACTGTCTGAAATAGGGTAGATCATTCCCGAATCTAAGAGTTTTACGATCTCTTTTCTCACAACTTCTTGCATTTTCGGGTTCAATCGCCTTTGTGGTTGGACTGCTGGTTTTGATCCTTCTTCCATCAAAATTTTGTGAGAACAATAGGATGGATTTATTCCTTTGATATCAGAAATATTCCATGCTATAGCTTGCTTTCTCTTTTTCAAAACTTCAATCAACCTCTCTTTTTCATGCGGTGAGAGATTTGCAGCGATGATCACAGGGAATTGCTCATTATTTCCTAGGTATGCGTACTCCAAATGATCAAGTAAAACTTTCAACTCACTTTTGACATCGGAGTCAAAAGGTGTTTCTTTGTGGTGTGCTTCCTCTTTTTCTGATTTACTATCCGTGTAGTCTTCTTTTTGATTAATCTCCTCCAGCAGCTTTTCCAGTTCTTCCAGATCTTTTTCAGCATCAAACGTATCTTCTCCAAGTTGCATCATGCTTTCAATGTCTTTATCTTTTACTTCCAATATCTCATTTTCCAATAAGTTATCAAAAACATCAGCAAAGAAAACTTCATCATTACTCACCTTGGAGTGCTTCATTGCTCTATCAAGACCGAAGGTGATAGCATCAGTTCCGACTCTTAGTGTCAACTTTGATCCATGAATGTCAACTAATGCTCTTGCAGTGCTTAAGAATGGTCTTCCCAAAATAATAGGAACTTCATTGTCTTCTTCCATATCAAGCACTACAAAATCTGCAGGAAATACGAACTTGTCAACTTTCACCAGTAAGTCCTCCACTATCCCTTTTGGATACGTCACTGATTTGTTTGCCAGATGGATTGCCATTCGAATTGGTTTTGGTTCAGGTAAATCAAGTTTCTTGTAAAACGAATATGGCATAAGATTTATACTTGCTCCTGAATCAGCCAGAGCATGGCTGAGACCCAAATTACCAAATTGGCACGGTAAAGTCAGACTTCCTGGATCTCTCATTTTCTGAGGAAGTTTGTTCAACATGGCTGCTGAACATTGTTCGTTTAATACTACACTTGAAGCTTCCTCCATTTTCTTTCGGTTAACAAGCAAATCTTTCAGAAATTTTGCATATTTGGGCATTTGAGCCATAGCTTCAATGAATGGGATGTTGATATGCAAGGATTTTATATGATCGATGAATTTGCGATAGTCCTCCTCCTCTTTTTCCTTCCTCAAGCGTTGAGGGAAAGGAATTGGTGGCCTATATGGTTTGACAACTGGAGTGGATGTAGTTGTCTCAACCGGAACTGGTTCTTTTTCCTTCTCTTGGGATTGTGAAATAGTAGAAGGTTCGTTAGTATGAACTGGAACTAACGGCTCAAGATTTTTTCCAGTTCGAGTTGTTATTGCTTTGACATGAGCAGTCGGATTTGTCTCAGTGTTACTTGGTAATGTTCCAGGAAATCGCTCTTGTAGTACTCTCGAAATTTGCCCGACTTGGTTTTCGATGTTCAACATCGAAGCTTGCTGATTTCTTAGAGCAGTTTCAGTTGTTGATCCGATTCTTTTCACCAACTCTTCTGTATCTCGATGTCTTTTATCAGATGCTTCTGCAAATCTGCCCATCATTTCTTCGAAAGTTGGCTTCTTTTCTTGCACAATTTGCTCCAATGGTGGGTTTTTTGGTAGAAACCTTGACCGCTTTGTCTCCATTTCCCTTGCATCTCCATTTCCTTCTTGTATTCATCGAATGGTTTCCAGTTGTTCCGAGGCTTCCTTTCATCGTATCTATCTCCAGATGAGTAGAATACATCAACCTTTTGATTCCCATCTTGATCTAATGGACAATCTCTTTCAAGATGTGGTCCATTACAGTTGTCACAGCCGACTTGGATAGCATGAATTGTCTGATTGACCTTTTTCATGTCTCTTCCTAATGCATCCAATTTTGCATTTAATGCTGCCAAGCCATCTGAGCTCTCTCCTGTTGATCTTTTTCGAAAAGATAAATCTCGTGAAGAATGCCACTGATGTGAGTGTTGGGCGAGTTCCTCGATTATTGCTTTCCCGTCAGCTGGATTTTTCTTAGGAATGGGTCCTTGAGAGTCAACTAACTGACGGGTACAAACATCGATCCCGTTATAGAAAGTCTGCACGACCTGATGTGGATTTAGATCATGTTGTGGACAATTTTGCAGCATTTCTTTATAACGGTCCCAAGCATCATACAGTGTCTCATCTTCAAGCTGCTGAAAATTTTGAATTTTCATTTTCATCTTAGCAATTTTGCATGGTGGGCTAAATTGTTTTATGAATTTTGTTCTTAAACCCTCCCATGTGGTAATCGTAGGTTCAGATTTTATCCAGCGTTTTGCAGCTCCTTGTAGTGTTATTGGAAACACTCTAAGCATGACTGCATCTTTGCTTACTCCAACAATGTTGAAGTAGTCAGCTATTTCGAGTACAGCTTCGACATGTTGGTTCGCATCTTCATCTTCTCTTCCGGCAAACGGAGTTTCTCGTAGAAGGTGAAGAAATTATCCTTTCAATTCGAAATTTGTCTGGGCTGGTATCGCGGGACGAATGACTCCATGATCATCTTCGTCTCTAGTACGGCTTGTATATTCCTCTAATGAAAGGAGGGCTAGATCGGTCATTGTTTGGTTTTCTCGGATTAGTTGATGAAACGTGCGTTCGGGCTCTTCTAAAGGTGGAACGAAAGTGAAATTTGAACTTCGGGTCATATATTAAGGAAATTCTATCTTTAAGCGAATTGATTATACTGCATAAATTATTTATCTAATTTTTTTGTGTAATACTTTGACTATCAAATAGAGAACAGACAGAGAGAGACAGCCAGGAGGCAGGATCATTTCGGTGTATATTATAAATATAACTTTTCTGAAATCCAGCAACCAAAACCAACGTACCAATTCCAAACACCGTTCTGGTAAGTAGAATTACTCGTATTACACGCGAATTAAATAAGGTTATTAATGCAATTTAAACATGGCTCTGATACCATATATATATTTTTTTAATTTTTTAATTTTTTATTTTTTTTTTAATTTTTTTTTAAAGTAAATTTAACAATCTATTATTAACTAAAGGAATTTAACAATCTACAATTATCTTACAACTAGGAAATTTATGCAATACTAAATAAATATTTTTTTTTTAGTAAATTTAACAATCTATAATTAACTAAATGATTTTAACAATCTATAATTATCTTACAACTAAGGAAATTTGTGCAATACTATATATATATATATATATATATATATATATATATATATATATATATTTTTAAAAAAAAAATTTTATTAAAATTTTTTTATAGGTAAATTTAATTTTTTAAATCAATTTCGTCCTTTTTTTTTATTAATTTTTATTTTAAATTTTTTTTTATGTATAAATAATATTTTTTTTTAAATATATGTTAACTAACAAACAATAAGACTAAAAATTTTTTTATAATTTTTTTTTTAAATTTTTTTTTATATATATATATATTTTTAAATATATGTTAACTAACAAACAATAAGACTAAACCAAATAAAACCGTTTCCCCGGCAACGGCGCCAAAAACTTGATATGAAATTTATCTAGTCTTAAATTTATAAGGTTGAAATTACCGATACTAGAATTTACTATCGACTTAGGCAAGTGTACCTAATTGAATTTGTAATATAGCAATGGTAAGAACGGATGTCGAACACTTGGGGAAACGAGTATGATTTAATATTAGACTATTTGTCGCTAATTAACTTAAAAGATAAGTAACTTGGGGGAATTTCTAGTAACAAGACAATAATGAGAATTTTAACAATTAAAGTGTAGAATAAATATAGAACAAGAATTGGTTTTTAAGAATCAAGAATGATAAGGATGCTTTCACTTAGATTTAATTCCACCTTTTAGTAATGAATGATTTATATTAAGTGCAATGGATATTATTAGTTATTTACCGATTTCTAAAATTGGTTAAAAATCATGATCTAAATTTTTTACCGTTTTGATAATAAAATTAATTAAAAATAATTGTCATGCAATTAACAATTTTATTAACAATAATTAATTCGTATCATGCAAACATTTGATCAAACTATTCATTTTAGTGGTAGTAAAACAAATAAGAATCGTAAGTTGGTCGTACGATATAAAATATACATGTTAAATTTTTAGTATTTTATTTTGCCCAATTCCTAGAATATTGTCCTTTACTAGTCATAAATATCAATGGTTATGAAAAATTTATGATTGAAGATAATATAATTAAAGTGATCTTTTAAAAATATTAACTTAGTTATGGGAAAATTAATTACAAAAACTTAACATATACAAATAAATAATCAAATATGCATGATAAAATAAATAACAATTAATATCCGAATAATATAAATCAAATCATATTTTCAAGGTTTCATTATCCAAGTGAAAACAAAGAGAATTTAGCTCATAATTAAGGTTACAACATACATAGAAAACATATTGAGAATGTTAAACATGTCGATAAAACAAACCCGATGTAGTCCCTAATGCCACTGCAATCTTCAATTCCTTAGCTTTTTGACTCTTGAATCCCCAATTGTGGTTCAAAGGTTGGGTGGAATTTGGTATAGTGGTGATATGGTAAAAAATTGTATGGGGAAATTTGTGTATCAAAGTGTATGATGGATCTTTTTGTGGTGAAAAATGGTGGTATTTATAGTAAAAATTTGGAAAATTAAATACCAAAAAGAAATAAATTGAGATTGGATCTAATGAAAAAGAATTCAAAAGAAATAAAAAGATGGGAATAAATGGTTGGAAAGTTTAAAGGTGGTGAATTATTGAGTATTGGTTGGAAAGATATGGGTTTAAAATAGGAAAAAGTGGGAAAAATTGGTTAAAAAAACGTAAAGGAAATGAATTGGCAAATCTGGTAACCAAAACGACGTCGTTTAGAAGGATGAACAGTGCGAATCGGATTTTGGGTCGAAACCGGGTCAAGGCGCGGACCTTGATGTGAGACGAAACGGATCGGAGTTCGGGTCGGATCGGGCACGGATCTGGGCGTGGATCGGATCAGGTGACGTCACGGATGACGTCACAGGCTAAAAAAAAAACGCGGATCTAAACCGGTTCGGATCTCTGGGTCGGGTCGGTAACATCGGATCTTTCTGTGAGGGAAAATGGAAGCGGGGCGGAGCGGTTCGCGGGTCGGATCGGGTACCGGATTGAGGTGGACGGATCAGGCCTTGTTTTTGTTGGGCTCCGGGTTTTGGGCTAAATCCTGATTTTTGGGCTCTTTTTCTTTTCCTTTTTATTTTTTTATTTTTTACAAATTAAATTAAATTAAATTAATTTAATTAATATAAATTATTTAGAAATTAAATAATTAATTCCCAATAATTTATTTTAATTAAACCTCATTAATTAATTTAAATTTCTTTTTATATTTTTATTTTGTTTTCTCGTCTTTCCAACGCGGCTATCTTTGAATTCTTTGACTTTTTTATCTCGATTTTCTTCGTGTAATTTCTTTCACTTCTTTTTGCGGATTTTTGCACGTTTTCTTCTCCTTTTTCCTCAGAAATGCTTTTTAGCTGTAAAATGGAAATTCAAACTTTATAAGTACCTTTTATCTTAAATCATACCAAAATATAGCTAAAAATACATAAATATCGCTCGAAATATATGTATAATTATTGCGATATCAAAATACCCCACACTTGAACTTTGCTTGTCCTCAAGCAAAACTAACTTTAGCATGTCATCATATCAAAACCTTCATCACCAACATTGTTTAAGACAATCCAACTTGAACCCAACCATTACATCGAAACCTCAATGCATACATTTGTGTCTAATGATTCTTAAAACTTCCACAATCCTAAATACTCACAATCTTCATAAACACTTGCCCACTTCTTTTGAACAACATTCATTTTATGCATCCCTCCGAATATATCCTCAGAAATCTTTCTTAACCTCAAAGTATTTTTACTAAGTCCCCAAGCATACATATGGAAAAATAACCTAGAAATAAAAATTACAATAACTAATAACTTGGCAAATTGCCTTTATTCTAGAGTCTTCATTGATTTTTGGAATTTTTCTTCATGATATTTCTTGATCTTCATAGCTTTGTAGACTTTTCTTTTCTTTTTCTTTTTTTTTTCTTTTTTTTTTTTAACTAAAAATCCTAAAAAAAAAACATATGCTTAAGCAAGGGAACTTAACTTCAACCATTATTGGTTAGAGATATTAGTCTAGAGTGCAATGACTACATAAGCTTTCCTGGATATATTTCTGGTACACGATGCTAAACATATTATGGCCCTCAAACTAAGCAAGGTTGTGTTTTTGTTCCATGATTTCACTAGGATAGGGAAAACACAAATGTACTATAACATACTATTGGTTCAATTAAACATTTGAGTTCGCATTGGATCATCCCACACAACGTTAGTAAATTGGTTTCCTTATTCAACCCCCTACCCCACACTTAAATCATACAATGTCCCCATTGTATGCAAAAGTAAAGAACATAAAGGTAAAAAGGGAGAAAAAGGAACAGACTCCCCTGGGGTATTGTAGTGGCGAGGTCGAAATTCTGATCTGCGTGGGACAAGTGTTTGGTACACTTTTCTGTTTGTGCTGTTGAAGTGCATGTAACTCATTTCTTTTTGAACCAGCTGGATATTTAGGAAAAAGTGGCATTTGAGTCTTTTTCCGCACAATTTCTCTGAACAGGTGCATTTACGTGTCGCGTATAATATTTGAACACGTCGCGTAATGCAATTATTGGGATCCTCTACGCGTTTCTTGAATTTAATGTTGTGTATACTGGCCAAGTACACATTGCGTTATTAGAACAATTACTTCTTTTCGCTGAGTGAATTTTGATTTGACTTGTGTCGGCCGAACACTTGCTTTATCCTTCGAATAAAACTCTCCCGTAGGTCAGTATCAGCTTCAGTTCTTCATCCTGTTCTTTGTGGGGAATCACCCCACACTTATGTGATGCCACTTCTCCTATTGTAATTTGCATTTCAGAAATTTACTTTACACCATTCTGACCATCACCTGTTTCTAAGCTGAAAAGTAACTTTCACAGAAAAATAAAACCATTAAAAAGCACTTTTATTGAAAACACAAACTAAAAAGAAAATTCACACCAAACATACAGAAAATAAACACACCAAATTTAAAAATCAAAACAAACATCGGGTTGCCTCCCGCAAGCGCTTCTTTTTAACTGAGTCATGAGCCAGACTCTACCCCTCACTTAATTGTTTTCAGTGAGTTGGAGGGGTATATCCTCTTTCTCTTCTTCTTCTAACATTCCTTCCTGGTAATGCTTCACTCGATGTCCATTTACCTTAAAGCTTTCTCCATCTTTTCCAATTAGTTCGATTGCACCATGTGAAAAGACTTCTTTTATTGTGAATGGACCGTACCAACGCGTCTTCAGTTTACCTGGAAAAAGTTTCAACCTGGAATTGAATAGCAATATTTTTTCTCCAGGGGTAAACTTTTTGTCTCTGCTTAATCTTTTATCATGCCATTTCTTTGATTTCTCTTTGTAGATTTGAGAGTTTCCATAAGCTTCATCCCTTAATTCTTCCAGAGCATTCATCTGCATAAGACAGTTAGTTTTAATTTCCACAGGATCAAAGTTGAATGATTTCAATGCCCAAAATGCTTTATGTTCGATTTCGACTGGCAAATGACATGCTTTTCCAAAGACCATCCTATATGGTGTACTACCAATAGGTGTTTTGTATGCAGTTCGAAATGCCCACAACGCATCATTAAGTTTATCTGCCCATTCCTTCTTGTTACTTCTCACTGATCGTTCCAGAACTCTTTTTAAAGCTCGATTTGTGACTTCAGTTTGCCCACTGGTTTGTGGATGATAGGCCGTTGCGATTCTATGGTGAACACCATATTTTTGCAAAACCTTTTCCAGTTGGGTATTGCAGAAGTGTGTACCCCTGTCACTGATCAGAGCTTTAGGGAAACCAAAACGTAAAAACAGATTCTTTAAAAACTTGACTACTACACGAGCATCGTTAGTGGGTAAAGCTTTCGCTTCAGCCCACTTTGATACGTAGTCAACAGCTACCAAAATATATTTGTTTCCTCGTGAGGAAGGAAATGGTCCCATAAAATCGATTCCCCAAACGTCAAAAATTTCACATACTTGGATGCTGTTTTGGGGCATCTCATTTCGGGAAGAGATGTTACCGGCCCTTTGACATGCATCACATTCTTTCACGAAGATGTGAGCATCTTTGAAAATCGTAGGCCAGTAAAATCCAGCATCAAAGATTTTTCTTGCTGTGTAATTAGCACCATGATGCCCCCCAGTCGGTCCAGCGTGACATCCTTTCATGATCTCACGACTTTCTTTTCCGAATACGCATCTCCTTACTACATTATCCGCGCAACTTCGGAATAAGTAAGGGTCATCCCAATAATAGTGCTTGAGGTCCGAAAAAAATTTCTTCTTCTGTTGATGTGTCATTCCTTTAAAAAGAAATCATGCAGCCAAGTAGTTTACAATGTCTGCATACCAAGGTACCTCTTCACCTATCATCATCAAGGATTCATCTGGAAATTTGTCATTTATTTCAAACTCCTTGAGTTCTTCGATGTTGGGATTCTCTAATCTGGACAAATGATCAGCAGCCACATTTTCCATGTCTTTCTTGTCTTTAATCTCGATGTCAAATTCTTGGAGTAACATGATCCAACGAATTAATCGTTGCTTAGAGTCTTCTTTCCTGAATAAATACTTCAAGGCAGCATGATCAGTAAAGACAATAGTTTTTGACAAGATCAAGTAAGAGCGGAATTTCTCAAAAGCATAAACCACAGCAAGCAATTCTTTTTCAGTTGTGGTGTAATTTGCTTGAGCGGGGTTAACGTCTTGCTGGCATAGTAGATTGGCTGAAAATGTTTCTCAATTCTTTGTCCCATAACTGCTCCCACTGCAAAATCACTAGCATCACACATTAATTCAAATGGCAAATTCCAATTTGGAGCGACCATTATCGGGGCTGTTGTTAATTTTTCTTTTAAATTGTTGAAAGCATTTAAACAATCTGAAGAAAAATTAAACTTTGCTTCCTTTAACAGAAGTTGAGTCAAAGGGCGCGTGATTTTTGAAAAATCTTTTATGAACCTTCTGTAAAATCCTGCATGACCTAGAAAACTTCTGACCCCTTTGACGTTGGTTGGAGGTGGCAATTTTGATATTGTCTCTATTTTCGCTTTGTCCACCTCAATCCCCTCCTTGGAGATTTTATGCCCTAGTAAAATGCCTTCTTGCACCATGAAATGACATTTCTCCCAGTTCAAAACCAGATTTGATTCTTCGCATCTAGCAAGCATTTTGTCTAGATTAGCTAAACATGCATCAAAGGAATCTCCAAACACTGAAAAATCATCCATAAACACTTCCATGAAGTTTTCCACCATGTCGTGGAAAATGGCTGTCATGCATCTTTGGAAGGTTGCAGGAGCATTGCAAAGTCCGAATGGCATTCGTCTGTATGCAAAAGTTCCGTATGGGCAAGTGAATGTTGTCTTTTCTTGATCTTCAGGAACGATAGGAATTTGAAAGTATCCTGAGAAACCATCTAGGAAACAATAGTAAGCATTTCCAGAAAGACGTTCTAGCATCTGATCGATAAAAGGAAGGGGGAAATGGTCTTTGCGGGATGCATCATTTAACTTTCGATAATCGATGCACACTCGCCACCCTGTAACTGTTCTTGTTGGTATCAGCTCATTCTTTTCATTGATTATGATGGTCATTCCTCCCTTCTTTGGGACAATGTGAACGGGGCTTACCCATGGACTGTCTGAAATAGGGTAGATCATTCCCGAATCTAAGAGTTTTACGATCTCTTTTCTCACAACTTCTTGCATTTTCGGGTTCAATCGCCTTTGTGGTTGGACTGCTGGTTTTGATCCTTCTTCCATCAAAATTTTGTGAGAACAATAGGATGGATTTATTCCTTTGATATCAGAAATATTCCATGCTATAGCTTGCTTTCTCTTTTTCAAAACTTCAATCAACCTCTCTTTTTCATGCGGTGAGAGATTTGCAGCGATGATCACAGGGAATTGCTCATTATTTCCTAGGTATGCGTACTCCAAATGATCAAGTAAAACTTTCAACTCACTTTTGACATCGGAGTCAAAAGGTGTTTCTTTGTGGTGTGCTTCCTCTTTTTCTGATTTACTATCCGTGTAGTCTTCTTTTTGATTAATCTCCTCCAGCAGCTTTTCCAGTTCTTCCAGATCTTTTTCAGCATCAAACGTATCTTCTCCAAGTTGCATCATGCTTTCAATGTCTTTATCTTTTACTTCCAATATCTCATTTTCCAATAAGTTATCAAAAACATCAGCAAAGAAAACTTCATCATTACTCACCTTGGAGTGCTTCATTGCTCTATCAAGACCGAAGGTGATAGCATCAGTTCCGACTCTTAGTGTCAACTTTGATCCATGAATGTCAACTAATGCTCTTGCAGTGCTTAAGAATGGTCTTCCCAAAATAATAGGAACTTCATTGTCTTCTTCCATATCAAGCACTACAAAATCTGCAGGAAATACGAACTTGTCAACTTTCACCAGTAAGTCCTCCACTATCCCTTTTGGATACGTCACTGATTTGTTTGCCAGATGGATTGCCATTCGAATTGGTTTTGGTTCAGGTAAATCAAGTTTCTTGTAAAACGAATATGGCATAAGATTTATACTTGCTCCTGAATCAGCCAGAGCATGGCTGAGACCCAAATTACCAAATTGGCACGGTAAAGTCAGACTTCCTGGATCTCTCATTTTCTGAGGAAGTTTGTTCAACATGGCTGCTGAACATTGTTCGTTTAATACTACACTTGAAGCTTCCTCCATTTTCTTTCGGTTAACAAGCAAATCTTTCAGAAATTTTGCATATTTGGGCATTTGAGCCATAGCTTCAATGAATGGGATGTTGATATGCAAGGATTTTATATGATCGATGAATTTGCGATAGTCCTCCTCCTCTTTTTCCTTCCTCAAGCGTTGAGGGAAAGGAATTGGTGGCCTATATGGTTTGACAACTGGAGTGGATGTAGTTGTCTCAACCGGAACTGGTTCTTTTTCCTTCTCTTGGGATTGTGAAATAGTAGAAGGTTCGTTAGTATGAACTGGAACTAACGGCTCAAGATTTTTTCCAGTTCGAGTTGTTATTGCTTTGACATGAGCAGTCGGATTTGTCTCAGTGTTACTTGGTAATGTTCCAGGAAATCGCTCTTGTAGTACTCTCGAAATTTGCCCGACTTGGTTTTCGATGTTCAACATCGAAGCTTGCTGATTTCTTAGAGCAGTTTCAGTTGTTGATCCGATTCTTTTCACCAACTCTTCTGTATCTCGATGTCTTTTATCAGATGCTTCTGCAAATCTGCCCATCATTTCTTCGAAAGTTGGCTTCTTTTCTTGCACAATTTGCTCCAATGGTGGGTTTTTTGGTAGAAACCTTGACCGCTTTGTCTCCATTTCCCTTGCATCTCCATTTCCTTCTTGTATTCATCGAATGGTTTCCAGTTGTTCCGAGGCTTCCTTTCATCGTATCTATCTCCAGATGAGTAGCATACATCAACCTTTTGATTCCCATCTTGATCTAATGGACAATCTCTTTCAAGATGTGGTCCACTACAGTTGTCACAGCCGACTTGGATAGCATGAATTGTCTGATTGACCTTTTTCATGTCTCTTCCTAATGCATCCAATTTTGCATTTAATGCTGCCAAGCCATCTGAGCTCTCTCCTGTTGATCTTTTTCGGAAAGATGAATCTCGTGAAGAATGCCACTGATGTGAGTGTTGGGCGAGTTCCTCGATTATTGCTTTCCCGTCAGCTGGATTTTTCTTAGGAATGGGTCCTTGAGAGTCAACTAACTGACGGGTACAAACATCGATCTCGTTATAGAAAGTCTGCACGACCTGATGTGGATTTAGATCATGTTGTGGACAATTTTGCAGCATTTCTTTATAACGGTCCCAAGCATCATACAGTGTCTCATCTTCAAGCTGCTGAAAATTTTGAATTTTCATTTTCATCTTAGCAATTTTGCATGGTGGGCTAAATTGTTTTATGAATTTTGTTCTTAAACCCTCCCATGTGGTAATCGTAGGTTCAGATTTTATCCAGCGTTTTGCAGCTCCTTGTAGTGTTATTGGAAACACTCTAAGCATGACTGCATCTTTGCTTACTCCAACAATGTTGAAGTAGTCAGCTATTTCGAGTACAGCTTCGACATGTTGGTTCGCATCTTCATCTTCTCTTCCGGCAAACGGAGTTTCTCGTAGAAGGTGAAGAAATTGTCCTTTCAATTCGAAATTTGTCTGGGCTGGTATCGCGGGACGAATGACTCCATGATCATCTTCGTCTCTAGTACGGCTTGTATATTCCTCTAATGAAAGGAGGGCTAGATCGGTCATTGTTTGGTTTTCTCGGATTAGTTGATGAAACGTGCGTTCGGGCTCTTCTAAAGGTGGAACGAAAGTGAAATTTGAACTTCGAGTCATATATTAAGGAAATTCTATCTTTAAGCGAATTGATTATACTGCATAAATTATTTATCTAATTTTTTTGTGTAATACTTTGACTATCAAATAGAGAACAGACGGAGAGAGACAGCCGGGAGGCAGGATCATTTCGGTGTATATTATAAATATAACTTTTCTGAAATCCAGCAACCAAAACCAACGTACCAATTCCAAACACCGTTCTGGTAAGTAGAATTACTCGTATTACACGCGAATTAAATAAGGTTATTAATACAATATAAACATGGCTCTGATACCATATATATATTTTTTTAATTTTTAATTTTTAATTTTTATTTATTTATATTTTTTAAGTAAATTTAACAATCTATTATTAACTAAAGGAATTTAACAATCTACCATTATCTTACAACTAGGAAATTTATGCAATACTAAATAAATATTTTTTTTTTAGTAAATTTAACAATCTATAATTAACTAAATGATTTTAACAATCTATAATTATCTTACAACTAAGGAAATTTATGCAATACTATATATATATATATATATATATATATATATATATATATATATATATATATATATATATATATTTTAGTTAACTAACAAACAATAAGACTAAAAAAATTTTATTTATTTTATATATATATATATATATATATATATTTTTTTTTTTTTAAAAAAAAAAAATTTTTATTAAAATTTTTTATAGGTAAATTTAATTTTTTAAATCAATTTCGTCCTTTTTTTTTATTAATTTTTATTTTAAATTTTTTTTTATATATAAATAATATTTTTTTTTAAATATATGTTAACTAACAAACAATAAGACTAAAAAAATTTTTATAATTTTTTTTAAAATTTTTTTTTTTTATATATATATATATTTTTTTAAATATATGTTAACTAACAAACAATAAGACTAAACCAAATAAACCGTTTCCCCGGCAACGGCGCCAAAATACTAAATAAATATTTTTTTTAATTTTTTATTTTTTTTTTAATTTTTTTTAAGTAAATTTAACAATCTATTATTAACTAAAAGAATTTAACAATCTACAATTATCTTACAACTAGGAAATTTATGCAATACTAAATAAATATTTTTTTTTTAGTAAATTTAACAATCTATAATTAACTAAATGATTTTAACAATCTATAATTATCTTACAACTAAGGAAATTTATGCAATACTATATATATATATATATATATATATATATATATATATATATATATATATATATATATATATATATATATATATATATATATTTTAGTTAACTAACAAACAATAAGACTAAAAAAATTTTATTTATTTATATATATATATATATATATATATATATATATATATATATATATATTTTAAAAAAAAAAAAAAATTTTTATTAAAATTTTTTTATAGGTAAATTTAATTTTTTAAATCAATTTCGTCCTTTTTTTTATTAATTTTTATTTTAAATTTTTTTTTATATATAAATAATATTTTTTTTAAATATATGTTAACTAACAAACAATAAGACTAAAAAAATTTTTATAATTTTTTTTAAAAAATTTTTTTTTTATATATATATATATTTTTAAATATATGTTAACTAACAAACAATAAGACTAAACCAAATAAAACCGTTTCCCCGGCAACGGCGCCAAAAACTTGATGTGAAATTTATCTAGTCTTAAATTTATAAGGTTGAAATTACCGATACTAGAATTTACTATCGACTTAGGCAAGTGTACCTAATTGAATTTGTAATATAGCAATGGTAAGAACGGATGTCGAACACTTGGGGAAACGAGTATGATTTAATATTAGACTATTTGTCGCTAATTAACTTAAAAGATAAGTAACTTGGGGGAATTTCTAGTAACAAGACAATAATGAGAATTTTAACAATTAAAGTGTAGAATAAATATAGAACAAGAATTGGTTTTTAAGAATCAAGAATGATAAGGATGCTTTCACTTAGATTTAATTCTACATTTTAGTAATGAATGATTTATATTAAGTGCAATGGATATTATTAGTTATTTACCGATTTCTAAAATTGGTTAAAAATCATGATCTAAATTTTTTACCGTTTTGATAATAAAATTAATTAAAAACAATTGTCATGCAATTAACAATTTTATTAACAATAATTAATTCGTATCATGCAAACATTTGATCAAACTATTCATTTTAGTGGTAGTAAAACAAATAAGAATCGTAAGTTGGTCGTACGATATAAAATATACATGTTAAATTTTTAGTATTTTATTTTGCCCAATTCCTAGAATATTGTCCTTTACTAGTCATAAATATCAATGGTTATGAAAAATTTATGATTGAAGATAATATAATTAAAGTGATCTTTTAAAAATATTAACTTAGTTATGGGAAATTTAATTACAAAAACTTAACATATACAAATAAATGATCAAATATGCATGATAAAATAAATAACAATTAATATCCGAATAATATAAATCAAATCATATTTTCAAGGTTTCATTATCCAAGTGAAAACAAAGAGAATTTAGCTCATAATTAAGGTTACAACATACATAGAAAACATATTGAGAATGTTAAACATGTCGATAAAACAAACCCGATGTAGTCCCTAATGCCACTGCAATCTTCAATTCCTTAGCTTTTTGACTCTTGAATCCCCAATTGTGGTTCAAAGGTTGGGTGGAATTTGGTATAGTGGTGATATGGTAAGAAATTGTATGGGGAAATTTGTGTATCAAAGTGTATGATGGATCTTTTTGTGGTGAAAAATGGTGGTATTTATAGTAAAAATTTGGAAAATTAAATACCAAAAAGAAATAAATTGAGATTGGATCTAATGAAAAAGAATTCAAAAGAAATAAAAAGATGGGAATAAATGGTTGGAAAGTTTAAAGGTGGTGAATTATTGAGTATTGGTTGGAAAGAAATGGGTTTAAAATAGGAAAAAGTGGGAAAAATTGGTTAAAAAAACGTAAAGGAAATGAATTGGCAAATCTGGTAACCAAAACGACGTCGTTTAGAAGGATGAACAGTGCGAATCGGATTTTGGGTCGAAACCGGGTCAAGGCGCGGACCTTGATGTGAGACGAAACGGATCGGAGTTCGGGTCGGATCGGGCACGGATCTGGGCGTGGATCGGATCAGGTGACGTCACGGATGACGTCACAGGCTAAAAAAAAACGCGGATCTAAACCGGTTCGGATCTCTGGGTCGGGTCGGTAACATCGGATCTTTCTGTGAGGGAAAATGGAAGCGGGGCGGAGCGGTTCGCGGGTCGGATCGGGTACCGGATTGAGGTGGACGGATCAGGCCTTGTTTTTGTTGGGCTCCGGGTTTTGGGCTAAATCCTGATTTTTGGGCTCTTTTTCTTTTCCTTTTTATTTTTTTATTTTTTACAAATTAAATTAAATTAAATTAATTTAATTAATATAAATTATTTAGAAATTAAATAATTAATTCCCAATAATTTATTTTAATTAAACCTCATTAATTAATTTAAATTTCTTTTTATATTTTTATTTTGTTTTCTCGTCTTTCCAACGCGGCTATCTTTGAATTCTTTGACTTTTTGATCTCGATTTTCTTCGTGTAATTTCTTTCACTTCTTTTTGCGGATTTTTGCACGTTTTCTTCTCCTTTTTCCTCAGAAATGCTTTTTAGCTGTAAAATGGAAATTCAAACTTTATAAGTACCTTTTATCTTAAATCATACCAAAATATAGCTAAAAATACATAAATATCGCTCGAAATATATGTATAATTATTGCGATATCAACTGCACTCAGGGGCTCCTACTCGTCGAGTGCAAGAACCTACTCGACGAGTAGGATGAGTTTGGTCATGGACTCGTCGAGTCCCCCCCCCCCCATGGACTCGGTGAGTTCATGCTGCAGAATGCATAAAAACGAGTTTTTTTTTCACAATTTTGCATCAAGTATCAAACAAACAAGCCTAGGCTCTGATACCACTGATAGGTTTTGAGCATTCTAACACTCCTAAGTGTACATGCAACCCTAGAAAACCTTGGATCTATGTTTGTCTAAAATACATGCAAAATATTTTTTCCAAGGTTCATAATCCTATCTAGCATACATGGGGAACATTAATCATAAAAGATTGCTAGGATTACATACCTTGTAGTTGTTTTGATTCCTTGAAAACCTTGAGAGCCTAGCACCCCAAGTGTGATGCCTCAAATGTTTCACACAACACCAAATGCTCTTGGAATAAACTTTGAGAGAATGTAGAACACTTCTAATTCGGCTTGCCCTCTTGTCTTACTAGTGTAGTCGATTTTGGTTGCTCTAAGTATGTTTATATAGTATGTTGCATTAGGGTTACACCATGTAAACCCTAATGTAACATGACTCTTCATTTCCATGACCCATGGATTTGTAACTCCCATGGAGCATCCTATGGACCTTAGCCCAACTAGATAATCCATGGAGCATCTAGCCCACTATACAAGTATGGATGATTTACACAATCAACCCATATATTTAATTAGTCTCCTTTTGATCACTTAATTAATTCTAGATTAATTCTTGATCAATACTAATTAAATAATACTATTAATATATTAGAACTTATAATATATTAATAAACCACAAGTGTTATTTTTCTCATTTAGTCTATCCAAATGCATAATGTCATGCAACCCAAATGGACCATGTCGGGTCGGGTCAAGTACATACCAGAAATAGTTATGGACTTAGACACCTTATCCAACAGCAACATCGGGCAGTGACACTCCAACAAAAATTAGAAGCAGTAACCCAAAGGAAAAAAATGACTTATTAAGGTAATTAACTTTTCAATATGTTTACATCTGGGTAACTATCTTTTTTTTTGTACACATTTAGGTAACAAACTTGTTGGAAGTATTAACATATGACCATTATGACCTGTTGTAGCAGGTTAAATCCTAGATGTGAACACTTTCAACAAGTACCTAGATGTGTACAAAAAAAATAGTTACCCAAATATGAACAAAACGAAAAGTAAGAGTAAATTACACGAATGATCCCAGTGGTTTCGAGGAATTTGTGTTTTTGGTCCCTAACTTATTTTTTTAACTCGGATGGTCCATACTATTTATTTTTGTTGCACGTTTGGTCGCTGTCTTACCTAAAAAGACTATTGGCGTTTTAATTGTTGCTGGGCAAAATAGAAGGGTGGAGGTCACGAGTTTGATCCCTCCCCCTATCAATTTAATTGTTTTTTCTAAAGAAATTTCAAAAATTGTCCCTGTGGTATATCAAATGTCACAAATTCAGTCCTTTTATAATTGAAAAGACGAAAATACCCTTATAGATTTAGTCCCTAACGGCGTTTTACTAACGTCGTTAGTAAAAAGGGCCAACCTTGCAAGTTTTGCAAACCACAAGGACCATTTGCATCAAAAAAAATTAGCAGGGACTGACTTTGTGACTTTTGGCAAACCACAGAGACCATTTTTGTAAATTTATCTATTTTTTACAACTAAGGATATTTTTGTAATTTTGTCTATATATAATTTTGTATTTAAAATATATTTATCATAGAGCCCAATAAGAATTTGGGCTTTTAAAACTTAGATATTGGATTCGGACAGTTAATACTTTTTAGTTTTTATTCCTTTGCGAGACCACCAGTCCACGACTACTGCGACTCTGCGAGTCCTCGTTTTGCAGATCCCGGTCAATTCTTAGATCTTCTCGCCGGCGATTTAACCAAAATCACCACCTCCATCAACATTCAACGCTGTAATCTTCCAACGACAATAGGTAAATTTTAGCACATCACCTTGGCTTCATATATAAATTCGTACTAATCAGACAATTTATTTAAGTGATTGTTGGTGTTTCCGTTCTTTCTCACTCTTTCTTTCTGGATCGATCTCGAATTGTGATTTAACAGGAATGATGGATGGAGGTACACCTAATTTCAAAACTTGGAATATATTGTACCCTGTTTACATAAATTCAAAGAAGACTATTGCTGAAGGTAGAAGAATCTCCGCAGCAAAAGCATGCGAAAACCCTACGGCTCTCGAAATCGGCGATTGCTGTGGTCACCTCAAAATTCCTTTCGCTATTGAGGTTTTTCTTATTCGGTCGTTAACTTCATTGATTTTGTATCACTTATTCCCTACATTCCTACAAAAGAACCACACTTGTTGATTCTCACAAGCAAATTTGATTTTAAACGATGCCTGGATTCAAAATTTTCTGAAGTATTGTAATTGTCTTGAAGATTGATAAGGCGTATCCAAGGGATTTCATGCAAGTAGGGAGGGTGAGGTTTTTGCTGAAGAGACCAGATGGGAGTTTGCACAATCCACTTGTTGCATCCAGTAAGCATTTCTAATTTCCTTCAATGTCTTTCCCTTATATGCTATGAAATGAATATGATCACATAACAAAACTATGATCTAAGAATGAAGTAGTTTCAGGTTTATATTATTAATTGTGGAAAAAATATTGCAGAAAAACAGCTGATGATTCGTGTTGCTGAATTGGTTCCTAGACACCCTGGTAGACTGAAGAAACAAGAGCCTGCATCTACATCAAATGCTGTGCCTTCTAAATCTGGAAAGGGTGGAAAAAAGAAGAGATAGCTCTTAGCTTCACCCTTTACGAATATGTAGTTTTAAAAACCAGACATTGTTGCTGCTTAATGCTTAATTGTGTGAATCATAAGATTGTTTGTTAAGTTTTCTAGTGCTATTTTCAGATAAATCTTTACATTTTAAGCCTTTTAACTGACAAGCCATTAGGAAACTCTTTTTTTTTTTCAGAAAAACCATGATAATTTCATTTTTGTTTTTATTGAAGCCATGTTTACCGATTAAAAAGCAGGTTACAAATGCTTTACATATTTACATACTCAAAAACATTCCAATATGATATACTTTGTGTTGGTTGGAAATTATTGTAAGCATGCCAACTGATTTTAGTAGATAAATGGTGTCTTAAATAAATAAATTAATAAATTGAAATTATCAGAGGTTCTTATATATAAAATCATAATGTTTTTTCGGGTAGAAAAAGAAAATATATAAGCTTTTCTGAACATCTTATTTTACCTTTTTGGATGCAACAAAAAGTTGTGGGTTTTGTTGTATTGATATTAATCTCGATTGTTTGTTATGTGTGTGGCAATTTACAAACTTATGAATTGTAAATTGGAGTAATAACAACTATCTGTTCAAAGGATAAATGTAAAATGATACCCAAACCAAAGGTCTCAAATTCAAATCCTCCGGTTTTTCCCATATAATTACATAAAAAAAATGTGTCAATAGAAAAACAACCATGTCTTTGAAAGATACATGGTACAAGAATACACACACAAAGCAAACAGAAGAGATGTATATTTTCTACCCAAAGGAATTTTGTTAACAAGAAAGTTCTACCAAAATAAAATAAAAAGAAAGAAGCAACCTATTTATCTATATTCTAGAAAACAAAGAAACCATTGGAATCGCTCAGAAAAATATGATGGAGACACCCATTGATAAGCATCCAACAGCCACCCATGGGCTCAACCGTTCACCTGTTTCAAATATTAACCACAACTCAGATTCCATATCATATGTCTCATTATGAAAAAAAAAATAATAATAATAATAATGAAAATGAAACATGGTAACATCACATGCCGATGTACATGAGCATCGGAAGCTTTACCTATTCTAGCAGCCTTCCAGAAGAATCCCCGAAATCTGCAATAAACACATTATCAGAAACCTACTTTAAGGAAAACAAATCAATTTTATCAATATAAAAGGTATTGTCATTTGTATCCATTTTGGGATTTTATAGATGTTTTGGGTTTTGAGGTCTAAAATTAATTGTAGATTTTTGTTAAAAGATGGAATTGGGGATTAATGTTGTGTTTTAGACCCAATAAAGATGTCATTTAGATGTTCCTAATGGCCAAAAAAGGTTTATGGTTCATGGGGAATCGATTGGGAATCTTTGGTATTTTTGTTAGGGTTTTATTTGTTACATGGCCAACAGTATCAACTTACTAAGTAAAAATGAGGACCTTTTCACTGAAGCTCAACTAAACTAAATACAAAATACTGATAATTGTGCTTATTAGAGCCTACAAATCTATAATATGAAAACAACAAAGACAATCTTTCACCAAAATACATGTTAATGTAGAAGGATGTGTGATCCAATTATGTATTCAAAGGCTAGATAGCACTTGTTTCTGTGAGAAATACATGCCACAACACGGATTCATTACTCATATTCTCACAAAAATCCCTAATCACTACTCCCTTTATAGGAAGACAATCTTCCACCAAAACAAGCCTTTCATAAGAAGCTAATTTGGATAGATTAAATCAAATGTGCTCCTAAAAGAAGAAACTATAAGGCAGTGAAATTTAATAGAAACAGTCTTACTAATAAACCCCACCACTCATAAACACTAATAAGGAATTCACCATCTAATCCAAGATACACAAGCTGAAGAAAATCACTTTGCTCAAAATTAGATCACTTCTTTCAGATCTCCATGCAATTCACAGTCTTAACTCTTAACACAGAATAACAACGTCATACCACCAAATCTATTTCGAGATTGTGTAGTGATCAACCTATGAATCTAGTCTAACACTTGATCAGAACCTAAAATAACCAAATTTTACATGGTAAATCCTAATAGATCCTCCAAAAAACAATAGAATGTGTGTATAGATGTGCAAGGAACAAGGATTTACATAAAAAAGTCAGAAAATTTTAAGATTAACCCTAGTAAAAGAGTATTGGGTACATGGAAATCTCTGTTATGATGAACCTTTCAATAACGGATCCGTTTCTTTCAATTTTGAATAAAGGGGAAGTTTGGAAAATAATTCTTAATCTTTAACAGTAATCAAAGCTATGTTTTCTAGGTCAATCGATACCTAAATCAGGGGTTGTCAAAATATAGATGATGAATAGCGATCAAATTAGAAACGATTAGAGATTGACAGGGAGAAGCTAACCCTGTTTTCTGTTCAAGGATGGTAGGAAACTGCATCTTCAAGAAAGTGCACGTGCATATTACCAACAAAACCACCGTCAGAAATGAATGGAAATTGAACAGCGCCGACTGTATAAATCAAATTAACAATCCATAAGATTAGATTTATGAGAAATCGATACAAAAACCCATGGAGTGTAAACAATTACTCAATTTACCATGTTAGTGGAACCGTGAGAATTGAAGTGGAGGGTTCTTCTTCGTCGGCTCCGATTCAGATTTAGTTACAGGCCAAAAATAAAGCGTAAGCAACAACATATACGACGTCGTTCAGCTTGTGATTCCGAAGAATTACTTACTTTTAATTAATATTTTAAGAAAAATTAATAAAATAACCAATTATAGTTTGGCGAATATACAGTTTCATCATCATATTTTCTTAGAATCCGTATATATTTTCCATACAATTTAACATATTTACTTTTTTCGGTAAAACGTAAACCTTAAAAAAAACAAAAAACAGATAACGGTCGGAATTTAATACTTTTCTGTTTTTTGGAAAAAAAAAAACTCGAAAAATCTGCAACAACAGTGGTCGTGATGAATTTTTTTTTAAAGTATAGATAGTTTTTAGAACAAAATAGTAGAGTGGTTAAACCGGATATTAGTCATGCATGCTATAATGACTTTTATTTTACTAACCTCTAAGTAAATTATTTAAATTGTTCATGTAGTTTGGCTAAATTGCAAGTTTTATCATTACTTTTATTTTTCATTCGAACTTTATGATATTCTTTTGTTACCGTTTTGGTATATGTTAGACATGAAATTGTTCTATTACTTTATCTATTTTTAATTAATTTATTATATATATTTTTAGAAAAACAAAATAGATCATTCCATTCCATTCCATCCCACCCCACACATTCACCTCTTATGAATTCCCCTTCTTCACCAAATTCAAGTCGTTGTCAACCCTGCTCTAGTCATCAACATTTCTTTGATTTTGTTTTTCTTAAGCTATCAGATCCGTGAAAAACAAAAAAACCTAAAAATCATAAAAATACATAAAAAAAAATACTTAGAGATCACAAATTTTCTTTTGACTTTATAAATGAAAAAATCGCACCTTTTAGGGAAAATTCGCTGAAATTTTTTTTGAAAAAAAACCAAAAAAAAAAATCGATTTTTTTTTCAGCGAATTTAAAAAAAAACCTTACAATTTCTTCATATATAAATTCAAAAAAAAAAGTTTTGTGATCTCTAAGTATTTTTTATGCATTTTTATGATTTTTAGGGTTTTTTTATTTTCCATATAACCCTTCCCTACATATATATATATATATATATATATGGGAAAGTTATTGCAAAACTACAAAAAAGATGTGAAAACGCGAGAACCAATTAGAAGATGACACATCATTAATCTTTATTATTTATAATAAATCATTTAACTAATTTATAAAGGGTATAGATGACAATTGAATAACTTGGCAATCTACGTTCACAATATTGCATACTAATAACTACATATTAAAAAAGAATCCACAACATAATAACATAATTTTGTTGGAATACTTTGAGTCTTCATATCAAGCAATGATCCAAAATCAATTCTTCTTACACACTCTTTTTGGATATCATTCAAAGATTTCACAGCCCCATAAATAGAATTAACAGAAACACGAACATATAAAGCTTTCACATTACCAGCTTTACAATCATTTTTTTTCCTTTTTTATTAGATTTTACTACAAACTTCTTAAAACTACTTATACTCGCCTCTTCAAAATCAGAATCACTAGAAAAAGGATTAGAACCTAAAAAAAAAACCAAAAATTACATTAATAAATACATAACAAAAACCTGATTATGTTATTGAATGTATATTACCATATAGTCTTTTTTTCTTCGTATTCAATGAATTACTGGAATGAATCTCAATTGGATTCTTCACATCTAATTCAAAAAAAAAAAAAAAAACAATTGAATTATTTACAGGAAAAACAAAAAGAAAAAAAACACTTACCTTCGTTGATTTTTTCCTCTTGCTAAGTAAATCATCAATTCTATCTTTCCTAAGCTTCAAAGAATTACTATAATGAAACTCAATTGACTTGTTCACATCTGAAAAAAAATTTGCAAAAAACAAAAACAACAACAACAACAATTAAATTATTTACTCAAAAAACGAGAATGAAAAAAACACATACCTTCATTGATTTTTTTCCCATTACTAAGTACATCATCAATTAAATTAACATCATCTACCAATTCTTGTGGATCTTTTTTAATCTTCCACGATTTACTGGAATTTATCTCAATCGGATTGTTCATATCTGGAACAAAAAAATATATATATAACAAAATAAATTTACTAAAACAACATCTTAATCAACATTGATAAACATATGAACCTCCATCGTTTTTTTATTCGTGTATAAAATCTTCAACTGCACAATCTTCATCATCTTCAATTTCAATCGGTTTATCAGCACAGTTCGAATTCAAATTCATGTTTCCACCTACTTTCGAACGCAAGATCTTCTTTTTTTTTTCTTTGCGAATTAACCTTTTTTCTACTTGACCGAGTAAACGCAAACATCGACTTTTAACGAAAAAAAAAAACGATGAATCAGAATTCTCGGTTCTGTCCAGGTATCTTCAAGAAAACTGAATTAGATAGACCACCTTTAGTAAGGAAGTTACAAATTCAAAATTCAAAATCTATTCTAAAATATACAATTACAACCTTGCCCTTATATATACATTTACATCCTTAAAATAATTAGAAATAAATATTAATTACCAAATCCATGTGTCCAATTTTGATTGGTTCTCGCTTTTTCACAGAATATATATATTTTCACATGAACCTATATATATATATATATATATATATATATATATATATATATATATATATATATATATATATATATATATATATATATATATATGACTTTAAATCAATTCAAAGTATCATAATTTTGAAACAAAAAATTGAAATTATAAAAAGAATGGAGCGACAAAATGGTTTTATGGAGGGGTATATTGGTGTATATGGCGTAAATTAAGGTCCTGATTTGGAACATTCTACATTGTAAAGGACGTAGTTGCAATTTTCCATTGACTAGATACAAGCCGAGAATCTGGAGTACCATTACAAAGCGCACATCCGTAGGGCAAGTGAACGGCGAAAAAAGCGTTACCGGAAAGTCTCATCAGCTTCATCGCCGCTGTCTTCTGTAGGTATTCCTTCCCCCATCCCTCTATTTCATCTTGTTTCTATCTCTACAAACAAAGATTCAACTTCAATCAATCAGATCTATAACAACCGTAGATTCACATGAGTTTAGGCTTTCCTTTGCTTCTTCACGCTCATACGATTTGTTTTGTTGTATAACGAATATAAACTTGAATCGATTTATTTACTTCTATGTGCTATTTGACTTGATTGATTGCTACCAAAATCGTTATCGCCATATTTCATTGTTTATTGATAGACTTAGTAATGGATTAGGGCATTTTTCATCTTTTGCTTTAGCTCCAGTCCAAGCTATGTATTTAAATCATGGAAACAATGAAGTACGATTGGTGGGGAAAACATCTGATCTGTATAAACGCATAGCCCTTAACTTTAGGCGAGCAAACGTTAATTATAGCAATAAAAATTCTACTCATTTCATGGGTATGTCTTGTTTTTTCGATGTGCTGTGTAAGTTATTTTGGTACATTCTTTAAAGTCCTTTCATTTCTCTCTATTCTATATGAGTTCTGGAATGGAAAAAGGAAAGAGTTGCATTGAGAAGAATGGATAAGATTACAAACTGTTGTATACCTGTGTGGAAATTGTTCATATGTATAGTGAATTGATCATTTATCACTCGATTCTTTTTAAAATCAGTGAGTTAGAGTTGCTTGTGAAGATTTGTGTGCATTTATATAAGTAACATTTATGGGCAACAGTTTCTTTAAGGTAATGGGATGATTTACTGATATTCATGTTTGTTGGGTTTTGAGTACAGAATTAAACCATGGTTGCTGGTAGGGTTGCTCATCCAGTGTTGAAAGGCCCAAGTGTGGTTAAGGAGTTAATCATTGGATCAGTGCTTGGGTTAGCTTGTGGTGGTTTGTGGAAAATGCATCACTGGAATGAGCAAAGAAAAACAAGGGCATTTTATGACCTTCTGGAGAAGGGCGAGATAAGTGTGGTTGTAGAAGAATGAGGACATTTTAGTCATCATGATATGTTTATGACCAAGGCTTTAAATCAGAGGTGATACTCTGGATTTTATTTTTTAAAAATAAAGTTTTTGTATTGGATTTGTGCACAAAAGTTGCTCTTTTGTTAAAACTCTGAAAATGTTGTTTTTCTTGATTCTTGTTGTTGAAGATGCTATTGTAACCAAATTGCTCATGTCATGGATTTACAAAAGGCGTATTCATGTGTTTGGTATGCACTGGAACAATGTTGGACATGGAATACTTGCTTTCACATCTCTCATCTTTATCATAAAAATAGCTTAAAAGCTTGTCTGGTTGTGTTAAAGGCCTATCATTATCATTATGTGACATGTGAAATGTAACTCAGATACGTGAACTTCAACTCTTCAAGTGGTTAAAAGTAAACAGTCATCCTAGTCTATGCCTAGTTGTTAGGGCTGTCAAATCGGGCAGTCGTGTCGTGTTTTTGTCTGACACGACACGACACGATGTCGTGTTTTTTTTCATTAACACGAAAACGAACCAATTAAAACATGACAACACGACACGACAAATATAATATTACATAACTATTAGTGTATTTCATTCATACTTAAAGATATATAACACGACAAAAACGACAAACACGAAAAACCCGACAACCATATGCTTAATCGTGTCAATTTTGTGTCGATTTATGAACACGAACACGACATCGTATTTTTTAATTTTGACACGAACACGACACGAATATGAATTCAAATTTTGATTTCGTTCCAATTTCGTTTCGTTTCGTGTATTTTTGTCGTGTCGTGTCATAAATTGACACCCCTACTAGTTGTTAGTCAAGTGGGTTGCATGGGTCGGTTTTGGAGTAAACCCGTAGCAAACCGATATGTTTGCTTTTTGGCTTTTGAAACTCATTGGGTTTGGTTTTCGGTTTCTTGGGTCGGTTTTTTGTTTTCAGTTTCAATCCATGAGTTGATGGTTTCGATTCAGTAAATTATTATACAATAATTATTATTAATATATTATTATATAATAATTATTATTAATATATTCTTGGTGGGTTTTCTGTATTATAAATTTAGTTTATGATATTTGATGACTAAAATATTTAAACTCCTGGACACCACTATTTTTTTTTGGTTATTTTCATAATTTGTCAACACTGGTAAACTATAAATTTCTTTAAAATCAATATTTTTTTCAATTTATTGTCGCCGACTAGTCTCTTATATATATTGGAACCGAAATTCCCACAGTTTGGCAGAATTAGTAATGTACGCTTGGGAATAACTTCTTCTACGCTTAATTTGTTAACATTTGCATAATTACATTTGACTTGTTTTGTAATTGTAAAAATCCCAAAAGGAACGACTTTGAAAACCAGGTTTGACCACTTACCACCAAACCTAGTATGAAAATGTGTTTCTCATAAATGGAATAAACTTTAGTTTTTCTTATTGGGTATTTCTGTTCTAATCAACAACACAAAATCCAAATCCAACAAGGTCGTAAGATAAGAGAGACTAAACTTAGACTCTTACCCCCACTAGGGTGGATAAACTTCTTTCAAGTGAGACCTTTGAGAAGATGAAGAACGTGCCATACACATATGAAGAAAAGATAAATATGATATATATATACATACATACATACAAATTCATAATTAAAGACGCACATAAGTATATTGGTATCTAAATCTATATAAAGATGGTAAAAGTTCTCAAAAAGTTTAAACTCCATGTCCAACCTCAAACTCTTTTCTCACTTCCTCCTTGCTCCTTATTGTCTCCGTGGCTGCCTTATTTGAACATAACTAAACCATTATAATATTTGTTCCCTGCATTTATCTGTAAATGCCTAAATGGTATGTCCATCTCATCCTCATTTCCGCAAATTCCATTTTTCCTTCATGTTGTTTCTTTATCGGAACCCTAATCCAAGATGCATCGGCAATATGGCCAATGCTATATTTTTGGTTCTAAACTTGTGAAGAAAAGACATATGTGTAATGCTATTTATACTCGTTCTTGTGCTTATGCATGCTAAGCAACGCTTTAAAAAGGTTTCTAGTTTTCCTGGAGTAAACTTCCATATCTTTTCTTCTTTCTCTTTCAGGATACAACGATTGAGACCTCCACGCCTCCACCGGACTCTGCAATCATACGAATCAACTTCCTATAACTTCTGAACGATTCATTATATATATAAAAAAGAAAAGAAACAATAATCGGCTTCATTTTCGCTTACTTGCTGTGTGTTTGGACTGATGGATTGATGAACAACGGATCCGTAACGCATGATCGGAAAGCTCGGACTGGCGGATCGATTAGTAGTAGAACCTGTGCGCTTGATTCTGAATCGACTCGGTGACATGGATCGTGCTCGTTTTTCTGGTAATCAGATAAACCCTAATTAGTACATGAAGTTTGAAGACGGAAAAAACTCTGTTCTTTGTGTACCTAATCCCTTATTTAATGCAGCTTTTGCGAATGAAAATGCAATCGGACCTGATCGGAAATCAATAGAAGCTAGTTCCGTATCCCTCCTCCTGACAAACAATTTTATTCCATCAACATGAACTTGGTGGAGCTCCAATGGAGGTTAGTTATCAACATTAACAGCTTTTCTACAATTTTACTGAAATTTACCTCAAACTTGATAATTCTACTTTTGCTTTTTCTGCTTCAGCTGCTTCACAAAAGCGTCCATCTGTGTCAATAACTTTTCGTTAAAACCAATGTTCGCCATTAAAACTCAGAAGAATACATAAACTACACAAAAAGCATTCAAGTACAGTTACCTGGGAGCTTATACTGCTTATGGTATTTGGGTATTTGTATCATCAAGGATTGTTGCAAAAGACCTTGGTGGTCACTATAAGTTTGACATGTTCGTAATCTCTGCAACAATCTCCAAAAGGATTCACTATTCAGACACATGACATATGACATATGAACATACGAACAGAAAACGAAGAACAATTGTCGTGGTTACCTGTTCGATGCATAATATTTGAAGATTTGTTTCAAAAGCTTCATTGAGATTTTCATCCATGAAACTGTTGACTTTAGACGACACAGAGCCCAAATGGTCAATGGTGCTAACCAGAGCTTTTGACACATAATCTTTTAAGCTTTCTAACAATCTACAAGAAAGCAGCACATGACTTGTCAAACAACGAAATTAAACTAGAATTTAAAAAGTCAGTTTTAGGATTTCATATCTACTTACAATTCATCATGATCACTTTTGTGATACGAATCTTCAAAAAACTCTGCAGCTGAGTACAACTGCATTCTTATATTCCTCAAATCCTATAAAGTTCATTTCCTTACGTTATAAAAGAATCCCATTAAGTTGTTGAATATGTTAAAAAGAATTTAACCTTGAGACTATCAGCAAAGACCAAGCTGCGTTGCATGAAGATTTCATCATGATTTGAAGGTGGATGAAGATCATTTAACAGAGATGATCCATCCATAGTCTCCATAAACACCAAGAACACGAAACCCAGAATTCTTTTTGAATCGAAATCACAGAATATTTGGAGTTTTATTGAAATGTGGTGAAATGAGAGTTGGCAATCAAAGAATCGGGTGTTATGGAGGGTTAATAAAGTGTCGGCTATAAAAGCTGAAAGAGAAATATAAGTGGACAAATTAAAGATGGATAATAGAAACAAATGGTGGGACTTGATTACAGCAACTTTTGGTGGCTTATGGATGGCTGGTTTTGGAGGCAACTCACATTGATATTATCGCACACTAGTACTGGGTAATATCATATTATCATTCGTAATATCAACATGAAAAAAAGGGATTTTGATGGATAAAATAAATTAACTTTGAACTCAATATGGTGATGTTAGATCAACTAAACTACGAACATGGTGTATTAATGTAATATTTTCAGCATAAAAAATGAATAAAAAGGTATAATAAGCAAGAAAGTAAGGGCTTTGTAGTCTGAAATGTCAACATTTTAAGGCATGTGAAGGAGAAAAGAATGGAATTTAATATAAAAAAATGAAGTTGATGGGTGTATTACTAATGGAAATGCATGCATCATGGATATCTAATCTAAGAGGACCACGAAAAGGCAATAATATCTAGATATTAAATGCTATTTTCTTGTTGAGATTTTATTATCAAATTCGTTAACATTATTATCAATAATAAAAAACTTCTTTCATAGCATCTTCATTAAAGTCCTCGTTTTCGGACAAAATTTATAGGTTTTTGTCTTTCTAGGTAAGAATATTTTCCCATTTTTTTAGCGTGTTTATTATTTTCAGGTATCATGTAACATAATGATTAAAAGTCGACCATGTTTGTAGATCAAATGAGATAAAATGATGTAAATCCACATGTTTTAAATACACCCATCAGGTTTCATTTCTTTTTTGTTTTAAAACAAGTAGTTCACAAAAAGGTTAGTGGTAGGTAAAAGAGTGAAAACCCCGTGAATGCAATCAAGAATAAGCCAACAAGGTTTCAAATCACCAAATGCAAATGCTGTTCACGCAATCTCAGTGACATTAATAGTCTAGTACAACATGAGGTGGGTTTTAAAAAAGCAAATAACAATTTTTTTTTTTTTTTTTTTTTGAAATTAAGAAATGTTTTTGAGGTTTGATTTATTAATCAAACAATGCGCTCTAATTCCCTTGCGTAGCTGAGAGTCTGGTTAATGAGCTGGAGAGATGGAATCTCTTTGCATGGAGCCGAATCCTTAGCCTTCTGGAATACAACTAATCCATTCTTCACCTCCCACTCTGGATGCTCCTGAAAATTTCATTTCAATTCATACTCTGTCAATAATTCATATAATAATAACAAAGTATATGGTATAGAGGAATGGAATCAGTCAAAGGAATTAGAATCTTAAGTCATTGGAATATGAAATAGATATGTATGTATAATGAGGGTACTTTGGTCTTTTAACAAAAAAGAAAAAGAAAAAATGGAATTGAATTCCTTTCATCCGCCCTTGGGACTGGGCAAATTCATCAAACATGAAACTCGAAGGAATTGAATGCCATTGGCAACAAAACACACCATGGAATGGATTCTCGAATTCCAATTCCGCCGGAATCCACCCACAAACCAAACACATCTTAATAGTAAGAGTGATGCAAAACTTAGCTATGATTATAATAATTGTATAGCTAATAAACAGAAATTTTGAAAGAAAGAATGGAACCTCTTTGATGTAATCAAAAAGTTCTTGGTCTGAGGAAATCAATAGCATTTCTCGTGCATCTTTAACAGTGAGAGAGTCATACGCCTTCTCACTGCACCCAGCAATCTCATCCCTGCAAATGAATTTACAAAATCATGTCATAATTACTGTTAATAAACTCAATAAAAAAGAAGTGAAATGCTCCCAACAATTGTTACCTGACTGTTCTAGCCAAAAGATCCATGAAATAAACATAAGTTTCATGAGGTACAGTTTGTCTAGCAGTCAATACTCGATTGTAAGCCCCTTCCATGAATGATTGCTCAAGCTCCACTGCATGCTTGATACAAGTGTTTTCAAGAGCATTGGCTGAAAGCAACTCTAATTCAGTGTGAAACTCAGCAATTCTGTTCTGGACAAGTAGTCTCAAAAGATTCAGACCCAGGATTGGGTACTCTTGGGGAGATTGTGTAAGCCGACTACTGTTTTTCCAATAATAAAATAAAATTGAATTATGAACAACGATTTAGGAACAGAAAGATTCATAAGAAAAAAAAAAAAAAAGATTAGATCAAACTATAAATACCCAACATCTGTATAGTAAGGCTTCAGCTGAAAGAAATCTCTCTCAAATGCATCTTGATCTTCCATCTTTACACTAAGCACAACAGCATGCTCATAGATATCCCCTGAAATTGACCGATTAATCAAATTATATGCTTATACTATGAATAAAATGTACCTCGATCTCAATAGAGTGAAGGAAGGTGAAAAGAAATGCAAGTTGTTGAACACTTACTTGCTATGGTTAGCTCTTGAACTGCATTAGGAGTTTCTTCAAACAATGGAGGAAGGCTTTTGAATTCTATCAGCAAGATCTGCAATTTAAGAATCAAGAAGGAGTATAGATTGATTATATGTCGAGTATTACCCTAGTATGTATTTCTATCCAAAAGCACATCAGCCCTTCCAGGGTTCTATTTCATATTTTCATTAGAATAACAAAAAGAGAATACGATCCATAGTCATATATAATGACTCCCTGGAGTTCGATCAAAATTTATTAGTAAAAATAACTCCTTAACTGCAATGGCATCTTAAGTCTAAGAAAAGCATCTCAACCACCTCTTAGATCTCAATTGTGAGTTTATATCCATATCTGCTAACAACAGCCGGAAAATCTCAGTTTGTGCTAATGAATTTACTCAAGTTGTAATTTATATAAGGATTACATCAAACATGAATACGTAATAACAATCTAAGGAACACGAAAAAAACGGCAAGTATAATTAGGGTTTATGATTGCGGGTACCTTGAGCTGAGAGAGAAGCTTCGAACAAGTATCGAAATCATTACGAACTAACGCAGCTTTGAATCGTTCGAAGAGCTGTGAAACCTCGGTTAGCTTGGGATCCATACCTTCTTCTCCAAAACTCCTCTCTGTGTTCTTTTCGGTATCTGCTTCGTCTTTCTCGTTCCCTTCTTTCCAAGAAATGTATTTTACAGATAGAAAAGTAGACTGGGCCGGACTCGGATCCCATATACATCTGGATATCGTGTTCTACTAACGGGCCTTCGAGTGGACTACCCCAATTTCCAAATGTCTATTACGGAAAAACATAAAACTAAAAGTTTACAAATTCTTATAAGGACAAACTTAAATAATAATTATATGTTAATAAATATTATTTTTAATATTAATTTGTTTTAAATAATTATTTTTCTTTTTAATTTCAGATTAATTTTTTTTGGATTATTATATATTAATAAATATTACTTTATTGGATTATTAATTTTTTTAGTTAATTTTTTAATTTATTTTTATTGGATTATTTATTTATTTTTTTTTTTGATAACACCACCATTATCCTAACTAGTGTTATACCCGTCCGATGGACGGTTGACCGGTGTAATAAAAAAATATTTATTTTACTTTGTTCTATATCCTCATTATGTAAATTGTTACTGTACAATGACAAATCTATCTTGATTTTTTTTCTTATTACCACATTGTACTTTCAAGTGCGGTCAGTTAGAACCAAGAATATAATGGTAAGAGTTTAGTAGATATGGATAGTGGAATGCTAATGTCATTTCATTAAACTCTGATAGAATTCATTGCATTGTGGATTCTCGAGTTTAATAATTTCAAAACCCTATTATGCCATTTTGATGCTCCTTGCTAGTTGATTTTATAATATTGTAGCCGCTAAAAACACCATGCATTCCAGCTCATTCAACTATTGTATTAAACTACATATTGTGGATGCTTTTATTGCTTCAATATGTAGCATATTTCAAACTCCAATGCTCTAATAAAAAATAATTTTAAAGTATAATATCGTAATAAGAAAAAACAAAAATACAATGCTATAATAAAAATAAAAATTAAAAAACACATTGCTATTTCTTATATTCAACTTTGTTACCATGCCTTGTACAATGACAACTCTACCCAAATCCACATGATCCAACACTTTTTTTAGGTTCCCATCTTCTTTCTTTATACATGAGCTTATAAGATTGACATATGAACAGGTTCACCGATAAGTGAATACTCATTAATTGTTTGTATAATGTAATTGCCTATACAATTGATGATGCATTACATGGTCACCAACCATATTTTTAGGATCCTATCTTCTTTTTTTATCCGCCACCAACGACCACCACCTCCGCCACCAACCACTGTCATCGTCACCAACACCTCTTCACTCCACGAACACAACCACCTCCAATGTCACCAACACCACAACCACCTCCGCCACTCTTACCACCGCCATCTCCGCCACCGCTGCCACAACAACCACCACCATTGCCACTGCCACTACCTCTGCCACCAACCCCATGTTCATACTTATTTATATATAAATATAATATATAATTTGGTCCAAGATTACCAATACATTACCTAAAAAGTTAAAAGAATATTTGTTACATGAAAATATTAAATCATATTTTGTTTAAAAATATTATAAAAAGGTGTCGAGTATCCTAACCATCACTAGATGCATACATTTTCTCTTTGGTCACACCATCAAGTCGTGCAAATCTATGATTTAGATATTTATTTCAAAAAAATATTGCAAATTGAGGCGTTCCATTCATGAGTTATAGAAGTGAAATGGTCACCACCACCTTCTTTTCGAGTTATTTATTATAATGTGTTATGCTCTGTTTGGTCATATTTTTTGTGCTTTCGACTTCCCTTTTTGCGCCTGAGGGTCCCACACAAATACCTAGTTCCACCTTCATATGTGAATCATCAAGGGTCATATTTATTACATCATTTCAAAACAACCCTTTTATTGGATTGAAAGACCTAACTGACATTATTTGATAATAATTAAGTAACCTTATTACTGCATTAGTTAAATAATCCATTTGATCTCACAAACTTTATAAAATGGTGCTGCTAATAAGACACCCTTAGACACCCAATTTAAAAGTCAAATAGCTTTTTGCATTGGGATTTCCGTTTGTCTGCCTTAATATTCAATAAAGATTTCAGCAAAACATATTTTAAAATTTTACAACTTAGCTCTTTGTAAAAAGCAAAATAACAATTTTAACTTTTAAATTAAACTCATTACACTTCAAACATTTTTCAAACTGGCCACATACGATTCAATTTTTTTTTCTTTTAGTGTAAATTGTTTTTTTTACAATCATAAATTTCAATTAAATAACCACTGACCATTTTTTGAAGACTGTGTTTTTAATGAGAATTAAATTTGATTATATTGAAACTTGGTCATAATCAACTACTAACCAATTGTTCAAAAAAATTCGTAGTTTATAAGCCAATAACACAAATTAACAGTGAACAAACCAAAATCAAGGTAAATAATCTATTTTGAATCTTAAATCAACTTTTGAAGTATTTATCGTAATGCCGTCACCTTCACCTTCACCGGTGGTCCGACGGTGGTATACCGACGAGTATACAGATGTGTATTGAGAATAGAGTGAGAGAGTGGAGAGTGGAGAGTTTTGTCAAAAATCGGATGCTGCAATTGTCTTTCCGACGATGTCAAGGCCATATGCGATGTCAGTAACCATGGTCGAATACCAGAATTCGGTATGAAGGAAGAATCGGAGAAGACATCGGAGGTAAAGTGACGGCGGCAATGGTCGACAGGAAAGAGACGACGACATTGGTGGTGTGTCGTTTCTGATGGTGGTGGTGTGTCGTTCCGAAGATCAATCCGATGAGAGAGGGTGGAGAGCAGTGACTTCCAGTGAGAGTGTAGAGTGTGGATTGCCAGAGACGCGATTGATTTTGGAGTGAAGGCTAACAAATTTTAGGGTTTCTTTTTGTATTTATTTGGACGGGTTTAAAATTTGGCTAAAATAAAAAATGGGCTGAAGCTAAAACTTGGGCCACCACGTTTATTAGTTTTTACACTAAATTTTTGTTTATAAAACATATTAATTTTTGGATGAGTAGTTAATATATAATTTTATTTTTTATAATTACTTATTATTTTGCAGTGTTTAGTAAAAAATGTGGAGACCCGATGGAAATAATTTAAATGACGGCGTTGAGAACACGACGGCGACATCATCGTTTTCTACCGAGCAGGTATAATTCAAATGTTGATTAACATTTTTTTATCATTGTGTTACAATTTGTTAACAAAGTTTTTTTTTTTAAAATAGGTGTTTGAGTCTCGTGATGAGTTGATGGAATGGGTGCAAAAAATTGCATTCTCTCTTGGTTATGTCATCGTGATGAGAAGATCAAAGGCAAAAAATGGCGTGGTGTCTTATATTACACTTATTTGTGACCGTGGTCGTGAATACGAAAGCAAAGCAACAATTAAAAATTCTGGAACCAAAAAAATCAATTGTAACTTTCAATTGGTAGGTTCGTATATCAAAAAATATGACGGTTGGACCCTCAGAGTGATATGTGATCAACATAATCATCCACATGCACAATATATGGAGGGACATGCTTTTGCTAGGCGGTTGAAAGAACACGAGAAACAATTGGTGGCTGACTTGACAAATCAGAATGTTGCACCACATGACATACTCTCGATATTAAAGGAGCGTGACGAGAATAATGTTTCTACACTAAAAACCATATACAATGAGCGTCTCAAGCTTCGCTCGTCCCGAAATTACAAAAAACTCCAATGCAAGTATATCCAACAAGTAGTATTTTAAATTTAATTTGTATATTAATTTTTTTTATTAATTAACAGTATTTAAATGTAGGTTCTAATGGAAATTTTGAACGAGAAACATTTTGTTACGGAGTTCTCCGTAAACAGTATTTCAAATGAATTGGAAAATCTTTTCTTCATTCATCAACGGTCGTTGAATATATGGAAGGTGTTTCCACACTGTACTTGTTGACTCTCCAACATGGATAGTGTACAATGAAAACTACAAAACACTCCGATCGATGTTGAGAAAATATCAAGGTACAAATCTTCGTATTTTCTAACTAATTATTTATGATTTTAGACTATTTTTATAGATAAATAACATTTATATAATTGCAGATGTTTTAAATTATCTGGATGAAGTTTGGTTAAACAAATATAAGGAAATGTTTGTCTCAGTCTGGATCGATCAACATCTCAACTTTGGACAACGAACTACGAATAGAGTTGAGAGCGCACATTCAAATATAAAGAAGTTCTTGGATGGCACAAATTCTTTTCTTGATAAATTTATCGGTTGTCTTGATCAATTTGTGAGGTCTCAACTTCCATCGATACATGATAGTCTTGAAAAGAGTAGAATTGTTCGTAAACGGGAACACAACTTGCCATGTTTTACATTATTGTGGGGTTCAGTGTCACATGAAGCTCTCGATAAACTTTGGGGAACTTTATCGGTTGAATGAAAATCAAATTGACTCATCAAACTGTGGTTGTAAACTACAACATAGTTGTGGCTTACCATGTGCTTGCATGTTATCAGTTTACTTGAACTCGGGTGAGTATATTCAAGAAGTATATTTTTTTAAATTAATTAATATATTGAATTTTTATATATTAATGGTATTTCAATACAGGTCGGTATATTCCATTAGATTCGATAGATATATTTTGGAGAAAGCTTGATTTATCAGAGTTAATTTTTGTAGCAAATGAGGATATTCGTTGTGAGGATGATTTAGAAATGATTAAAGAAAACTTCTATCAGCAGTCAAAAGCAGGAAAAAAAGTATGATAAGAAAGCTAATAGATATGTTCCTACCAAGTAAAACACGCATTAAGGAAAGCTAATAAAATGAGTTGATTCTACAAATCAAGCACCCAGAAGACGTAGCTATTCAACCACATCAAAATATGATGGATTGAATTCAACATGGATGGACAAGGAACCAACAAGACATAGTTCATATGCAACCGCAATTCCAGACATGAATGAAACAATTCCAGAATTTGATGAAGCAATTCCAGACTCGAATGAAGCAATTCCAGACTTAAATGAATTTCTGGATTTGAACCAAGAGCCTCAGTCATGCTACATTCATCCATTAATGGATGAAATTCCACTCGTGTTTCGTCCATACGTCTCACGTATACAAAATGTTGAGGGTGATGGACATTGCGGATTTCGAACAATATCTATTTGTCTCGGGTATGGCGAAGATCAATGGCTCTACGTTCGAGAACAACTAGTAGACGAGTTACAGAGTGCATCCGATGTATATGCAACGGTTTTCATAGATGGAATCCATGAATTGTGGACTTCGTTGTATTTCTTCGGACCGAGTGCACCAACGGAACATTGGATGCTTATGCCTGAAACAGGTATTCTGATTGCTAACAGGTTTGGTGTGGTCCTTACTTTCTTAACCAATCATGGTTCCTTAACTTTCTTTCCTCTTTGGAAAGGTCCGGAAGAATTTTTGGACCATCGGATTATTACAATTTCAATTGTACATGGTAATCATTATGTTATGGTACAATTAAAAGAAGATTTTCCGATGCCTACCATTTCGGCTTACTGGATCCGCCATAAAGCCCCGTGTGCAGCTGGATGGGAAACGATGTTTATGTCACGTCTGCAAAGTTATAGACAACTGAAACATTGTGATCGTGATTTTATAACTATAGAGGATTGTTGAAGAGTATTATTTATGTCTTGTATTTGAAGATGATTTTATTAAATTAGATGATTGTTGTTGAATCAATTTTCATTTATTAATAAAGTATTTATGCTATTCATTATAATAACTTTTTGTTTAAAAAATCAAAAGTAATAAGTAATCATCATATGTATTTCGAACACTTCTTGGTTTAAAACTTTATGTGGCCACAAACGATAAAAATATGTCCCCCTTATCAATTGTAAAACAAGAAAAACTTTAAAATATATAAATTTTAGAATAGATTTAGTGGGTAGATAAGTAAAAAATTATATAAATTTAAAAGTGAATTTAGTGAATGTATGAATAGAAGTTCCAAAAAATGATATAAATTTTATCGATTATAATATTTTATAATTAGAACAAATTTATGAAAAAATGTTCTAAATTGATACAATTAATTTTTAGGGTAGTTTTTGAGGGTGTGAAAATTTTTGAACGCAAAGAGAGATATATCATTGTTTTCTTGGGTTGTTAATTGAAGCCATTTATTTACCTTCAAGCTTCTCGGATAGTTTTCTTTATATATAATTTTGTTTTGCTTACTTCTTCCATTCGCGATTTATCAAACATAAACACTATATTTTTCATATTGTTGACTAACACTTTGTAATTGCATACTTGGATGAAGTTTTAAATGTGTAACGGACTTATTTTTTGTCCTAATATCAGTTAATATTATTTTCTCTCGTATTATTTGTTTTTTTTTAATATAAGTAATTTATAAGTTTCAGGAAAAAATGATACAAATTTTATCGAGTATAATATTTTATAATTGTATTGCATGAATAAATTTATGAAGAAAAGGGTTCTAAATTGATACAATTAATTTTTAGGGACTAAATTTGATATAATTAATTTTTAGGGATTAAATTTGTGAACAATAAAGGCATGTTGAAAACTAGGAGATAATTATAATTTAAAAGTAATTATTATGTAATAATTGGTTGTAGGGTTGTGTAAATAGCCAAATGGGGTGTCTCTTTATCCAACCCCTTTATAAAACTAATATAAAAAAATATCCATTGGGTTAAGCCTATACACGTACTAACATCATAAAGTTTATGGACATGGATTCTCCCATACAACATCAATGTACTAAGAAGTAAGTAGTAAATATACATAATTTATTTATTTATCCATGGATAGCTTCGGTTCTACTTTTATACTAATTGTTTTTGTCACCTAATGATGCTATTTTCTTTAGGATTCCTTATACACTTAAAACTTTATACTACTATCAATAACTAATCTTGTTTTTTGGTCCATGTTGCTTTCTTCCTACATGATTTATTTCCTGCATTTTTTTTACCAAATTCAACCATAACCGATTATAAACGTGTTATTAAAAAAAAACTTTCAAGTTAAATTGGGTCCAAAACATGTTCATACCTTATTTCACATATAATATTGGCATATGTTAAATAATAAGGCAATGACGTAGAAAGAAATCATACACCAATATATTGAGCGTAGAAGTTTAGAAGTAAATGATAATCAAATTTCAGGGGTTTTAAGAGATCTATATCATATAAGAACACAAAACATATAGTCACATCAAAAGCAGGATACTATAATAAACAAAGAAAATGAAAATATATTGATATTTATTGCATTTAACACGTTAACTTATTAATGGTAGGGAAGGGGAGATTTGGATCTTGAAGGAAAATAAATCATTTGTCCCGATTTGTTTCTTTTATCGATTCCCTGTAATAGATGTTGGTATTATATTTTGACTGAATCAAAGATGTATCATTGCACATTAATGAAACTAATTACTAAAGCATATATTCATGAATCCCTCTATATATGAACAAAAAATGAGAAAGCCCACTTCTCAAATGCCTATAACGAGGTATCCAAATAATAACCAAAAAAGCAAATAAAAAATTGTTGTCACTTTGGTGTATCTATTAGAGAAATCTCAAACAACAATCACATGATTATAGGATATCCTCAAAAACACATAATGCTTACTCTTTAATCGGTATATACTGTACAACGCTTAGAATATACATAATAATTTCCTTGCTAACAAAAACAATGCTAGTTTCCATTTCAAAACACAATTGTAATACTTTATCGACTACCCCCTCACTTGTGCTTAGATAAACCATGCTAAAAATAAGTAACTTCAGTAGAAATAGCACAAAAACACAAAAACACTTCTTGAGCATGAAATAGTGATCCACTTTCATTTGTTTGTCTAATATAGCACCTTACTTATACTTTTTTTTTTTTCATTTCTTACACATTCAACATACACAAAAACACTTATTGAGCATGAAATAGTCTAAATAGCAACATAATTTGATATAATTACCGAAATAAAGTGAAATACATTAAAATGGACTCACTTTCACTAATGCCTTCCTCATTAACATTCTTTCTTATTAATTTTAATAGTAAGAACTACCCTTGACTTGACATCTCTTTGAGTATATAAGCTTAGTTACAGACCCTTCTGTAAGAAATTTTCATTAAATGCCAAACATATGTAAATGAGAAGAAAATAAACTATACATGTACTACCATCTCCCATTTTCTTTCAATAAACAACACAGATTTGGTCAATGTAAAAAAATTTAATCTTAAAGCCATATGGTAAATTTATATAAAGAAAAACTAAAAGGAAATAAACATACCAAAGAGTTTCCTCCCTAGCATCATCATATACTTTAGGTTTCAAATTTTTTTCTTCTGAATAACTTCTAAAGTATCTCCTACTATTGAATTTAGATTCTTAGTTACATGGAGTCGTTACTTTACATCTGCCTGAACAATGTCGCGCAATAATTAAAAGGAAAGAAAATTGATTAGATTGTCACCAAAAATGATAAAAGTCAAAATCATCATATACAAATAAAGATGTAAAATAGGAGTAGCTCATTAGTTATATACCAATTTATTCCTTCAAAAAGTAAGGAGATATCAACTACACTTATATACAACAACATTTTTCAGGAAAAGAAGTCCAACCAACATCCGATTAACTAATCAAAATATCATGTTCAACTTTCTTCTTTTCCCTAATAAGATCATAAACAATGTTCTTATGGTACTCATCTTGAGAGGAGAATTTCCCAGTGCCAAATCCTTATTGAAGCGAGAAGACGAAGGGGCATTATCTGTAATTAAAACTTTTTTAGTAAATTAAAGTTATAATTGGTACTCTGTTGGTATATATGATTAAAAATCTAAAATCCCCACGACAATGACGTATCAAAAGGCACTGAAATTCAAGCTCAAGAGACTGGGAGAGTGATGAAAGTAACTTTAACCTCAATGATTTCATATGCAAATGCACAACTGTAGTCCAGCAGAAAATATTAGTGTGAAGCAAGAAGACCAAGGGTAAGCTACATTGCAGGATTTAGACCTAGAAACGGTAAATCTTAATACTATGAATTTTGATTTTTATATATTGCTGGAAGTGATCCCAGAAAGATAATCAACCATACACTTAAACATAAATACATTAAAATAGATAAAGCAGACATACATTACTATCTAGAGAGAGAGAGAGAGAGAGAGAGAGAGAGAGAGAGAGAGAGAGAGAGAGAGAGAGAGAGAGAGAGAGAGAGAGAGAGAGAGAGAGAGAGAGAGAGAGAGAGAGAGAGAGAGACGTAACTGGGAAAGTTCAAGACGCGGAGAGGAATTTAGATTCAATCAATTTAGAGTTTTAAGAATTAGAATTCAGATGTAAAAAAATTAAAAATTTCTAAAGACGGGAATCAAAAAACCATAAGTCTGTTCAAGAATTTACCTTCCGAAAAGCGTTGTCAGCCAATTTTTGGTCCATGGTTGATGAGACGGTAGACAGATTTGAACCAGTTGTTGGAAAGAATATTACATTGCAACCCAACTCTGATTTCCAGTTATCTTACATGGAGAACGAGATCGAGGGTAGAAGAGAGGAGGCGTGGGGCAACACTTTTGTAGTTGACGATCGTGGGTATCGGAGAGAAAACAGGGTAATTTACAAAGGATGTTAATAAGTAAAAAAAAAAAAGTTTTTGTGTATTAAAAAGCGTTTTTTAAACAACTTTTTTTGATAGGAAAAAAAAAAAAAAAAACTGAAAAATCATAGTCTTTTTAGCTTTTTAGCCATTTTACTCCTAAAAAAGAGATTTTCTTATCAAAATACTTTTTAAAATTCGTTTTTCCTAAAAGCCATAAGCTAATAAACACTTTTCTTAAAAATCATTTTTGTGATAAAAAAAAAAGTTAACCCAAACACCCTGAACTGTGGGGGTTGTTGCGATCTTCAGATCGTGGGGAAGAAGGAGATAGTGGAAAGGGATTTACAGGAGAATGTTGCTAAAGAAAAGGAGATAAATATCGTTGTGTGTGGTGTCCGAGTGAAGGTCACCGACTCACAGGTGTAGAGTACAGATCGGTGCTCAATGAACGGTCGTCGTTGTGGAGGCGGTGATGAAGATGTTTGAGAGAGGCGATATTTAGGGTTCTTTTTAATGCTGATAACTATGGACGAATCCGAACTTTATATAGGCCGAAATTGAAGATCGTGGGTGCGGTTACATTATCGCGGGTTCTTTCTGCTGGGATAGTCGGAGGAGACAACCGTCGAATGTGACAAACATGGGGAAAGAAGAAATGGGAGGAGATCGTAGGCTATGAAGAAGTGGGAGGTTGAAGAAGGAGTATGAATCGTTGTGAGTGGTGTCTGACTGCGAGGAATGTGAGGGGGAAGAAAGACTATGTGGCTGTGATTAAAAGTTGAAGAGATCCAAGGGCTGAAAATGAATAAGCGGTTATTTGTGACCTGCTGTTAGTAATAATAATAATAATTTATTTTAGAAAATCTCATACATTCCACCACTATCGGACATAAACCGAGTCAAGAATCACACGTTAGGTTATAAAAAAAACTACAATGGCTAGAAAGATTAACAACGTAACATCAACTTGAAAAACAATAAACTAAAAACAACCTAATCGGTATTCTATTTGGATTTTAATTGATTAATGTTTAATTACTTTGTATGACAATTTGTATTTAGATTTTTAAATGATTATTATGTAATTTTGATTTTATATGACAATTTATATGTTTTTATAATTATTCAACAACTTCATCCATCACAGTATAGAACAACATGGTGATAATTCGCACAGTCAGTCAGATGTACAATTAAACAACATGTTTTTTTCCTAATCAGAAAACTTTTTCATACAACACTTTCTTGGACAACAACTATCAAACGAGACCTTAGTCTTTTAGTCTTTTTTGGTTTTATAGAATATCATTATAGTTTCAATTTCGGTTAGTGTCTTATTCATATAAAAACATTCATATCATTTTTTTTATATTTTTCTTAAACTAATATTAGATTTTTAAAGAAAATAAAATAAATAAACGACCCTACCCCACCCCTTAGCTCTCTCCTTTACTTCTCTTCCATTTTCGACCACCTCTTCACGGTGGCCACCTCTTCATGACGGTAACCATCCTCACCCACCCATATAAAAATTTTCCCAGTGTAAATTAACCACACCCTTTGAAAATGTTGAAACCCACAAAATCAACCAAAAAATCTCTAAAAATAATCAAAACCCAAAAAAATTCTCACTGCTCACCAACAGGAGATGAATCAGATCCAAAAAACATTAAACAACGCAACTAAAACTCATAATCACAAAAATATTGAACAAATATAAAAGGTGAAGGGGTCGAGGGTGGACAAATCGTTTATGAAGTTTTTGTTTTATTTTGTGCTTCAGTAATCTCCTTCGCTATGTCGACTCCGGGAATCAACGACTTGGATTGTGATGGAAAATCTCATCCCGATCGAATAACCGAATGGATTGTGAAACCGCAATGTTAAATGATGATCAAATACATGTACTGAAATCAAGATGTAAAAGTATGACTCAGGCCGTATTGACACATAGGGCATACAAGAATAGAGATGCATGATACACTATCAAAAGCAGGCTAAAGTTCCAAAGAAAGACTAAGAGGAAATAACAATAGTAGACAATATCGTTGTTTGATTGTATTTGTGCCCAAATATGTCGAAAGATTTGATTGATATGGATGATGCTTGGTGTCTTGGAACTCATTCTACTTCTTTCGGGTTCCATAAAACTTGATTGATCAAAGCCCATGTAATCTTCATTTTGGTGTTCAATGTCATGTATAATTGGAACATTGGAATTGGAACCAGATTCTTGATGATGAATGTTAAAGTAGTTTTCTACATTTGTAACCGCCTAATTCCCAAACGATTTGAAACGTCCCAAAAATACGGTCCAAAATTTTCGTTTTAAATCAGTAATAAATAACATCAATCATATAAAATCATAGTCATGTATCTAAAAAACATCATCATCAATGTATCAAAATCATATATCATAAACAGAGTGAATCCTCCCAGGCTAAAACAGTGGTGTGTTCCATGCGATCATCCCGAGCCCTTCCCTTTGCTAGTGGAAGTACCTGAAACCAAAACTGAAAACCGTAAGAACGAAGCTTAGTGAGCTCCCTAAACTACCACATAACATACACACAACATATCACATAACTTTGGGACTCCGCCCAGCTGCATCGGGACGAACCCGACATCGGCTTACCCGGCATTGGGCTCCGCCCGGCATCGGGCTTACCCCGACATCAGACCGCGTCTGGCATCGGACCTCGTCCGGCATCGGGCTTGCCCCGACATACATACAACGTATCATGCAACATAAACAAATAACATAAGCATATAACTTTCATCAGGCTTGCCCCGGCATCGGGCTCGCCCCGCCATACAACATATCATATAACATAAGCACATAACATAAGCATATAAACATTCATCGGGCTTGCCCCGACATCCGACCGGAGTCCGAAACATATAACACATAAAATATAGGCTAACATATATCGGGATTGCCCCGGAATCGGACCGAAGCCCGGAACACATAACACATAACATGCAAGAATCACAAAGACATCAAGCATACATAAACATTCCTCGGGACCGCCCCGACATCGAATCGTAATCCGAAAAGCATATAACCTACATCGGGCCATGCCCGACATCGGACCGTAGCCCGAAAATACTAACATCTAAACGGGCCAACATTGTGGCCTTAGACCCGTTCCTACTGGAGAAAACTCACCTCATAAAGCTGTCTGCAAAATCTCGCGGTAAGGAATATCTGATAGCTGCTCCAACGACTCCCCGACTATCAATATCACAATAATACTTAGTCACAATCTGATAATCCTTCTCAGGGTAAAATAATCATTTTACCCTTGGTCAAAGTCAACGTTCTGTCAAGGTCAACTCCCAGTCAACCCAACTTGTCGAGTTATCTCCTAACTCGTCGAGTTCTATGCTATCCAGTCTCGAAAATAAACTGAGTCAACTCGTCGAGTCGCTTCACAGACTCGTCGAGTTCTATCCTGTACAGAGTCGGGACAAAACGAATCAACTCGTCGAGTCCCTCCATGGACTCGCCGAGTTCTGTGGTTTTCGAGTCCTAATCATGCCCATTTTGCTGAGTCATTTCCTAAACTCAACGGGTTCACTCAAAACCAGAAAATGTTGGGGAACCACAAACTGAATCGCCGAGTCGCATGAACAACTCGCGAGTCCCCCATATGCCAAATTCATATAGTCGATTCTAATCAATTCCAATGCCTCCAACTCACAGATATGGACTCCTTAAACTAGCATTATACGTAAAGTTGCTAACTTTACATGCATGCATGGTGTTATGAAGCTAAAACACCCACCACAAGCTAAAAATGGAGGTCTAAGTCATGGAATAGGGCCATGGCTGAATAAAGCTGGCAACTTTGAGCTTCTAAAGCTCAAGAGTGCCAAGATCTGAAGTCCTTACACCACCAAGGGTTTAAATCTCGGGAATGACCTTGGAAATGGCCCAAAAGTGACAATATACAAGCTCAAATGAAGATCTAACATAATAGAAGCCAAGGTATAAGCTTTAAACCTCTATCAAGACAGAAATGTAGTCTAAGCTCTGGATCTTTAGTCTTCCTCTTGCAACTCCAAGTCTTTGCTTCCTTCTTCTAGCTTTAAATCACAAAAATGGCAAGAAAATAGCTCAAGATCACTCAAGGTTGATTAGGGTTTCGAGATTAGGGTTTGGAGGTGATAGAGGCTGGGGTGGAGGCCAGATATGATGCTTAAATAGGGTGCAAGCCCTAAAGATTAGGGTTTCATCCTGGCAGTCCTACTCGTCGAGTCGAGGCTCCCGACTCGTCGAGTAGGTCACTTAAAACCCGTGCATATTCTGCCTTCTACTCGACGAGTTAGTGATGGGTTTTTGAGCATTCTAACACTTCCTAAGTGTACATGCAACCCTAATAACCTTGAATCTATGTTTTCTCTATATACATGCAAATTTCTTTTTCAAGGTTATTTCCTAACTAGCATGGCATGGGGATTACATAAAACATAAAAACTAGTAGAAATACATACCTTGTTGTTGCTTGGATTCCTTCAAGACTTTGTGAGCCTGGCACCCCAAATGTTGTGCCTCAAATGCTTCACACAACACCACAAGACTTGGAATAACTTGAGAGAATACTTCTAGCACTCAAAATCGGTTATGCCCTCTCTAGTAACACTAGGTCACGATTTTGCTAGCCATAGGGTTCCTTTTATAGTGTTGTCACAATTAGGGTTTACACATGAATGCCCTTAATTGTCATGACTCTTGATTTCTCATGACCCATGGGTTTGTAACTCCCATGGACTATCCATGGAGCTCCATATGGTTATAACCAAATCCATAAACCATGGATCATTAATCCACCATAAAAGAATTGATGATTGTCATAATCAACCCTATATATTTAATTAGTCTCACTTTGATCACCAAATTAATACTAGATTAATACTTGATCAATACTAATTAAATAATACTATTATTAATATATTAGAACTTATAATATATTAATAATCATAAGTGCCTTATTCTCTCATCTAGTCTATCCAAGTATTGCAATGCCATGCAACCCAAATGGACCATGCCGGGTCGGGTCAAGTATATACCAAATAAAGTTATGGACTTAGACACTATATCCAACAGTCTCCCACTTGGATAAGTCTAATAACTATATTTGCAAATATGACTTCAAAATCCGACTAGCAATCGTAGCTCTTTCAAAGTCTCTCGGAACTGAGATGATGATGATACGCCATTTAAGATAAGTGATCATACAATCCTCTGTTCTCATGATATCAGCCGGACAAACACATGGAACATGGTCTTACTTATTGTCCAACATTTGTTTCTCGATCTCTGATTTGTTTCGACATAGAACTAAATTGAACACATCAATTAGGTTATGACCGGGCCCGGTACATAAGTCAAAACCAAATCATCGAGGGGCCCAGATATCGCTTCTATTTCTAGAAGGAACAGATAAACTTCGACTGATATGCTTGTACTAACTACTTGTTGAATTATTCACAAAGGCACGTTTTATGACATCGAGTTACCAATGCGTTTTCGTACAATCAATGAATAACCAACTCATAGTCAACAACTCATATCTCTAGGTTTGAAGATTTATATGATATTACCGTCTCACGATCACTCGAGATAAATTCCATGAAGTGATGCAAGTGAGCGTGGGTTGAATCCAATACTCAGCCCTTATGAGTACTCATGAATGTTGTAGCAACCATTGCATTGTCTAAAGCACTTTAGACAAATCATACAAGCCAAATTCATGACAGTCTTGATTCATATCTACTTCCAACATATGACTGACTATGGATGGTTTGAATAATATAATATATACCATAACATAATTATTCTGGAAGTCAAAACATGCAAAGTGAAACACAAGAATAATACTAATCTTATATGGCCCCAACACTTTGAGTGTAAATAAAACACCTTTTATTTAAGCACCATATTGATTACTCATTATTTATGTTTCGATTAATCAACTTTATGCTTGAATTTAAACATTAGTTGTCCCATGCTCCAAGCATGTACACTATGTTTTTCCAAACAACAATTATGCCATACTCCAAGTATGCATATTATGTTTACATATGGTCCTCTCTTTGTGAAATATATCAATTGACAATATTCCAATGATGCTCATTTCACAATTCCAATCCTCGTTGTAAATGAAAGAATACCAAACTCTTGCCATCTACTGTAATCTGTTAGATTCTAAACTTATATGCAATGATGCCCTTGTAATGACTATGCACAGAAGTCACAAAGACTTGGCAACAGAAATTACAAAGTATTCCAATGGAAAACAATTCCATGGAAATGAAGTCTCAAATTCAAAGTACATTCCTTTGAACATCCTTCTTAGCATTAAGTTCTTTAATCTTACACAGATTCAAGGAATAACTTCCACCTATGGAGACAATTCCATATTACCATTTTGACCATCACTTCTGAACAAGAGTTTCCTCTTTTCAAAATATGTCAATATGGTCCTTACTCTATACTTCTAATTGTCCATGAGCAACCAATCTTTGGTAAACCTCAGATTGTCCTCGACAACTTTGCTTAATCATTTTAGTCATTTCCAGTTCTATTCCTTTTTCCATCTTAATGCCCTAGGCATTTGGAAAATTTAGAATGGATGAATATTATAGCACATGTAATCAAACCTATACCCAAAGCATATGGGACATGATTTATGCTATAAATTTTTTTATTTGCCATGTTTTCATAATTCGAACTATGAAGAGGGATGTCGTAATCATAATCGAATTTTGAGAACGCAACATATATAGAATTTCCTTATGTTAAACCATTCCAACATAACATTCATATATATATTCTTGACTAAAGTAGATTAAATTCTCAATCTAAGCTTGTAGAATTGGAGTGAAGTATAAAATCCTCTCCCTTAATTATAGCAAAACAACTTTTTCAAGGCGAATTGAAACTTTTGTTTTCTATAATTAACATTGCTAACCTGCAATATTTAACATAATCGTCATGCTCCCACTAGCATTATGATTACCAACATAACGCTTTATGCTCCCACTAGCTTTGACATGTACTCAGAAATCAACTGGACTTCTAGAAATCAATACTTTATTGACTTTCTTACCAAAGTTCATATTTCTGATAGTAGATTGCTTTGATAAGACTTTATAAAAAACATACACCTTTCCTTAGATAGCTCACATGTTTGTCTAGACCTTTTGCAATTCTCACTAGTTAGTGTGCCGGTTAACCACACACGCTCCACTAACTATATGAGAATGCAAATATCACAACCGCTATCTACTTAAAATCTTCTTAGTGGAAGCGTTTCCTCACCATCATTTTCATGAATCGAAGAGAAACCTTATGACACTTAGATTTTATGGTGTATGTGTTCCTATCCATGTGAATTTGTCATAACCATAATCACAGGACTAGGTTAGTGACACTTCCAAATTCATATGGATTGAACTTGTGCAATCTTAATTTCTTGCCACCTGGTAGCACAATGCCCACCATTGCTTCCGGGTTGTTATGCAAACAATTGAGAACTCATAGAATTCACAAGCATAATCAAATTTTAACCGGAATAGACACAGAAATAAGAATATGTCAACACGATAGGTTACAAACCTCAAGTCGTGGGCTAGTGATTAACAAAACTCTTGATTAGTTCTTGAAACTATTTCAGAATCTTTTAGACTCCCACTGTCCTCTTGACATATAAGACTTCTCTTTGTTAAGAACCATTTCTTGACAATACAAATATTCAAGAGCTAGTGCGGATTCTTATCAAGTTCAACACTTCTCACTATTGGTTTTAGCTGGTCTTTGTTTTATCCAAAACATCACAACTTACCAATCTCAAATGTACAAGAATAGGAAACATCTTACTCTACATTTTACAAGTGTTATGAACTTTCTAAAGACTATGTCACTCAAGTTACAATCTTGGAGTATTACTCCAGGATTTGTTTTTTGGAACGAAGTATGAATTATCTTTTGATTTAACCATTTCAACAATTCACGATTCCTCTCCTTAGGCAACAAACACACTAAGGTGTCCTTAGAGGATTAATTGTGATATGGTTCCATAATCACTAAGATAATCATAAAACAAAATACACAAGTACTCTCCCATCTCTTCAGATTGGAGAAACTTTTATCTTTCTGCCTTATTTGATTCTTCTTATTCATTCTGCCATACATTGAAACTTTTCCAATGTTTCAGAATTACACTTAAACTCGTAAGCATAACCATATTTACTAAACTTTAGTAAATCATAATGAATAATCTTATCTACCTTTGTGGTGGACCTGACCAGCACACAACCAAGTGTACCCAATCTTTTAGTCCTTCACTTGACTCACATGTACATGTGAACAAGGAATTAGTCTTAATTTCCCAAAGACGAAAACTTCTCATTCATCATACAATACAAGTTGCATGATTCCAAGTTTCTATCTAACTGAAACTTGGGCGATGAGAATCTTTCCTTATTTGGTAAATTATGATACTACCACAAATGAAAGAATCAAATCCTTTTTCAAATATTGCTATTAATGGAAACATATAATCAACAATTTTTCACAAATGCCATTGTAAGGATACTTAAAATAAATAAAATCAAACCTTTTCTTTATTTTAAAACTTTGCGGAAAACTTATCCTTACAACCCATATGAAAACCTTGTTGTTATCTATTCCTAAGCAATATGTCTCAACTCTTAAGTAATAGCTCAAAATTCTGATCACCGAACCTTGCGATCAAAATCCCTCTTCGCGATCAGAATCAGCATATACTTCCTTTAAGTTTCTTCACTTTTCTTTGATTCTTAAAACATCAACATATGACCCAGTCACATCATGCAATAAGAAACTCAGAATAGAAACTTAATAGAGTTAGACAATGGACTTTACCTGAAGTAGAGTCAAACATTTGACTTTACTATCCTTATGGACTTTTAGGTAAATTTGGCAGCTTCGCAACCAATGCCCTTCCTTTGGCAACAAAAACATATGGACTCTTTGGAAACGGTACACGGGACTATCACAGACTTAGCCTTTCTCTTTACCATTTGGTCAACCGAGTTGACTATGGCCAATCCCTTTCAATTGGGAAGAGGAAGTTTTTCTGGACTTCCAATGTTACCATTGTCAATGTCCATGGAAGTTTGGGAAATTGATCTTCCAATCAAATTTTGCTTTACCAATGCTCCAAATCATTGCTGATTCAGCATCATCAAGCAAATAGGTAAGATCATTAAGGGTCATGTCGTGATCTGTTATCAGGGAGTGACCAAGTCAACAGCCAGCTACCTTGAGACTTCGACACCCGACTCTCCCGGCTTGTCAATATGTGACTTAATCTCCAAGACCTAAGCACATATAGACTTTGTTTGCCAATAGGGATTGAGTGACTTAGAACTTATCATGTCTTGAAACTTTATTGGAGTAGGTGGAGGAAGTGAAGTATGATTTTCAGTCCCACTAATGCATAACAAAGGGATTGATCTTTCACCTTGGTTGCCATTTGGGATATCATCTTCATTAGGAAGCTTGTTCCTAAAGATTTGGGAAGACCATAGCTGTCTAAACTAGACATCTATAATGGGAGAATTTCAAGTTAGTTGATTTAAAGTCCTTAATATAACACCCAATATGAAATATTAAGGCTAGGACCCAACAACCTATTTATAACTGGAAGAGGGATGCCGTAATCCAAATTATAAAATAGTTGAAGGTAGGTAAATGACGATTTACCAATTCCCACCATAAAAAACAAAATACAATTAAGTTTTTAATTGGATTTGAAACTCCTAGATCTTTTGAGATACATTGAACTTTCAATGGCATGTTTGAATCTCGATTGTGCCCTCTCAAGTTTGTGACTGGGATGCCGAGGATCACAAACAAGGTGTGAATAACCATACAAATTGACTTGGTACCCTCAACAATATTACCTAATCGATGTGCCGGTTAACCACACACGCTCCACCGATCTATAATAAGGTCAAGTTACCCTTTGCCACTCTTACTAGTCCATGTTAGTGTGCCGGTTAACCACACACGCTCCACTAACGACTTGGTAAGGTACAAAGTGTAATTTTATGGGCTAGCACCAATTTCACATTTTCCTAAAGTAACTAAGATTGGGAATTTATAATGTATAGTTACTTTATAATTCATTATACTTTTAACGAGTATTTAAAGTCGTATCCTACCCATTCGGCTAACGACCCTCCACCGATCAAGGAAGCGGTGGGTGAGAGTGGACACCCATTAAGTCACCATTTTATAGGCAACAACCTTATACCCCCTTATAGACCGGCTTCGTGAATGAGGCCTACTAACGGTAAGAATGACATATTCTTATACATATCTATATAATAAAATTATAATAATAGTATAAGTGTTGATTTTTAAACTTTTTAAAAATCTAAGGTTTAATTTGGAATTAAAGTATTAGAGTGTAAGACTTTTCAAATTCCAAAACTTGAGGGCAAGAATTGAAACTATTCCAAGTCTCTTCAATTTGTAACTTATGAGTTTTAATGGTTCATAAAAATGAAGACTCTTCATTTTATGAAACTTCTTTAGTTCTTTAATCACAATTTAAAGAAGTGACTTTTGGTTATCCATAACTTGAGGACAAGTTATGGATACCATCATTGCCATTAAGATCATGAATTAAACATACATGGAGGTTACATATAATTCCTATGATCTTCTAAAAACTCATAAGAACACAAATTCATGTCAAGCAATTTCAAGAAATCATATAACTATATACAATACTTGAAAATTGATAAAAGTCATGCAAAAATGGGTTAACATAATCATTATCATTTTGAAAAACAGATTTTACAAGTCCAAAACAGATTGGGATAATGATCTTAATCCATTTCCAGCAACAAAACTCGATAAAACTGCCCAGCACGCTCCTACTCGCCGAGTGCATTATTCTACTCGTCGAGTAGGATGAATTTGTTCATGGACTCGGCGAGTCCTCCCCATGGACTCGGCGAGTCCAGTCATCAGAGTGCAGAATTTTCGATTTTTAAGCAGTTTTGCATCAAGTATACAGAAAACAATCCTAGGCTCTGATACCACTGATGGGTTTTTGAGCATTCTAACACTTCCTAAGTGTACATGCAACCCTAATAACCTTGAATCTATGTTTTCTCTATATACATGCAAATTTCTTTTTCAAGGTTATTTCCTAACTAGCATGGCATGGGGATTACATAAAACATAAAAACTAGTAGAAATACATACCTTGTTGTTGCTTGGATTCCTTCAAGACTTTGTGAGCCTAGCACCCCAAATGTTGTGCCTCAAATGCTTCACACAACACCACAAGACTTGGAATAACTTGAGAGAATACTTCTAGCACTCAAAATCAGTTATGCCCTCTCTAGTAACACTAGGTCACGATATTGCTAGCCATAGGGTTCCTTTTATAGTGTTGTCACAATTAGGGTTTACACATGAATGCCCTTAATTGTCATGACTCTTGATTTCTCATGACCCATGGGTTTGTAACTCCCATGGACTATCCATGGAGCTCCATATGGTTATAACCAAACCCATAAACCATGGATCATTAATCCACCATAAAAGAATTGATGATTGTCATAATCAACCCTATATATTTAATTAGTCTCACTTTGATCACCAAATTAATACTAGATTAATACTTGATCAATACTAATTAAATAATACTATTATTAATATATTAAAACTTATAATATATTAATAATCATAAGTGCCTTATTCTCTCATCTAGTCTATCCAAGTATTGCAATGCCATGCAACCCAAATGGACCATGTCGGGTCGGGTCAAGTATATACCAAATAAAGTTATGGACTTAGACACTATATCCAACAGTTAGGGCCACCAACTCGTCGCGTAGCCCTTCCAAAATGAATAAATAAATAAGTTAAATGCATAACATGAACCAAATGTTATAATTCTTCCCCACTTGTCTTAGACTTCGTCCTCGAAGTCTGCTATGTCTGAAAACAACTCTGGGTAGTGCTCCCTCATCTCCTCCCCGGGCTCCCAAGTCCACTCCGAACCCTTGCGGTGCTGCCACTGCACCTTTACCAACTTCACCCTTTTGTTCCTCAGATCCTTTGACTTCCTGTCAAGGATAGCTACTGGTCGCTCAATGTAGTTCAGGTTGTCATCAACCTGAATATCCTCAAGGGGTACCACTGCTGAATCATCCACTAAGCACTTCCTCAACTGGGAAACATGGAAAGTGTTGTGGATCTGGTTGAGCTCTGCTGGTAGACCCAACCGATATGCCACCTTGCCCACCGGGCTATAACCCTGAAAGGGCCAATGTACCTGGGGCCCAGCTTGTCCCGCTTCCAGAACCGGATGACACCTTTCCAAGGTGACACCTTCCGGAGGACCATATCGCCCACCTGAAACTCTAAGTATGAACGCCACTTGTCGGCGTAGCTCTTTTGCCGACTCTGAGCAGTTTGGAGCCTGTTCCAGACCTGCTGGATCCGCTCGGTAGTCTTGAGTACTACCTCAGTACTCCCCATAACTCTCTGACCGACCTTGCCCCAACTCCTCGTGAAACAGCTTCCAAAATCTGGAAGTGAAACGGACATCTTGATCTGACACCACCATAACAGGCACTCCATGTCGTGCCACTACCTCACGCACGTATATCTCAGCCGAGATAATCTCCTGGATCGGGATAAAATGAGCACTCTTGGTCAACCGATCCATGATGACCCATATCGAATCTACTCTACGTGCGGTCCTGGGAAGCTTGGTAATGAAATCCATAGTGATATCCTCCCATTTCCACACGGGAATGTCTAACGGCTGTATCTTGTTGTGTGGTCTCTGGTGCTCAGCCTTGACCTTCCTGCAGGTCAAACACAGCTCCACGTACCAAGCAACGTCCCACTTCATGCAGGGCCACCAGTAATCAAGGAGAAGATCCAGGTACATCTTTGTCGCCCCCGGATGGATGAAGAACCTCGACTTATGGGCCTCATCCATCAGAAACTGCCGCACTCTGCCCCAGTACGGAGCACAGACCCTCCCATGCAGGGTCAACAACCCTCGGCTGTCATATTCAAACAAGGCCACCCGACCTACGATCCGCTCACACTTCAACCCGTGCCTCTTTGATATGCTCCAGCAGTGGAGTAATCACTATCATCCTCAGACATATGTCTCTAATCAGAGTCGCCACTGCCTTACGGCTCAGGGCGTCGGCCACCACATTGGCCTTGCCCGGGTGGTAAAGGATCTCACAATCATAATCCTTCACCACATCTAACCACCGACGCTACCTCATGTTCAGGTTCGGCTGATCCATGAGGTACCTCAAACTCTTGTGGTCTGTGTAAATGGTACAACAGACTCCAAAAAGGTAATGCCATCAAATCTTGAGGGCGAAAACCACAACCCCCACTCTAAATCGTGCGTCGGATAGTTAGCCTCGTGAGGCTTTAGCTACCTCGAAGCGTATGCTATCACGTGACCTCGCTGTATCAATATTGCACCCATGTCTGTGATCGAAGCGTCACAGTAAACTACGAAGTCGTCGACTCCCTCTGGTAAGTTCAGAATCGGTGCCTCGCATAACCTCTGTTTGAGAGTCTCGAAAGCTGCCTGCTGCTCAGGCCCCCAACGGAATGCCACTGACTTTTTGGTCAGTCGGGTCAAGGGAACAGCGATCTTGGAGAAATCTTGGATGAATCTCCTGTAATAACCCGCTAACCGTAGGAAGCTTCGAATCTCAGTTGGAGACCTCATAATCTCCCACTACATCACGACCTCAATCTTGGCCGGATCGACCAGAATGCCCTTCTGGTTGACAAGGTGACCCAGAAACTACACTTCGCGTAACCAGAAATCACACTTGGAGAACTTTGCGAAAAGTCTCTCCCTCCTTAGTGTCTCCAGCACCTCTTTTAGGTGCTCCTCATGCTGCTCCTGAGTCTTGGAGTAAACCAAGATGTCATCTATGAAGACTATTACAGACCGATCTAGCATCGGTCTGTACACGCGGTTCATGAGGTCCATGAACACGGCTGGAGCAATGGTGCCCAAACGGCATCACCACAAACTCATAATGACCATAGCGAGTCCTGAAAGTTGTCTTCTACACATCCTCATCCCTGACTCACATCTGGTGATAACCCGACCGTAGATCAATCGTGGAGAACCAAGATGCACCCCGTAGCTGGTCAAACAAATCATCAATCCTCGGGAGGGGATAACAGTTCTTCACCGTTGCCTTATTAAGCTCCCGGTAGTCTATACATATGTGATGTGACTCGTCCTGATAAATCCCTTGTCTAGCAGCTCTTGCAGCTGCGTAGACAACTCATGCATCTCGGGAGGAGCCAACCGATATGGTGCCTTGGCTATCGGAACCGCACCAGGAACTAGGTCAATCCTGAACTTGACCTGTCTCTCTAGAGGTATCCTAGGTAAATCCTCCGAGAATACATCGGAGTACTCTCGCACAACCAGTACTGTTGGATTAGTGTCTAAGCCCGTAACCATATTTGTCAAGTACTTGACCCGATTGTGCATGGTCCTTTTGGGTTGCCTTCACCAAAGCAACTTGACTGGAGAAATAATAGAGAAAGAGGTTATTATGATTTATTAATATGTTATAAGAATAACATATTAAAGGAGAAATCATATTTGTTTAATTAATATTGGTCAATAATTAATTAAGAATTAATTTTGTGATCAAATGTAATTAATTAAACTAGAGGGGCTGAATTGTAATTATGTGATAGTTACAAAATAGGGTAATGATTATCCTTGATATGGGTTGGACGAATTCAAGGGATAAGATATCCTTGAAATCGTCCAAAGGATAAAGGATAAGGGATTTCAAGGCTTATCTTATGATTGCTTGGTGGGCAAGCAACTAGATAAGGATAAGGACTGAAACCTTAATCTCTACACCTATATAAAGACCCCTAAAGCTCATGAATTCGTCCATGCCTTCCCAAGGGGTCTTAGGGACGAATTTTTATACCTCTCCTCTCTCTCTATATCATCTCCAATTGCTTGTGGTGTTTGTGAGCCATTAGAGGTACTACACTTGTGGTACTTGCTTTCAAAGACAAGAAGATTCAAGATTTAAGTTGTTATTACAATATAACAACAAGAGGTATGTATTTCATCTTTCCTTATGGATTTCGAAATTCCTAGAAGCCTTTTAGGGTTCTTCAAGTGTTCATAATGTTGTGTATCTAATAGTGAAAACATAGATCCAATTCTAGGGTTGCATGCACACATAGGATTGTTTGTACAAAACCCATCAGTGGTATCAGAGCCAGGTTAACTTGTTTTCAATTAGTATTATTCAATTGTATGAGCTTGACATATTAGGGTTTATTGCCAATAAACCCTAGGAGGCTAGGATTTTCGAGATTAGGGTTTGCAAACCCTAATTTGCAAAAGGTTGAATAAGATTTTCAAATCCTTTCCTTAAGCCTCAAGATTTCGAAATCTAGGGTTTGTAAAACCCCATGATTTTCGAAATTAGCCTCTTCCCCAAGATAAGATCCTAAATTTTAGGGATTTGGATTACCCCATATCTTGTAATTATCCTTTAATGGTTATATATGGTAATTAAAGATTTTGAATTATCCTATCCCATGATTTTCGAAATTTAGAGGGATTAAAAGGATTAGGATAAATTAATTGTTTAATTGGTAATTATCCTTTATGATCTAGATAATCCCTTATGATTTAATAATTTAAATTAATAGTTTAATTCAAGATAATTATTAAATCAAGAGTTTTAATATTTAAAATTTTAATTTAAATAGTCTTAAATTTCGAAAAATTTTAAAGTGAGATTAAAACCTAATTGTTTTGAAAAGTTTCAAAACTTGCCCTCAAGTTTTGGAATTTAAAAGTTGATTAAAAGTTTAATTTTGAAATGTTAAATTCTAAAACCCTCGTATTTTGAATAAGTTCAAATTACACCCTTATGGTTTTGGAAAGTTAATAAAACCACCTAGTATTTTAAAAGTGTAAAATACACCCTATACTATATATATGTAACATTAAAAGTCTAATATTATATATATGAGTAAAAGTCAGTCTTACCGTTAGTAGGCCTCATTCACGAAGCTGGTCTATAAGGGGGATATAAGGTTATGACCTATAAAATGGCCGTTTAATGGGTGTCCACTCTCACCCACCGCTTCCTTGATTGGTGGAGGGTCGTTAGCCGAACGGGTAGGATAGGGCAAACCCTTTCCATTAAAAGTATAATGAAGTATAAAGTAACTAAATGTTTTTACAAAATTCTCAATCTTAGTTGCTTTAGGAAAAAGTGAATTGATGCAATCCCATGAAATTACACTTTGTGCCCTTGCAAAGACGTTAGTGGAGCGCGTGTGGTTAACCGGCACACTAAATGGTTCTAAGCAAAGGTAGCAAAGGATGACTCATTGTTTGTCATAGTTCGGTGGAGCGTGTGTGGTTAACCGGCACATCGAATAGGTGATTGTAACATTGGGGGCACCATGTAAGTTTGCATGGTTATTCACACCCTGTTTTGTGATCCTCGGCATCCCAGTCACAAATCGAGGGGCATATCGAGATTTAAACATGCCATTGAAAAGTTCAATGAATCTCAAAAGATCTAGGAATTTTCAATAGATTTAAAACTAAATTTCTTTTTCGTTTTTCATGGTGGAAATTAGTGAATCGTCATTCACTTACCTTCAAATGTTTTGCAATTTGGGTTACGGCATCCCTCTCCCAAATTGTAGAGTATTGTGTTGGGTCCTAGCCTTAATATCTCATTTGGGTGATTTATTAAGGATTCAATCAATCAACTAACTTGAATTTTTCTCTCGTTTTGTAGATGTCAAAGTATGACAACTATGGTCTTCCCAAATCCCGTGGAACAAGCTTTTCACATGAAAATGATATTCCATGATTCGATCGGGGAACAAGAGATCATGCTTCACTTCCTCCACCTCCTCCTATTATTCTCCCTAACCCACAAGTTCAAAATATTGAAAAGTTCAAACTCACTCAAGTCCTTTTGGCAAGTAAACATGAAGAAGGAAAATCAGTGTGTGCACACGTCCTAGAGATGAAGTCACACATTGATAAGTTAAGAATGTTGGGATCGGTTGTCTATGAGGAGCTGGCTGTTGACTGGGTCCTTTAGTCACTTCCTGAATCATGTAGTGAGTTCGTTAGAGAGTACTATATGATGCATCACAACGTGACCCTCATTGATCTCACCTATTTGCTTATAGCTGTTGAATCAACAATGATTTGGCGTGCTGGTCAAGCAAATTTGTCTGGTGAGTCAAACTCCCAAACTGCAATGAGCACTGGCAACATCGGAAGTCTAGAAAGAACTAAGTCTATGATTGTCCGATGTGCTGTGCCAAAGGAGTCCATTTGATTTTATTGCCAAGAGAAGGGACATTGGAGACGAAGCTGCCCTAACTACCTGAGAAATCTAAGAGATGGGAGAGTCAAGATGCATGGCTCTACTTCAGGTAAAATCCATTAACTAACTCTTTTAAGTTCCTATTCTAGATTCTTAATACATGATGTAATAAGATTACATTTTGATGTTTTATAGAATCGAAGAAAAGAGAGGAAGCTTAAGGGAAGAAGTGAGCTGAATCTAATCGTGAAGAAATGAATTTCGATCGCATTGCTTGAAGATTAGAATTTTGAGCTACTACTTGGAGTTAGAATAGATTGCTATGAAATATGTATTAACATATTTTTTCAATTAAATTGCATTGTAAGGACAAATTTTTCCGCAATAAAATAAATTTTGATTTTATATTATTTATTTATCCTTGCAATGGCGTGTATGAAAAAATTGATGTTTGTAAGTTTCTATTATTAGCAATAATGGATTTGATTCTTAATTGTATTATTTGTGGAAATGTCAAGAATTTACCAAATAGGGAAAGTTTCTCATTGCCCAAGTTTCAATTGGATAGAAACTTGGAATCATACAACTTGATTGCATGATGAATGAGAAATTTCATATTTGGAAATTTAGACAAATTCTTTGACAAAGTGTCAAGTGTAGGACTAGGAGATCGAGTACACAAAGTTGTGTGTTGATCAAATCCACCACAAGAGTAACAAAGATATTCGTCATGATTTACTAAGGTTAAGTAAATATGATTATACTCAGTGTAATTCTGAGTTGATTGAAAGAGCTTCAATCAATAGCAGAACGAATAAGAAGAATCAACTAAGCAGAAAGATAAAAGTTTCTCTATTCTAAGAAGAAGGGGGAGTACCTTTTATTATGTTTTATGATAGGTCTTAATGATGAAGAACCATATCTCAATTAATCCTCTAAGTGAGTCTTAGTGCAATTGTATGTCTGAGAAGAGGAATCAAGAATTGAAGAAATGGTTAAATCAAGAAGTCAATCATACTTCGTTCCAAAAACAAGTCTTAGAGTTAAGATTGTGACATTGAGTGACAAGTCTTAAGAAGGTTTATAACATTCATCAAATGTGGAAAGTTGTGATGTCTTGGATAAGACAAAGACCAACTAGGACCAATTTTGTGAAGTGTTTTGTCTTGATAAAAGCTACACTAACTCTTGAATATTTGTTTGTCGAGAAATGTTTATTGACAAGAGAATCTTATATGTCAAGGAGTCAGTGGGAGTCTTAATGGTCTTGAAAGGTTTCAAGAACAAATCAAGAATAAACCTTATCATTCATCAGTAGCACACGACTTGAGGTTTACAACCTATCGTGTTGACACTAATTTTATTTCTGTGCCATTCCAATCGAGTTAATTATGCATGTGAGTTCTACGAGTTCTCAATGGATTGTATAGGGGCAAGACACCTTGTTTAATGGAAAGTACATTGAAACGAAGGGGTGAGCTGCTCAATAACTTGGAAGTAATGGTGGGACCCTTGATGGCAAGAAATTAAGAAGAACAAGTTCTATCCATAAGAGTTTGGATTTGTCACTAACATTATCTTGTGATTATGGTTATGACAAATTCACATGGATAAGAACGAATACACCACAAAATCTAAGTGTCATAAGGTTTCTTTCATTCATAAGAATGATTGTAAGGAAACGCTTTCACTAAGAGAGATTTTGAAGATAGCATTATGTAATTTGGGTTTCTCAAATTCAACTATGATTACGGCATTCCTCTTCATAGTTCCAATTGTGGGAAATGGAAAATGGGTCTGAACATTTTAGACTTGTTGATATGAGTCCTAGAATCGTTTAGACATATACATATGAGTTGTCCAAGGAAAAGTGTATGAGTTTGAGAAGCTTAGATAAAGTCTTATCAAAGCATCTAGTATTAGAAATATGAACTTAAGAAATTGTTTTCTAGAAGTTCAGCTAATTTCTGAATACATGTCGAAGCTAGTGGGAGCATAAGTGTTATGCTGGTAAAGAAATAATCATCATGTAAGTGGGAGCATGATTATTATGGTAAGTATTGCCAGTTAGCAATATTAATTATAGAAAACAAGAGTTATACTTTGCAAAGTTGTAAGGGTTGAAAAGTTGTTTTGCTATAATTAAGGGAGAGAATATTGTGCTTCATTTCAAATCTAAAGCTTAGATTGAGAAATTTTAATAAATTTAGTCAAAGGATACATAGTGTCTTCTTAAACTTCGATTATGATTACGGTATCCCTCTTCATAGTTCGAATTGTAAGAACGTGACACATAAAATATTATGGCAGAAGATTGATAGAGTATCGTATCTTTATGTAAGACATTATGCATCGTGTCCCATACGCTTCGGGTAAAGGATCGATTGCAATTGCTATAATATTTGACCATTCTAAAATTTTCCAAATGTCTAGCGCATTAAGAAGGGAAAAGGACAAGAATTGGTATTGACTAAGATAATTAAACAACTATCAAAGGACGACCCAAAAGTTCCATGAGGATTGGTCGCTTGTGAGTAGTTGGAAGTATGGTATTGAATGGATCATATGGACATTATTATGAATAGATAAGATTCTATTAAGAATGAGTTATCATATGGTAAATATGGAAATGTTTCCATAATTGGGAGTTGGAAATTAAGAATTTACATGATTAGAAAATTTTATGCAAAAGGATGTTCAAAGGAATGTACTTTGAGTAAGAGACATCACATCTATAGAATTGTTCTGTAACAATTTTGATAGAGTACCTTGTGATTTCGTTGGCCGAGTCTTTGTGATTTTTGTGCCGTGACTTCACAAGAGGATCATTGCATAAAATATTAGAATTTGACATATTCTAAAAGGTGGCAAGAATTTGGTATTCTTACACTAATTATAAGGATTGGGGATTGTGAAATGAGTTGCATTTGAAAAGTTTCAATTAATCTATTTCACAAAGTATGGACCATAGGAAACCAAAGTGTGCATGCTTTGAGCATGGGACAATTGTGGTTATGATTCGAGTTATAAAGTTGATTATCTGAAACATTAAACAATGGATAATGAGTAATCGATATGGTGATAAATAAAAGGTGTTTTATTTATACTCAAAGGTTTGAGACCATATAGGATTAGTATTATTCTTGTGTTTCTCTTTGCATGTTTTGACTTCCAGAATAATTGAGTTTATTAAGAATAATCGAATTATTCAAACGGTCCGCAGTCGTTCATATGTTGGAAGTAGGTATGAATGAAGACTGTCATGAATTGGTTTGTAGATTGTCTAAAGTGTATTAGACATAGCAAAGGTTTGCTGCAACGTTCATGAGTGCTTATGAATATGATTTTGAGCATTGGATTAAACCCACGCTCACTTGGATCGCTTCATGGATTTTATCACGAGCGATTGGTGAGACGATAATATCTTGTATTCTTGAAACCGAGATGTGTGAGTTGTATCTTGCGAATCGGTTACACATTGATAATATGTAAACGCACCAGTAACTTGGTGTTATAAAACTTATTGTTGTGTGTGATTTGGTGAGTGAGTGCAAACAAACATTGAGTCGAAGTTTATCCGTTCCTTTTATCCAAAGTGGGATAAAAGCGATATTTGTGGGCCCCTCGATAATTTAGTGATGACAAACGTAAATGCTCGGCCGGGCTAGGGCTAATTTGATTTGTTCAATTAGTCAGTCGTCGTAAATCGGAAATCGGGAAACAACACATAGACTGAGAGAATGATTTCAATCCATGTCTCGTGTCTATACGATATCTAGAATGGAGGAATATATGATCCCTTATCTAAAGGACAGGTTACTGATAAGATCAGAGTTCGACAGCGTCTTTGAGAGCTACGATTGCTAATCGGGTAGTACTTACTATTATAGTTACTAGACTTATCCAAGTGGGAGACTGTTGGATTAGTGTCTAAGCCCGTAACCATATTTGTCAAGTACTTGACCCGATTGTGCATGGTCCTTTTGGGTTGCCTTCACCAAAGCAACTTGACTGGAGAAATAATAGAGAAAGAGGTTATTATGATTTATTAATATGTTATAAGAATAACATATTAAAGGAGAAATCATATTTGTTTAATTAATATTGGTCAATAATTAATTAAGAATTAATTTTGTGATCAAATGTAATTAATTAAACTAGAGGGGCTGAATTGTAATTATGTGATAGTTACAAAATAGGGTAATGATTATCCTTGATATGGGTTGGACGAATTCAAGGGATAAGATATCCTTGAAATCGTCCAAAGGATAAAGGATAAGGGATTTCAAGGCTTATCTTATGATTGCTTGGTGGGCAAGCAACTAGATAAGGATAAGGACTGAAACCTTAATCTCTACACCTATATAAAGACCCCTAAAGCTCATGAATTCGTCCATGCCTTCCCAAGGGGTCTTAGGGACGAATTTTTATACCTCTCCTCTCTCTCTCTCTATATCATCTCCAATTGCTTGTGGTGTTTGTGAGCCATTAGAGGTACTACACTTGTGGTACTTGCTTTCAAAGACAAGAAGATTCAAGATTTAAGTTGTTATTACAATATAACAACAAGAGGTATGTATTTCATCTTTCCTTGTGGATTTCGAAATTCCTAGAAGCCTTTTAGGGTTCTTCAAGTGTTCACAATGTTGTGTATCTAATAGTGAAAACATAGATCCAATTCTAGGGTTGCATGCACACATAGGATTGTTTGTACAAAACCCATCAAGTACATCATCCACTGTTGCCTTACCCTTATCCCGGGTATCCATAACATAAGCGATGTAACCTACGCAACCCTGCTGAAGGTAACGCCTCGCCCTCCCTGCTGAACATAGAACCGGTCCGCGCTGTGGCCTCTCGCCCTGGATCACTATCCCTCCCCCACTAGGAGTCCGAACCCTCACTAGCTACTGCTCGCAGTCGATCACTGCCTCATTGGGGCTCAACCAATCCATACACACTATAACTTTATTCCATTGCAGGGGAATAGAAACCAAGTCTACTGAAAACCGCTCATCGAACAACTGCAGTGTGCATCCCCGATGAACCCTCGCAACCCTGACGGTCCTGTCATCCGCTATCTCAACATCTAGTGGACAGTCCAGCTCCCAAGGAGCTCTACTAAATCGCTTGCTAAGTGTGAGCGACACAAACGATCGGGTAGCCCCCAAATCAAACAATACAAGAGCAGAGATACCGTTCAAAACGAACGATCCTATAATAAAACACATAAACATAAGTAATAACCAATAAACATAAAGAGATAAGGAGAAGATACATACCCGTCACCACGTCATGAGCTGCTCGTGCCTCCTTTGCAGTAAGCTGAAAAGCCCTGCTCCGCGTCATGGGCGCCTCAGCCCGGCCCTGTCGGCCATCCGTAATCCTCAATGTAGCAGGAGAAGGTGCTGCCACCTTTCCCGCCGCTGCTAAGCTTGGACACTGGGACCGCTTGTGTCCCCTCTGATTGCACTGAAAGCAAATCAGATTTGATGCTGTCGTGGTGGTGGTGGTAGTAGCTGTGCAATCTCTGCTCAAATGACCAGTTCGGCCACACTTGTAGCATCCCGAACTCCCTGCCTTGCACGTTTCCTCGTGCATCTTGCCGCACTTGCCACAACGGTCGCGGCTCTACTGGTTCCTAGATATATGATCTTATACCTTGGGCTTCTTGCCCTCATTCCCTGTCTGAACCCCCTCAGGTTTCCTCTTCTTCTCCATCTCCAAATCCAACTCCCTCTCTCGAGCCCTAGCAATCACGTCTTCCAGCGTCTTGCAGTTGGATCGGCTCACAAACTGGCGGATATCACTCCGCAACATCTCATCATATCGGGCCTTTTTCATCTCCTCGTCCGCCGCGTACTGCGGAACGAGAAGGGCCCTCTCCCTGAACTTGGCGGTGATATCCGCCACAGTCTCTATCGTCTGTTCCAAATCATGGAACTCCCTCGCTAGATGTTACACCTCAATCACAGGTGCAAACTCGACCCTGAACATGGTCAAAACATCACTCCAGGTCATCGCATCCAAAACAACGTCATCTCCAATGGCTCTCCCAACCTCCTCCAACCAGTCACGTGCCCTGTCCTTCAGAAGATAGGATGCAAGTCTAACCTTGTCCCCCTCGGGACATCTGCTGGTGCGGAAAGCGTTGGCGACATCCGCCAACCACCTGGTACTTGCAATGGGGTCCCGAGCCCCATGATAGTTAGGAGCTCCACATGCCCTGAACTCCTTGAAAGTGAGTGTGCGCGACCTCAGCATGGCCGCCACCTCGGTATGGAAGGCACCCAATCTCTCCTCCAAAAGCTCTACAATACCCTCCTTGATCGAGCCGGAGATCACAGGAGTTTGATCCAGAATACTGCACGTGATCTCAGACGAAATGAACTCCCTCGTCTACTCATCTAACTGCCCAGCTCCAGAGCCCATGCCTGATCCCTCACCGGCACCTGAACTGCCGACTGGTCTAGTGCGTAAAACCACCATACTGAAAAAAGACACATGATAACAAACATCAGAATACTCATCATATCTCGAGGGATATATATACTACAAGTTCCCCGGATTCATGTCAGCTCTCCTTGATTCGAGTACGGATCCTATGCTTTCAAAAGTACGGGCCCATACTACCTTCCACATCTATCCGTAATTTCCTCGGGCACTGCCTTGACTTCACCAAGTCCCTTCTACTACTACTGCTTCACGCGCTACTCTCTTCCTAGGCTTGCCCTAGGGAAATCACCAATCCACTCTCCGCCATCAGCCGCATAAGAAGTTCATGCTATCTCCCCCTAACTAGCTCGCGAATATTATTACATATCACTACGACTAGATAATTCTTCGAATGAGAGGTTCTACCCTACAACGGTTAGACTCAAATGAGAGCTGCGAAATAAGGCTAAACCTAACCTTATTTTTATGAAATTATTTATTCCTCGCAATATGTAACTTAACATATTCGTTTACTAGTTTATTAAAGATAACTAGAACCCCTAAAAGCACAAAGCAAGCAGCATTCGAGCATTGAGTAAACATAATCAAGCATATCCTAATCATGACATCATTTACTGACTAATCAGTACTAGCATGCAGGTCATAAATCTTATATACATTTAACAGGCACATAAGGCATCCTTCCTAGATCCTTAGTACTAATCTAGCATGCAGTTCTCATAAAGTTGATACACATAATACAGGTACATAAGGCATCCTTCCTAGATCCTTAGTCCTAATCTAGCATGCAGTTCTAACAAAGCTGGTACACATATCAAAATAACTTGTATGGATAGTTTGGAAGACTTACTTGAGCTCGGTTGATTGCATGCACCACACCCTTTTCTCTTTTCAAAGTTCTTTTCTCTTTTCCAATTCCTTTTCAAAATTCTTTTTATAAAAATGCTTTCTTTTTGATAAAAAATTCATACCAAGTCCTTAGTTTGAGTTCAGACATACCCGAAAGCGTTCCTGAATCCCTCAAACCAAGGCTCTGATACCAACTTGAAACGTCCCAAAAATACGGTCCAAAAATTTCGTTTTAAATCGGTAATAAATAACATCAATCATATAAAATCGTAGTCATGTATCTCAAAAATATCATCATCAATGTATCAAAATCATATATCATAAACCAGAGTGAATCCTCCCAGGCTAAAACAGTGGTGTGTGTCATGCGATCATCCCGAGCCCTTCCATTTGCTAGTGGAAGTACCTGAAACCAAAACTGAAAACCGTAAGCACGAAGCTTAGTGAGCTCCCCAAACTACCACATACCATACACACAACATATCACATAACTTTGGGACTCCGCCCAGCTGCAACGGGACGAACCCGACATCTGCTTACCCGGCATCGGGCTTACCCCAGCACCAGACCACGTCTGGCATCGGACTTCGTCCGACATCGGGCTTGCCCCGACATACATCCAACATATCATGCAACGTAAACAAATAACATAAGCATTTAACTTTCATCGGGCTTGCCCCGACATACAATATATCATATAACATAGCCACATAACATAAGCATATAAACATTCATCGGGCTTGCCCCGTCATCGGACCGGAGTACGGAACATATAACACGTAACATATAGGCTAACATACATCGGGCTTGCCCCGGAATCGGACCGAAGCCCGGAACACAGAACACATAACATGCAAGAATCACAAAGACATCAAGCATACATAAACATTCCTCGGGACCGCCCCGACATCTGATCTTAATCCGGAAAGCATATAACCTACATTGGGCCATGGCCGGCATCGGACCGTAGCCCGAAACTACTAACATCTAAACGGGCCGGCATTGTGGCCTTAGACCCGTTTCTACTAGAGAAAACTCACCTCGTAAAGCTGTCTGCAAAATCTCGCGGTGGGGAATATCTGATAGCGCTCCAATGACTCCCCGACTATCAATATCAAAATAATACTTAATCACAATTTGATAATCCTTCTTAGGGTAAAATGACCATTTTACCCTTGGTCAAAGTCAGCGTTCGGTTAAGGTCAAAGTCAAGGTCAACTCCCAGTCAACCCAAATCGTCGAGTTCCATGCTATCCAGTCTCGTGATAAACTGAGTCAACTCGTCGAGTCCCTTCACAGACTCGTCGAGTTCTATCTTGTACAGATTCGGGACAAAACGAATCAACTCGTCGAGTCCCTCCATGGACTCGCTGATTTCTTTGGTTTTCGAGTCCTAATTATGCCCATCTTGCCGAGTCATTTCCTAAAATCAACGGGTCACTCAAAACCAGAAAAGGTTAGGGAACCACGACTCGACTCGCCGAGTTGCATGAACAACTCGTCGAGTCCCCCATATGCCAAATCCATACAGTCGATTCTAATCAATTCCAATGCCTCCAACTCACAGATATGGACTTTTTAAACTAGCATTATATGTAAAGTTGCTAGCTTTACATGCATGCATGGTGTTATGAAGCTAAAACACCCACCACAAGCTAAAAATGGAGGTCTAAGTCATGGAATAGGGCCATGGCTGAATAAAGCTAGCAACTTTGAGTTTCTAAGGCTCAATAGTGCCCAGATCTGAAGTCCTTACACCACCAAGGGTTTAAATCTCGGGAATGACCTTGGAAATGCCCCAAAAGTGACAATATACAAGCTCAAATGAAGATCTAAGAGAATAGAAACCAAGGTATAAGCTTTATACCTCTATCAAGACAGAAATGTAGTCTAAGCTCTGGATCTTTAGTCTTCCTCTTGCAACTCCAAGTCTTTGCTTCCTTCTTCTAGCTTTAAATCACAAAATGGCAAGAAAATAGCTCAAGATCACTCAAGGTTGATTAGGGTTTCGAGATTAGGGTTTGGAGGTGATAGAGGTTGGGGTGGAGGCCAGATATGATGCTTAAATAGGTGCAAGCCCTAAAGATTAGGGTTTCATCCTGGCAGTCCTACTCGTCGAGTTGAGGCTCCCGACTCGTTGAGTAGGTCACTTAAAACCCGCACATATTCTGCCTTCTACTCGACGAGTTAGGGCCACCAACTTGTCAAGTAGCCCTTCCAAAATGAATAAATAAATAAGTTAAATGCATACCAGGAACCAGGCCTTACATGATTGCACCTGCGGAACACCGTCTCCAATCAAATGTATAATAGGAAATCAAAGACCTTTCTTTTTTTCCCTTTTATTTTGATTTTCTATTTTGGGAATATCCTCTTTGGTGATTTTTGAATGTGATGTTCTTTTGAGCAACCAAATCTCCAATAAACACTCAAAAGGAAAAAACGAGTCATCGGAAAATTCATGTTCAATACTTCTCCGCCTCCTTAACCCTTCCAAAGCAGCGAATCGTCACCACCACCACCCACCACAACCACTGGCATTAGTGACGGTGCCGGAACTGGATCCATATTATGAAGTTGAATCTGTAATTTAAGTGACTTGGATTTTATATTTTCAACTTTCAAATTCCTTTGCCTTTTCATCTCTTCATCTTAACGAATGTATTGCAGCGGTATGGTTTTCCACACCTTTTTCTCTAGATAGCATACAATCGAACCAATTTGATTGACCTGCAAATATAAGAGAATGGGAAGAATAAGGTGGTGGGTAAATAGAGTTGGGTGGGGTTGCTATTTATTTCTTTATTTCTTTTCTTTTAAATAATTTTAATTATAGAAAAATAAAAAAAAATTAAAAGGTGTATATAAGTCATTTCATATGGGTCAGTGACTAACCACGATAGAAATTGAAATCATATGGACCTTTTATGAGACTAAAAAAGGTTAAGGACTAAAACTGTAACACCATGAATCCCAGGTATAAATTTCAAAGCTTTATATTTATGTTTTAGACCTGCTCGACGAGTTGGATGCCCCAACTCGTCGCGTAGAAAAGGATCCGGCCGCGTGAACTGTGGGACCTACTCGACGAGTTGTAGGACCCAACTCGATGAGTTGGAGCTGGAATATGAAACCCTAATTTCCAGGGTTTTGCACCCTATTTAAAGGCTCATTAGCCCCCCCCCCCTCTGCCTCTCTTATCGCCCCCTTGACCTCAGAAAACCCTAATCATGTATTACTCCTCATTTTGTGTGTGTAAAAAGCTTAGAAGGTGGTTTTAGTGAAAGAAGCTTCAAGACTCAAGAGCTTGTATCAAGGAGAAGCTTGTAGATCTAGTACCTAAAGGTACCAAGTTGTTACCTTGATCATTCTAGTGTTAGATCTCCTCATTCAAGGGTTTTAGGCCATTTCTAGCATATTTGTGGGTCATTTCTGGTATTGAGCATGATCTGAAGTTGTAACTTCACATATGGAATCCTCTAATCCCTCATAGTCATAAAGTTATCAAATTTATCAAGATTTGGCCCTTATCTTTAGCTTAAACCTCTTCCTTAGCTTGGTTTTGGCATTTAAGGCCTTACATGCACGTAAAGTTTGCAACTTTATGTGGTAACTATCCCCAAGGAGGTTAGATCTACAATTTGGAGCTTTGGGGTAGCTGTAACATCCCAAGTTTTGTCATTTGTAGTCCCTGGGGATGGAAGGGTAAAGCCATGAAGAGCCTAAGGGCTAAATTGTAATTTTGGGACTAGGAGGAGTACGTTGCGTGTACATAAGGGTACGCTGGCCGTACTCATAATAGAAGGAAACCCTAATATCTCGGGTTGGGGGCTATATAAACATCCTTATGGCTCATTTTCTCTCCTCCTTCTCAGCCTCCATCTTCCAGAAACGTCCCCAAACCCTAGTTCTTGTATGTGAGAGTGAGTTGGTGGGTATTTTGAGCTCTTGAAGGTGAAGCCATTGTAACAAATAGTTGAAGAAGGAGATTGGCTTGTAGATCTGAAGTTGTGTTGTGCCCTAGAAGCTCTAGAAGGTAAAAAGCTTCAAACTTTATGCTTGTAGGTCATGGATCTAGGCTTTCTAGCATTATGGAACCATTTCTTGTCCCAAAAAACCCCAATATGGTGCATGATGCATTTTGGACAAGATAAGTTGTCCTTTCTGGACCTTGAAGAGGTCTTAAGTGATAAAAATGAGGTCCCAATGGCTTAAGATGTCCCATGCATGTAGTAGAAGGGTCTTAATGGATTAAGACCTTGGATTAAGAGCTTTATGGACGTCCAAAGTGATAAAGTTCGAGACTTTATGAGTCCTAGGCACATTTGGTCACTGGATCTGGAGTTTGGGCTTAAGTGCTTAAGCCATTAAGCACTTATTAGGGTTTTGGTGAAACCCTGTGTACACCCTGCGTACTGAGTCAATGACCCCGTTTTCCAGTCAATGTGAGACTCGTGTACGCCCCGCGTAGCCTTGGGGTACGCCCAACGTACGCCTTCTGTGGACTTTTGGTGATTTGGGCTACTTTTTGGGCTAGTAGGGTTTGGGCCTTGCTGGACTTTCTGAGTAGATATGTTTTGGACCAGTTTTGGTGATAGTGGATCATGGGGTTAAGCCCAATAAGGAAGTTGGGCCCAATTTAGTAAATTAGGCCAATAATGGGCCTTGCATAGAGACTTTCAAGGTTATGGACTTGGAATTGGGCCTTGGCCCAATAAAAGAGAATGGACATGATGGATTGAGTGGACCCTTAGCCAAGATTGTTATGTTGTGTAATGAATTGGTATTTATCATGTGATAGTTCGGGATTTCCGGTGAGATAGCGATTTGGGAGTTGATACTTCAGTTCAGGTCGACATTGCGAGGTGAGTTATCCTCACTATATCAACATGGTCTAAGGCATCAAGGCCGACCCTTTCTCAGATTGTATACTGGTTTGTTTGATATGTTTATTGATCTGTTAGATCGGCATCCTGGTAATTAGGAAGATATTATGTTTAGTGACCTGGTTTAGGTTGGTATCCTGGTATATAGGATGATGCTATGTTAGTGACTAGTTAGGTCGGTATCCTGGTTGTAGGATGTTGCTATACTATATGATTTGTTAGATCGGTTTGTTTGTCTATAGACTGTTATGTGATTATATGTTATACGTGCACATGGTTGTTTGATCGGGGGTTGGGTTGAGGCGGGTCTTGCTTTGTGCTGTAGGCCAACATACCCAGGGAGGACCGGATAGACTGCATATCCGGGAGGGCACATAGTCAGGCCGAAGGCCCGACGAGCGGTCCGAATATGCTAAAGGCCCTAAGAGGGCGGTCCAGACGTGCCGAGGCTTGGAGAGTGGGCCAGATAGAATGAAGGCCCGGTATGGGCGGTCTAGTCATACTATAGACTCAGAGAGTGGACCAGGTGGACTGAAGGCCCGGTGCGGGCAGACCAGTCACACTGTAGACTCGAGATGCATGGTTGTTCTGTATTTGTTGATATGATATGATTATGGTTATATGAGGTTGGTATTTTGGGGGGTAACTCACTAAGCCTTCGGGCTTACAGTTTCAGTTTATTGTTTCAGGTTTAGCGGATGACCGCAGGAAGGCGAAGGCGTGACCGTACACTTCCTCGATCGATGATTATGATTTACGGGAACTCTGATGTTTAAACTATTTTGAAAACAAATTGTAATAACTGAATGGTTTTAAATATTTGAAAAGGTTTTAAATTGGCTCGAATTTTTATGGACGTTACAAGTTGGTATCAGAGCTTTGGTTTGAGTGAATTGGAGGAACACTCGTGTGAATCCAGTCTCAAATCAAGGAAAGATTTTAAAAATGATTTTAAATGGTTTTCAAAATAAGTAAAAGAGGATGCGAAGTGTACGATCATCCGGAGCCAGTAAGTAGACCCCAAAATTGTTGGATTAGGTGTCTAAGTTCATAACTATTTCTGGGATGTACTTGACCCGATTAGCATGGTCCATTTGGGTTGCATGGCATTGTAACACTTGGATAGACTAAATGAGAGAAAGGACACTAAAGGATTATTAATATATTATAAGTTCTAATATATTAATAATATTATTTAATTAGTATTGATCAAAGAATTAATTTGGAATTAATTAAGTGATCAAAAAGAGACTAACTAAATATATGGGGTTGATTATGTAAATCATCTATTCTTGTATAGTGGGCTAATGATCCATGGTTTGTATGGATTGGGTTAAAAACCATAATGTGCTCCATGGATAATCCATGGAGGTTACAAACCCATGGATCATGGAATATGAAAAGCCATGACAATTAGGGTTTACATGGTGTAACCCTAATTGTGCCACAACTATATAAAGAACCCCATGCAAGCAAAATCGGGACTACTACTTGTACAAGATAGAGGGCTAGCCGATTTTGAGGTTAAGTGAACTTCTCTCAAGTCTATTCCAAGAGTTGTAGTGTTGTGTGAGACATTTGAGGCATCACACTTGAGGTGCTAGGCTCACAAGGTTCTCAAGGAATCCAAACTACAAAAGGTATGTTCTTCTTCTAGCATTTATGTTTTAAAGTTCACCATGCTATGTTAGATAGTTGAAGAGCCTTGGAAAATCAATTTTGCATGTATCATAGTAAAACATAGATCCAAGGTTTCTTGGGTTGCATGTACACCTTAGGAGTGTTAGAATGCTCAAAACCCAACAGTGGCATCAGATCCTAGGCATGTTTGTTTGATACATGATGCAAAATTGTGAAAAAACGCAGTTTTTCTGCACTCTGCAGCATGAACTCGCCGAGTCCATGGGGGACTCGACGAGTCCATGACCAAATTCATCCTACTCGTCGAGTAGGTTCGTGCACTCGACGAGTAGGAGCCCCTGAATGCAGATTTTCGAGTTTTGCTGCTGGAAATGGACTAGAAACATTACCCTAAACTGTTTTGGTGTTATAAAACTTGTTTTAGATGGTGTAATGGTTATGCTAATCCATTTTCAATGGCTATTATCAAAATTTCAAGTTTTATATGGTTTATTTATGATTCTTGAAATAGTTGATATGCATGTTCATGAACTTATGAGTTTAGAAGATCATAGGAATTATTTGTAACTTGCTTTTTAGTTTAATTTTTGATCATTATGTTTTTTTTAATGAAATCCATAATTTGTCCTCAAGTTATGGATTACCAAAAGTCACTCTTTTAAAGTCCATTATTAAACACATAGGTTACATAAAATGAAAAGTCTCTCATTTTATTAATCCATTAACTCATAAGTTATGAAAGATGAAAAGTTTTGAAAGGTACAAAACTTGCCCTCAAGTTTTGGAACATGTAAAGTCACTTTAAAAAAAAACTTTAGTTCCAACCCCTAGAATTTTAAAAGTTAAAATTCAACCCTTATACTTTATAATATTATAAGTTTATATATATATATATATATATATATATATATATATATATATATATATATATATATATATATATATATATATATATATATATATATATATATATATATATATATATATATATATATGTATAAGAACAAGTCGTTTTACCGTTAGTAGGCCTCATTCACGAAGCCGGTCTATAAGGGGGGTATAAGGTTGTTGACTATAAAATGGCAGCTTAATGGGTGTCCACTCTCACCCACCGCTTCCTTGATCGGTGGAGTGTCGTTAGCCGAACGGGTAAGACAAGGACTTTAACTATTCATTAAAAGTATGATGAAAAATAAAGTAACTAAATGTTTTATAAATTCCCAATCTTAGTTACTTTAGGAAAATGTGAATAAGGTGCTAACCCATGAAATTACACTTTGCACTTTGATTAAGTCGTTAGTGGAGCGTGTGTGGTTAACCGGCACACTAACCTGGACTTAACAAGGTAGGCAAAGGGTAACTTAATGTTTATCATAGTATCGATGGAGCGCGTGTTGTTAACCGGCACATCGATTGAGGGGTAAATATTAAGGGTACCAAGTAATTTGCATGGTTACTTCACACCTTGTTTTGTGATCCTCGGCATACTAGTCACAAAACCTGAAGGGCACACTCGAGATTGAAACATGCCATTGAAAGTTCAATGAATCTCAAAGAATCTAGGAGTTTCAAAACCAATTAAAACCTAATAATTTATTTCGTTTTTCATGGTGGAAATTGGTGAATCGTCATTCACCTACCTTCAAATATTTTATAGCTTGGATTACGACATCTCTTTTCTAAGTTATAAAATATTGTGTTGGGTCCTAGCCTTAATATTTCATATTGGGTGCTATATTAAGGACTTAAATCAACTAACTTGAATATCTCCCATTGTAGATGTCTGGTTTAGACAACTATGATCTTCCCAAATCTCATGGAAATCATACTTCTCTACCTCCACCTCCTCCATTTATTCTCCCTGACCCACAAGTTCGAAGATTGGAAAAATTCAAGGTCACTCAAGCCCTACTAGCAATGAAACATAAAGATGGAAGACCTGTGTGCACTCATGTCTTAGGGATGAAGTCACACATTGACAGGTTGAGAATGTTGGGTGCCGTTGTCCCAAGGAAGTTGGCTATTGACTGGGTTCTTCAGTCACTTCCTGAGTCATATAGTGAGTTCATTAAGAACTACTATGTGACAGATCACGACATGACCCTAATAGATCTATCTTATTTGCTTGTTGCTGCTGAGTCAGAAATGATGTGGCACAATGGTCAAGTAAATATGGGTTAAGGTCTATTTCTCAAACTTCCATGGACATTGACAATGGTAACATTGGAAGTCCAGAAAAGCTTTCTCTTCCTAATGGAAAGGGATCGGCCTTGGTCAACCCGGTTGACCAAAAGGTAAAGGAAAAAAGCTAAGTCTGTGATAGTCCCGTGTACCATTCCCAAAGAGTCTATATGTTTTCATTGTCAAGAGAAGGGGCATTGGTTGTGAAACTGCCCTAACTACCTGAAAGATTTAAGAGAAAAAAAATCAAAAAGGTTTGACTCTGCTTCAGGTAAGTCCACTATCTAACTCTGTTAAGTTCCTTATTGATGATTCTTAATACAAAATGTGACTCAGTTACATTTTGGTGTTTGGCAGGATCAAGCAAAGGGAAGGAAACTTAAAGAAAGAGTATGCTGAATCTAATCACGAAGATGGATTTCAATCGCATGGTTCAAAGATCAGATTCTTGAGCTACTACTTAGGAGTTATGATAGATTGCTAGAAAATATGTAAATAGCATAGTTTTCATTTAAAGTTGCATTATAAGGAAAAAGTTTTTCCGCATTTATAAATAAATAAAATTTTGTTTTATTTTATTATATCTCCTTGCAATGACATTTTATGAAAAATTGATGTTTGTATGGTTCTAGCAATAATGGAAATGTGAATTTGATTCTTTCATTTGTGGTAGTGTCTAAATTTACCAAATAAAGAAGATTCTCATCAACCAAGTTTCAAATTGGATCGAAACTTGGAATCATGTAAGTTATACAGTATGATGAATGAGAATTTTCATCTTTGAAAAATTAAGACTAATTCCTTGTTTACATGTATATGTGAGTCAAGTGAAGGACTAAGGGAGCCAGTACACATTCTTGTGCACTGGTCAAGGTCCACCACAAAAGATCGATAAGACTATTCGTTATGATTTACTAAAGTTGAGTAAATATGGTTATACTTGCCAGTTTAAGTATAATTCTGAAACATTGGAAAAGTTTCGATGTATGGCAGGACGAATGAGAAGAATCAAATTAGGCAGAAAGATAAAAGTTTCTCAAATCTGAAAAGATGGGAGAGTACTTTAGTATCATGTTTTGTGATCTTCTTAATGATTAAGAAACCATATCACAATTGGTCCTCTAAGGACATCTTAGTGCATTCTTATGGCTAAGAAGAGGAATCATGAATTATTGAAGTTGTTAAATCAAGAAGATGAGTCATATTTCGTTCCAAAACAAGTCTTAGAGACATACTCCAAGATTGTAACTTGAGTGACATATCTTAAAGAAAGGTTTATAACACTTGTCAAATATAAGAGTAAAATGTGTCCTACTCTAGTACATTTGAAATTGGTAGGTTGTTATGTTTTGGATAAAACAAAGACCAACTAAGGCCAATTGTGTGAAGTGTTTGTCTTGATAAAGAATCTGCACTATCTCTTGAATATTTGGCAAGTGAGTCTTATATGTCAAGAGGACAGTAGGAGTCTTAAAGATCTTGGAAAAGCTTCCAGATCTAATCAAGAAGAAAAAAACTATAGTTTATCACTAGCACACGACTTGAGGTTTATAACTTATCATGATGACATATTCCTATTTTTGTGCCCATTCCAGTTAAAGTTGGCATTGCATATGAGTTCTGAGAGTTCTCAATTGGTTGCATAACAACTTGGAAGCAATGGCAGGCCCGTGCGCTGCCATATGGCAAGAAGTTAAGACTGCACTAGTTCAATCCATAAGAGTTTGGATTTGTCACTAACCTTGTCTTGTGATTATGGTTTGACAAATTCACATGGATAGGAACACATACACCATAAAATCTAAGTGTCATAAGGTTTCTCTCTGGATCATGAAAATGATGGTGAGGAAACGCTTTCACTAAGTAGATTTTAAGTAGATAGCAATTGTGATATTTGCATTCTCAAAGTCGTTAGTGGAGCGTGTGTGGTTAACCGACACACTAACATGGACTTGTGAGAAATGGCAAAGGTCTAAACAATTGAGACTATGATTACGACATCCCTTTTCATAGTTCTGAAAATTTTTAGACACACATGTGTGCTATCTAAGGAAAGGTGTATGATTTTGATAAAGTTTTATCAAAGCATCTCGTATCAGAAATATGAACTTTGGTAAGAAGGTCAATAAAGTATTGATTTCTAGAAGTCCAGCTGATTTCTGAGTACATGTCAAAGCTAGTGGGAGCATAAGTGTTATGCTAATAATCATCATGCAAGTGGGAGCATGATAATTATAATAAGTGTTGCAAGTTAGAATGTTAATTATAGAAAAACAAAATGTTTCAATTGGGAAAAAGTTGTTTTGCTATAATTAAGGGAGAGAAAATTATACTTCATTTCAGTTCTAAAAGCTTAGATTGAGGTTTTAATCATCTTTAGTCAAGGATATATATATATATATATATATATATATATATATATATATATATATATATATATATATATATGAATTTTATGTTGGAATGGCTCAACATAAGAAAATTCTATATATGGGTCCATTATTTGCGTTCTAAAATTCGATTATGAGTACGACATCCTTTTTATGATTACGACATCCTTTTTCATAATCTGAATTATGAGAACTTGGCAAATAGAAATAGAAATATTATAGTAAAAGACTGGTCTAGTATCATGTCTTTATGAATCGTGTCCCATATGCTTCAGATATAGGATCGATTGCATGTGCTATAACATTCATATGTTCTAAATTTTTCCAAATGCCCAGAGCATTAAGAGGGAAAAAGTAGTAGAACTAGATATGACTAATTTGATTAAGCAATTGTCGAGGACAATCTAAGGTTTACCAAAGATTGGTTGCTCAGGGACAGTTGAAAGTATATTGGTAATTTTGGAAGGACCACATTGACATATTCTGAAAAGAGGCAACTATTGTTCAGGAGTAATAGTCAAAAGGGGAATATGGAAATGTTCCCATAGGTGGAAGTTATTCATTAAATCTATGTAAGATTAGGAAACTTAGTGCAAGAAGAATGTTCAAAGCAATGAACTTTGAATATGAGACTTCGTTTCCATGGAGTTGATCTCCATTGGAATACTCTGTAATGTCTGTTGACAAGTCTTTGTGACTTTGTGCATAATTATTACAAGAGGACCAATGCATATAAGTTTAGAATCTAACAGATTTAGGTAAATGGCAGGAATTTGGAATTCTTGCATTTGCGGTAACGATTTGGGATTGTGAAATGAGTATCATTGGAATTATGTTCAATCGATCTATTTCACAGAGTAAAGATCATAGACAAACTTACTGTGCATACTTGTAGTATGGCATAACTAATGTTTGGAAAAACATAGTGTGCATACTTGGTGTATGGCATGACTAGTGTTTAGAAAAAACCATAGTGTACATGCTTGGAGCATGGGACAACTATTGTTTTAATTCAAGTATAAAGTTGATAGTTTGAAACAGTATGCAATGAATAATGTGTAATCAATATGGTGATAAATAAAAGATGTTCTATTTATATTCAAAAGTTCTGAGACCATATTTGATTCGATTATTCTTGTGTTTCACTTTTCATGTTTTGACTTCCAGAATAACTAGGTCATTCTTCCCGAATGACTAAGTTATTCAAACCATCCACAGTCGGTCATATGTTGGAAGTAGATATGAATCAAGACTGTCATGAAGCTGGATTGCAGATGTCCAAGGTATGGGACATAACACGAGTTGCTGCAACATTCATGAGTGCTCATAAGTTCTGAGTATTGGATTCAATCCACGGTCACTGGTATCACTTCATGGAATTTATCTCGAGTGACCGTGAGACGGTAATATCATATAAGTCTTCAAACCTAGAGATATGACTTGTTGCCTATGAGTTGGTTATACATTGATTGTACGAAAACGCATTGGTAACTCGATGTTATAAAATGTGCCTTTGTGTATGATTCAACAAGTAGTAGAACAAGCATATGAGTCGAAGTTTATCTGTTCCTTCTTGGATTCGAAGCGATATCTGGGCCCCTCGATGATTTTGTGTTGACCCATGTACCGGGCCCGGTCAGAACTAAGTTGATGTGTTCAATTAAGTTCTATGTCAAACAAATCGGAAATCGGGAAACAAACTGCTGGACAATAAGTATGACATTGTTGCATGTATTTGTCCGGCTGATATCTACAACAGAGGATTATATGATCACTTATCTTAAATGGCGTATCATCATCATCTCAGTTCCGCGAGACCTTGAAAGAGCTACGATTGCTGATCGGTTCCTGACGTTATTCTTGCAGATATAGTTATTAGACTTATCCAAGTGGGAGACTGTTGGATTAGGTGTCTAAGTTCATAACTATTTCTGGGATGTACTTGACCCGATTAGCATGGTCCATTTGGGTTGCATGGCATTGCAACACATGGATAGACTAAATGAGAGAAAGGACACTAAAGGATTATTAATATATTATAAGTTCTAATATATTAATAATATTATTTAATTAGTATTGATCCAAGAATTAATTTGGAATTAATTAAGTGATCAAAAAGAGACTAATTAAATATATGGGGTTGATTGTGTAAATCATTTATTCTTGTATAGTGGGCTAATGATCCATGGTTTGTATGGATTGGGTTAAAACCCATAAGGTGCTCCATGGATAATCCATGGAGGTTACAAACCCATGGATCATGGAATATGAAAAGCCATGACAATTAGGGTTTACATGGTGTAACCCTAATTGTGCCACAACTATATAAAGAACCCCATGCAAGCAAAATCGGGACTACTACTTGTACAAGATAGAGGGCTAGCCGATTTTGAGGTTAAGTGAACTTCTCTCAAGCCTATTCCAAGAGTTGTAGTGTTGTGTGAGACATTTGAGGCATCACACTTGAGGTGCTAGGCTCACAAGGTTCTCAAGGAATCCAAACTACAAAAGGTATGTTCTTCTTCTAGCATTTATGTTTTAAAGTTCCCCATGTTATGTTAGATAGTTGAAGAATCTTGGAAAATCAATTTTGCATGTATCATATTAAAACATAGATCCAAGGTTTCTAGGGTTACATGTACACCTTAGGAGTGTTAGAATGCTCAAAACCCAACAAAAATACCATGCAATTATTTGATTATGTAATATGTTAGAACAGCATGCTAGTACTAGGCTAGGGATCTTCAAGAATTGAATGATAGAATTGTCTGATTACATGATGCTTGATAGCCTAGAGTTTTCCTTATATGAAATTGACATCATTACTGTAGTTGCTTAGTGTATGCGTCATGGCTGTACATAATTAAGATCTTATAGCCTGAGAATGTTTGGTTTGGCCTTATTTCATGTTCTTGTATGATGAAGGGCTTAGGGTAGGATCAGGTATTCGAAAGTATATAGGGTCCAACATTATGTATCGCTAGCATACACTAGTGCTGCAGGGTTGGTGGAAGTTTCATGGATGGGTGGGTAGTGAGAGGCAGGGAGGCCAGTTACAAGATATTTATCATTCCTCTAGGAGTGAGTATTGAGTGCTCGCTATGATTATGTATATTGTTAGGGCGTTGTGATGATACTTGAGACAAATATGGGTAGGTGTGGAAGGTAGTATGGGCCCGTACTATTGAAAGCACAGGACCCATATACGTAGCAAGGAAGTCACAACCCCTAGGGTTGGGTTGGGAGTTGGTCCCCTGTCATTATATGGATTATAAGAGATCTTTATGGAGTCTTACCAGAGTGGTGGTTACGAGACGTCTTGAGACAGGATCCAGGTTAGGATCGGGAGCTGGCAGCCAGGATAGGCTAGCATTTTCAGAGGATCGTGTTAGTGAGATCATCCAGGAGGAGGTGATCAAGATTGTCCGAGGACAGTTGCCAAAGATGTGCGGGTTTATTAAGACCTCCATGGTTGAGTATTTCTACGAGCGCTATGCAGCCCTTGCTGAGACGGCTGCTGCAGCAGCTGTATCTACGGCAGGGGGAGGAGCTGGTTGAGCTTTCTAGTGCTGGGACATATTCTGATGAGCAGAGGACTACAGTTACTTGAGATTAGGGAGATATTTTGTACTCATTACATTCCGCGGGCTGAGCGGGAGTGGCTATCACAGGAGTGTCTGGATTTGAGGTTTCGGGGGGTTTTGCTCGAGGCCGGAATGCGAGTCGCGGGGACTCCGGAAAGGAGTGATGATTATGTTCAGCTGGAGTTTTGCAACTGGAAGTAGAATGGTTAATTGAAGGATTGGACTGTCGTTTTATCGGGCAAAGATTGTGCCCTTTCAGTTTTCGAGCTCGAAGGAGTGAGCAGGCTTGTGACCCCAGGATCAGGTTGTATTCCAGCTCGGGGTCAGTTGGTTGCAGGGGTTAGTGACAGTATTTGAGCGCCGGTGAATGCAGGTGGGTCGATGTGGCATAAGTATTTTGTGAGGTACGGTTTGCCTTGGATCTCTTGTATCAGACGGTAAGGATCGATTATGCGACCTATTGCACTTTTGAGATTGTAGACTATGTCTTGGGAGTAATTTGTAGCCCAGTTTAGGGCAGAGATTGCTTCAGCTACTGCATATCAGTTGTTGACGTTTGAGCGGGTGAGTGAGTCAGGGTGCGAACCCTGAATGAAATGATTTCTAGATCCTGTGGCGGGAGACTTGTTTGAAGTACCTTTGGAAAAGGGGTATTATGTGGGAGGTCTGCGGATAGGGTCCCACAGAAGAGTTATTCTGCATTATCAAGATTCAGTGGTTTTAGCAACCGTTCGTGATTGACGGACGAAAGCACCAGGGGAAGTAGCCCGTCGCCGAGGTATTAGTTGGAGTATCTATCTTTTGGTCTTCAGGACGTGAGTGTGGGGTCATTCAAGCATTAGTGATTGTTGGTTTCTCTGGGATTCAGGAAGTGTTCATCAGGTTCTTAGAAGTGTATGATCATTTGGGATTGGCTAGTAATGGAACACTAGATAGAAAGAGTTGGTTGTCATCAGATCGATTGTTTGGAAGTGAGAAGGATTGGGAATCCTCCAATCATCATGTATCGTGAAGACTTAGGTGCTGTTTGTTTTTTGTCTGCAGATCTGCGTGACCACTTTTGTCTGCGTCGCGCAGACCACGCGCAGACATATGCATTCGCAGACCGTTTGTTTTTTGAAAGTGCACAGACCTAAAGACATCTGCGCGAGGCCTTCTTGGCGCAGACATGCACCAATGTCTTCTAAGGTCTTCACAAGTCCAATAAACCTAAACCAAAACAAATAAAAAAAACATACACATTTTTTTTTCTTTCGGCACCTCCTAATCCATCATATTGAAAGTATAAGTTATTATAACTTTTTTATTTTATGTTTATTTAATTATTAATGTATATATCTGTTTATTGATTTTTTTCAATAATATTAAAAGAAAAAAAATAGAACATTAAAACCATGTTTCTACTTTTATGATGTGCGACTAGAATTTAAAAAAAAAATGTGATATGCCTATTGTTTAAGACCAAAACAATGAGTTATATTAAAGTATTTATAAAAACATTGCATTTTGATTCTAATATGAATTATATAAGCCATTAATAATTTTTGTATTTATAAAAGCATTGCATTTCGATTCTAATATGAATTGTTATTGTAAAACCAATTTTTTTTATTGTATGACTAATTTAGTTGCATGAATTTTACTTTGAGTGTTTTATGACTATTATTATTAAAATTTTGGTGTTGAAAAATCATTTAAGTTTGTAAAATTATTTTATTTAAAATTCAGTTTATTTCAGCAGCCTGCAGACTTTAAAAAACAAACAGTCTTCCTATTGTAGACTGCAGACGTTTGGTCCACCTCTTCAGCTGCAGAGGCTTGCAGATATGGTCCGCAGACTGCAGACATTTTGGCTTCAGAAAAACAAACAACACCTTAGTCGAAGCTAAGTGGGGGAGAATCGTGTCGAGATACAGAAGCAGGAGCGGTGTTGAAAATGGGTTAAGTTTCGCATCGTGGTCAGGAAGGAAGACAACCCAAGTGGCTGTTTGGTTTGAGGGTTGTGTGAGTTGGGAGTTCAGTAAAACTCCCTAGCATGTGTATCATGTTTTCTTGGTGCTTGATAACAGAAGTTGGGGAACCAGGTTGGAGTTCTAGTCATGAATTGAGTTCAGTTCGAGTATTCGGTCGAGGGTGTGCTCGACTCTGAGGGTTTTTGGATTGATAGATTGAGGGTTTTGTTGGCTGCCAGGGCTCGACAGTACTTTAAGCACGGGTGTGCGGGTTATTTAGCATATATGGTAGACACGCGGATCAGGGAGCAGACCACGGGTTTCCGAGAGGGTGGACGATCGACATGAGGCATAGGGTTAGTCCGGGGTTAGAGTCCACAGAATGGATCAGGAGTTCGGAACCCCAAGTGGATGAGAACAATCTTCATGGGAGAGATCACCAGGAGGGGTGGTCCAGGGAGATGCTCAACAGTTTAGAGCGGTCCGGATAGACTGAAGGCCGGTGGGGCGTACCGGTCAGGCCGAAGGCTCGGAGAACGGTCCAGACAGGCTGAAGGCCCAGAGAGGCGGTCCAGACATGCTAAAGGTTCTGAGAGTGGTCCATATAGACTGAAGGCCTGGTGAGGCGGTCCAGTCATGATGAAGACTGTATGTGTGTTAGTAGATCTATGTGCAGGTATTAAGTATGCTGCCATGCGATAGCAATCAGTAGGTCTGTCCCCAAGTATTAAACATGCTGATGGAGTATGCTGAAGACTTTGTATGGGTTTTGTTAGTTATATGATCAGGTTCTGAGTATATATGTGTTATGGGGTAGCAACTTGTTCTACAAGTGGATAGTGTGGGGTGAGGTTTCAGTACTGTGACGCTTGTTGGTGTTATGAAGGACATTGATTAGGCCCTCTTGGGAAATGGAGGAGATGGGAATCTCCAGGATGGAGCGTTGGGACAACTGAAGTGACGACATCAGTGTCGATAGGTTATCGGGAACATTACAGTCATAGGTTGTGGGCAAAGAGATTGTGTTGATTATGTCTTTTGTAGGAGCGCGTTCGGGTTAGATCTTTCTCCTGATCGTCTATGGCGACACATTATATGTGGGTAGGGTTGAGGCAGTCCTGATCTATGCAGTAGGCCAAGATACCCAGTGCGGGCCGACTGAAAGTCGTAGGCACGGAGGCTCAAGAGGAGTGGTAGGGTTGAGGCGGTGGGCCAACAAACCCTAAGAGTTTCAAGTCGATGGTTGAATTGATTCGACATGTTGGTATTTCAATCTAGGGAATTCCATCCCGAGGATGACCGGACCCTATGATTAATTTGACTTGGCATATTGGTATTACCACCAGAAGGGTGGTATGGGATATATATGAGTGTCGTACTGGTGGGCCGGTAGTGGTAGGTATGTTGTTGGTGGTAATCGCTTGCGGGACTGTATTCTATGGAAGTGGTGGATGGCAAGGAACGACATGGTAAATTATCATCGGTATTAAGTGGACATCTTTTTCTGATGGTCTATTAGATGGCATGTTGTGCTTGATCGGGCTGAGGCGGTCCTGTTCTATGCAGTAGGCCAAGATACCTGGTGCGGACCAACTGTAAGTCGTAGGGGCAGGGATTCAGCAGAATATGACCCAAGGTTCTATTCCGGGTAGGAACTTCAGGTTCCCAGGGCTGAATAGTCTGTTAGTAGTAATGGGAAGAGAGCTAGTGATGGATAGTATGAGTGGTCGGCCAGGGAGTCAGACCGAATCCAGATTTCCAGATTGCGGGTTTTAGGTGGTGAAGGATTGTGTGCCGGATGGGATTGTGGAATCGTCTTCTCTGGGATGAAAAGATTCCCATTGGGTTTAGTCTCCTTCGAAAGTCGTCAGATGTCATGGTTGTGGAGGTGCCCCTCAGGATGTCGCGTTACCAGGGATGGTAAGGAATGATTTCGAGGACGAAATCGAATTTAAGTGGGGGAGAGTTGTAACATCCCAAGTTTTGTCATTTGTAGTCCCTGGGGATGGAAGGGTAAATCCATGAAGAGCCTAAGGGCTAAATTGTAATTTTGGGACCAGGAGGAGTATGCTGCGTGTACATAAGGGTACGTTGGGCGTACTCATAATAGAAGGAAACCCTAATATCTCGGGTTGGGGGCTATATAAACATCCTTATGGCTCATTTTCTCTCCTCCTTCTCAGCCTCCATCTTCCAGAAACATCCCCAAACCCTAGTTCTTGTGTGTGAGAGTGAGTTGGTGGGTATTTTGAGCTCTTGAAGGTGAAGCCATTGCAACAAATAGTTGAAGAAGGAGATTGGATTGTAGATCTGAAGTTGTGTTGTGCCCTAGAAGCTCCAGAAGGTAAAAAGCTTCAAACTTTATGCTTGTAAGTCATGGATCTAGCCTTTCTAGCATTATGGAACCATTTCTTGTCCCAAAAAACCCCAATATGGTGCATGATGCATTTTGGACAAGATAAGTTGTCCTTTCTGGACCTTGAAGAGGTCTTAAGTGATAAAAATGAGGTCCTAATGGCTTAAGATGTCCCATGCATGTAGTAGAAGGGTCTTAATGGATTAAGACCTTGGATTAAGAGCTTTATGGACGTCCAAAGTGATAAAGTTCGAGACTTTATGAGTCCTAGGCACATTTGATCACTGGATCTGGAGTTTGGGCTTAAGTGCTTAAGCCATTAAGCACTTATTAGGGTTTTGGTGAAACCCTGCGTACGCCCAACGTAAGGTTCTATACGCCCAGCGTACTGAGTCAATGACCCCGTTTTCCAGTCAATGTGAGACTTGTGTACGCCCCGCGTAGCCTTGGGGCCTTGTTGGACTTTTCACGATTCTTGGTGATTTGGGCTACTTTTTGGGCTAGTAGGGTTTGGGCCTTGCTGGACTTTCTGTGTAGATATGTTTTGGACTAGTTTTGGTGATAGTGGATCATGGGGTTAAGCCCAATAAGGAAATTGGGCCTAATTTAGTAAATTGGGCCAATAATGGGCCTTGCATAGAGACTTTCAAGGTTATAGACTTGGAATTGGGCCTTGGCCCAATAAAAGAGAATGTACATGATGGATTAAGTGGACCCTTAGCCAAGATTGTTATGTTGTGTAATGACTTGGTATTTATCAGGTGATAGTTCGGGATTTCCGGTGAGATAGCGATTTGGGAGTTGATACTTCAGTTCAGGTCGGCATTGCGAGGTGAGTTATCCTCACTATATCAACATGGTCTAAGGCATCAAGGCCGACCCTTTCTCGGATTGTATACTGGTTTGTTTGATATGTTTATTGATCTGTTAGATCGGTGTCCTGGTAATTAGGACGGTATTATGTTTAATGACCTGGTTTAGGTCGGTATCCTGGTATATAAGATGATGCTATATTAGTAACCAGTTAGGTTGGTATCCTGGTTGTAGGATGTTGCTTTACTATATGATCTGTTAGATCGGTTTGTTTGTCTATAGACTGTTATGTGATTATCTGTTATATGTGCACATGGTTGTTTGATCGGGGGTTGGGTTGAGGCGGGTCCTGCTTTGTGTTGTAGGCCAACATACCCAGGGCGGACCAGATAGACTGCAGATCCGGTGTGGGCAGTCTAGTCATACTATAGACTCAGAGAGTGGACTAGGTGGACTAAAGGCCCGGTGCGGGCGGACCAGTCACACTGTAGACTCGAGATGTATGGTTGTTCTGTATTTGTTGATATGATATGATTATGGTTATATGAGGTTGGTATTTTCGGGGTAACTCACTAAGCCTTCCAGCTTACAGTTTCAGTTTATTGTTTCAGGTTCAGCAGATGACCGCGGGAAGGCGAAGGTGTGACCGTACACTTCCTCGATTGATGATTATGATTTATGGGAACTCTGATGTTTAAACTATTTTGAAAACAAATTGTAATAACTGAATGGTTTTAAATGTTTGAAAGGTTTAAATTGGCTCGAATTGTTATGGACGTTACAGTAGCTTAAAAACGTCTGAATGAGAAATTGCTGAAAGAACTTGACGAGTTGGATAGCCAAATCGACGAGTTAAGAAGGGTTTTCCGTCTTTCTGGATTCTGCATGAACTCGGAGAGTTGTGAGTTGACTCGATGAGTTGGTCAGGGTTTTCCCGACATTTTGGACACTGCATGGACTCGACGAGTTGTTTGGAAACTCGGCGAGTCAACTGGGCTTTTCTCGATTCTTTGAGTTCTGAAGGAACTCGACGAGTCAGTAAGCTGCACTCGACGAGTTGGGTCAACATGGACTGTTGACCTTGATTGTTGACTTTGACTTTGACTAAAGGTAGACCAGTTGGACTTTTGAAGGTATTTTGGTAATTTGGGATCTTGATGGACCTTGTCCTATGGTGGTTATAGGTGGTGGAGTTTGTGGCTGTGATTCGGGAGTTTGATTTTATCACTACAGATCGACATTGTGAGGTGAGTTTTTTCTCACAACACTCAAGGGTCGAAGGTACCAAGGCCGACCCTTTGGATTGTTATCCTGCTTTATTGTTAGTATGATCTGTTAGATCGGTATCCTGGTAGATAGGATGTTTCTATGTAGTTATGATCAGTTAGATCGGTATCCTGGTAAATAGGATGTTGCTATGCTTAGTGATCTTTAGATCAGTATACTATTATGTGATTATCTGATATAGGTGTACATGATTGATTGGTGGTTGAGGCTTATCTGCTTTGTGCCTGAGCCAACAGACCAGGGCATTCCATCCCGATGGTTGTGGACCGAGAGTATTCCATCCTGAGGATGATTGGACTCATAGTATGCGGGCATTCCAACCCGATGGTTGTGGGCCGAGGGTATACCATCCCGAGGATGATTGGACCCATAGTATGTTGGCATTCCAACCCGATGGTTGAGGGTCTGGGGCATTCCAACCCGGTGGTTGATTAGGCCCATAGTGTATATGTGTGTTATTTGTTGTACGATTATTTTGGAGGAAATCACTAAGCTCCGGGCTTACAGTTTTGGATTTTGTTTCAGGTACTTCAGATGATTGCGAGAAGACGAAGGCGTGATCGTGCACCTCCTCACATTTTTATGATTCGACTTATGGGATACTCTGATATGAAACTATTTTGAAAACAAATTGTAATAATTAAAGGTTTTTGAATGCTTGAAAAGTTTTAAATTGGCTTGAATTTTATGGATGTTACAAGTTGGTATCAGACCCTTAGTTTGAGTGAATTGGAGGAACACTCGTGTGAATCCAGTCTCAAACTAAGGAAAAGATTTTCAAAATGGTTTTCAAATGGTTTTCAAAATATTAAAGGAGGATGCAGAGTGTACGATCAACCATAGCCAATAAGTAAACCCCAAAATACCATACGGATATATAATATTGTGATATGTTATAAAAACATGCTAGTGATAGGCTAGGGATCTTCAGGAATTGCATGATAGAATTGCCTGATTATATGATGCCTGGTAGCCTAGGGTTTTCTTTATATGAAATTGACATCATTACTATAGTTACTTGGTGTATGCATCATAGTTGTACATAATTAAGATCTTATAGCCCGAGAATGTTTGGTTTCGCTTTATTTCCTGTTCTTGTTTGATGAAGGGCTTAGGGTAGGATCGGATATTCGGGTGTCTATGGGGTCCATCGTTATATATGGCTAGCATACACTAGGGCTGCAGGGTTGGTGGAAGTTTCATGGATGAGTTGTGCGGGGTCAGTCGGCCAGTTATGAGATGTTTAGCCTTCCTCTAGGAGTGAGGATTGAGCGCTCGCCTATGCGTATGTATATTGTTAGGGCATTGTGATGATACTTGATGCAAATATGGGTAGGTGTGGAAGGTAGTATGAGCCCGTACTACTGAAAGCACAAGACCCATACGCGTAGCAAGGAAGTCATAACCCCTATGGTTTAGTTGGGAGTTGGTTCCACGTTGTTTATGCGGATTATCTGATATTTTCCTGGTGTATTTTCAGTATGGTGGTTACGAGGCGATTCGATACCGGATCCGCGTCAGGATCAGGAGGTGGCAGCCAAGATAGGCCATCATTGATAGAGGCTCGTGTTAGGGAGATCATCCGCGAGGAGGTGGTCGAGATTGTCCGGGGTCAGATTCCGGAGATGTTTGGGTCTATCAAGACCGCCATGATGGAGTATTTTCATGACAGATACGCAACCATTGTTGAGACTGCGGCTGTTGCAGCCTCCACAGCCGTGACGGCTGCTGGTGCGGGTACAGGGCGAGATTTTCAGTACCGGGACTTCGATAACATGAAGCCCCCGACATTCGATGGGACTCAGGACCCTATCATAGCCATGAGGTGGCTGTCAGACGTGGAGGGATGTTTCTTCACGTGCTCATGTCCTGCTCACCAAAAGGTCAGATGTGCTCTGAACCTACTGAGGTCCGGAGCAAAGGACTGGTGGAGATTGATGACTGGGTCGTATACTGATGATCAGAGAGTTGCGATTACTTGGGAGAAATTAAGGGAGATGTTCCGTGCTCTCTATATTCTACGAGTCGAGCGTGAGCGGCTGTCACAAGAGTTTTTGGATTTGAGACAGGGTATAGAGACGGTGACCGAGATCACCCGCATGTTCACTAAGAGGGCAATTTTTTTCCCGGAGTTTGCTTCTGAGCAGTCTCAGATGAAACGTTATCTGAGCATGCTCAAGACTGATATCCGTCAGTTTGTTGCTACCCAGCGTTGTGATACACTGCTGGAGTTACAGGAGGCCGCTAGGCGGCGTGAGTTTGAGATCGAGTTACAGTTACGGGAGCAGAGGCAGTCCCCGCCGCAGTCACAGTCAGTGCCAAAGCGGTCCAAAACCGCTGATTCTAGGTCTGGAGGTCAGCCCGGCCGCGCTTGTGGGAAGTGCGTGAAGGCTTATTCGGGGGTTTGCCGATCTGGTAGTAGGTGCCACAAATGTGGCAAGCAGGGCCACATTGCTAGGGATTATAGACAGCAGACTACAGCTTCTGGGTTCAGACTTTGTTATCATTGTGAGCAGGTGGGCCATATGAAGGCCCAATGTCCCCTATTAGCTGCCAAGCCGGCGCAGGCTCCCACGCCAGCTACACAGAGGATTACTGACGGGAGTCAGGGTAAGAGCAGAGCCTCCGAAGGCTCAGGGACACACCTTCCAACTTACAGCCGAGGAGGCCAGGACAGCACCAGATGTGGTTTCTGGTATGTTTCTATCCTTTATCTTACTGATTATACATGTTTTATGCTTGTGTGTTTGTACCTATGATTAGGTACGTTTTTAGATAAAACTCCTGACCTGCTTTGGTATTATTTGACTCGGGGGAGAGTCGGTCATTTGCCTCTCAGTCATTCAGTAGGGAGTTCGGTTTGCCATTAGGAGAGCTAGAGTGTCCGTTGCGAGTCTCTATCGCCAACGAACACGAGATTTCCGCTTCTTCAGTCTATCGGGGTTGTGTGATGAAGATCTTCGGGGTATCTTTCCCGATAGGCTTGATTCTGATTCCCATGGGGATGTGTGCGTGATTGTGGGTATGGACTGACTTAGTCACTTTGGTGCCATGATCGACCGCGATGGTCAGCGGATGGTAGTTCGAACCCCAAGTGGGGGAGAACTGATTATCTATGGCGAGGGAACCGGATTGGGATCAGGGTTTTGCTCGGCTGCCAGGGCTCGAAAGTATATTCAGCACGGGTGTGCGGGTTACTTAGCGTATGTGGTGGATACACGGGTCAGAGATCAGGTTTCAGTTGCAGATGTTCCGGTTGTCAGAGATTTTACTGATGTGTTTCCGGAGTTGTTACCCGGAGTGCCTCCGGAGAGGCAGGTCGAGTTCAGGATCGACCTAGTGCCAGGTGCGGCCCCTATCGCTAAGGCGCCGTACCGATTGGTACCACCAGAGATGCAGGAGCTATTATCATAGCTGCAGGAACAGTTGGGCAAGCAGTTTATTCGTCCGAGCAGTTCCCCGTGGGGAGCACCGATTCTCTTCGTTAAGAAGAAGGATGGTTCACACCGGATGTGCATTGACTACCAGGAGTTGAACAAGTTGACGGTGAAGAACCGTTACCCACTCTCGAGGATAGATGATCTTTTTGATTAGCTGCATGGAGCATTTTGGTTCTCCAAGATAGACTTGAGGTCCGGGTACCATCAGGTCAGGGTTAGGGAGGAAGACATGGAGAAGACTGCGTTCATGTCTCGTTATGGGCATTACGAGTTCGTGGTGATGCCGTTTGGGCTCACCAATGCGCCGACAGTGTTTATGGACCTGATGAATCGGGTCTGCAGACCGATGCTCGATCGCTCGGTCATCGTGTTCATAGATGATATCTTGGTGTACTCCAAGACCAGAGAGCAACATGAGGAGCATCTCCGTGAGCTACCGGGGGTTTAGAGGTGAGAGCGGCTGTATGCCAAGTTCTCGAAGTGCAAGTTTTGGTTACGAGAGGTTCAGTTCCTTGGACATCTCGTTAACTAGGAGGGGATTTTGGTCGATCCGGCCAAGATCGAGGCAGTTATGCAGTGGGAGATTCCGAAATCTCCCTTAGACATCAGGAGCTTCTTGGGATTGGCAGGGTACTACCGAATATTCATACAAGATTTCTCCAAGATTACGGTACCTCTCACTCCTCTGACGAGGAAGGGGGTGGATTTCTGATGGGGCCCTGAGCAGCAGACCGCATTCGAGACACTGCGGCGGCGACTTTGCGAGGCGCCAATGTTGACACTCCCTGAGGGAGTCGAGGATTTTGTGGTGTTTTGAGATGCATCGATCACCGGATTGGGATCAGTCCTTATGTAGAGAGGACAGGTGATAGCATATGCATCACGGCAGCTGAAGCCGCACGAGACGAGATATCGCACACACGATCTGGAGTTGGGAGCGGTGGTTTTCACTCTCAAGATTTGGAGACATTATCTCTATGGGGTCCGCTGTACCATATACACAGACCACAAGAGTCTGAGACACATCATGGATCAACCAAACCTGAACATGAGATAGCGCAGGTGGCTTGACATAGTCAAGGACTATGACTGCGAGATCCTTTACCATCCTGGTAAAAAGAATGTGGTTGCGGACGCCCTGAGCCGCAAGTCAGTTGGATCTTCTGTTCCAGCTGCATGTATGAGGATATCAATGGATTCTCCACTTGTGAGCTTGATTAGGCAAGCTCGGGATGAGGGTATGCGATAGGAGAACTGGAAGCTTGAGAGGATCAAGGCCGAGAACACCCGATTTGTGCAGGATAGCCGGGGATTATTGACCCGATATGGTCGGGTATGGGTTCCGATGTCTGGTGGGGTCAGATCGATTGTATTGGAGGAGGCTCATAAGTCTCGTTTCTCTATTCACCCGGGGGCCACCAAGATGTACCGGGATCTGAGTTTGAGCTACTGGTGGCCGTGCATGAAGAGAGAGATTGCTTGGTACGTCGAGAGGTGCTTGACCTGCAGGATGGTCAAGGCCGAGCACCAGAGGCCGCATGGCAAACTGCAGCCTCTGGAGATTCCCATGTGGAAATGGGAGCAGATCACGATGTATTTTATCACCAAGCTGCCGAGGACGGCGAAGGGATATGATGCGATATGGGTCGTCGTGGATCGACTGACCAAGAGTGCCTATTTTTTGCCGATCCGGGAGAGCTCATCGGCCGGGAAGCTGGCCGACGTGTATATCCGCGAGATCGTTGCTCGTCATGGAGTTCCGGTATCTATCGTGTCAGACCGTGGTGTTCGGTTCACCTCCCGTTTCTGGAAAAAGTTCCATGAGGAATTGGGCACGCGACTGCGTTTTTGATGAGCGCCTGAATTACGTAGAGAGGCTAGTGGCCATTTTAGAAAGGAAAATCAAGGTTCTACGGAACAAGGAGATACCTTTGGTAAAGGTACAGTGGCACCACCGGAGGGGATCCGAGTGGACTTGAGAGCCGGATGTAGAGATGTGGGAGCATTATCCGGAGTTGTTCACCGAACAGACTTCGAGGACGAAGTCTAGTTCAAGTGGGGGAGAATTGTAACACCCCGAATCTCAGGTATAAATTTCAAAGCTTTATATTTATGTTTTTAGACCTGCTCGACGAGTTGGATGCCCCAACTCGCCGTGTAGAAAAGGATCCAGCCGTATGAACTTTGGGACCTACTCGACGAGTTAGAGATGGAATATAAAACCCTAATTTCCAGGGTTTTTCACCCAATTTAAAGGCTCATTAGCCCCCCCCCCCTCTGCCTCTCTTATCGCCCCCTTGACCTCAGAAAACCCTAATCGTGTATTACTCATCATTTTGTGTGTGTAAAAGCTTAAAAGGTGGTTTTAGTGAAAAAAGCTTGAAGACTCAAGAGTTTGTATCAAGGAGAAGCTTGTAGATCCAGTACCCACTCCACCTTGGCTTCCATTTGAAGGTAACAAGTTGTTACCTTGATCATTCTAGTGTTAGATCTCATCATTCAAGGGTTTTAGGCCATTTCTAGCATATTTGTGGGTCATTTCTGGTATTGAGCATGATCTGAACTTGTAACTTCAGATTTGGACTCCTCTAAGCCCTCATAGTCATATAGTTATCAAATTTATCAAGCTTTGGCCCTTCTCTTTGGCTTAAACCTCTTCCTTATCTTGGTTTTGGCATTTAAGGCCTTGCATGCACGTAAAGTTTGCAACTTTACGTGGTAAATATGCCCAAGGAGGCTAGATCTACAATTTGGAGCTTTGGGGTAGCTTAAAAACGTCTGAATGAGAAATGGCTGAAGGAACTCGACGAGCTAGATAGCCAACTCGTCGAGTTAAGAAGGGTTTTCCCACTTTCTGGATTCTGCACGAACTCGGCGAGTTGTGAGTTGACTCGACGAGTTGGTCAGGGTTTTCCCGACATTTTGGACACTGCATGGACTCGACGAGTTTTCTTGAAACTCAGCGAGTTAACTGGGATTTTCACGATTCTTTGAGTTCTGAAGGAACTCGACGAGTCAGTAAGCTGCACTCGACGAGTTGGGTCAACATAAACTGTTGACCTTGACTGTTGACTTTGACTTTGACTAAGAGTTGACTAGTTGGACTTTTGAGGGTATTTTGGTAATTTGGGATCTTGATGGACTTGGTCCTATGGTGGTTATAGGTGGTAGAGTTTGTGGCTGTGATTCGGGAGTTTGATTTTATCACTACAGATTGACATTGTGAGGTGAGTTTTTCCTCACTATACTCAAGGGTCGAAGGCACCAAGGCCGACCCTTTGAATTGTTATCCTGCTTTATTGTTAGTATGATCTGTTAGATCGGTATCCTGGGTAGATAGGATGTTTCTATGTGGTTATGATCAGTTAGATCGGTATCCTTGTAAATAGGATGTTGCTATTCTTAGTGATCTTTAGAGCAATATATCTGTTTGTAGACTGTTATGTGATTATCTGATATATGTGCACATGATTGATTGGTGGTTGAGGCTTATCTGCTTTGTGCATGAACCAACAGACCAGGACATTCCACCCTGATGGTTGTGGGCCGAGAGTATTCCACCCCGAGGATGATTGGACTCATAGTATGCGGGCATTCCAACCCGATGGTTGTGGGCCGAAGGTATACCATCCCGAGGATGATTGGACCCATAGTATGTTGGCATTCCAACCCGATGGTTGAGGGCCTGGGGCATTCCAACCCGATGGTTGATTGGGCCCATAGTATGCTGTTATTATATGTGTGTTATTTGTTGTACATGTATTTTGGGGGAACTCACTAAGCTTCGGGCTTGCAGTTTTGGATTTTGTTTCAGGTACTTCAGATGATCGCGGGAAGGCGAAGGCGTGATCGTGTACCTCCTCGCATTTTTATGATTTGACTTCTGGAACACTCTGATATGAAACTATTTTGAAAACAAATTGTAATAATTAAAGGTTTTTGAATGCTTGAAAAGTTTAAATTGGCTTGAATTTTATGGATGTTACAAAAACCCAGAATCTGAAAAACCATATGGACCATTTATGAAGTTTTGCATTAATGTAAGTGTATTTTCCTAAACAAATATGGCCATTGCTACAGATGTGTGGCATGTAAAGGAACTAGATGTAAAAAAATATCACATGTCTCATTTTATGTAACCAGCCATAAAAAAAAGACAACATAAATGAATATATCCATGGATTTGACATAAGGTACTTCCAGTAGAGAAGAGAATGTGTGAAGGAGTCATGGAGAAGTCGTCATTTGTCGCTCAATGTGTTAAAACTTAAAAATAATCTGATTTTTTTTAATGGAATTTAGATGTTGTTGGTGAGGAATTGTCTACCTTTTGCACATATATTTACAATTTCGATGGAATCTTTCAACTCCCAAAAGAGATGTCGGTGTTGTTTGTTTTTTGTAAAAAACCTCTTCAGACCTCTTATTGCTGCGCGGCGCAGCACACGCACAACACTTTTCATCTCACAACTGTTTGTTTTTTAGAAGTCTTCCGGGTAAAAAAAACATCTGCGCTTGTTCTGTTTGGGGCAGTACTTGTATTGCCTCTTCCAACCTTTTTCAACATCTTCTTTTTTTCTTGCTGAAATCTTGATTATATGTTGTTGAATTCTTGTTTTACCTTCTTTTTGTTTTTCATTTTTTTGGTTTATTCTTTCTAAATGGTTTTTTTTCGTTTTTTATATTGAATAATGATAATTTCTTGTTGAAATATCATTATTTTTTTGTTGAAATATCATTATTTTTTTACTGAAATATCATAAATTCTTGCTGAAATGTCATACATTATTAAATTTTCGGTATTAAAAAAAACTATTTTCGTTATATAAAATCAGTTTATTTTATTTTTTTTAAATATCTGCAGCAACATGCAGATGTTATAAAACAAACACGTTTCTTATTACAGTCTGCAGCCGTTTGGTCCACCTCTTCTGCTACAGAGAGTTGTAGAGGTGGTCCGTAGACTTCATAAATTTTTGCTTAAAAAAAAAACAACACCGAAGTATAGCAAATGAGTCCATATATTGGTTTTTGCATAATTTATTACAAAAGTAGTGATTATGTTTAAGTATGTTGAACCAATTGATGTTTGTTTTGTGTTGTTTGCATTTTCCAGGTCGAAGCCCAATGATATCATGTCTTTATCTCCCTTTTTGAGGTAAGGGTTCAAATCCCCCTGGGGTATATGTGAAATTAAGAGTAGTTTAGGAGTTGATTAGATTCTCCGTTTTAAAAAATAAGACATTTATGTTTGAAAGGATCAACTACAAATAAAAAATGCACTCACTTTTTTGGTTTTTATAAATTGAAGAACATAATGTGATTACTATGTAAAAGATTTCTTAATTGTGAGTTATGACTTTGCATAGAATAATATCATACTAAAACCTTTTATATAGTTAATTCATAAGATAATATAATACTAAAAAATTATAAACCTAGTCATATAAACAAAATAAATCATGTGCATATCATGCAATCTCTAAACTATTAAACTGTTAAAATACAATCTTTTACATTTTATTAGTGATAGTAAAAGAAATGGATCGAAAGTTACAACACAAGCCTACCATAATCTAAAAGACCAAAGGGGAGGCGAGATACACCATTGAAGCAATGGCAATTGATCTTAATGTTATCTTTAGTGGCATTCTTCCATGGTCATTCCTAATGAACATGGCTTCATAAATAGGCCAACTATTTAAAACTCCAAAACCTGCCAAAAAGAGTTGTACAAATAAGTCCTCAAATCCTCCATTCTTGATCATTTTCATAATCCCACCTATTAACGCTACAAGGTTGACCAAAGCAACCACTGATATAGGGTAAAAGAAAGGTGATTCGACTCCAAATTCCATCATTCCTTTCTCATATCTTATATTGGCTTCTTTATCAATCACTTTGTTTGTCACATTAAATGTAGAAGAAGATACATGTAACTTCGTTAGCGTATACTCGATTACTCCAAAAATATAGCTTGAAAGAGATCGAATGATCCACGCCCTTTGGTTATTAAACCAACCTCGTGGAGTTCCCCCTCTTAGTATGAACTCAAATAATTCTTGACAATAGGCTCCTATGAATGAGAAGACATATAACAAACACCATGGATTTGAAACCTGTATAATATATCAAATTTTAAGTAGTTAAAATCTAATTAACATGTATTTGGAACTCATTTTTATGATTTTTAATTGATAATACAATCATGATACCTTAGGAAAAAGTGGAAAAGAGTGGATGATGGCTAATTGCGGTAAAATGGAATAGATAAAAAGCGGGATGCACCAAATAGGCCAAAAGGTATAATGAAGGTAACATAGGGTTTGCAAAAAGGGTAATATTTTGGACCCATAGTTAATTGGGTTGTACTCCGAAAATGCCATATCTAAAACCCCCATGGACCATCTTTGGGTTTGATTGAGCAGGTCATGAAGGTTCATGGGTGCGTCCCCTAAGAACGCTGGTCTTTTTGGTAAACAAAAGACGGACCTCCATCCTTGACATTGAAGAAGATATCCTGTGTAAAAGTCCTCCACCAATGATCCATATCGATAGCCTAACTATACAACAACAAAGAAACTTAGCTAGTGTATAATTATAAGTGTTAGATATATTTGAAGTCGTTGGTATACTCTTCAACATAGCTCTTATGGATAGAGCGGTAACTCCAACATTTATAGAAATGTTTGATATACTAACAATAACATATTAAAGCACAAAGTTCATATACATACCTTGGAGCCCCATTCAGTTTGAGCCTCAAAATCACATCTAGCTACCTCATGCGCTCGAGCCAACACTTCAGTAGATTGGATTGCTTGTCTTTGATTTTGACTTTGACTTTGTTCAAATGTACATGATGAGGGTTTTCCATAAAAGGCCCCTCTTCTGAAGAAACACCCAGTGCCAGCATGAGAAGGGCCTATTAAACCATCTAACCCGGTCATATTGATTTGGAATATGAATTTAAATTCAGCACCGTATAAATCTTCTTTATTGATCCCATGAAATAGTTGAGGATATTGGATATATGCTATGTTTTGAGAATCTTTTGAAGGGTCTAAGAAGTAACACAATGCTTCTAGTGGTGTTTTTGGGTCATTTGAGTACATGTCACAGTCCATAGTTAGGACAATTGGTGCATTTGTCATGGTATGTGATATACGAAGCTGAAACAAACAAAAGAAACATTATACCAGTATTTACATATTACACAAATTCGAAAAGACATGCGAATAGTTAAGTATTTTTACCAAAACATTAAGAGCACCAGCCTTAAATCTGTGAGGTGTGCCTTTGCGTTTCTCCCGTGAGACATAAATAAGGTTTGGCATCACATTACCTTGGACATCGTTGTCTATAGTGCCATTTAACAAAACCTGTTCACATCATACATTAGCATCGTGGCATTTATATTTTGCAATATATAGATACAAACAACTACATATAGAAAACACATGTTATTATATATAAATCTTAAACGATTAAGAAAATATTTATACAACCACATATTTTTCTTTTACGAACTTATTTAACATAAAGAATTTTTTACTGACCTTCACAATAATGTTTAATACATTCTCAAAATTTCTTTTACCAATCCAAATAATAAATTTCATCTTTTATGAACAATTTATACATGTAAAAATTTATGGAGTTGTATTAACGAATTAAAACATAATTAAATAATTTATATATATAAATTGTTTTATTTTATAGATCAATGAAAGTTATAAAATAAAAACACCTATGAAAGATAATACTAGTGGGGCAGAAATCTTTTTTGTATTGTATTTTTTTAAGCAACTATTTCTTTTCAACCTTCTCTTGTCGCCTTATTTAAATATCGTTGCATGTGGTCTGTTGGTCATTTTGTGATATATATATATATATATATATATATATATATATATATATATATATATATATATATATAGTTAAGTTCATATGAGACGGCCTAATTTTGTCAGACCGTGAGACGAAATCCTAGCCACTCATTTTATAGATAAAAAAAACATTTTTAAAATGCAAAATAATTGAAAATTTTTGAATTTTTTTTTCAAATATTATTTTCTTCATTTATATTTTCCAAAAATTAAATAAAAAAAATAAAAAAAAATACCATTTTTTTACATATTCTACTAGAATATTAGAATATTTTACATATCTGAAAAATCTAGTAGAATATTCTAACAATCTAAAAATTACATTAGCATAATAATTAAAAAAAAAGAATTTTCGGATTTTTCATTTTATTTTACATTTTAAAATTATTTTTATATTGCGTCTCACGGTCTTATAAAATTTGCATAGTCTCAAATGAACCTGGATCTCTCTCTCTCTCTCTCTATATATATATATATATATATATATATATATATATATATATATATATATATATATATATATATATATATATATATATATATAGTGAAAAAGGGAATATACATTACAGCCCCACCTAAGCTTAGGTACTAAACCTCTTGAAAATACATTATTTTACTATATACAGATTACGGTTAGTGGATTCACGATTAATACTTGAAGATGTAAATTCAAGATCGACACAATAGGGTTTAGGGTGTAGGGTTTAAGGTTTAGCGTTTAGGGTTTAGGGTTTAGGGTTTATGGTTTATGGTTTAGGGTTTAGGGTTTAACATTTATGGTTTAGGGTTTAGGGTTTAGGGTTTAGCATTTACGGTTTAGGGTTTAGGGTTGATAAGGAAGCAAAAATATTGATTATCTTGGCCCTGCGTGACAGTGAAAACAAGTAATGTTCACTTGGGTGAAGTAATAAACGATATATGTACCAAGTGAAAGAAAGTAATAAACAGAGATGGTAAAACGATAATGAAAAAAAGAAATGTTATCGAGGATGGTATATTACCAAGTGAAACCAAACCGGGTATATTTTCCAAATTAAAACGACATATTTTAGAGGTTTAGTACCTAAGCTTAGATGGGGCTGTAATGTATATTCACTATCCCCGTATATATATATATATATATATATATATATATATATATATATATATATATATATATATATATATATATATATAATATCGAACTTTTGTTTATCTCATTTTATTTACTAAAACTACATACTTGACCAATATCAAATATTATATTTTTGAAAAGTTTTATTAAACATTTTAAATATAGTTGTTGAGAAAAGCTTTATAAAAAAAGTTGTGTATTGGAAATAATGCATATAACCCACTTTATTGATACTTTGCTAGCTTCTCTTGCAAGTTCTTAATAAAAATTTTCATTTTTATTTTCTTTTTATTTATTTGTTTTTGCATAAAACCCAGTTTCTTTAAATTAAAATGATGAATCCATATTCTAATAAATAAATAAGTTTATTCTGCTATTGACAAGTGTTATAATATTAGAAACATTTGTTAATATTATATGCTACATATCATGCCACATGTCAACTAATTATTTTTCTATTTCAAATTTAAAATTTAAAATTTCCCACTTTAGTTAAATTAAATTATCAATTAATTCTTTATTTCAAATTTTAAATTTTAAATTTTACACTCTAATTACATTAAATTAATAATATTTGAATAAAAAATAAAATAAAATTAATATATATTATATGGTGATATAATTTCATGTATTTATTTAAATCAACGATTTTAATTTTATATACATAAGAAAATATCTTTTAATTAATAATTTATTGAAAATAATTTATTTGAAATAATTGATTAATAATTTTGAGTTTTACTATAAAAGTTTAATTAATTGTCTAACCATGATTCTCACGGGTTATAAACTAGTACGTAATATATCAAAAATAATATATCAAAAATAATAAATTACAGAATGAGCTAATTAAATGCTCTAGCAGCTACATAAATTTTCGTTGGACCTAATTCTAACCTGGACAACAGTCGGGTGGTCCACACGTGTGAATTCAATGTTCCACTGGTTGAAGACATGGCCATACTTCTTATCATCATCATCATCATCAAGATCAACATTTCCACATACGACACTTTCTTCCACTTTCACTTTCATTCTCTCATACATCGACTGCAATAAAAGTTTGGATTTTGGTGAAGATCGACCACATAAATCTTTTCGTAGATAAGTTTCAAGATAGATAGATAGATATAACGATGTTAAATTTGGGTAAAAGGTAAAATGCCAAAACGTAAATCTTATTATATGTCATTTTCTTTATTTTTTGTAACAAGATAATTTTGATAAATACTTTTTATATTAAAAAAAAAAAAGACCTTGATTTCATGGGTCTCAGGGAAGCGAGGGTAGTGGGAGGTAAAATGAGCTTCTGGACATCTATCCATTATTCCGTTCTTCTTGCAATATGGCAACCATTGTTTTGCAAACTTAGCAGCTTCCATGAAAGCAAACAGTGTAAGTTTTGAGCCTCCATCGTCTGACAAATAAACCGACAATTTCTCTGTCGGGTAATCATAAGCCATGATTGACAAAGCCGTATTCACCACCACCATTGGTGGTTCTTTGTAGGGATCCGCCGTGCATACGAACACATCCATGGCCGGATATTTGGTCTCATCCTTTGGGAGGTTTTCAGGGAAGGTTCTCCGGTGAACCGGATTCATTCTAAAGCCTTGGTGAGTGAACCACATAAAAGCTAAGACGATATCAGCCAGTAACATGAGTACAGAGACGGTGGTGTTGGTGGTGTGGAAGAGGATGGTGGTTTGGTGATAAAGAATGGCTACGATGTTGCATGCGTATATCAGTGCAAATATACGATTGGGCCATGTGCGATGGCAGGTCAACCGTGTGTGAAGTGGAGGGGGGTGGTTTTGCATGGTGGTTCTTTGGCTTCCAGTGGCGCTCCGGCTACGTACCCAATATTAATTACTTGATTTTGATTTGATTGTATAGGTTCTTTAAATATCGAAATGTCATCCTACTTATATTAATTTAAAATTGAGACCAATAGGAAGATACTTTTACTTTATAATAAACTACGATGTAATATGTAAGTTTTAGCAAATGAGTTGCATAGTTCATACTAACAACTATGCTGTTATTTAATACATAAATGTTTTAACCATGATGTATTATGATGATTACAGTTATATATATATATACCATAATAATAATATAGAATATTATAATCATTAAACCGATTATATGTAATGGAAATAATTAAATAATAATTATAATCTTTTTAAAGATCTTGTAAATAATTTGCACCTGATTTGAAAATGAAATTATTGAACTTTTAATTAATAAGCCGTCTTAATATCATATTACTAAATTGTTAAAGATGGTTATGGAGACATATAAGCCAAAAACAGAAACAAAAAACTTCCAATAAAACAGCTACGAAAAGCAATAATCATGCCGTCAACAAATTTTACTCTATTATTTTATGTTATAATATATTATCAACAACAGATAAATATATTCAGTCTTAAATTGTGCAGCTACGATTGCTGATCGGTTTCTGATGTTATTATTGCAGATATAGTTATGAGACTTATCCAAGTGGGAGACTATTGGATTAGATGTCTAAGTTCATAACTATTTCTGGGATGTATTTGACCCGATTAACATGGTCCATTTGGGTTGCATGGCATTGCAACACATGGATAGACTAAATGAGAGAAAGGACACTAAAAGATTATTAATATATTATAAGTTCTAATATATTAATAATATTATTTAATTAGTATTGATCCAAGAATTAATTTGGAATTAATTAAGTGATCAAAAAGAGACTAATTAAATATATGGGGTTGATTGTGTAAATCATTTATTCTTGTATAGTGGGCTAATGATCCATGGTTTGTATGGATTGGGTCAAAACCCATAAGGTGCTCCATGGATAATCCATGGAGGTTACAAACCCATGGATCATGGAATATGAAAAGCCATGACAATTAGGGTTTACATGGTGTAACCCTAATTGTGCCACAACTATATAAAGAACCCCATGCAAGCAAAATCGGGACTACTACTTGTACAAGATAGAGGGCTAGCCGATTTTGAGGTTAAGTGAACTTCTCTCAAGCCTATTCCAAGAGTTGTAGTGTTGTGTGAGACATTTGAGGCATCACACTTAAGGTGTTAGGCTCACAAGGTTCTCAAGGAATCCAAACTACAAAAGGTATGTTCTTCTTCTAGCATTTATGTTTTAAAGTTCCCCATGTTATGTTAGCTAGTTGAAGAACCTTGGAAAATCAATTTTGCATGTATCATATTAAAACATAGATCCAAGGTTTCTAGGGTTACATGTACGCCTTAGGAGTGTTAGAATGCTCAAAACCCAACAAAAATACCATGCAATTATTTGATTATGTAATATGTTAGAACAACATGCTAGTACTAGGCTAGGGATCTTCAAGAATTGAATGATAGAATTGCCTGATTACATGATGCTTGATAGCCTAGAGTTTTCCTTATATGAAATTGACATCATTACTGTAGTTGCTTAGTGTATGCGTCATGGCTGTATATAATTAAGATCTTATAGCCTGAGAATGTTTGGTTTGGCCTTATTTCCTGTTCTTGTATGATGAAGGGCTTAGGGTAGGATCAGGTATTCGAAAGTATATAGGGTCCAACATTATGTATCGCTAGCATACACTAGTGTTGCAGGGTTGGTGGAAGTTTCATGGATGGGTGGGTAGTGAGAGGCAGGGAGGCCAGTTACAAGATATTTATCATTCCTCTAGGAGTGAGTATTGAGTGCTCGCTATGATTATGTATAATTTTAGGGCGTTGTGATGATACTTGAGACAAATATGGGTAGGTGTGGAAGGTAGTATGGGCCCGTACTATTGAAAGCACAGGACCCATATACGTAGCAAGGAAGTCACAACTCCTAGGGTTGGGTTGGGAGTTGGTCCCCTGTCATTATATGGATTATCAGAGATCTTTATGGAGTCTTACCAGAGTGGTGGTTACGAGACGTCTTGAGACAGGATCCAGGTTAGGATCGGGAGCTGGCAGCTAGGATAGGCTAGCATTTTCAGAGGATCGTGTTAGTGAGATCATCCGGGAGGAGGTGATCAAGATTGTCCGAGGACAGTTGCCAAAGATGTGTGGGTTTATTAAGACCTCCATGGTTGAGTATTTCTACGAGCGCTATGCAGCCCTTGCTGAGACGGCTGCTGCAGCAGCTGTATCTACGGCATGAGGAGGAGCTGGTCGAGCTTTCTAGTGCTGGGACATATTCTGATGAGCAGAGGACTGCAGTTACTTGAGATTAGGGAGATATTTTGTACTCATTACATTCCGCGGGCTGAGCGGGAGTGGCTATCACAGGAGTGTCTGGATTTGAGGTTTCGGGGGGTTTTGCTCGAGGCCGGAATGCGAGTCGCGGGGACTCCGGAAAGGAGTGATGATTATGTTCAGCTGGAGTTTTGCAACTGGAAGTAGAATGGTTAATTGAAGGATTGGACTGTCGTTTTATCGGGCAAAGATTGTGCCCTTTCAGTTTTCGAGCTCGAAGGAGTGAGCAGGCTTGTGACCCCAGGATCAGGTTGTATTCCAGCTTGTGGTCAGTTGGTTGCAGGGATTAGTGACAGTATTTGAGCGCCGGTGAGTGCAGGTGGGTCGATGTGGCATAGGTATTTTGTGAGGTACGGTTTGCCTTGGATCTCTTGTATCAGACGGTAAGGATCGACTATGCGACCTATTGCACTTTTGAGATTGTAGACTATGTCTTGGGAGTAATTTGTAGCCCAGTTTAGGGCAGAGATTGCTTCAGCTACTGCATATCAGCTGTTGACGTTTGAGCGGGTGAGTGAGTCAGGGTGCGAACCCTGAATGAAATGATTTCTAGAGCCTGAGGCGGGAGACTTGTTTGAAGTACCTTTGGAAAAGGGGTATTATGTGGGAGGTCTGCGGATAGGGTCCCACAGAAGAGTTATTCTGCATTATCAAGATTCAGTGGTTTTAGCAACCGTTCGTGATTGACGGACGAAAGCACCAGGGGAAGTAGCCCGTCGCCGAGGTATTAGTTGGAGTATCTATCTTTTGGTCTTCAGGACGTGAGTGTGGGGTCATTCAAGCATTAGTGATTGTTGGTTTCTCTGGGATTCAGGAAGTGTTCATCAGGTTCTTAGAAGTGTATGATCATTTGGGATTGGCTAGTAATGGAACACTAGATAGAAAGAGTTGGTTGTCATCAGATCGATTGTTTGGAAGTGAGAAGGATTGGGAATCCTCCAATCATCATGTATCGTGAAGACTTAGTCGAAGCTAAGTGGGGGAGAATCGTGTCGAGATACAGAAGCAGGAGCGGTGTTGAAAATGGGTTAAGTTTCGCATCGTGTTCAGGAAGGAAGACAACCCAAGTGGCTGTTTGGTTTGAGGGTTGTGTGAGTTGGGAGTTCAGTAAAACTCCCTAGCATGTGTATCATGTTTTCTTGGTGCTTGATAACAGAAGTTGGGGAACCAGGTTGGAGTTCTAGTCATGAATTGAGTTCAGTTCGAGTATTCGGTCGAGGGTGTGCTCGACTCTGAGGGTTTTTGGATTGATAGATTGAGGGTTTTGTTGGCTGCCAGGGCTCGGCAGTAATTTTAGCACGGGTGTGCGGGTTATTTAGCATATGTGGTAGACACGCGGATCAGGGAGCAGACCACGGGTTTCCGAGAGGGTGGACGATCGACATGAGGCATAGGGTTAGTCCGGGGTTAGAGTCCACCAAATGGATCAGGGGTTCGGAACCCCAAGTGGGTGAGAACAGTCTTCATGGGAGAGATCACCAGAAGGGGTAGTCCAGGGAGATGCTCAACAGTTTAGAGCGGTCCGGATAGACTGAAGGCCGGTGGGGCGTACCGGTCAGGCCGAAGGCTCGGAGAACGGTCCAGACAGGCTGAAGGCCCAGAGAGGCGGTCCAGACATGCTGAAGGTTCTGAGAGTGGTCCAGATAGACTGAAGGCCTGGTGAGGCGGTCCAGTCATGATGAAGACTGTATGTGTGTTAGTAGATCTATGTGCAGGTATTGAGTATGCTGCCATGCGATAGCAATCAGTAGGTCTGTCCCCAAGTATTAAACATGCTGATGGAGTATGCTGAAGACTTTGTATGGGTTTTGTTAGTTATATGATCAGGTTCTGAGTATATATGTGTTATGGGGTAGCAACTTGTTCTACAAGTGGATAGTGTGGGGTGAGGTTTCAGTACTGTGACGCTTGTTGGTGTTATGAAGGACATTGATTAGGCCCTCTTGGGCAATGGAGGAGATGGGAATCTCCAGGATGGAGCATTGGGACAACTGAAGTGACGACATCAGTGTCGATAGGTTATCGAGGACATTACAGTCATAGGTTGTGGGCAAAGAGATTGTGTTGATTATGTCTTTTGTAGGAGTGCGTTCGGGTTAGATCTTTCTCCTGATCGTTTATGGCGACACATTATATGTGGGTAGGGTTGAGGCAGTCCTGATCTATGCAGTAGGCCAAGATACCCAGTGCGGGCCGACTGAAAGTCGTAGGCACGGAGGCTCAAGAGGAGCGGTAGGGTTGAGGCGGTGGGCCAACAAACCCTAAGAGTTTCAAGTCGATGGTTGAATTGATTCGACATGTTGGTATTTCAATCTAGGGAATTCCATCCCGAGGATGACCGGACCCTATGATTAATTTGACTTGGCATATTGGTATTACCACCAGAAGGGTGGTATGGGATAGATATGAGTGTCGTACTGGTGGGTCGGTAGTGGTAGGTATGTTATTGGTGGTAATCGCTTGCGGGACTGTATTCTATGGAAGTGGTGGATGGCAAGGAACGACATGGTAAATTATCATCGGTATTAAGTGGACATCTTTTTCTGATGGTCTATTAGATGGCATGTTGTGCTTGATCGGGCTGAGGCGGTCCTGTTCTATGCAGTAGGCCAAGATACCTGGTGCGGACCAACTGTAAGTCGTAGGGGCAGGGATTCAGCAGAATATGACCCAAGGTTCTATTCCGGGTAGGAACTTCAGGTTCCCAGGGCTGGATAGTCTGTTAGTAGTAATGGGAAGAGAGCTAGTGATGGATAGTATGAGTGGTCGGCCAGGGAGTCAGACCGAATCCAGATTTCCAGATTGCAGGTTTTAGGTGGTGAAGGATTGTGTGCCGCATGGGATTGTGGAATCGTCTTCTCTGGGATGAAAAGATTCCCATTGGGTTTAGTCTCCTTCGAAAGTCGTCAGATGTCATGGTTATGGAGGTGCCCCTCAGGATGTCGCGTTACCAGGGATGGTAAGGAATGATTTCGAGGACGAAATCGAATTTAAGTGGGGGAGAGTTGTAACATCCCAAGTTTTGTCATTTGTAGTCCCTGGGGATGGAAGGGTAAATCCATGAAGAGCCTAAGGGCTAAATTGTAATTTTGGGACCAGGAGGAGTATGCTGCGTGTACATAAGGGTACGCTGGGCGTACTCATAATAGAAGGAAACCCTAATATCTCGGGTTGGGGGCTATATAAACATCCTTATGGCTCATTTTCTCTCCTCCTTCTCAGCCTCCATCTTCCAGAAACATCCCCAAACCCTAGTTCTTGTGTGTGAGAGTGAGTTGGTGGGTATTTTGAGCTCTTGAAGGTGAAGCCATTGCAACAAATAGTTAAAGAAGGAGATTGGATTGTAGATCTGAAGTTGTGTTGTGCCCTAGAAGCTCCAGAAGATAAAAAGCTTCAAACTTTATGCTTGTAAGTCATGGATCTAGCCTTTCTAGCATTATGGAACCATTTCTTGTCCCAAAAAACCCCAATATGGTGCATGATGCATTTTGGACAAGATAAGTTGTCCTTTCTGGACCTTGAAGAGGTCTTAAGTGATAAAAATGAGGTCCTAATGGCTTAAGATGTCCCATGCATGTAGTAGAAGGGTCTTAATGGATTAAGACCTTGGATTAAGAGCTTTATGGACGTCCAAAGTGATAAAGTTCGAGACTTTATGAGTCCTAGGCACATTTGATCACTGGATCTGGAGTTTGGGCTTAAGTGCTTAAGCCATTAAGCACTTATTAGGGTTTTGGTGAAACCCTGCGTACGCCCAACGTAAGGTTCTATACGCCCAGCGTACTGAGTCAATGACCCCGTTTTCCAGTCAATGTGAGACTTGTGTACGCCCCGCGTAGCCTTGGGGCCTTGCTGGACTTTTCACGATTCTTGGTGATTTGGGCTACTTTTTGGGCTAGTAGGGTTTGGGCCTTGCTGGACTTTCTGAGTAGATATGTTTTGGACCAGTTTTGGTGATAGTGGATCATGGGGTTAAGCCCAATAAGGAAGTTGGGCCTAATTTAGTAAATTGGGCCAATAATGGGCCTTGCATAGAGACTTTCAAGGTTATAGACTTGGAATTGGGCCTTGGCCCAATAAAAGAGAATGGACATGATGGATTGAGTAGACCCTTAGCCAAGATTGTTATGTTGTGTAATGACTTGGTATTTATCATGTCATAGTTCGGGATTTCCGGATTTGGGAGTTGATACTTCAGTTCAGGTCGGCATTGCGAGGTGAGTTATCCTCACTATATCAACATGGTCTAAGGCATCAAGGCCGACCCTTTCTCGGATTGTATACTGGTTTGTTTGATATGTTTATTGATCTGTTAGATCGGTGTCCTGGTAATTAGGACGGTATTATGTTTAATGACCTGGTTTAGGTCGGTATCCTGGTATATAAGATGATGCTATGTTAGTGACCAGTTAGGTCGGTATCCTGGTTGTAGGATGTTGTTATACTATATGATCTGTTAGATCGGTTTGTTTGTCTATAGACTGTTATGTGATTATCTGTTATATGTGCACATGGTTGTTTGATCGGGGGTTGGGTTGAGGCGGGTCCTGCTTTGTGTTGTAGGCCAACATACCCAGGGCGGACCAGATAGACTGCAGATCCGGTGTGGGCAGTCTAGTCATACTATAGACTCAGAGAGTGGACTAGGTGGACTAAAGGCCCGGTGCAGGCGGACCAGTCACACTGTAAACTCGAGATGTATGGTTGTTCTGTATTTGTTGATATGATATGATTATGGTTATATGAGGTTGGTATTTTCGGGGTAACTCACTAAGCCTTCGAGCTTACAGTTTCAGTTTATTGTTTTAGGTTCAGCAGATGACAGCGGGAAGGCGAAGGTGTGACCGCACACTTCCTCGATTGATGATTATGATTTATGGGAACTCTGATGTTTAAACTATTTTGAAAACAAATTGTAATAACTGAATGGTTTTAAATGTTTGAAAGGTTTAAATTGGCTCGAATTGTTATGGACGTTACAGTAGCTTAAAAACGTCTGAATAAGAAATTGCTGAAAGAACTTGACGAGTTGGATAGCCAAATCGACGAGTTAAGACGGGTTTTCCGTCTTTCTGTATTCTGCATGAACTCGGAGAGTTGTGAGTTGACTCGACGAGTTGGTCAGGGTTTTCCCGACATTTTGGACACTGCATGGACTCGACGAGTTGTTTGGAAACTCGGCGAGTCAACTGGGCTTTTCTCGATTCTTTGAGTTCTGAAGGAACTCGACGAGTCAATAAGCTGCAGTCGACGAGTTGGGTCAACATGGACTGTTGACCTTGATTGTTGACTTTGACTTTGACTAAGGGTTGACCAGTTGGACTTTTGAAGGTATTTTGGTAATTTGGGATATTGATGGACCTTGTCCTATGGTGGTTATAGGTGGTGGAGTTTGTGGCTGTGATTCGGGAGTTTGATTTTATCACTACAGATCGACATTGTGAGGTGAGTTTTTTCTCATAATACTCAAGGGTCGAAGGTACCAAGGCCGACCCTTTGGATTGTTATCCTGCTTTATTGTTAGTATGATCTGTTAGATCGGTATCCTGGTAGATAGGATGTTTCTATATGGTTATGATCAGTTAGATCGGTATCCTGGTAAATAGGATGTTGCTATGCTTAGTGATCTTTAGATCAGTATACTATTATGTGATTATCTGATATAGGTGTACATGATTGATTGGTGGTTGAGGCTTATCTGCTTTGTGCCTGAGCCAACAGACCAGGGCATTCCAACCCGATGGTTGTGGACCGAGAGTATTCCATCCTGAGGATGATTGGACTCATAGTATGCGGGCATTCCAACCCGATGGTTGTGGGCCGAGGGTATACCATCCCGAGGATGATTGGACCCATAGTATGTTGCCATTCCAACCCAATGGTTGAGGGTCTGGGGCATTCCAACCCGGTGGTTGATTAGGCCCATAGTGTATATGTGTGTTATTTGTTGTACAATTATTTTGGAGGAAATCACTAAGCTTCGGGCTTACAGTTTTGGATTTTGTTTCAGGTACTTCAGATGATTGCGAGAAGACGAAGGCGTGATCGTGCACCTCCTCACATTTTTATGATTTGACTTATGGGATACTCTGATATGAAACTATTTTGAAAACAAATTGTAATAATTAAAGGTTTTTGAATGCTTGAAAAGTTTTAAATTGGCTTGAATTTTATGGATGTTACAAGTTGGTATCAGACCCTTAGTTTGAGTGAATTGGAGGAACACTCGTGTGAATCCAGTCTCAAACTAAGGAAAAGATTTTCAAAATGGTTTTCAAATAGTTTTCAAAATATTAAAGGAGGATGCAGAGTGTACGATCAGCCATAGCCAATAAGTAAACCCCAAAATACCATACGGATATATAATATTATGATATGTTATAAAAACAAGCTAGTGATAGGCTAGGGATCTTCAGGAATTGCATGATAGAATTTCCTGATTATATGATGCCTGGTAGCCTAGGGTTTTCTTTATATGAAATTGACATCATTACTATAGCTACTTGGTGTATGCATCATAGTTGTACATAATTAAGATCTTATAGCCCGAGAATGTTTGGTTTCATCTTATTTCCTGTTCTTGTTTGATGAAGGGCTTAGGGTAGGATCGGATATTCGGGTGTCTATAGGGTCCATCGTTATATATGGCTAGCATACACTAGGGCTGCAGGGTTGGTGGAAGTTTCATGGATGAGTTGTGCGGGGTCAGTCGGCCAGTTATGAGATGTTTAGCCTTCCTCTAGGAGTGAGGATTGAGCGCTCGCCTATGCGTATGTATATTGTTAGGGCATTGTGATGATACTTGATGCAAATATGGGTAGGTGTGGAAGGTAGTATGAGCCCGTACTACTGAAAGCACAAGACCCATACACGTAGCAAGGAAGTCATAACCCCTATGGTTTAGTTGGGAGTTGGTTCCACGTTGTTTATGTGGATTATCTGATATTTTCCTGGTGTATTTTCAGTATGGTGGTTACGAGGCGATTCGATACCGGATCCACGTCAGGATCAGGAGGTGGCAGCCAAGATAGGCCATCATTGATAGAGGCTCGTGTTAGGGAGATCATCCGCGAGGAGGTGGTCGAGATTGTCCGGGGTCAGATTCCGGAGATGTTTGGGTCTATCAAGACTGCCATGATGGAGTATTTTCATGACAGATACGCAACCATTGTTCAGACTGCGGCTGTTGCAGCCTCCACAGCCGTGACGGCTACTGGTGCGGGTACATGGCGAGCTTTTCAGTATCGGGACTTCGATAACATGAAGCCCCCGACATTCGATGGGACTCAGGACCCTATCATAGCCATGAGGTGGCTGTCGGACGTGGAGGGATGTTTCTTCACGTGCTCATGTCCTGCTCACCAAAAGGTCAGATGTGCTCTGAACTTGCTGAGGTCCGGAGCAAAGGACTGGTGGAGATTGATGACTGGGTCGTATACTGATGATCAGAGAGTTGCGATTACTTGGGAGAAATTAAGGGAGATGTTCCGTGCTCTCTATATTCCACGAGTCGAGCGTGAGCGGCTGTCACAAGAGTTTTTGGATCTGAGACAGGGTATAGAGACGGTGACCGAGATCACCCGCATGTTCACTAAGAGGGCAATTTTTTTCCAGGAGTTTGCTTCTGAGCAGGCTCAGATGACACGTTATCTGAGCATGCTCAAGACTGATATCCGTCAGTTTGTTGCTACCCAGCATTGTGATACACTGCTGGAGTTACAGGAGGCCGCTAGGCGGCGTGAGTTTGAGATCGAGTTACAGTTACGGGAGCAGAGGCAGTCCCCGCCGCAGTCACAGTCAGTGCCAAAGCGGTCCAAAACCGCTGATTCTAGGTCTGGAGGTCAGCCCGGCCGCGCTTGTGGGAAGTGCGTGAAGGCTCATTCGGGGGTTTTCCGATCTGGTAGTAGGTGCCACAAGTGTGGCAAGCAGGGCCACATTGCTAGGGATTATAGACAGCAGACTACAGCTTCTGGGTTCAGACTTTGTTATCATTGTGAGCAGGTGGGCCATATGAAGGCCCAATGTCCCCTATTAGCTGCCAAGCCGGTGCAGGCTCCCACGCCAGCTACACAGAGGATTACTGACGGGAGTCAGGGTAAGAGCAGAGCCTCCGAAGGCTCAGGGACACACCTTCCAGCTTACAGCCGAGGAGGCCAGGACAGCACCAGATGTGGTTTCTGGTATGTTTCTATCCTTTATCTTACTGATTATACATGTTTTATGCTTGTGTGTTTGTACCTATGATTAGGTACGTTTTTAGATAAAACTCCTTACCTACTTTGGTATTATTTGACTCGGGGGAGAGTCGGTCATTTGCCTCTCAGTCATTCAGTAGGGAGTTCGATTTGCCATTAGGAGAGCTAGAGTGTCCGTTGCGAGTCTCTATCGCCAACGAACACGAGATTTCCGCTTCTTCAGTCTATCGGGGTTGTGTGATGAAGATCTTCGGGGTATCTTTCCCGATAGGCTTGATTCTGATTCCCATGGGGATGTGTGCGTGATTGTGGGTATGGACTGACTTAGTCGCTTTGGTGCCATGATCGACCGCGATGGTCAGCAGGTGGTAGTTCGAACCCCAAGTGGGGGAGAACTGATTATCTATGGCGAGGGAACCGGATTGGGATCAGGGTTTTGCTCGGCTGCCAGGGCTCGAAAGTATATTCAGCACGGGTGTGCGGGTTACTTAGCGTATGTGGTGGATACACGGGTCAGAGATCAGGTTTCAGTTGCAGATGTTCCGGTTGTCAGAGATTTTACTGATGTGTTTCCGGAGTTGTTACCCGGAGTGCCTCCGGAGAGGCAGGTCGAGTTCAGGATCGACCTAGTGCCAGGTGCGGCCCCTATCGCTAAGGCGCCGTACCGATTGGTACCACCAGAGATGCAGGAGCTATTATCATAGCTGCAGGAACAGTTGGGCAATCAGTTTATTCGTCCAAGCAGTTCCCCGTGGGGAGCACCGATTCTCTTCGTTAAGAAGAAGGATGGTTCACACCGGATGTGCATTGACTACCAGGAGTTGAACAAGTTGACGGTGAAGAACCGTTACCCACTCTCGAGGATAGATGGTCTTTTTGATTAGCTGCATGGAGCATTTTGGTTCTCCAAGATAGACTTGAGGTCCGGGTACCATCAGGTCAGGGTTAGGGAGGAAGACATGGAGAAGACTGTGTTCATGTCTCGTTATGGGCATTACGAGTTCGTGGTGATGCCGTTTGGGCTCACCAATGCGCCGACAGTATTTATGGACCTGATGAATCGGGTCTGCAGACCGATGCTCGATCGCTCGGTCATCGGGTTCATAGATGATATCTTGGTGTACTCCAAGACCAGAGAGCAACATGAGGAGCATCTCCATGAGCTACCGGGGGTTTAGAGGCGAGAGTGGCTGTATGCCAAGTTCTCGAAGTGCAAGTTTTGGTTACGAGAGGTTCAGTTCCTTGGACATCTCGTTAACTAGGAGGGGATTTTGGTCGATCCGGCCAAGATCGAGGCAGTTATGCAGTGGGAGATTCCGAAATCTCCCTCAGACATCAGGAGCTTCTTGGGATTGGCAGGGTACTACCGAATATTCATACAAGATTTCTCCAAGATTACGGTACCTCTCACTCCTCTGACGAGGAAGGGGGTGGATTTCCGATGGGGCCCTGAGCAGCAGACCGCATTCGAGACACTACGGCGGCGACTTTGCGAGGCGCCAATGTTGACACTCCCTGAGGGAGTCGAGGATTTTGTGGTGTTTTGTGATGCATCGATCAACGGATTGGGATCAGTCCTTATGTAGAGAGGATAGGTGATAGCATATGCATCATGGCAGCTGAAGCCGCACGAGACGAGATATCGCACACACGATCTGGAGTTGGGAGCGGTGGTTTTCACTCTCAAGATTTGGAGACATTATCTCTATGGGGTCCGCTGTACCATATACACAGACTACAAGAGTCTGAGACACATCATGGATCAACCAAACCTGAACATGAGATAGCGCAGGTGGCTTGACATAGTCAAGGACTATGACTGCGAGATCCTTTACCATCCTGGTAAAAAGAATGTGGTTGCGGACGCCCTGAGCCGCAAGTCAGTTGGATCTTCTGTTCCAGCTGCATGTATGAGGATATCAATGGATTCTCCACTTGTGAGCTTGATTAGGCAAGCTCGGGATGAGGGTATGCGATAGGAGAACTGGAAGCTTGAGAGGATCAAGGCCGAGAACACCCAATTTGTGCAGGATAGCCGGGGATTGTTGACCCGATATGATCGGGTATGGGTTCCGATGTCTGGTGGGGTCAGACCGATTGTATTGGAGGGGGCTCATAAGTCTCGTTTCTCTATTCACCCGGGGGCCACCAAGATGTACCGGGATCTGAGTTTGAGCTACTGGTGGCCGTGCATGAAGAGAGAGATTGCTTGGTACGTCGAGAGGTGCTTGACCTGCAGGATGGTCAAGGCCGAGCACCAGAGGCCGCATGGCAAACTGCAGCCTCTGGAGATTCCCATTTGGAAATAGGAGCAGATCACAATGTATTTTATCACGAAGCTGCCGAGGACGGCGAAGGGATATGATGCGATATGGGTCGTCGTGGATCGACTGACCAAGAGTGCCCATTTTTTGCCGATCCGAGAGAGCTCATCGGCCGGGAAGCTGGCCGACGTGTATATCCGCGAGATCGTTGCTCGTCATGGAGTTCCGGTATCTATCGTGTCAGACCGTGATGTTCGGTTCACCTCCCGTTTCTGGAAAAAGTTCCATGAGGAATTGGGCACGCGACTGCATTTTTGATGAGCGCCTGAATTACGTAGAGAGGCTAGTGGCCATTTTAGAAAGGAAAATCAAGGTTCTACGGAACAAGGAGATACCTTTGGTAAAGGTACAGTGGCACCACCGGAGGGGATCCGAGTGGACTTGAGAGCCGGATGTAGAGATGCGGGAGCATTATCCGGAGTTGTTCACTAAACAGACTTCGAGGACGAAGTCTAGTTCAAGTGGGGGAGAATTGTAACACCCCGACTCTCAGGTATAAATTTCAAAGCTTTATATTTATGTTTTTAGACCTGCTCGACGAGTTGGATGCCCCAACTCGCCGTGTAGAAAAGGATCCGGCCGTATGAACTTTGGGACCTACTCGACGAGTTGGAGATGGAATCTAAAACCCTAATTTCCAGGGTTTTTCACCCTATTTAAAGGCTCATTAGCCCCCCTGCCTCTCTTATCGCCCCCTTGACCTCAGAAAACCCTAATCGTGTATTACTCATCATTTTGTGTGTGTAAAAGCTTAAAAGGTGGTTTTAGTGAAAAAAGCTTGAAGACTCAAGAGTTTGTATCAAGGAGAAGCTTGTAGATCCAGTACCCACTCCACCTTGGCTTCCATTTGAAGGTAACAAGTTGTTACCTTGATCATTCTAGTGTTAGATCTCATCATTCAAGGGTTTTAGGCCATTTCTAGCATATTTGTGGGTCATTTCTGGTATTGAGCATGATCTGAACTTGTAACTTCAGATTTGGACTCCTATAAGCCCTAATAGTCATACAGTTATCAAATTTATCAAGCTTTGGCCCTTCTATTTGGCTTAAACATCTTCCTTATCTTAGTTTTGGCATTTAAGGCCTTGCATGCACGTAAAGTTTGCAACTTTACGTGGTAAATATGCCCAAGGAGGCTAGATCTACAATTTGGAGCTTTGGGGTAGCTTAAAAACGTCTGAATGAGAAATGGCTGAAGGAACTCGACGAGCTGGATAGCCAACTCGACGAGTTAAGAAGGGTTTTCCCACTTTCTGGATTCTGCACGAACTCGGCGAGTTGTGAGTTGACTCGACGAGTTGGTCAGGGTTTTCCCGACATTTTGGACACTGTATGGACTCGACGAGTTTTCTGGAAACTCAGCGAGTTAACTGGGATTTTCACGATTCTTTGAGTTCTGAAGGAACTCGACGAGTCAGTAAGCTGCACTCGACGAGTTGGGTCAACATAAACTGTTGACCTTGACTGTTGACTTTGACTTTGACTAAGAGTTGACTAGTTGGACTTTTGAGGGTATTTTGGTAATTTGGGATCTTGATGGACTTGGTCCTATGGTGGTTATAGGTGGTAGAGTTTGTGGCTGTGATTCGGGAGTTTGATTTTATCACTACAGATTGACATTGTGAGGTGAGTTTTTCCTCACTATACTCAAGGGTCGAAGGCACCAAGGCCGACCCTTTGGATTGTTATCTTGCTTTATTGTTAGTATGATCTGTTAGATCGGTATCCTGGGTAGATAGGATGTTTCTATGTGGTTATGATCAGTTAGATCGGTATCCTTGTAAATAGGATGTTGCTATTCTTAGTGATCTTTAGAGCAATATATCTGTTTGTAGACTGTTATATGATTATCTGATATATGTGCACATGATTGATTGGTGGTTGAGGCTTATCTGCTTTGTGCATGAACCAACAGACCAGGACATTCCACCCCGATGGTTGTGGGCCGAGAGTATTCCACCCCGAGGATGATTGGACTCATAGTATGCGGGCATTCCAACCCGATGGTTGTGGGCCGAAGGTATACCATCCCGAGGATGATTGGACCCATAGTATGTTGGCATTCCAACCCGATGGTTGAGGGCCTGGGGCATTCCAACCCGATGGTTGATTGGGCCCATAGTATGCTGTTATTATATGTGTGTTATTTGTTGTACATGTATTTTGGGGGAACTCACTAAGCTTCGGGCTTACAGTTTTGGATTTTGTTTCAGGTACTTCAGATGATCGCGGGAAGGCGAAGGCGTGATCGTGTACCTCCTTGCATTTTTATGATTTGACTTCTGGAACACTCTGATATGAAACTATTTTGAAAACAAATGGTAATAATTAAAGGTTTTTGAATGCTTGAAAAGTTTAAATTGGCTTGAATTTTATGGATGTTACAAAAACCCAGAATCTGAAAAACCATATGGACCATTTATGAAGTTTTGCATTAATGTAAGCGTACTTTTTTGGTTTTTATAAATTGAAGAACATAATGTGATTACTATGTAAAAGATTTCTTAATTGTGAGTTATGACTTTGCATAGAATAATATCATACTAAAACCTTTTATATAGTTAATTCATAAGATAATATAATACTAAAAAAATTATAAACCTAGTCATATAAGCAAAATAAATCATGTGCATATCATGCAATCTCTAAACTATTAAACTGTTAAAATACAATCTTTTACATTTTATTAGTGATAGTAAAAGAAATGGATCGAAAGTTACAACACAAGCCTACCATAATCTAAAAGACCAAAGGGGAGGCGAGATACACCATTGAAGCAATGGCAATTGATCTTAATGTTATCTTTAGTGGCATTCTTCCATGGTCATTCCTAATGAACATGGCTTCATAAATAGGCCAACTATTTAAAACTCCAAAACCTGCCAAAAAGAGTTGTACAAATAAGTCCTCAAATCCTCCATTCTTGATCATTTTCATAATCCCACCTATTAACGCTACAAGGTTGACCAAAGCAACCACTGATATAGGGTAAAAGAAAGGTGATTCGACTCCAAATTCCATCATTCCTTTCTCATATCTTATATTGGCTTCTTTATCAATCACTTTGTTTGTCACATTAAATGTAGAAGAAGATACATGTAACTTCGTTAGCGTATACTCGATTACTCCAAAAATATAGCTTGAAAGAGATCGAATGATCCACGCCCTTTGGTTATTAAACCAACCTCGTGGAGTTCCCCCTCTTAGTATGAACTCAAATAATTCTTGACAATAGGCTCCTATGAATGAGAAGACATATAACAAACACCATGGATTTGAAACCTATACAATATATCAAATTTTAAGTAGTTAAAATCTAATTAACATGTATTTGGAACTCATTTTTATGATTTTTAATTGATAATACAATCATGATACCTTAGGAAAAAGTGGAAAAGAGTGGATGATGGCTAATTGCGGTAAAATGGAATAGATAAAAAGCGGGATGCACCAAATAGGCCAAAAGGTATAATGAAGGTAACATAGGGTTTGCAAAAAGGGTAATATTTTGGACCCATAGTTAATTGGGTTGTACTCCGAAAATGCCATATCTAAAACCCCCATGGACCATCTTTGGGTTTGATTGAGCAGGTCATGAAGGTTCATGGGTGCGTCCCCTAAGAACGCTGGTCTTTTTGGTAAACAAAAGACGGACCTCCATCCTTGACATTGAAGAAGATATCCTGTGTAAAAGTCCTCCACCAATGATCCATATCGATAGCCTAACTATACAACAACAAAGAAACTTAGCTAGTGTATAATTATAAGTGTTAGATATATTTGAAGTCGTTGGTATACTCTTCAACATAGCTCTTATGGATAGAGCGGTAACTCCAACATTTATAGAAATGTTTGATATACTAACAATAACATATTAAAGCACAAAGTTCATATACATACCTTGGAGCCCCATTCAGTTTGAGCCTCAAAATCACATCTAGCTACCTCATGCGCTCGAGCCAACACTTCATTAGATTGGATTGCTTGTCTTTGATTTTGAATTTGACTTTGTTCAAATGTACATGATGAGGGTTTTCCATAAAAGGCCCCTCTTCTGAAGAAACACCCAGTGCCAGCATGAGAAGGGCCTATTAAACCATCTAACCCGGTCATATTGATTTGGAATATGAATTTAAATTCAGCACCGTATAAATCTTCTTTATTGATCCCATGAAATAGTTGAGGATATTGGATATATGCTATGTTTTGAGAATCTTTTGAAGGGTCTAAGAAGTAACACAATGCTTCTAGTGGTGTTTTTGGGTCATTTGAGTACATGTCACAGTCCATAGTTAGGACAATTGGTGCATTTGTCATGGTATGTGATACACGAAGCTGAAACAAACAAAAGAAACATTATACCAGTATTTACATATTACACAAATTCGAAAAGACATGCGAATAGTTAAGTATTTTTACCAAAACATTAAGAGCACCAGCCTTAAATCTGTGAGGTGTGCCTTTGCGTTTCTCCCGTGAGACATAAATAAGGTTTGGCATCACATTACCTTGGACATCGTTGTCTATAGTGCCATTTAACAAAACCTGTTCACATCATACATTAGCATCGTGGCATTTATATTTTGCAATATATAGATACAAACAACTACATATAGAAAACACATGTTATTATATATAAATCTTAAACGATTAAGAAAATATTTATACAACCACATATTTTTCTTTTACGAACTTATTTAACATAATGAACTTTTTACTGACCTTCACAATAATGTTTAATACATTCTCAAAATTTCTTTTACCAATCCAAATAATAAATTTCATCTTTTATGAACAATTTATACATGTAAAAATTTATGGAGTTGTATTAACGAATTAAAACATAATTAAATAATTTATATATATAAATTGTTTTATATTATAGATCAATGAAAGTTATAATATAAAAACACCTATGAAAGATAATACTAGTGGGGCATAAACCTTTTTTGTATTGTATTTTTTTCAGCAACTATTTCTTTTCAACCTTCTCTTGTCGCCTTATTTAAATATCGTTGCATGTGGTCTGTTGGTCATTTTGTGATATATATATATATATATATATATATATATATATATATATATATATATATATATATATATATATATATATATATATATATATATATATATATATATATATATATATGGTTAAGTTCATATGAGACGACCTAATTTTGTCAGACCGTGAGACGAAATCCTAGCCACTCATTTTATAGATAAAAATAACATTTTTAAAATGCAAAATAATTGAAAATTTTTGAATTTTTTTTTCAAATATTATTTTCTTCATTTATATTTTCCAAAAATTAAATAAAAAAAATAAAAAAAATACCATTGTTTTACATATTCTAGTAGAATATTAGAATATTTTACATATCTGAAAAATCTAGTAGAATATTCTAACAATCTAAAAATTACATTAGCATAATAATTAAAAAAAAGAATTTTCGGATTTTTCATTTTATTTTACATTTTAAAATTATTTTTATATTGCGTCTCACGGTCTCATAAAATTAGCAGTCTCAAATGAACCTGGATCTCTCTCTCTCTCTCTCTCTCTATATATATATATATATATATATATATATATATCTATATATATAGGGAAAAAGGGAATATATATTACAGCCCCACCTAAGCTTAGGTACTAAACCTCTTGAAAATACATTATTTTACTATATACAGATTACGGTTAGTGGATTCACGATTAATACTTGAAGATGTAAATTCAAGATCGACACAATAGGGTTTAGGGTGTAGGGTTTAAGGTTTAGCGTTTAGGGTTTAGGGTTTAGGGTTTATGGTTTATGGTTTAGGGTTTAGGGTTTAACATTTATGGTTTAGGGTTTAGGGTTTAGGGTTTAGCATTTACGGTTTAGGGTTTAGGGTTGATAAGGAAGCAAAAATATTGATTATCTTGGCCCTGCGTGACAGTGAAAACAAGTAATGTTCACTTGGGTGAAGTAATAAACGATATATGTACCAAGTGAAAGAAAGTAATAAACAGAGATGGTAAAACGATAATGAAAGAAAGAAATGTTATCGAGGATGGTATATTTACCAAGTGAAACCAAACCGGGTATATTTTCCAAGTTAAAACGACTTATTTTAGAGGTTTAGTACCTAAGCTTAGATGGGGCTGTAATGTATATTCCCTATCCCCGTGTATATATATATATATATATATATATATATATATATATATATATATATATATATATATATAGAATATCGAACTTTTGTTTATCGCATTTTATTTACTAAAACTACATACTTGATCAATATCAAATATTATATTTTTGAAAAGTTTTATTAAACATTTTAAATATAGTTGTTGAGAAAAGCTTTATAAAAAAAGTTGTGTATTGGAAATAATGCATATAACCCACTTTATTGATACTTTGCTAGCTTCTTCTTGCAAGTTCTTAATAAAATTGTCATTTTTATTTTCTTTTTATTTATTTGTTTTTGCATAAAACCCAGTTTCTTTAAATTAAAATGATGAATCCATATTCTAATAAATAAATAAGTTTATTCTGTTATTGACAAGTGTTATAATATTAGAAACATTTGTTAATATTATATGCTACATATCATGCCACATGTCAACTAATTATTTTTCTATTTCAAATTTAAAATTTAAAATTTCCCACTTTAGTTAAATTAAATTATCAATTGATTCTTTATTTCAAATTTTAAATTTTAAATTTTACACTCTAATTACATTAAATTAATAATATTTGAATAAAAAATAAAATAAAATTAATATATATATATGGTGATATAATTTCATATATTTATTTAAATCAACGATTTTAATTTTATATACATAAGAAAATATCTTTTAATTAATAATTTATTGAAAATAATTTATTTGAAATAATTGATTAATAATTTTGAGTTTTACTATAAAAGTTTAATTAATTGTCTAACCATACTTCTCACGCGTTATAAACTAGTACGTAATATATCAAAAATAATATATCAAAAATAATAAATTACAGAATGAGCTAATTAAATGCTCTAGCAGCTACATAAATTTTCGTTGGACCTAATTCTAACCTGGACAACAGTCGGGTGGTCCACACGTGTGAATTCAATGTTCCACTGGTTGAAGACATGGCCATACTTCTTATCATCATCATCATCATCAAGATCAACATTTCCACATACGACACTTTCTTCCACTTTCACTTTCATTCTCTCATACATCGACTGCAATAAAAGTTTGGATTTTGGTGAAGATCGACCACATAAATCTTTTCGTAGATAAGTTTCAAGATAGATAGATAGATATAACGATGTTAAATTTGGGTAAAAGGTAAAATGCCAAAACGTAAATCTTATTATATGTCATATTCTTTATTTTTTGTAACAAGATAATTTTGATAAATACTTTTTATATTAAAAAAAAAAGACCTTGATTTCATGGGTCTCAGGGAAGCGAGGGTAGTGGGAGGTAAAATGAGCTTCTGGACATCTATCCATTATTCCGTTCTTCTTGCAATATGGCAACCATTGTTTTGCAAACTTAGCAGCTTCCATGAAAGCAAACAGTGTAAGTTTTGAGCCTCCATCGTCTGACAAATAAACCGACAATTTCTCTGTCGGGTAATCATAAGCCATGATTGACAAAGCCGTATTCACCACCACCATTGGTGGTTCTTTGTAGGGATCCGCCGTGCATACGAACACATCCATGGCCGGATATTTGGTCTCATCCTTTGGGAGGTTTTCAGGGAAGGTTCTCCGGTGAACCGGATTCATTCTAAAGCCTTGGTGAGTGAACCACATAAAAGCTAAGACGATATCAGCCAGTAACATGAGTACAGAGACGGTGGTGTTGGTGGTGTGGAAGAGGATGGTGGTTTGGTGATAAAGAATGGCTACGATGTTGCATGCGTATATCAGTGCAAATATACGATTGGGCCATGTGCGATGGCAGGTCAACCGTGTGTGAAGTGGAGGGGGGTGGTTTTGCATGGTGGTTCTTTGGCTTCCAGTGGCGCTCCGGCTACGTACCCAATATTAATTACTTGATTTTGATTTGATTGTATAGGTTCTTTAAATATCGAAATGTCATCCTACTTATATTAATTTAAAATTGAGACCAATAGGAAGATACTTTTACTTTATAATAAACTACGATGTAATATGTAAGTTTTAGCAAATGAGTTGCATAGTTCATACTAACAACTATGCTGTTATTTAATACATAAATGTTTTAACCATGATGTATTATGATGATTACAGTTATATATATATATATATATATATATATATATATATATATATATATATATATATATATATATATATATATATATATATATATACCATAATAATAATATAGAATATTATAATCATTAAACCGATTATATGTAATGGAAATAATTAAATAATAATTATAATCTTTTTAAAGATCTTGTAAATAATTTGCACCTGATTTGAAAATGAAATTATTGAACTTTTAATTAATAAGCCGTCTTAATATCATATTACAAAATTGTTAAAGATGGTTATGGAGACATATAAGCCAAAAACAGAAACAAAAAACTTCCAATAAAACAGCTACGAAAAGCAATAATCATGCCGTCAACAAATTTTACTCTATTATTTTATGTTATAATATATTATCAACAACAGACAAATATATTCAGTCTTAAATGATGTAATTCATAAGTTAGGTGTAGTTTTTTTCTCTTAAAAGGGAATCTGTTTAAGAGTACTTTCTCTGTACAACAATCTTATTTTGAAAGAATAGCAATCAGGTTATTTATTTTGTTGTGGTGTAGGACTGGATTTGTTAAAAAATGTACGTGAGTTACTGCTGGACATAAAAGAAAAGACAAGGGGTTAGTCACAATTCACAAGGGTTTGTTTAATAAAGAAATTTCCCAATTTGTAATTAATAACAGATAAATTGAGTAATCTAACCCTTATAAAGAACCATTTTAACAAAAATAATTATTTATTTATATCTTTTTTTGTAAAATGACCACTTGCTCCGGAACATAGCATTCCAGAGCTGGGGTATTCGTTCCGGAGTTCATACTCCGGATTATAACCTCAACTTTTTTTTTCGTCTTTTATATATATATATATATATATATATATATATATATATATATATATATATATATATATATATATATATATATATATATATATAACGCTCTTAGAGCCTTAACGTCAATCAAGTAATTTGTAATTATCTCTTATAAAACTGTTTTAAAATGATTTTCTCCGAGCGTCAACACGAATAAAGCTTTAACAACCTGCGTGTTTACCTTCACAACTTTAGGCGAACCAACACGCATACTTACACTCACATCCAAACTAATTTGATGGATCGTTTGGAAGCTTGTTTTCTGGCTATTGGATGGGTGATATATTTGTTTTTTGCACTTTTCTATTGTTTCTTTAAAATATATAACGTTTCTACATCTAAATTAATTCATTTTTGTTCCCAAAAAAATACAGATCCATGCATTCACAGGCTGTTTATTGCCTGTCATCTTCATAGGTAGTGTCCCTTTTAGAGGGGATTACCTAAAAACAATGTTTGTAGCGGTTGCTATCCACAGGAACAACCAGACCCTCTCTATAACATTTGGTCTGGCCGTTGAAAATTAATCTCTACGGTTGATCCTGGTTCGTTATGAAGCTAAGAGAAGCTCTGAGATAGGGTATGGATGTATCGTTCATAAAAAATATGGAAGACGCCGTTAGTTCTTGCATAGAGCATGTATTCTCTAATTTTTATCATGGTTATACTTCTAAACGCGTGTTCCATTATATGCGCACAAGATGCGTATCTGGCAGAAAATTACAACCTTTGTTTTGGATGACATCCAGCTCATATACTATGTATGATTTTGAAGAAAACTTTTGCCGGCTAACCCCTGATGCTCGTGAAATTCTTGCCAACATCGGTCATGCGAAATGGGGAAGAGCCTATTTCCCTAACATCCGTTGGAATGTAGTCAACATTGATGTTCCCTAATTTTTTTTTTGTATTATCAGTAAATCAACACAATGTATCGATAATAATGTTTACCGAGTCAATTCGTGACTACATTCAACGAACTTTCCATGAACGCAGATTAATGGCAAGTAAAATATCGGGTGAAATATTAAATTTATTTAAATACTTGTATAAGAACCTTATTTGATTATATTTACTTTTCAGCGAGTTTGACTACTGTACTCACCCCATATGCTGAAATGGTGCTTCATAAAAGGATGCAAAAGTGTAACATCCCAAAAATCATGACAAAAAAATTTCTTTTTAAAAATTTAATAAAATCATAAGTATCAAATCATTTCATCCATAAACAAAGGTTTATATATGTCAAATCAGAGCATCATCTCAAAACATGTTCTTTTTATCAGACCAAACATCTCAGGCTAAAACTTCTTGGTGTGTGCCATGCGATCATCCCGAGCTCTTCCCTTCGCTACCGGAAGTACCTGAAACCAAAACTGAAAACTATAAGCACGAAGCTTAGTGAGTTCCCCAACCTACTACATATCACGCAAGCATATCCACATACACATAACCACATACTGGGCCCCCGCCCACTGCATCGGGCCTTGCCCGACATCGGCCACCGCCCGACATTGGGCACCGCTCGGCATCGGGCACCGCCCGACATCAGGCCCCGCCTGGCATCGAGCCCCGCTCGGTATACAAATCTGTCTCTCTTAGGCCCCGCCTGTCACTGGGCCTCGCCCGCTATACACATACATACAATCAAATGACATACTAGCACATAAAGAAAACATACTCTACTGTACTCCTGTACTAAGGCCTCACCTATCTTGGGCCCCGCCCCTGGTCTGCTACTGATGAGTTATGGAGCCCCGTCCACACTCCTGCTGTTAGTGAGATACGAGCTGTAACACCCATAAAATTCGAGCCAATTTAAAGCTTTTTAAATCATTTAAAACCATTCAGTTATTACAATTTGTTTTCAAAATAGTTTAAACATTAGAGTTCCCATAAATCATAATCATCAATCGAGGAAGTGTACGGTCACGCCTTCTCCTTCCCGCGACCATCCGTTGAACCTGAAACAATAAACTGAAACTGTAAGCCCGAAAGCTTAGTGAGTTACCCCAAAATACCCATACTCACAACAATACACATAAAATCATAAACAAAATACTATGGGTCCAGTCAACCATCGGGTTGGAATACCCCAGGCCCTCAACCAACCGGTTGGAATGCCAACATACTATGAGTCCAATCATCCTCGGGATGGAATACTCACGGCCCACAACCAATAGGTTGGAATGCCGAGGTCTATTGGCTTTCGCACAAAGCAGATAAGCCTCAACTGCCAAACAAACATGTGAACATATAACAGATACCAGTCTATAAACAGACAAACCGATCTAACAAATCATAACAGTATAACAACATCCTATCTACCAGGATACTGATCTAACAGATCATAGTGACATATAGAGCTTCAAAGGTTCTGGAGTAACTTCTACTCATAAGAACCACCACAAAGGGACCAAAACCATAAACAAAAACCACCTAGCTAGATCTACATGAAAGAGTTGTCAAGGTTGAGACTTTATACCTCCAAAAGCTTGCAAAGTTGATGAAGGTTCTGGATCTAGAAGCTTGATCACCAAGTTCCTTCTTCTTCAAGGTCCAAACATAACAAGTCATAACCCAACTAGATCCACATGAGAAAGCCACCAAGATCCAAACTTTATACTTTCTGGAGTTAGATCAATATGATTAGGGCTTGGATCCACAAGCTTCAAGCCAACCAATGCTTCCCCAAGGAACTCCTTCTTCCACAATAAGCACCAAAAACCCACTAAATCACCAAAAAGCTCAAGAATCACTCAAATGGAGGCTAAGGGTCGATTTCTAGGGTTTAGAGGGATGGAGGCTGAAGTTATTAGGGTTAGGTTATGAGATAAGGAGTTTAAATAGGGTCCAAGACCCTAAAATAGGGTTCTGATCTGACTGGAGTACGCCCAGCGTACTCCGAAGAATATTCGCGACCATCTTGGTCAGTACGCCCAACGTACTCCCTCTTCACTAGTACGCCCCTTGTACGCTTTGTGTACGCCCCGTGTACTCGGTTAAGCCTGAAAACCATGAAACTTCCGAAGGCCATAACTTCTTCGTTATAAATCCGATTCCGACGATCCTTATATCCACGGAAAGGTAACGAGAAGCCTCACACTTCTATAAACTTTATTTAACCTGAAACCCAACCGAAATAAAATCCAAAATTCATAAAAGAAGTCTGAAACACTACATTCCCGTTTTACCCTTGACCTCAAAGTGCAAACCGAGCTATTGGGTCACATACCTACATTACCCACATTCAAATGGGCCTAAATATTACCTTTATAAAGGCCCTAATCCTTATGATGACCGCTCTTCGGGCCACAGCCTCGACTTAGGACTTTATTCGAAACAGGGCGTTACAAATTTCCCCAACTTAAATTGATTTCGTCTTCGAAATCGTTTCTTACCAATCCTGGCAACCCAAAATCCCGAGGGGCACATTCACAACCATAACGTATGACGATATTCTAGGGAGGATAACTCCATAGAAAATTCCACCCGAAGAAAATGCATAATCCCAAGCATAACCCCAGCCTTTCCAAGGCAACCGTAACCAACCCTCGCAGGGTTCTAAAACTGAAGATAAGCGATTCCCTTCCAATATGATCACATTTAGTCAATCTGAAATCTGAAGTCTCGAGAGGGTCTGGCTCCCTGATAGACCACCCCCACTGGATCATTGCAAAATTCATTGCACTTAATTCCCAACTCGCTACTCAACTACTGATAACCTGAGGTCCCTACCAGAGTACAGAACCACAGATCATACTCTACTGCCGAGAACTCTTTACTGGACAAAAGAGACTCGATAATCCTTCTGGAGGAAGCTAATTCTGATGACAATATTTCCAAGGATATGATGAACAATGGGAGACAAACTGAGAGGTGAACCCTTAAGTGTCGACAAGACAGTGCTTCCTTTAACTCCCGATCCATCATACAGATAACAATCATCTCACGAGCACGGACACTCACACATGGCCCAATCAGCCTCGGGCTGGAATACCAGGCATGCCTACAACGGGTCCAGTCATCCCTAGGATGGAATACCCTCGTATCACGCACATGTTTGGTCCAATCAACCCTCGGGTTGGAATACCAAACACGTCAGGTGTACTTAATCGTAGGGTCCGGTCATCCTCACGATGGAATACCCTAGATTGGAATACCACTATATACATAAATCGGGTCTAACCCATAACTTGAGAACCAAGGATCTATCATTGCGTCTCATCCACCATCCTCTGATTCGTCACAACCAAGTGCAACTCCCCCGAATCTCAACAATACATCCAATTCGAACACGCTCCTACAAGAGACATAACCAACATAATCTATATGCCCACAACCTATGACTGGAATACCCTTACATGGTCCTCAGCATAGGTCTGGATTGCCACTGAGCCCACAACATGAGTCTGGTATGCCCTCTCCGGCCCTCAGCTCATGACTGGAATGCTCCCGATAACCTATCGACACTGATGTCGTCACTTCAGTTGTCCAGCACTCCATCCTGGAGGTACTCACTTCCCCCATTGCCCAAGAAGGCCTAATCATTGTCCTTCACAACACCAACAAGTGTCACAGTGCTGAAACTGATGGGTTTTGAGCATTCTAACACTTCCTAAGTGTACATGCAACCCTAATAACCTTGAATCTATGTTTTCTCTATATACATGCAAATTTCTTTTTCAAGGTTATTTCCTAACTAGCATGGCATGGGGATTACATAAAACATAAAACTAGTAGAAATACATACCTTGTTGTTGCTTGGATTCCTTCAAGACTTTGTGAGCCTAGCACCCCAAATGTTGTGCCTCAAATGCTTCACACAACACCACAAGACTTGGAATAACTTGAGAGAATACTTCTAGCACTCAAAATCGGTTATGCCCTCTCTAGTAACACTATGTCCACTCGGTCCTCATTTTGCTAGCCATAGGGTTCCTTTTATAGTGTTGTCACAATTAGGGTTTACACATGAATGCCCTTAATTGTCATGACTCTTGATTTCCCATGACCCATGGATTTGTAACTCCCATGGACTATCCATGGAGCTCCATATGGTTACATCCATAACCCATAAACCATGGATCATTAATCCACCATAAAAGAATTGATGATTGTCATAATCAACCCTATATATTTAATTAGTCTCACTTTGATCACCAAATTAATCCTAGATTAATACTTGATCAATACTAATTAAATAATACTATTATTAATATATTAGAACTTATAATATATTAATAATCCTAAGTGCCTTATTCTCTCATTTAGTCTATCCAAGTATTGCAATGCCATGCAACCCAAATGGACCATGCCGGGTCGGGTCAAGTACATACCAAATAAAGTTATGGACTTAGACACTATATCCAACAGTCTCCCACTTGGATAAGTCTAATAACTATATTTGCGAATATGACTTCAAAATCCGACTAGCAATCGTAGCTCTTTCAAAGTCTCTCGGAACTGAGATGATGATGATACTCCATTTAAGATAAGTGATCATATAATCCTCTGTTCTCATGATATCAGCCGGACAAACACATGGAACATGGTCTTACTTATTGTCCAGCATTTATTTCTCGATCTCTGATTTGTTTCGACATATAACTAAATTGAACACATCAATTAGGTTCTGACCGGGCCCGGTACATAGGTCAAAACCAAATCATCGAGGGGCCCAGATATCGCTTCTATTTCTAGAAGGAACATATAAACTTCGACTGATATGCTTGTACTAACTACTTGTTGAATTATTCACAAAGGCACGTTTTATAACATCGAGTTACCAATGCGTTTTCGTACAATCAATGAATAACCAACTCATAGTCAACAACTCATATCTTTAGGTTTGAAGATTTATATGATATTACCGTCTCACGATCACTCGAGATAAATTCCATGAAGTGATGCAAGTGAGCGTGGGTTGGATCCAATACTCAGCCCTTATGAGTACTCATGAATGTTGTAGCAACCATTGCATTGTCCAAAGCACTTTTAGACAAATCATACAAGCCAAATTCATGACAGTCTTAAATCAATACTTACTTCCAAAGTTTGACTGACTGTGGATGGTTTGAATAATAACATAATTATTCTGGAAGTAAAAACATGCAAAATTGAAACATAGTAAACAATCAACACAAGATAGTAACACCTTACTCATAAATAAATAACAACTTTTATTTATCATCAAATGTCAATTACATTTTACAAGTTTCAGGAATCTAATTATTGAAACTAATATCATCCTTCAGCCCAATGCGCCTCGCATGCTGTAGATGCTTAACCCTGCTCAGTCCCTTCGTGAGGGGATCTGCCGGGTTCTCATCTGATGATACCCTCTTAGCCACGAGGAGTCCTTCTTCTATTCGATGTCTGATGAAATGGTATTTTCTGTCAATGTGCCTAGATCTCCCGTGATCTCTCGGTTCCTTAGCCAAAGCAACCGCACTTTCGCTGTCACAGAAAATTTCCATTGGCTCTTTTATAGCTGGTACAACTCCAAGGTCTCCGATGAAGTTCTTTAGCCATATCGCCTCCTTAGCTGCTTCACTTGCTGCTATGTACTCTGATTCACAAGTAGAATCAGCTACTGTCTCCTGCTTGGAACTTTTCCAAGTAATTGCCCCTCCATTTAGGATAAAGACCCAGCCTGACTGAGAGTGGAAATTATCCCTATCAGTTTGGAAGCTAGCATCGCTATATCCTTCCACTCTCAAGTCATCACTGCCTCCGAGGGTAAGGACCCAATCCTTAGTCCTCCGCAGATACTTGAGAATGTTCTTTACCGCTGTCCAGTGTGCTTTGCCAGGGTTCCCTTGATATCTACTGACCATGCTCAAAGCAAAGGCCATATCAGGGCGAGTACAAGTCATAGCATACATGATCGAGCCCACAGTGGAAGCATATGGTATATGACTCATCTCAGCTATCTCAGCCTTTGTACTCGGACTCTGAGTTTTACTCAGCTTGGCATTACTCTGGATTGGTAATTCTCCTTTCTTGGAATCTTGCATACTGAACCTCTTCAGCACCTTATCCAAGTAAGTATTTTGACTAAGTCCAATTAGTCTCTTACTCCTATCTCTCAATATCCTTATCCCTAGGATATAGACAGCTTCCCCAAGGTCCTTCATAGCGAAACACTTCCCAAGCCAGGACTTAACCTCCTGCAAGGTTGGGACGTCGTTTCCTATGAGAAGTATGTCATCCACATACAACACCAAGAAGCTAACTATGCTCCCACTAGCCCTGACATACACACAAGACTCATCCTCACTCCTAGAAAAGCCAAACTCTTTGACTTTCTCATCAAAGCAAAGATTCCATCTGCGAGATGCTTGTTTCAATCCATAAATGGATTTATCAAGCTTACACACTCTATTAGGGTATCTTGTATCGACAAAACCCTCTGGTTCAGCCATGTAAACATCCTCATCCAACTTTCCATTAAGGAAAGCGGTTTTGACATCCATTTGCCATATTTCATAATCATGAAATGCAGCTATGGCTAACAATACTCTAATAGACTTAATCTTAGCTACTGGTGAGAAGGTCTCATCATAGTCAACTCCCGGAGTTTGAGTAAAGCCCTTCGCAACCAGTCGCGCTTTATAAGTGTGTACCTTCCCATCCATGTCGGTCTTCTTCTTGAAGATCCATTTGCACCCAACTGTCTTACGACCTGGTACATTGTCAACCAAGTTCCAAACTTGATTGTCATACATGGACTGAATCTCGCTGTCCATAGCCTCCTTCCATTTAGCAGACTCAGGGCCTGCCATGGCTTCCCTGTAATTATTAGGTTCATCCAAATCTATTAGTGTACTATCACTAATAAATGTATCACCTTCAGTGGTGATGTGATAACCATAATAAAAATCAGGTGTGTTCCTCACCCTAGTGGAACGTCTTGGAGGTACAGACTCATCTATCGGATCAACAAGAGTTTCCTCCTCAGGTTGGTCGATAGCATTTGAGGTTCCTTCACCACTTGACTCTTGAAGTTCTTCAAGGTCAATTTGCCTCCCACTGTCCCCTTGGCTTATAAATTCTCTTTCACGAAAGACTCCTCTTCTTGCTACAAAAACCACATTATCACTGGGTCTGTAGAAGAGGTAATCAAAGGATCTCTGTGGGTAGCCGATGAAAATACACCTCTCACTTCGAGGTTCAAGCTTATCATGAGTCTCACGCCTCACGAAAGCTTCACAACCCCAAATCTTGATGTGGTCCAAATTGGGAACTTTCCCAGTCCACATCTCGTGAGGTGTTTTGGCAACCTTTTTAGTAGGGACTAGATTAAGGATATGGGCGGCAGTCTCTAAGGCATACCCCCAGAAAGAGATTGGTAACGAAGCTCGACTCATCATGGAACGAACCATATCCAACAAGGTTCGATTGCGCCTCTCAGCTACACCATTCAACTGTGGTGCTCTGGGAGGTGTCAATTGTGAGACAATCCCACATTCCTTAAGATAGTCAAGGAACTTAATGCTAAGATACTCTCCTCCCCGATCGGATTGGAGCATCTTGATGTTCCTGCCCAATTGATTCTCAACTTCCTGCTTAAACTCTTTGAACTTTTCAAAGGTTTCTGACTTATGCTTGATTAAGTAAATATATCCATATCTACTGTAATCATCAGTAAAAGTCACATAATAGCGATTAGCATCCCTTGTAGCAACTCTGAAGGGCCCACACACATCCTTGTGTACAAGGTTCAACAAACCTTCACCCCTACCACAAGTACCTGTGAAGGGTGACTTTGTCATTTTTCCAAGTAAACAAGACTTGCAGCTATCATCTGACTTGAGGTCAAATGATTCCAAGACTCCAGCCTTTTGGAGTTGGCCTATGCGCTTCTTGTTAACATGTCCAAGACGACAATGCCACAAGGATGCTCTATCCAAGCTATCTGAAGAATCAATATACAACACATTATTTCCTAGATTTTCTACAACATTCACGGCTTCAGATACACCATCACAAGGTAATGCTTTAAAGTAAAATACATCATTGTAATAAACATTAATAGCACCATTTTTATTATCAAATGAAAATGTAAAACCTTGTTTGTACAAGCCATGAAAGGAAATAATATTCTCACCATTTCGGGCGAGTAACAACACTTATTCAAATCTAACATTAACCCATTATTAAGCAATAAAGAATAAACTCCTATCTTGGTAACAGGTGATGCTTTCCTGTTGCCCATGACTAAGTTTATCTTCCCGTGCTCCACTTGCTCACTTCTTCTTAGTGCCTGCAAATCAGTACAGATGTGAATACCACAACCTGTATCAAGCACCCAAGAATTAGCATTAGATGAGTTATTAGACAATATTGTGTAAATACCTGCATGGGTGGGTTTAACCTTCCCATCCTTTAGATCTTGCAGATATTTGGGGCAGCTTCGCTTGAAGTGTCCCTTATCCTGGCAATAGAAGCACTGTGCTTCCTTTGGGTTTGAAGAAGGAGTAATGGGACCTTTCTTTGTCCCACTTGAAGAGGAACCATCAAGAGTCTTACCCTTGGTACCCTTCGAAGGGCTTTTCCTCTTCTTACCCTTTCCCTGCCCAATAGCCAGAACAAGGGCTGTTGAAGGAGTAGAAGTAGCAACCGCTTTACCCTTAAGGCCATTTTCAGCTGTCCTTAAGAGTCCTTGAAGTTTGCTAAGTGTGACTTCCTCCTTGTTCATATGATAAGTCATACGAAACTGATCATAACTTGGAGGTAAGGAATGGAGAATGATGTCAATCGCCATTTCCTCAGGAAAGTCAACATTTAGCTTCAGCAACCGGTCAACGAACCTTTGCATCTTCTGCAAGTGACCGGTGATGGGTTCACCATCCTTCATCCTTGCGGTTATCATGGAGGAGATGATTTCATACCTCTCCTGACGCGCGCTCTGATGGTACCTTTCCATCAGATCCAGGTGCATCTCATAGGGGTAGAAATATTCATAGGATTTTTGAAGTTCAGGAGTCATGGTGGCCATCATGATGCATGATACTTTAGTAGCATCCTTTTCATGTGCAACAAACTCCGCAAACTCTTCAGGAGTAGCAGTGGCTTCATTCACGACCTTAAGCTCCCTATCGAGGACATATTCTTTGTCCTCATAGCGGGTAATCATTCTGATGTTTCTGATCCACTCATTGAAATTGGATCCATCAAAGATGACCTTACCACACAAGTTCATAAGGGAAAAGGAGCCTGTTGGGTTTGAGCCAGAAGCATTGTTGGAAGAGATCTGAAAGGAAAGAAAGACAAGTTTCATTTGATTAGGAATCCTTAATAATTCACCCAAATGAAATATTAAGGCTAGGATCCAACAAACTATTTATAGTTGGAAGAGGGATGCCGTAATCCATACTATAAAATATTTGAAGGTAGGTAAATGACGATTTACCAATTTCCACCATAAGAATGAAATATTTTATTATTAGGTTTTATTGGTTTTGAAACTCCTAGATCTTTTGAGATACATTGAACTTTTCAATGGCATGTTTGAATCTCGATTGTGCCCTCTCAAGTTTTTGACTGGGATGTCGAGGATCACAAACAAGGTGTGAATAACCATACAAATTGACTTGGTACCCTCAACAATATTACCTAATCGATGTGCCGGTTAACCACACACGCTCCACCGATCTATAATAAGGTCAAGTTACCCTTTGCCACTCTTACTAGTCCATGTTAGTGTGCCGGTTAACCACACACGCTCCACTAACGACTTGGTAAGATACAAAGTGTAATTTTATGGGCTAGCACCAATTTCACATTTTCCTAAAGTAACTAAGATTGAGAATTTATAATGTATAGTTACTTTATAATTCATTATACTTTTAACGAGTATTTAAAGTCGTATCCTACCCATTTGGCTAACGACCCTCCACCGATCAAGGAAGCGGTGGGTGAGAGTGGACACCCATTAAGTCACCATTTTATAGGCAACAACCTTATACCTCCCTTATAGACCGGCTTCGTGAATGAGGCCTACTAACGGTAAGAATGACATATTCTTATACATATCTATATAATAAAATTATAATAATAGTATAAGTGTTGATTTTTAAACTCTTTAAAAATCTAAGGTTTAATTTGGAATTAAAGTATTAGAGTGTAAGACTTTTCAAATTCCAAAACTTGAGGGCAAGAATTGAAACTATTCCAAGTCTCTTCAATTTGTAACTTATGAGTTTTAATGGTTCATAAAATGAAGACTCTTCATTTTATGAAACCTCTTTAGTTCTTTAATCACAATTAAAAGAAGTGACTTTTGGTTATCCATAACTTGAGGACAAGTTATGGACACCATCATAGCCATTAAGATCATGAATTAAACACACATGGTGGTTACACATAATTCCTATGATCTTCTAAAAACTCATAAGAACACAAATTCATGTCAAGCAATTTCAAGAAATCATATAACTATATACAATACTTGAAAATTGATAAAAGCCATGTAAAATTGGTTAACATAATCATTATCATTTTGAAAAACAGATTTTACAAGTCCAAAACAGATTGGGATAATGATCTTAATCCATTTCCAGCAACAAAACTCGAAAAAACTGCCCAACACGCTCCTACTCGCCGAGTGCACTATTCTACTTGGCGAGTAGAATGAATTTGTTCATGGACTCGGCGAGTCCTCCCCATGGACTCGGCGAGTCCAGTCGTCAGAATGCAGAATTTTCGATTTTTAAGCAGTTTTGCATCAAGTATACAGAAAACAATCCTAGGCTCTGATACCACTGATGGGTTTTGAGCATTCTAACACTTCCTAAGTGTACATGCAACCCTAATAACCTTGAATCTATGTTTTCTCTATATACATGCAAATTTCTTTTTCAAGGTTATTTCCTAACTAGCATGGCATGGGGATTACATAAAACATAAAACTATTAGAAATACATACCTTGTTGTTGCTTGGATTCCTTCAAGACTTTGTGAGCCTAGCACCCCAAATGTTGTGCCTCAAATGCTTCACACAACACCACAAGACTTGGAATAACTTGAGAGAATACTTCTAGCACTCAAAATCGGTTATGCCCTCTCTAGTAACACTATGTCTACTCGGTCCTCATTTTGCTAGCCATAGGGTTCCTTTTATAGTGTTGTCACAATTAGGGTTTACACATGAATGCCCTTAATTGTCATGACTCTTGATTTCCCATGACCCATGGATTTGTAACTCCCATGGACTATCCATGGAGCTCCATATGGTTACATCCATAACCCATAAACCATGGATCATTAATCCACCATAAAAGAATTGATGATTGTCATAATCAACCCTATATATTTAATTAGTCTCACTTTGATCACCAAATTAATCCTAGATTAATACTTGATCAATACTAATTAAATAATACTATTATTAATATATTAGAACTTATAATATATTAATAATCCTAAGTGCCTTATTCTCTCATTTAGTCTATCCAAGTATTGCAATGCCATGCAACCCAAATGGACCATGCCGGGTCGGGTCAAGTACATACCAAATAAAGTTATGGACTTAGACACTATATCCAACAGAAACCTCACCCTACACTATCCACTTGTAGAACAAGTTGTTACTGTTGGGTTTTGAGCATTCTAACACACCTATGGTGTACATGCAACCCTAAATACCTTGGATCTATGTTTTCTCTATTATACATGCAAATATCAATTTTCCAAGGTATTGTTCTAACTAGCATAATATAAAGTACATGTAATATAAAATCTAGTAGAATTACATACCTCTTTGTTGGTGCTTGATTTCTTCAAGCTTTAAGAGCTTAGCCCCAATAGTGTGGAAGCCTAAAATGGAATCACAAATCACCAAAACACCTTGGAAGAACTTGAGAGAATATGTATGCACACTAAAATCGGCCCACTCTTATTTTCACACACTTGTGCCAATTTTATGAGCCAAGGACCCCTTTATATATTATGGAGGATTAGGGTTACATCCATGTAAACCCTAATACCCATGACCTTTCATTTACATAGGATCCATGGGTTAAAAGCTCCATGGACCATCCATGAAAGCTTAGCCCAACCTAAATGAACTTGGCCCATTCCATATACATAAGAGTCCATATTTAATTAGTTCTTTTTGTTCACTTAATTAATTCTTGATCAATACTAATTAAATAATATGATTCCATATTAATATATTAGAACTTATAATATATTAATATAAATCATAAATATACTATTCTCAAAAGACTATCCATATAAATTGTGCCGGTGAAGTGCAACCCAAATGGACCATGTCGGGTCGGGTCAAGTACATACCAAATATAGTTATGGACTTAGACATTAATCCAACAGTCTCCCACTTGGATAAGTCTAAAACTATTATTGAGTATGACTTCAAAACCTAACTGGCAATCGTAGCTCTTAAAGCCGCTGTCGAACTCTGACCTTGTCAATGACTTGTCCATTAGATAAGGGATCATATATTCCTCCATTCTAGATATCATATGGACTGAGACATGGATTATAATCATTCTCTCTGTCCATTTGTTGTTTCCCGATTTTTGATTTATGATGACTGACTGATTGAACAAATCAAATCAGTCCTGGCTTGGCCAAGCACTCACATGTGTCATCGCTAAATCATCGAGGGGCCCACATATATCGCTTTTATCCCGAAGGTAAAAGGAATGGATAAACTTCGAATCATATGGCTTGTTCTACTACTTGTTGAATCATACACAAAGGCACGTTTTATAACATCGAGTTACCAAATGCATTTTCGTGCAATCAATGTATAACCAACTCATAGTAACAACTCATATCTCTAGGTTTGAAGAATATAAGATATTATCGTCAAATGATCACTCGTGATAAAATCCATGAAGTGATTCAAATGAGCGCGGGTTGAATCCAATACTCAGAACTTATGAGCACTCATGAGTGTTGTAGCACCACTTTGTCCACCAACTTGGACCTCTACAAACCAACCCATGACAGTCTTGATTCATATCTACTTCCAACATATGACCGACTGTGGATGGTTTGAATAACTTAATCATTCAGGAAGAGCGACTTAGTTATTCTGGAAGTCAAAACATGCAAAGTGAAACACAAGAATAAATGAATCAAATATGGTATCAAACCGTATGAATATAAATAAACACTTTTATTTATCACCATACTGATTACTCACTATTTATTGTTTCGGTTTTATCAACTTTATACTTGAATTAAAAACACTAGTTGTCCCATGCTCCAAGCATGTACACTATGTTTTTCTTAAACAATAGCTTTGCCATACACCAAGTATGCACTCTATGTTTTTCTATGATCCTTACTTTGTGAAATAAACCAATTGAACATAATTTCAATGATTCTAATTTCACACTCCCAAATCCTTATCGAAAAATGTGAGAATTTCAAATTCCTATCATTTATCGAAATCTGTTTAGATTTTAAACTTATATGCACTGACCCTCCTGTAATGAATATGTACAAAGTCACAAAGACTTGTCAACAGTCATTATAAGGTATTCCAATGGAGATCAACTCTATGGAAACTAAGTGTCATATTCAAAGTACATTGCTTTGGACATGCTTCTTGCATTAAGTTTTCTAATCTTACACAGATAACTTCCACCTATGGAGACAACTCCATATTCTCATTTTGACTATCACTTCTGAATAAGAGATGCCTCTTTTCAGAATATGTCAATATGGTCCTTCCAAAATTAGCACTATACTTCCAACTGTCCCTGAGCAACCAATCTTTGGTAAACCTCAGATTGTCCTCGACAATTGCTTAATCATTTTAGTCATATCCAATTCTAGACCTTTTCCCTTCTTAATGCCTCTGGGCATTTGGAAAAATTTAGAAATGACAAATATTATAGCACATGCAATCGATCCTGTACCCAAAGCAAATGATACACGATTCATGATGTCTCACATAAAGACATGATTCTAGACCAGTCTTTTGCTACAATATTTTTATTTTCCATGTTTTCAAAATTTGACTATGAAGAGGGATGCCGTAATCATAATCGAATTTTGAGAACGCAATATATAGAATTTCCTTAAGTTGAACCAATCCAACATGAAATTCATATATATATTCTTGACTAAAGATGATTAAGGTCTCAATCTAAGCCTTTAGAACTGGAATGAAGTATATCCTCTCCCTTAATTATAGCAAAACAACTTTTTCAATCCCTGCAGCCTCACGAATTTAAACTTTTGTTTTCTATAATTAACATTGCTAATTTGCAACACTAACAATAATTATCATGCTCCCACTAACATGATGATTATTAGCATAACACTTATGCTCTCACTAGCTTTGACATGTACTCAGAAATCAGCTGGACTTCTAGAAATCAATACTTTATTGACTTTCTTACCAAAGTTCAGATTTCTGATACGAGATGCTTTGATAAAACTTTATGAAAATCATACACCTTTCCTTAGATAGCATGCATGTGTGTCTAAACAATTTCAGAACTATGAAAAGGGATGCCGTAATCATAGTCTCGATTGTTTAGACCTTTTGCCATCTGCTTCAAATCTACTTGGTGGAAGTGTTTCCTCACCATCATTTTTATGAATCGGAGAGAAACCTTATGACCCTTAGATTTTATGGTGTATGTGTTCTTATCCATGTAAATCGTCAAAACCATAGTCACAAGACAAGGATAATGACAAATCCAAACTCATATGGACTGAACTTATGCAATCTTAACTTCTTGCCACCTGGCAGTACAGGGCCTGCCATTGCTTCCAAGTTGTTATGCAACCAATTGAGAACTTTCAGAACTCCTAAGCAAAGCCAACTTTAACTGGAATGGGCACAGAATATGTCAACACGATAGGTTATCAACCTCACGTCGTGTACTAGTGAAGAACCTCAGGTTTTATTCTTGATTAGTTCTTGAAATTCTTTTTAGGATCTTTAAGACTCCCACTATCCTCTTGACATATAAGACTATCTTGCCAAATATTCAAGAGATAGTGCGGATTCTTTATCAAGACAAACACTTCACACAATTGGCCTTAGTTGGTCTTTGTTTTATCCAAAACATCACAACTTACCAATTTCAAATGTACAAGAGTAGGACACTTTTACTCTTACATTTGACAAGTTTTTTAAACCTTTCTTTAAGATATGTCACTCAAGTTACAATCTTGGAGTATGACTCTAAGAATTGTTTTAGAACGAAGTATGACTCATCTTCCTGATCTAACCATTTCAACAATTCATGACTCCTCTTCTTAGTCATAAGAATGCACTAAGATGACCTTTAGAGGACTAATTGTGATATGATTTCTAAATCATTAAGATGATCACAAACATGATACTAAAGTACTCTCCCATCTTTTTTAGATTTGAGAAACTTTTATCTTTCTGCCTAATTTGATTCTTCTCATTCGTTCTGCCATACATTGGACTTTTCCAATGTTTCAGAATTATACTTAAACTTGTAAGTATAACCATATTTACTAAACTTTAGTAAATCAAATAGTCTTAACGAGCTTTGTGGTGGACATGACCAGTGCACAAGAATGTGTACTCGATCCCTTTAGTCCTTCACTTGACTCACACATCCATGTGAACAAGTAATTAGTCTTGATTTTCCAATGCTTGAAAGTTCTCATTCATCATACTATTCAACTTGCATGATTCCAAGTTTCGGTCGAATTGAAACTTGGGCAATGAGGAACTTTCCTGATTTGGTAAATTTAGACACTACCACAAATGAAAGAATCAAATCCATTTTCCAATATTGTTGTCAGTGGAATCATATAAGCAACAATTTTCCACAAATGTCATTGTAAGGATACTTCAAATAAATAAAATTAAACAATTTTCTTTTATTTTAAAACTTTGCGGAAAAACTTATCCTTACAATCCGCATGGAAAATTGTTGTTATCTATTCCTTAGCAATATATCATAACTTCTTAAGCAACTGCTCAAAATTCTGATGCGATCGAAATCCACCTTCGCGATTAGAATCAGCATATACTTCCTTTAAGATTTCTCTATATTCTTTGATTCTTAAAACATCAACATGTGACCCAGTCACATCATGTGATGAGGATCTCAGAATAGAACTTAACAAAGTTAGATAATGGGCTCTACCTGATGTAGAGTCAAACTTATTGACTTTAACATCCTTAGGTAAATTTGGCAGCTTTGCAATCAACGCCCCTTCCTTTGGCAAAATAAACATATGGACCCTTTGGTAATGGGACTATCTCAGACTTAGCCTTTCTCTTTACCATTTGGTCAACCGGGTTGACTATGGTCAATCCCTTTCCATTGGGAAGAGAATGCTTTTTCTGGATTTCCAGTGTCACCATTGTCACTGTCCATAAAGTTTTTGGGAAGTTGATCTTCTAATCAAATTTGCTTTACTATCGTTCCAAATCATTGCTGATTTAGCAGCACCAAGCAAATAGATATGATCATTAAGGTTCATGTCATAGTCTGTTTCATAGTAGTCCCAAAGGAACTCACTATGTGACTTAGAAAGTGATTGAACATCCAACTTTCTCAAGACTTTGACACCCAACTCTCCCGGCTTGTCAATATGTGACTTCATCTCTAAGATGTGATCACACATAGACCTTGCTTGCCATTAGGGCTTGAGTGACCTTGAACTTGTGGGTTAGGGAGAATAATTGGAGGAGGTGGAGGAAGAGAAGTATGACTTCCATGAGCCAAACTCGGGAAGTCATATTCATTAGGAAAGCTTGGTTTGGGAAGATCATTGTTGTCTAAACCAGACATCAACAATGGGAGAAATTCACGTAAAGTTGATTTAAGTCCTTAATATAACACCCAATATGATATATTAAGGCTAGGACCCAACAAACTATTTTATAACTTGGAAGAGGGATGCCGTAATCCAAGCTATAAAATATTTGAAGGTAGGTGAATGACGATTCACCAATTTCCACCAAGATAAACGAAATGTATTATTAGGTTTTAATTGGTTTTGAAACTCCTAGATTCTTTTGAGATTCATTAAACTTTTCAATGGCATGTTTCAATCTCGAGTGTGCCCTTCAGGTTTTGTGACTGGGATGCCGAGGATCACAAAACAAGGTGTGAAGTAACCATGCAAATATACTTGGTACCCTTAATATTTACCCCTCAATCGATGTGCCGGTTAACCACACACGCTCCAACGATACTATGATAAACATTAAGTTACCCTTTGCCTACCTTGTTAAGTCCAGGTTAGAGTGCCAGTTAACCACACACGCTCCACTAACAGCTTAAACAAAGTGCAAAGTGTAATTTCATGGATTAGCACCTTATTCACATTTTCCTAAGTAACTAAGATTGGGAATTTATAAGTGTTTAGTTACTTAGTATTTATCATTATACTTATAATGAAGGGAGAATTATAGTCCTTGTCCTACCTGTTCGGCTAACGACCCTCCACCGGTCAAGGAAACGGTGGGTGAGAGTGGACACCCATTAAACTGCCATTTTATAGGGAGTAACGTTATACCCCCTTATAGACCGGCTTCGTGAATGAGGCCTACTAACGGTAAGATTGACTTTATCTTATACATATCTATATAATTAAAATTATAATAATAGTATAAGGGTGTATTTTAAACATTTAAAATACTTGGTGGTTTAATCTATTAATTAAACTATACTCTTAATTTAATTAAACTTAAACCATGTCTTTATGGAATTATTAACTCTTTTAATTAAACACTTTAACTAATTTAATGAAGTCCATAAAGTTTGAATTTTAACTTTTAAAATTGTAGAGTTTGGAATTAAAGCATTAATGTGTGTGAGACTTTACAAATTCCAAAACTTGAGGGCAAGTTTTGAAACTATTCAAAACCTTTCATTTCATAACTTATGAGTTTAATGGTTCATTAAAATGAAGACTCTTCATTTTTATGTAACCTCTTATTCTTTAATAACACTTTTAAAGAAGTGACTCTTAAACATCCATAACTTGAGGACAAGTTATGGAGTCATAAAATAGTTTAATGAAAAAAAAAACTCTTCATTTTTGTGTAACCTATGGCACTTTTATGAGTTTTAAGATTCATAAATGTGACCTTTTATGTGACTTGAAGAAAAGTTACAAAAACACCTTTTATGAACTTCTTTTAGATTAATATGGATTGAAAGCAACTTAACAAATAATATTTTTTCATCAGTCTAAATTAACTCATAAAACAAGGTAACACAAAAAAACTTTTCATGTTCCATAACTTAAGAACAAGTTATGGAATTTTAAAACATTAAGACCAAGTTTTGTAACTCCATAAAAAACTTTGAATCAATTTTTTTTTAAAACCTTTTCATATCCACAACTTATGGAGGTTTCAAAAAACTCTTTAGATCAAACTTTTAAAACTAATAAAACAATCATATCATTTTATCTTTTACTAAATTTGACCTAATTCAACTCATATAGTAAAGTGACTCAAATTTTAAAAATAATTAGTTTTTCATAAAATCAAGTAATTATCTTAAAATATGACAAACTTCATGTTTTTTTTCCTTTTTTTTTCCTTCAACTTGAAAAAAAATACATTTGCATCAAATATAATAGAAAACAACCTGGCTCTGATACCACTGTTGGGTTTTGAGCATTCTAACACACCTATGGTGTACATGCAACCCTAAATACCTTGGATCCATGTTTTCTCTATTATACATGCAAATATCAATTTTCCAAGGTATTGTTCTAACTAGCATAATATAAAGTACATGTAATATAAAATCTAGTAGAATTACATACCTCTTTGTTGGTGCTTGATTTCTTCAAGCTTTAAGAGCTTAGCCCCAATAGTGTGGAAGCCTCAAATGGAATCACAAATCACCAAAACACCTTGGAAGAACTTGAGAGAATATGTATGCACACTAAAATCGGCCCACTCTTATTTTCACACACTTGTGCCAATTTTGTGAGCCAAGGACCCCTTTATATATTATGGAGGATTAGGGTTACATCCATGTAAACCCTAATACCCATGACCTTTCATTTACATAGGATCCATGGGTTAAAAGCTCCATGGACCATCCATGAAAGCTTAGCCCAACCTAAATGAACTTGGCCCATTCCATATACATAAGAGTCCATATTTAATTAGTTCTTTTTGATCACTTAATTAATTCTAAATTAATTCTTGATCAATACTAATTAAATAATATGATTCCATATTAATATATTAGAACTTATAATATATTAATATAAATCATAAATATACTATTCTCAAAAGACTATCCATATAAATTATGCCGGTGAAGTGCAACCCAAATGGACCATGCCGGGTCGGGTCAAGTACATACCAAATATAGTTATGGACTTAGACATTAATCCAACAGTTACCCCATAACACATATATACTCAGAACCTGATCATATAACTAACAAAACCCATACAAAGTCTTCAGCATACTCCATCACCATGTTCAATACTTGGGGACAGACCTACTGATTGCTATAGCATAGCAACATACTCACTACCCGCACACAGATCTACAAACACATACAGAGTCTTTAGCATGACTGGACCGCCTCACCAGGCCTTCAGTCTATCCGAACCGCTCTACACCGTTGAGCATCTCCCTAGACCACCCCTCCTGGTGATCATTCCCATTCAGACTGTTCTCACCCACTTGGGGTTCCGAACTCTTGATCCATTACGTGGACTCTAATCCCGGCCTAACCCTAGGCCTCATGTCGATCATCCACCCTCTCAGAAATCCGTGGTCTGTTCCCTGACCCGCGTGTCTACCACATATGCTAAATAACCCGCACACCCGTGCTGAAAGTACTGCCGAGCCCTGGCAGCTAACAAAACCCTCAATCTATCAATCCAAAAACCCTCAGAGTCGAGCACACCCTCGACCGAATACTCGAACTGAACTCAATTCATGACCAAAACTCCAACATGATTCCCCAAATTCTATTATCAACAACCGAGAAGATGTGATACACATGCTGGGGAGTTTTACCGAACTCGAAACTCACACAACCTGAAGGGTTGTGAGCATTCTAACACTCCTAAGTGTACATGCAACCCTAAATACCTTGGATCTATGTTTTCTCTATTATACATACAAATATGATTATCCAAGGTATTATCCTAACTAGCATACCAAAACATTGATACTAGGATAATAAAATAGATAGAATACATACCTTGTTGTTGTTGCTTGACTCCATGAAGCTTGAGAGCCTAGTGCCCCAAGTGTGACACCTCAAATGGTTCACACAACATCATGAACTCTTGGAATAACCATGAGAAGAAGACATACATGTTCAAATCGGCTAGCCCTCAAAATATGTATCACTAGTGCCAATTTCTTGAACTAAAGGGGTTCTTATATAGTGTGGCTATTAGGGTTACACCATGTAACTCATGACTTTACCCATTCCTTATGCTCCATGGGTTTTAACCTCCATGGAGTATCCAGGGATCATCACATGGGTTAAACCCAACATAAAGGAATCTTGGATCATAAGCCCACATATATAAGAATGAATGATTTACACAATCAATCCCCATATATTTAATTAGTCTCTTTTTGATCACTAAATTAAGTCCAAATTAATTCTTGATCAATACTAATTAAATAACATGATTTCATATTAATATATTAGAACTTATAATATATTAATATGTCACAAAATGTCTTTTCCTCATAAACGGTCTATCCAAATGTTCCGATGCCATGCAACCAAAATGGACCATGCCGAGTCGGGTCAAGTACATACCAATTATAGTTATGGACTTAGACACTAATCCAACAGTCTCCCACTTGGATAAGTCTAAAACTATTATTGCGTATGACTTCAGGAACCAGCTGGCAATCGTAGCTCTCAAAAGCCGTTGTCGAACTCTGACCTTGTAGATGAACTCTGACCTTTGTCAATGACTTGTCCATTAGATAAGGGATCATATATTCCTCCATTCTAGATATCATATGGACTGAGACATGGATTATAATCATTCTCTCTGTCCATTTGTTGTTTCCCGATTTCCGATTTATGACGACTGACTAATTGAACAAATCAAATCAGTCCTGGCTCGTCCGAGCACTTCTATTTGTCATCATCAAATCATCGAGGGGGCCACAGATATCGCTTTTATCCCGAAGGTAAAAGGAATGGATAAACTTCGACTCATATGGCTTGTTCTACTACTTGTTGAATCATACACAAAGGCACGTTTTATAACATCGAGTTACCGAATGCGTTTTCGTGCAATCAATGTACAACCAACTCATAGTAACAACTCATATCTCTAGGTTTGAAGAATATAAGATATTATCGTCTCATGATCACTCGTGATAAAATCCATGAAGTGATTCCAATGAGCGCGGGTTGAATCCAATACTCAGAACTTATGAGCACTCATGAGTGTTGTAGCCCCTTGTCCAACATCTTAGACCTCTACAAGCCAACCCATGACAGTCTTGATTCATATCTACTTCTAACATATGACCGACTGTGGATAGTTTGAATAACTTAGTCAATCAGGAAGAACGACCTAGTTATTCTGGAAGTCAAAACATGCAAAATGAAACACAATAATAATAGAATCTAATATGGTATCAAAACCTATGAACATAAATAAAACACCTTTTATTTATCACCATATGATTACACATTATTCATTGTATACTGTTTCAGCTATCAACTTTATTCTTGAATTTAAAACAATAGTTGTCCCATGCTCCAAGCATGTACACTATGTTTTCTAAACACTAGTCATGCCATACACCAAGTATGCATACTATGTTTGTCAATGATCTTCACTTTGTGAATTAGATCAATTGAACATAACTCCAATGATCCTCTTTCACAGTCCCAAATCCTTACTGCAAATGCAAGAATTCCAAATTCATGCCATTTACTGAAATCTGTTAGATTCTAAACTTATATGCATTGATCCTCCTGTAATGATTATGCATAGAGTCAGAAAGACTTGACAACAACCATTACAGAGCATTCCAAAGGAGATCAGCTCCTTGGAAATATCCTTCTTGCATTAAGTTTCCTAATCTTACACAGATTGAATAATTTCCAACTTTGAAACATTTCCATATTCCATTTTGACTATCACTTCTGAACAAGAGTTGCCTCCTTATAGATTATGTCAATATGGTCCTTCCAGAATTATCACTATACTTCCAACTATCCTTGAGCAACCAATCTTTGGTAAACCTTAGATTGTCCTCGACAATTGCTTAATCCTTTTAGTCATATCCAGTTCTAGACCTTTTCCCTTCTTAATGCCCCAGACATTTGGAAAATTTTAGAAAGGATGAATATAGCACATGAAATCGATCCTATATCCGAAGCATATGGGACACGAGTCATGATGTCTCACATAAAGACTAAACCAGTCTTTTGCTATAACATTTCCATTTCTATTTGCCAAGTTCTCATAATTCAGATTATGAAAAGGGATGCCGTAATCATAATCGAATTTTAGAACGCAAATAATGGACCCATATATAGAATTTCCTTATGTTGAGTCATTCCAACATGAAATTCATATATATATATATCCTTGACTAAATACGACTTAAAACCTCAATCTAAGCTTTTAGAATTGAAATGAAGTATAATTTCCTCTCCCTTAATTATAGCAAAACAACTTTTTCAACCCCTGCAGCCTCACGAATTGAAACTTTTGTCTTCTATAATTAACATTGCTAACTTGCAATCTTTATCATAATTATCATGCTCCCACTAACATGATGATTATTAGCATAACACTCATGCTACCACTAGCTTTGACATGTAATCAGAAATCAGCTGGACTTCTAGAAATCAATACTTTATTGACTTTCTTACCAAAGTTCAGATTTCTGATACTAGATTGCTTTGATAAAACTTTATCAATATCATACACCTTATCTTAGATAGCTCACAGGTGTGTCTAAACAATTTTAAGAACTATGAAAAGGGATGCCGTAATCATAGCCTCGATTGTTTAGACCTTTACCACTTCTCACAAGTCCATGTTAGTGTGCTGGTTAACCACACACGCTCCACTAACGACTTTGAGAATCCAAATATCACAATTGCTATCTAGCTAAAATCTACTTAGTGAAAGTGTTTCCTCACCATCATTTTCATGAATCGGAGAGAAACCTTATGACACTTAGATTTAATGGTGTATGTGTTCTTATCCATGTGAATTGTCAAAACCATAGTCACAAGACAAGGATAATGACAAATTCAAACTCATATGGACTGAACTCAATCTTAATTTCTTGCCATGTGGCAGCTCAAGGGTCTGCCATTGCTTCCATGTTGCTGTGCAACCAATTGAGAACTCTAAGAACTCATATGCAAAGCCAACTATAATTGGAATGGACACAGAAATAGTCAACACGATAGGTTATAAACCTCAAGTCGTGTGCTAGTGAAGAACTTTAGGTTTTACTCTTGATTAGTTCTTGAGACTTTCAAGACCTTTTAAGACTCCCACTGTCCTCTTGACATATAAGACTCTCTTGTCAAATATTCAAGAGATAGTGTGGATTCTAATCAAGACAAACACTTCACACAATTGGCCTTAGTTGGTCTTTGTTTTATCCAAAAACATCACAACTTACCAATTTCAAATGTACAAGAGTAGAAACCTTCTACTCTTACATTTGACAAGTGTTTTTAAACCTTCTTTAAGACATGTCACTCAAGTTACAATCTTGGAGTATGACTCTAAGAATTGTTTTGGAATGAAATATGACTCATCTTCTTGATTTAACCACTTCAACAATTCATAACTCCTCTTCTTAGCTACCAGAATGCACTTAGAGGATGAATTGTGATAAGGTCTCTTAATCATTAAGATGATTATATAACATGATACTCAAGTACTCTACCATCTTTTCAGATTTGAGAAACTTTTATCCTTCTGCCTAATTTGATTCTTCTCATTCATTCCGCAATACACTGGAATTTTTTCCAATGCTTCATAATTATACTTAAGCCTGTAAGTATAACCATATTTACTAAACTTTAGTAAATCATGACGAATAGTCTTATCGATCTTTTGTGGTGGACTTAATCAGTGCACAAGAATGTGTACTCGATCCCTTAGTCCGTTACTTGACTCACACATCCATGTGAACAAGTAGTTAGTCTTAATTTTTCCAATGCTTGAAGGTTCTCATTCATCATGCTCTTCAAATTACATGATTCCAAGTTTCGGTCCAATTGAAACTTGGGTGATGAGAATATTTCCTTATTTGGTAAATTTAGACACTACCACAAATGAAAGAATCAAATTCATATTTCCACTCTTGCTCTTAATGGAATCTTATAAGGAACACAGTTTTTCACAAATGCCATTGTAAGGATATTTTAAAATAAATAAAATCAAAAGATTTACCTTTTATTTTAAAACTTTGCGGAAAAACTCATCCTTACAATCCATATGAAAACTTGTTGTTATCTATTCCTAAGCAAAATATCATAACTCCTAAGAAGTAGCTCAACAATTCGATCTTCAAACTACGTGATAGAAATCCATCTACGCGATCAGATTCAACATATTCTTTCTTTAAGTTTCTTCACTTTTTCTTTGATTCTTAAAACATCACCATGTGACCCAGTCACATCATGTATCAAAAATCTCATAATAGAAACTTAGCAGAGTTAGATAGTGGACTTTACCTGAAGTAGAGTCAAACTTATTGACTTTAACATCCTTAGGTAAATTTGGCAGCTTCGCAACCAATGCCCCTTTCTTTGGCAATGGACCATTGATAATGGGACTATCTCAGACTTAGCCTCTCTCTTTACCATTTGGTCAACCAAGTTGACTATGGCCGATCCCTTTCCATTGGGAAGAGAGAGCTTTACTGGATATCCAATGTCATCATTGTCAATGTCCATAAAGTTTTAGGAAGTTGATCTTAGCAAATAGATAAGATCATTAAGGGTCTTGTCATAGGCTGTTTCATAGGAGTCCCAAAGGAACTCACTATGTGACTTAGAAAGTGATTGATCATCAGCTTCCTCTAGGCTTTGACACCCAACTCTCCCGGTTTGTCAATATGTGACTACATCTCCAAGATGTGATCACACATAGACCTTTGCTTGCCAATAGGGCTTGAGTGACCTTAAACTTTTCAGGAACTTGTGGGTTAGGGAGAATAATTGGAGGAGGTGAAAGAAGTATGATTTCCATGGGACATCATCTTCATTTAGGAAAGCTTGTTTCAAGAGATTTGGGAAGATCATCTTTTGGGAGATATTCAAGAGAGTTGATTTAAAGTCCTTAATATAACACTCAATATGAAATATTAAGGCTAGGACCCAACAACCTATTTATAACTGGAAGAGGGATGCCGTAATCCAAGTTATAAAATAGTTGAAGGTAGGTAAATGACGATTTACCAATTTCCACCATGAAAAACGAAATATAATTAAGTTTTAATTGGATTTGAAACTCCTAGATCTTTTGAGATACATTGAACTTTCAATGGCATGTTTGAATCTCGATTGTGCCCTCTCAAGTTTGTGACTGGGATGCCGAGGATCACAAACAAGGTGTGAATAACCATGCAAATTGACTTGGTACCCTTAACTTTATCACCTAATCGATGTGCCGGTTAACCACACACGCTCCACCGGTCTATAATAGAGTCAAGTTACCCTTTGCCACTCTTACTGGTCCTTATTAGTGTGCCGGTTAACCACACACGCTCCACTATTGACTTGGTAAGGTACAAAGTGTAATTTCATGGGTTAGCACCTTTTCACATTTTCCTAAGTAACTAAGATTGGGAATGTATAAGTGTTTAGTTACTTAGTATTTATCATTAATACTTTTAATGAAGGGAGAATTATAGTCCTTTCCTACCCGTTCGGCTAACGACCCTCCACCAGTCAAGGAAGCGGTGGGTGAGAGTGGACACCCATTAAACTGCCATTTTATAGGCAGTAACCTTATACCCCCCTTATAGACCGGCTTCGTGAATGAGGCCTACTAACGGTAAGATTGACTTTATCTTATACATATCTATATAATTAAAATTATAATAATAGAATAAGGGTTTGAATTTTAACTTTTAAAATTCTAAGGGCTAACTTGGAATTAAAGTATTCATAAGTGAAACTTTTTAAATTCCAAAACTTGAGGGCAAGTTTTGAAACTATTCAAAACTAATTAATTCCATAACTTATGTGTTTAAATAAGTTTTAATTAAAAAACTCTTCAAGTTCCATAACTTGAGGACAAGTTATGGAAGACTTTAAACTAATAAAAGAATGTAACTTTTCTTTATTTTGTAACTTATGGAATTAATTAAGGTTACACATTTTATTACTTAATGAAGTGACTCTTGAACCTCCATAACTTAAGGACAAGACTCTTCATTTTTGTAACCATTGCCAACTTTTATGAGTTTTATGAAACTTAAATGTGACTTTCATATAACTTGAGGAAAAGTTACAAAAACACATTTTAGAATCAAATCTTAGATTAAAATGGATTGAAAACACATAATCAATTAACTTTTCTATTAATCTAAGCAACTCATAAGAACAAGATAATTCAAATCAAACTTTTTCATGTAATTAGCCTAATCACTAAACTAATACAAAACATGAATCTATTGACAATTATCTTTGAAATTGGATTAGTATGAACATTACCACATCAAAAACAAGTTTATAAGTTCAAAAACATCTTAGGGTAATGTTTCTAGTCCATTTCTAGCCAAAAAAACTCGAAAATATGCTGTCTGGGGCTCCTACTCGTCGAGTGTATCAACCTACTCACCGAGTAGGATGATTTTCTTCATGGACTCGGCGAGTTCATCAGTGGACTCGGCGAGTCCAGTGCCCAGAATGCCCGAAATTCGACTTTTTCAGCATTTTTCAGCAATTTGCATCAAGTATAATTGAAAACAAGCCTAGGCTCTGATACCACTGAAGGGTTTTGAGCATTCTAACACTCCTAAGTGTACATGCAACCCTAAATACCTTGGATATATGTTTTCTCTATTATACATACAAATATGATTATCCAAGGTATTATCCTAACTAGCATACCAAAACATTGATACTAGGATAATAAAATAGATAGAATACAAACCTTGTTGTTGTTGCTTGACTCCATGAAGCTTGAGAGCCTAGTGCCCCAAGTGTGACACCTCAAATGGTTCACACAACATCATGAACTCTTGGAATAACCATGAGAAGAAGACATACATGTTCAAATCGGCTAGCCCTCAAAATATGTATCACTAGTGCCAATTTCTTGAACTAAAGGGGTTCTTATATAGTGTGGCTATTAGGGTTACACCATGTAACTCATGCCTTTACCCATTCCTTATGCTCAATGGGTTTTAACCTCCATGGAGTATCCATGGATCACCACATGGGTTAAACCCAACATAAAGGAATCTTGGATCATAAGCCCACATATATAAGAATGAATGATTTACACAACCAATCCCCATATATTTAATTAGTCTCTTTTTGATCACTAAATTAAGTCCAAATTAATTCTTGATCAATACTAATTAAATAACATGATTTCATATTAATATATTAGAACTTATAATATATTAATATGTCACAAAATGTCTTTTCCTCATAAACGGTCTATCCAAATGTTCCGATGCCATGCAACCCAAATGTACCATGCCGAGTCGGGTCAAGTACATACCAATTATAGTTATGGACTTAGACACTAATCCAACACAACCCTCAAACCAAACAGCCACTTGGGTTGTCTTCCTTCCTGACAACGATGCGAAACTTATCCCATTTTCAACACCACTCTTGCTTCTATATCCCGAGACGATTCTCCCCCACTTAGTTTCGACTAAGTCTTCACAATACATGAAAATTGGAGAATTCCCGAACTTTCTCACTTTCCAACGATCGATCCGATAACCACCAACTCTTCTAACTAGCGCTCCATTACTAGCCAATCCCCAATGATCACACACTTCTAAGAACCAGATGAACACTTCCTAAATCCCAGTAAAACCGACAATCCCTAATGCTTGAATGGTCCCACACTCAAATCTTGAATACCAAAAGACATATACTTAATCAAATACCTCAGCAATGAGCTACTTCCTTTGGCACCTTCATCCGCCAATCAATAACGGTTACTAAAACCACTGATTCCTGACAATGCTGAATAACCATCCTGTGGAACCCTGTCCGCAGACCTCCCACCTAATACCCTTGTTCCCAGGGTGCTCCCAACAAGTCTCCCGCTCTTGGGCTTTAGAAATCATTCCATTCAGGGTTTGCACCCTGACTCACTCACCCGCTCAAACGTCCACAACTAAACTGGAGTAACTGAAACGACCCCTGCCCTAAACCGGGCTACAACTACTCCCCAAACATAGTCTACAATCCCAAAAGTGCAATAGGTCGCACAATCAATCCTTACCACCCGATACAAGAGATCCAAGGCAAACTGAACCTCACAAAATACTTATGCCACATCGACCCACCTGCGCTCACCGGCGCTGAAAAAATGTTGCCAGTCCCTGCAACCAACTGACCCCGAGCTGGAATACAACCTGATCCTGGGGTCACAAGCATTCTCACTCCTTCGAGCTCGAAAAATTGAAAGGGCACAATCCTTGCCCTATAAAACGACAGTCCAATCCATCAATTTACCATTGTACTTCCAGCTGCAAAACCCTAGCTGAACATAATTATCAATCCTTTCCGGAGTCCCCGCGACTCACATTCCGGCATCGAACAAAACCCTGAAGCCTCAAGTCTAGAAACTCATGTGCTAGCCTCTCCCGCTCAGCCCGCGGAATGCAACGAGTACAGATCATCTCCCTGATCCCAAATAACAACAACCCTCTGCTCATCAGAATATGTACCAGTAACAAGTCCCGATGCTGGAAAGCTTGACCAGCTCCTCTCCCTGCCGTCGTTACTGTTGGATTAGTGTCTAAGTCCATAACTATAATTGGTATATTCTTGACCCGATCCGGCATGGTCCATTTGGGTTGCATGGCATCATGCATTTGGATAGACTAAAATGAGAGAAATAACACTTAAGGTTTATTAATATATTATAAGTTCTAATATATTAATAAGATTATTTAATTAGTATTGATCAAGAATTAATCTAGAATTAATTAAGTGATCAAAAGAAGACTAATTAAATATATGGGTTGATTGTGTAAATCATCCATACTTATATAGTGGGCTAATGCTCCATGGATTATCAAGTTGGACTAAAACCCATAGGATGCTCCATGGTATATTTGAACCCATTGATCCAAGGAAATGGAAAGCCATGACAATTAGGGTTTACCCTAATTGTGACAAACTATATAAGCATCTTATTCTTGTAAAAATCGGCCACCATGTATGCATGAAGAGGGCTAGGCGATTTCATGAAGTGTTCATTTCTCTCTAAGTTATTCCAAGTGTTTATGATGTTGTGTGAACCATTTGAGGTGTCACACTTGGGGCACTAGGCTCTTGAGCTCCATGGAATCAAACACCAAACAAGAGGTATGTAATTCTACTAGAATTTATATTATGTGTACTTTATATTATGCTAGATAGAACAATACCTTGGAAAATTGATATTTGCATGTATAATAGAGAAAACATAGATCCAAGGTATTTAGGGTTGCATGTACACCATAGGAGTGTTAGAATGCTCAAAACCCAACAATGGTATCAGAGCCAAGGCTTGTTTTCACTTATACTTGATGCAAACTGCTTAAAATCGAAGTTTTTTTGCTGCTGGGACAGTGGACTCGCCGAGTTCACTGATGGACTCGACGAGTCCAAGGCAAAGTTCATCCAACTCGCCGAGTTGGTTCATGCACTCGATGAGTTGGACCCCCAAACAACATATCTTCGAGTTTTGGTGCTGGATTTGGTCTAGAATCATTACCTTTGACTGTTTTGGACTTATAAAACCTGTTTTTAATGTGGTAATGATTGTGTTAAACCAATTTCAATGCTATAATCGAAGTTTCAAGTTTATATATGTTTATGTAATTCTTGAAAATTGTTGATTATGAATGTTCATGCTTATGAGTTTTGTTAGATCATAGGAATTATGTGCAAATTGTTTGTTAGTATAATTCATGATCTTGATGAAATTGGTATGGACTCCATAACTTGTCCTCAAGTTATGGATTGCCAAAAGTTTTTTTTGTGTGTTGCCTTGTTTTATGAGTAATTTAGATTGATGAAATATATTATTTGTTAGTTGCTTTCAATCCATATTAATCTAAAAGAAGTTCATAAAAGGTGTTTTTGTAACTTGTCTTCAAGTTACATAAAAGGTCACATTTATGAATCTTAAAAATCATAAAAGTGCCATAGGTTACATAAAAATGAAGAGTCTTTTTCATTTAATTATTTTATGACTCCATAACTTGTCTTCAAGTTATGGATGTTTAATAGTCACTTCTTTAAAAGTGTTATTAAAGAATAAGAGGTTACATAAAAATGAATAGTCTTCATTTTAATGAACCATTAAACTCATAAGTTATGAAATGAAAGGTTTTGAATAGTTTCGAAACTTGCCCTCAAGTTTTGGAATTTGTAAAGTCTCACACACATTAATGCTTTAATTCCAAACTCTACAATTTTAAAAGTTAAAATTCAAACTTTATGGACTTCATTAAATTAGTTAAAGTGTTTAATTAAAAGAGTTAATAATTCCATAAAGACATGGTTTAAGTTTAATTAAATTAAGAGTATAGTTTAATTAATAGATTAAACCACCAAGTATTTTAAATGTTTAAAATACACCCTTATACTATTATTATAATTTTAATTATATAGATATGTATAAGATAAAGTCAATCTTACCGTTAGTAGGCCTCATTCACGAAGCCGGTCTATAAGGGGGGTATAACGTTACTGCCTATAAAATGGCAGTTTAATGGGTGTCCACTCTCACCCACCGTTTCCTTGACCGGTGGAGGGTCGTTAGCCGAACAGGTAGGACAAGGACTATAATTCTCCCTTCATTATAAGTATAATGATAAATACTAAGTAACTAAACACTTATTAATTCCCAATCTTAGTTACTTAGGAAAATGTGAAATAGGTGCTAACCCATGAAATTACACTTTGTACCTTACCAAGTCGTTAGTGGAGCGTGTGTGGTTAACCGGCACACTAATAAGGACTAGTAAGAGTGGCAAAGGGTAACTTGACTTTATTATAGATCGGTGGAGCGTGTGTGGTTAACCAGCACATCGATTAGGTGATAAAGTTAAGGGTACCAAGTCAATTTTCATGGTTATTCACACCTTGTTTGTGATCCTCGGCATCCCAGTCACAAACTTGAGAGGGCACAATCGAGATTCAAACATACCATTGAAAAGCTCAATGTATCTCAAAAGATCTAGGAGTTTCAAATCCAATTAAAACTTATTATATTTCGTTTTTCATGGTGGAAATTGGTAAATCATCATTTACCTACCTTCAACTATTTTATAACTTGGATTACGGCATCCCTCTTCCAGTTATAAATAGGTTGTTGGGTCCTAGCCTTAATATTTCATATTGGGTGTTATATTAAGGACTTTAAATCAACTAACTTGAATTTCTCCCATTATAGATGTCTAGTTTAGACAACTATGGTCTTCCCAAATCTTTAGGAACAAGCTTCCTAATGAAGATGATATCCCAAATGGCAATCAAGGTGAAAGATCAATCCCTTTGTTGTGCATTAGTGGGACTGGAAATCATACTTTATTTCCTCCACCTCCTCCAATAAATCTCCCTATCCCACAAGTTTTAAGACTTGATAAGTTCTAAGTCACTCAATCCCTATTGGCAAACGAAGTCTATATGTGCTTAGGTCTTGGAGATTAAGTCACATATTGACAAGACGGGAGAGTCAGGTGTCGAAGTATCGAGGGAGCTGGCTGTTGACTTGGTTCTTCAGTCACTCCCTGATGACAGATCACGACATGACCCTTTAATGATCTTATCTATTTGCTTGGTGCTGCTGAATCAGCAATGATTTGGAACACTGGTAAAGCAAATTTGATTAGAAGATCGACTTCCCAAAACTTCATGGACATTGACAATGGTGACACTGGAAGTCCAGAAAAACTTTCTCTTCCCAATTGAAAGGGATTGGCCATGGTCAAGTCGTTTTGAACAAATGGTAAAGAGAAAGGATAAGTCTGTGATAGTCCCGTGTACCATTTCCAAAGTGTCCATATGTTTCCTTTTGCCAATAGGAGGGGCATTGGTTGCGAAGCTGCCGAATTTACCTGAAACCTCATAAGGATGGTAAAGTCAAAAGTTTGACTCTACTTCAGATAAAGTCAGTTATCTAACTCTATTAAGTCTCTTTTGGAGATTCTTAATACATGATGTAATGTAATTACATTTTGATGTTTTTTGAAGAATCAAAGGAAGCTTAAAGAAAAAAGTGTGCTGATTCTGATCGCATGGATCGATGACCAGAATTTTGAGCCACCACATAAGAGTTATGAGATATTGCTTAGGAATAGATAACAACAAAGTTTTCATATGAATTTGCATTGTAAGGATAAGTTTTTCCGCAAGTTTTAAAATAAAAGAAAAGTTTTGATTTTATTTATTTTAAGTATCCTTACAAAGGCATTTGTGAAAAATTGTTGTTTATATGTTTCCATTGATAAGCAATATTGGAAAATGAATTTGATTCTTTCGTTTGTGGTAGTGTCATAATTTATCAAATAAGGAAATATTCTCATCACCCAAGTTTCAGTTGGATAGAAACTTGGAATCATGCAAGTTGTATTGTGTGATGAATGAGATTTTTCATCTTTGGTAAATTAAGACTAATTCCTTGTTCACATTCGCATGTGAGTCAAGCGAAGGACTAAAGGATCGGGTACATTAGGTTGTGCACTAGTCAGGTCCACCACAAAGGTTGATAAGATTATTCGTTATGATTTACTAAAGTTTAGTAAATATGATTATGCTTACAAGTTTAAGTGTAATGCTGAAACATTGGAAAAGTTTCAATATATGGCAGAATGAATAAGAAGAATCAAATAAGGTAGAAAGATAAAAGTTTCTCCAATCTGAAGAGATGGGAGAGTACTTGTGTATCTTGTTTTATGATTATCTTAGTGATTATGGAACCACATCATAATTGATCCTCTAAGGACACCTAAGTGCATTTGTTTGCCTAAGGAGAGGAATCGTGAATTGTTGAAATGGTTAAATCAAAAGATAAATCATACTTCGTTCCAAAAACAAATCCTGGAGTTATACTCCAAGATTGTAACTTGAGTGACATAGTCTTTAGAAAGTTTTTAACACTTTTCAAATGTAGAGTAAGATGTTTCCTATTCTTGTGCATTTGAGATTGGTAAGTTGTGATGTTTTGGATAAAACAAAGACCAACTAAGGCCAATTGTGTGAAGTGTTTGTAAAAGAATCCGCACTATCTCTTGAATATTGGGCAAGAGAGTCTTATATGTCAAGAGGACAGTGGGAGTTTAAAAGATCCTGAAATAGTTTCAAGAACTAATCAAGAGTTTTGTTAATCACTAGTCATGACTTGAGGTTTGTAACCTATCGTGTTGACATATTCTTATTTCTGTTTCTATTCCAGTTAAAAGTTGACTATGCTTGTGAGTTCTATGAGTTCTCAATTGTTTGCATAACTACCTGGAAGCAATGGTAGGCCCTTGTGCTGCCGGGTGGCAAGAAATTAAGATTGAACAAGTTCAGTCCATATGTGTTTGGATTTGCTACTAACCTTGTCTTGTGATTATGGTTATGACAAATTCACATGGATAGGAACACATACACCATAAAATCTAAGTGTCATAAGGTTTCTCTCCGATTCATGAAAATGATGGTGAGGAAACTCTTTCACTAAGTAGATTTTAAGTAGATTGCAATTGTGAGAATGACAAAAGGTCTAAACATTATGATTACGGCATCCCTCTTCATAATTGTTTAGACACACAAGTGAGCTATCTAAGGAAAGGTGTATGATTTTGATAAAGTCTTATCAAAGCAATTGCGTATCAGAAATCTGAACTTTGGTAAGAAAGTCAATAAAGTATTGATTACTAAAAGTCCAGCTGATCTCCGGATACATGTTAAAGCTAGTGGGAGCATAAGTGTTATGCTAGTAAGATAATAATCATTATGCTAGTGGGAGAATGATTATTATGTTAAGTGTTGCAAGTTAGCAATATTAATTATAGAAAACAAAAGTTTCAATTCGCCTTGAAAAAGTTGTTTTGCTATAATTAAGGGAGAGGATTTTATACTTCATTCCAATTCTACAAGCTTAGATTGAGATTTTAATCAACTTTAGTCAAGGATATATGTGAATGTTATGTTGGAATGGTTCAACATAAGGAAATTCTATATATGTTGCGTTCTCAAAATTCGATTATGATTACGGCATACCTCTTCATAGTTCGAATTGTGAGAACATGGCAAATAAAAATTTTTATAGCATGAATCTTGTCCCATATGCTTCGGATATAGGATCGATTGCATGTGCTATAATATTCATCCATTCTAAAGTTTTCCTAATGCTTAGGGCATTAAGAAGGGAAAAGGGATTAGAACTGGATATGACTAAAATGATTAAGCAATTGTCGAGAACAATTTGAGGTTTTCCAAAGGTTAGTTACTCATGGACAATTGGAAGTATAGAGTAAGGACCATATTGACATATTTTGAAAAGAGGCAACTCTTGTTCAAAAGTGATGGTCAAAATAGGAATGTGGAATTGTTTCCATAGGTGGAAGTTATTCTTTGAATCTGTGTAAGATTAAAGACCTTAATGCAAAGAAGGATGTTCAAAGGAATGCACTTTGAATTTGAGACTTCATTTCCATGGAATTGCTTTCCATTGGAATACTTTGTAATGTCTGTTGCCAAGTCTTTGTGACTTGTGTGCATATTCATTAAAAGAGGATCATTGCATATAAGTTTAGAATCTAACAAGATTACGGTAAATGACAAGAATTTGGTATTCTTACATTTATTGTAAAGAATTTGGGATTGTGAAATGAGCATCATTGAAATGTTGTCAATCGATCAGTTTCACAAAGAGAGGACCACATGTAAACATATTGTGCATACTTGGAGTATGGCATAGCTATTGTTTGGACGAACATAGTGTGCATACTTGGAGTATGGCATAACTATTGTTTGGACGAGCATATTGTGCATGCTTGGAGCATGACATGACTATTGTTTCAATTCAAGTATTAAGTTGATTAATCGAAACATGAATAATGAGTAATCAATATGGTTCTTAGATAAAAGGTGTTTTTATTTACACTCAAAGTGTTGGGGCCATACATGATTAGTATTATTTTTGTGTTTCACTTTGCATGTTTTGACTTCCAGAATAACTAGGTCATTCTTCCTGAATGACTAAGTTATTCAAACCATCCACACTCGGTCATGTTGGATAAGGTGTCTAAGTCCATAACTTATTTGGTATATACTTGACCCGACCCGGCATGGTCCATTTGGGTTGCACTTCACCCGAACTATTTATATAGATAACATTATGAGAAGAGTATATTTGCGGCCTACTAATATATTATAAGTTATAATATATTAATATGAAATTGTATTATTTAATTAGTATTGATCTTAAATTAATTATGAATTAATTTAGTGATCATAAGGTGACTAATTAAATAATGGGCTATTGTACTTATATAGTGTGGGCTAACACTCATAAGGAAATAGGCTAAGGTTGAATGGGAGTCCATGGATGATCCATGGAGCTTTTAACCCATGGATCCTTTGAATAGGAAAAGACATGGGTTATTAGGGTTTGCATGGTTCATAACCCTAATCATCTACACTATATAAAGAGGCTTATGGTGCTTGAGAAGACACTATGTGTGTGTGTGTGCATAAGGTGTGGCCGATTTCTAGAGTATTAGAGTGCTCTCTCATAAGTTTTCCAAGTTTGTGGTGATTTGTGATTTCCATTTGAGGCATTCACATTATTGGTGCTTGGCTCTCAAACTCCCAAGGAATCAACTCACTAACAAAGGTATGCAATTCTTCTAGTATCTTTTATGTTTAAAAGTACCCCATGTATGCTAGATAGGTTATGAACCTTGGAAAATTATTTTGCATGTATTTTAGACAAACATAGATCTAAGGTTTCTAGGGTTGCATGAACACCTTAGGAGTGTTAGTTTGTTTAAAACCCAACAGTGGTATCAAAGCCTAGGCTTGTTTGTTTAATACTTGTTGCAAACTTGTTGAAAAACTCAAGTTTTCTGCATTCTGCAGCATGAACTCGCTGAGTCCATGGGGGGACTCGCCGAGTCCATGAGTAAATTCATCCTACTCGTCGAGTAGGTTCGTGCACTCGACGAGTAGAAGCCTCAGAATGCAGATTTTCGAGTTTTGCTGCTGGAAATGGACTAGAAACATTACCCTAAACTGTTTTGGTGTTATAAAACCTGTTTTAGATGGTGTAATGTTTATGCTAATCCATTTACAATGGCTTATATCAAAATTGCATCATGATATGTGTTCATATGTTCTTGGAATTTTTGATATGATGTTCATGTTCTTATGAATTATTGTTAGATCATAGGAATTATTTGCTAAATTGTTTATTGATAATTCTTGATCATTTATATGTTTTAATGGAGTCCATAATTTGTCCTCAAGTTATGGATTTCCAAAGGTCACTTTCATTTATGCACACTTAAAACACATAAGTTACATGAAAATGAAGAGTCTTCATTTTATGAACCTTTAATTCATAAGTTATGAAATGAAAAGTTTTGAATAGTTTCAAAACTTGTCCTGAAGTTTTGGAATTTGTAAAGTTACACACACTTTAATATACTTTAATTCCAAACCCTTAGAGTTTTAAAAGTTAAAATTCAACCCTTATACTATTTATAACATTAATGGTTAATTATTATATATATATATATATATATATATATATATATATATATATATATATATATATATATATATATATATATATATATATATGTATAAGATTAAGTCGTTTTACCGTTAGTAGGCCTAATTCACGAAGCCGGTCTATAAGGGGGGTATAAGGTTGTTGCCTATAAAATGGCAACTTAATGGGTGTCCATTCTCACCCACCGCTTCCTTGATCGGTGGAGGGTCGTTAGCCGAACGGGTAGGACAATGACTTTAAATTCTCATTGAAAGTATAATGAATATTATAAAGTAACTAAACCTTTAATAAATTCTCAATATTAGTTACTTTAGGAAAATGTGAATATGGTGCTAACCCATGAAATTCACACGTTGTACCTTACCAAGTCGTTGCTGGAGCGTGTGTGGTTAACCGGCACACTAACTTGGACTAGTAAGGATCACGAAGGGTGACTTAATGTTTATCATAGATCGGTGGAGCGTGTGTGGTTAACCGGCACATTGATTAGGTGATAATATTAAGGGTACCAAGTGAATTTGCATGGTTATTCACACCTTGTTTTGTGATCCTCGGCATCCCAGTCACAAAACTTGAAGGGCACAATCGAGATTGAAACATGCCATTGAAAAGTTCAATGAATCTCAAAAGAATCTAGGAATTTCAAAACCAATTAAACCTAATAATTCATTTCGTTTTCATGGTGGACATTGGTGAATCGTCATTCACCTACCTTCAAATATGTTATAGCTTAGATTACGGCATCCCTCTTCTAAGTTATAATATATTGTGTTGGATCCTAGCTTTAATATTACATTTGGGTGTATTATTAAGGATTCGATATATCTAATCTAAACTTGTTTTCTTCTTTTCAGATGTCTTCCAACAACAATGCTTCGGGCTCTAACCCTACTGGCTCCTTTTCCCTCATGAACCTTTGTGGGAGGGTCATCTTTGATGGTTCCAACTTCATGGATTGGATCCGGAACATCAGGATGGCCACTCGTTACGAGGACAAGGAATATGTCCTCGATAAGGAGCTAAAGGAGCTTGATGAGTCCACTGCTACTCCTGAGGAGGTCGCTGAGTATCAGGCACATGAAAGAGATGCCACCAAGGTGGCATGCATCATGATGGCCACCATGACAGCTGAACTCCAAAAGTCTTATGAGGACTATTACCCTTTTGAGATGCATCAGGATCTGATGGAAAGGTACCATCAGAGTGCTCGTCAAGAGCGGTATGAAATAATCTCTTCCATGATCACTACCCGTATGAAGGATAGCGAACCAATCACGAGCCACATGCAGAAAATGCAAAGGTATGTGGACCGTCTAATGAAACTGAATGTGAACTTCCCTGAGGAGTTGGCAATTGATATCATTTTGCACTCCTTGCTATCGTGTTATGATCAATTTCGTATGACATACCACATGAACAAGGAGGAAGTCACACTCAGTAAGCTTCAAGGACTTCTGAAGACTGCCAAAAGTGGTCTTAAGAGTAAGTTGGTTACTACTCCTACTCCTACTACTACCCCTGTTTTGGCTGTCGGGCAAGGCAAAGGGAAGAAGAGGAAGCACCCTTCAAAGGGTACCAAGGGAAAGTCCCTTGAAGGCTCCTCATCTGGAACCAAAGGTGGTTCTATCACTCCTTCTGCCATCCCTAAGGAGGCTGAATGCTTCTACTATCAAGATAAGGGGCACTGGAAGCGAAACTGCCCAAAGTACTTGCAGGATGTCAAGGATGGGAAAGTGAAACCATCCCATGCACGTATTTACACTATATTGTCTAATAACTCACCATATTCTAATTCTTGGGTTCTTGATACAGGTTGTGGTATTCACATCTGTTGTGACATCCAGGGCCTAAGAAGAAGTGAGGATGTGGAGCACGGAAAGATAAACTTAATCATGGGGAACAAGAAGGTTGCACCTGTTGCCAAGATTGGAGTTTATACTTTGTTGCTAGATAGTGGGTTAAAGTTAGATTTGAATAAATGTGTGTACTCGTCTGAAATGGCGAGGAATATTATTTCCTTTCATGCTTTGTACAAACAAGATTTTACCTTTTCTTTTGATAATGAAGTTGGTAGTATTAATGCTTTCTTTAATAATGTTCTTTATTTTAAAGCATTACCTTGTGATGGTGTGTATGAAGCTATATCGGTTGTAGATAATTTAGGAAATAATGTATTATGTATTGATTCTTCTACTAGCTTGGATAAAGCATCTTTGTGGCATTGTCGTCTTTGACATGTAAGCAAGAAACGCATAGGCGAAATCCAAAAGGATGGAGTCTTGGAGTCGTTCGACCTCAAGTCGGATGATAGTTGTGAGTCTTGTCTACTTGGAAAAATGACAAAATCACCCTTCACTGGTACTTGTGCAAGGGGTGAGGGTTTGTTGGACCTTATATATACTGATGTATGTGGACCATTCAAAACCGCCACAAGGGATGCTAATCGCTATTATATGACTTTTATTGATGATTTTAGTAGATATGGTTATGTCTACTTAATCAAACATAAGTCATAAACTTTTGAAAGGTTTAAAGAGTTTAAACATGAAGTAGAAAATCAATTAGGCAGGAACATTAAGATGCTTCGATCTGATCGAGGTGGTGAGTATCTTAGTACTGAGTTCCTCGACTATCTTAAGGAGTGTGGGATTGTCTCACAATTGACACCTCCCAGGACACCGTAGCTGAATGGTGTAGCCGAGAGGCGTAATCGAACTTTGTTGGACATGGTTCGCTCTATGATGAGTCGAGCTTCGCTACCAATCTCTTTTTGGGGGTATGCCTTAGAGACTGCCACCCACATCCTTAATCTAGTCCCTACAAAGAAGGTTGCCAAAACACCTCATGAAATGTGGACTGGGAAAGTTCCCAATTTGGACCATATCAAGATTTGGGGTTGCGAGGCTTTCGTGAGGCGCGAGACTCATGACAAGCTCGAACCTCGAAGTGAAAGGTGTATTTTCATCGGCTACCCACAAAAATCCTTTGGTTACCTCTTCTACAGACCCAGTGAGAATGTGATCTTTGTGGCTAGGAGAGGGGTCTTTCGAGAGAGAGAATTTATAAACCAAGGAGACAGTGGGAGGCAAATTGACCTTGAAGAAATTCAAGACTCAATTGGTGAAGGAACCTCAGACACTAGCAATCAACTTGAGGAGGAAATTCCTGTTGATCCAGCTGACGAGTCTATACTTCCGAGGCGTTCCACAAGGGTTAGGAACACACCTGAGTTTTATTATGGATTTCATATTACTACGGAAGGTGATAAATTTATCAGTGACAGTACACTGGTAAATCTGGATGAACCTAACAGTGCTAAGGAAGCCATGGCAGGCCCAGAGTCTGCTAAATGGAAGGAGGCTATGGACAGCGAGATACAGTCCATGTATGACAATCAAGTTTGGAACTTGGTTGACAATGTACCAGGCCGTAAGACAGTCGGGTGCAAATAGATCTTCAAGAAGAAGACCGACATGGATGGGAAGGTGCACACTTATAAGGCTCGACTGGTTGCGAAGGGTTTTACTCAGACTCAGGGTATTGATAATGATGAAATCTTTTCACCAGTAGCAAAGATTAAGTCTATTAGGGTTATGCTAGCCATTGCTGCATTTCATGATTATGAAATATGGCAAATGGATGTTAAAACCGCTTTCCTTAACGGAAAGTTAGCTGAGGATGTTTACATGAATCAGCCAGAAGGTTTTGTCAGTGCAGAGTACCCCAATAGAGTGTGCAAGCTTGAGAAATCCATTTATGGATTGAAACAAGCATCTCGAAGTTGGAATCTTTGTTTCGATGAGAAGGTCAAAGAGTTTGGTTTCTCAAGAAGTGAAGATGAGTCCTGCGTGTATGTCAGAGCTAGTGGGAGTATAGTTAGCTTTTTGGTACTGTATGTGGATGACATACTACTCATAGGAAATGACATCCCAACCTTGCAGGAGGTTAAGTCCTGGCTTGGGAAAAACTTTGCTATAAAGGACCTTGGAGAAACTGCCTATATCCTAGGGATAAGGATGTTAAGAGAAAGGAGTAAAAGACTAATTGGACTTAGTCAGAGTATCTACTTGGATAAGGTGTTGAAAAGGTTCAACATGCAGAATTCCAAGAAAGGAGAATTACCGATCCAAAGCAATGCCAAACTGAGCAAGGCTCAGAGCCAGAGTACAGAAGATGAGATAGCTGAGATGAGTCGATTACCTTATGCTTCCGCTGTTGGTTCGATCATGTATGCTATGACTTGTACCCGTCCTGATGTGGCCTTCGCTTTGAGCATGGTCAGCAGATATTAGGGGAACCCTGGCAAGGCTCATTGGACTGCGGTAAAGAATATTCTCAAGTACCTGCGGAGGACTAAGGAATGGATCCTTACCCTTGGTGGGAGTGATGACTTGAGAGTAGTAGGGTATAGTGATGCTAGCTTTCAGACTGATAGGGATAACTTCCGCTCTCAGTCGGGCTGGGTCTTTACCTTAAATGGAGGGGCAATCACTTGGAAGAGTTCCAAACAGGAGACTGTAGCTGATTCGACTTGTGAATCAGAGTACATAGCAGCGAGTGAAGCGGCAAAGGAGGCGATATGGCTGAGGAACTTCATCGGAGACCTTGGAGTTGTACCGACTATTAAGGAGCCTATGGAGATTTTCTGTGACAGCAATAGTGCGGTTGCCTTAGCCAAGGAACCAAGAGATCATGGCAGATCCCGACACATTGACAGAAAATATCACTTCATAAGACACAAGATAGAAGAGGGACTCCTCGTGGCAAAGAGGGTATCGTCAGATGAGAACCCTGCAGATCCCCTTACGAAGGGACTGACGAGGGTGAAGCATTTGCAGCATGCGAGACGCATCGGGCTGAGGGACGATATTAGTTTTACAGATTAGATAGTTATTACTGAAACTTGTAAAATGTAATCGACGTTTAATGATGAATAAAAGTTGTGATTTATTTATGAGTAAGGTGTTGCTATCATTGTCAATTATTTACTATTGTTTTAGCTTTGCATGTTTTGACTTCCAGAATAATAAGTGTATTCAAACTCTCCACAGTCGGTCATATGTCGGAAGTAGGTATGAATCAAGACTGTCATGAATTGGGATTGTAGATGACTAAAGGTGTTTAGCCATAGCAATGGTTGCTACAACATTCATGAGTACTCATACGTTATGAGTATTGGAATAAACCCACGCTCACTTGTATCACTTCATGGAATTTATCTCGAGTGATCGTGAGACGGTAATATCATATAAGTCTTCAAACCTAGAGATATGAGTTGTTACCTATGAGTTGGTTGTGCATTGATTGCACGTAAACGCATCAGTAACTTGATGTTAAAAAACGTGCCTTTGTGTGCAATTCAATAAGTAGTAGAACAAGCATATGAGTCGAAGTTTATCTGTTCCTTCTAGAAATAGAAGCGATATCTAGGCCCCTCGATGATTTCGTTTTGACCTATGTACCGGGCCTGGTCAGAACTAAATTGATGTGTTCGATTAAGTTCTTTGTCAAAAAAATCAGAAATCGGGAAACAAACTGCTGGACAATAAGTAAGACATTGTTCCATGTATTTGTTCGGCTGATATCATGAGAGCAGAGGATTATGTGATCACTTATCTAAAATGGCGCTTCATAGTTCAACAGAGTTTTCGAGAGCTACGATTGCCGGTTGGTTCCTGAAGCTATATAGGCAAATACAGTTATCAGACTTATCCAAGTGAGAGACTGTTGGATAAGGTGTCTAAGTCCATAACTTATTTGGTATATACTTGACCCGACCCGACATGGTCCATTTGGGTTGCACTTCACCCGAACTATTTATATGGATAACATTATGAGAAGAGTATATTTGCGGCCTACTAATATATTATAAGTTATAATATATTAATATGAAATTGTATTATTTAATTAGTATTGATCTTAAATTAATTATGAATTAATTTAGTGATCATAAGGTGACTAATTAAATAATAGGCTATTGTACTTATATAGTGTGGGCTAACACTCATAAGGAAATGAGCTAAGCTTGAATGGGAGTCCATGGATGATCCATGGAGCTTTTAACCCATGGATCCTTGGAATAGGAAAATACATGCGTTATTAGGGTTTGCGTGGTTCATAACCCTAATCATCTACACTATATAAAGAGGCTTATGGTGCTTGAGAAGACACTATGTGTGTGTGTGTGCATAAGGTGTGGCCGATTTCTAGAGTATTAGAGTGCTCTCTCATAATTTTTCCAAGTTTGTGGTGATTTGTGATTTCCATTTGAGGCATTCACATTATTGGTGCTTGGCTCTCAAACTCCCAAGGAATCAACTCACTAACAAAGGTATGCAATTCTTCTAGTATCCTTTATGTTTAAAAGTACCCCATGTATGCTAGATAGGTTATGAACCTTGGAAAGTTATTTTGCATGTATTTTAGAAAAACATAGATCCAAGGTTTCTAGGGTTGCATGAACACCTTAGGAGTGTTAGTTTGCTCAAAACCCAACAGGTCATATGTTGGAAGTAGATATGAATCAAGACTGTCATGAATTTGGCTTGTATGATTTGTCTAATGTGCATTAGACATAGCAATGGTTGCTACAACATTCATGAGTGCTCATAAGTTCTGAGTATTGGATTCAACCCACGCTCATTTGGATTCACTTCATGGATTTTATCACGAGTGAATCGTGAGACGATAATATCTTATATTCTTCAAACCTAGAGATATGAGTTGTTGACTATGAGTTGGTTATACGTTGATTGCACGAAAACACATTGGTAACTCGATGTTATAAAACGTGCCTTTGTGTATGATTCAACAAGTAGTCAGTACAAGCATATGAGTCGAAGTTTATCCATTCCTTTTACCCTCAAAGGGATAAAAGCGATATCTGTGGGCCCCTCGATGATTTAGTGATGACAAAATGTAAGTGCTCGGCCGGGTCTGGACTGATTTGATTTGTTCAATTCGTCAGTCGTCATAAATCAAAAATCGGGAAACAACAAATGGACAGAGAGAATGATTATAATCCATGTCTCAGTCCATATGATATCTAGAATGGAGGAATATATGATCACTTATCTAATGGACGCGTCATTGATTTGTTCAGAGTTTGGCAGCAACTTTTAAGAGCTACGATTGCTGGTCAGGTTATGAAGGCGTACTTGCAATCATAGTTATTAGACTTATCCAAGTGGGAGACTATTGGATTAGTGTCTAAGTCCATAACTATAATTGATATATTCTTGACCCGACCCGGCATGGTCCATTTGGGTTGCATGGCATCATGCATTTGGATAGACTAAAATGAGAGAAATAACACTTAAGGTTTATTAATATATTATAAGTTCTAATATATTAATAAGATTATTTAATTAGTATTCATCAACAATTAATCTAGAATTAGTTAAGTGATCAAAAGAAGACTAATTAAATATATGGGTTGATTGTGTAAATCATCCATACTTATATAGTGGGCTAATGCTCCATGGATCATCAAGTTGGACTAAAACCCATAGGATGCTCCATGGATGCTCCATGCTATATTTGAACCGATGGATCCAAGGAAATGGAAAGTCATGACAATTAGGGTTTACCCTAATTGTGACAAACTATATAAGCATCTTATTCTTGTAAAAATCGGCCACCATGTATGCATGAAGAGGGCTAGGAGATTTCATGAAGTGTTCATTTCTCTCTAAGTTATTCCAAGTGTTTATGATGTTGTGTGAGCCATTTGAGGTGTCACACTTGGGGCACTAGGCTCTTCAGCTCCATGGAATCAAGCACCAAACAAGAGGTATGTAATTCTACTAGAATTTATATTATGTGTACTTTATATTATGCTAGATAGAACAATACCTTGGAAAATTGATATTTGCATGTATAATAGAGAAAACATAGATCCAAGGTATTTAGGGTTGCATGTACACCATAGGAGTGTTAGAATGCTCAAAACCCAAAAGTTACAGCTGTTGAAGCTGCTGCGGCAGCCGCCTCAACAATGGCTGCATAGCGCTTGTAGAAATACTCAACCATGGCGGTCTTGACAGACCCGAACATCTCCGACAACTGTCCCCGGACAATCTTGATCACCTCCTCTCAGATGATCCTACTGACACGATCCTCTGAGAATGCTGGCCTATCCTGGCCGCCAGCTCCCGCTCCTAACCTGGATCCGGTCTCAAAGTGATTTCCTTGATACGCGAATGGGTCCCGTGCTTTCAGTAGTACGGGCCCATACTACCTTCCACACCTACCCATATTTCTCTCAAGTATCACCACAGCACCCTAACAATACACATAAATATAGCGAGCACTCAATCCTCATTCCTAGAGGAATGCTAGATATCTCATAACTGGCCTCCCTTCCTCTCACAACCCACCCATGAAACTTCCACCAACCCTACAACACTAGTGTATGCTAGCCATACATAACGCTGGACCCTATAGACTTTCGAATATCTGATCCTACCATAAGCCCCTAATCAACAAGAACAAAACATAAGGCCAAATCAAACATTCTCAGGCTATAACATCTTAATTATGTACAGCCGTGATACATACACAAACAACTATAGTAATGATGTCAGTCTCATATAAGGAAAACCCTAGGCTAGCATGCATCATGTAAACAAGCAATTCTATCATGCTATTCCTGAAGATCCCTAGCCTAGTACTAGCATGTTGTTCTAACATATCACAATATCAAATAACTACATGGTATTTTGGGGTCTACTTACTTACTCCGGCTGATCGTACACTCTGCATCCTCCTTTACTTATTTTGAAAACCATTTAAAATCATTTCAAAAATATTTTCCTTAGTTTGAGACTGGATTCACACGAGTGTTCCTCCAATTCACTCAAACCAAGGCTCTGATACCAACTTGTAACACCCATAAAATTCGAGCCAATTTAAAGCTTTTTAAATCATTTAAAACCATTCAGTTATTACAATTTGTTTTCAAAATAGTTTAAACATCAGAGTTCCCAGAAATCATAATCATCAATCGAGGAAGTGTACGGTCACGCCTTCGCCTCCCGCGACCATCCGCTGAACCTGAAACAATAAACTGAAACTGTAAGCCCGAAAGTTTAGTGAGTTACCCCAAAAAAACCAATACTCACGACAATACACATAAAATCATAAACATCATACTATGGGTCCAGTCAACCATCGGGGTGGAATACCCCAGGCCCTCAACCAATCGGTTGGAATGCCAACATACTATGAGTCCAATCATCCTCGAGATGGAATACTCACGGCCCACAACCAACAGGTTGGAATGTCCAGGTCTATTGGCTTTCGCACAAAGCAGATAAGCCTCAACCGCCAAACAAACGTGTGCACATATAACAGATAACAGTCTGTAAACAGATAAACCGATCTAACAGATCATAACAGTATAACAACATCCTATCTACCAGGATACCGATCTAACAGATCATAGTGACATATAACATCCTGTCTATCAGGATACTGATCTAACGGATCATAACATCATATATCATCCTATCTATCAGGATACCGATCAAACAGATCATAACAGCATATAACATGCTATTTACCAGGATACCGATCTAACAGATCATACTAGCATATCACATAATACCATCTTATAACCAGGACATCGACCTAACCAGGTCACTAACCATAAACATAACCTCATCCTAACTACCAGGATGAAAACCAATAAACATATCATGTCATAACTGGATACAATCCATAAAGGGCCGTCCTTGGTGCCTTAGACCTTATTGATATAGTGAGGATAACTCACCTCGAATGCAGAAGCTTCCTAAAAGAAATCCTTAGCTGCTTCCTGTCCACTTACTGAGCTATCAATACCGATCAATATACCCAATTATCAATCGGGTCCCTTACTAAAACCCTTAATCCATGCATGGGGTAAAATGACCATTCTACCCCTGGCCCAGTATGATCCAAAACAAAGGCCCAACCCAAAACAAAAGCCCAACACTAGGTAGGCTTTCCAAGCCCACTAGTGGCCTACTAATGGCCCAATTTGCTAAATTGGACCCAATCCCTCTAATGGGCCTTACCTTAAGCCCAAACATATTCCTGGCCCAAAACATCTGACTTCTGATGGTCCACTAAGGTCCAAAGGCCCAAAGTCCACTGCATGGCCCAACCTAAGGCCCAAAACAGTCCAACCCCACAACTGATGAGTATGCGGGGCGTACTCCCTTGTACGCTAAGCGTACTGGCTGAAAGTGATGTACGCTGCGTGTACCTGCATGTACGCCCAACGTACTCCTCTGTTAAGCTACTGTTTCATTAAGTGCTTAATACTCCATTCCAGCAGCTACAATTACAGATCCAAGTCCTCTTCGACATCTTAATCCATAAAGTCGAATGCTTTAAGCCTTTGCATGGCTTAATGAATCCCAAACACCAAATATGAATTCCTAAAGGTCAAAATCACTCCCAAAATGCCTCAAAACTTCTTAATACCTTAAGACCTCAGTCCAAACTCCCAGATCTGATTTCAAGGGACCTCTTAAGTCATAAAGTTTCCAACTTTATGACTTAGCATAACTCAATGGGGTCCAAACCAAAACCCTAAGTCCCAAACTTCATCAAATGACCACTAAATCATGCATGGAAGGTTTATACCCATCAAGATCCAAACTTTGTGACTCCATAACCTCAATAAGGACCAAATATAGAGCTTCAAAGGTTCTGGAGTAACTTCTACTCACAAGAACCACCACAAAGGGACCAAAACCATAACCAAAAACCACCTAGCTAGATCCACATGAAAGAGTTGTCAAGGTTGAGACTTTATACCTCCAAAAGCTTGCAAAGTTGATGAAGGTTCTGGATCTAGAAGCTTGACTCCAACCATAGCTTGATCACCAAGTTCCTTCTTCTTCAAGGTCCAAACATAACAAGTCATAACCCAACTAGATCTGATAGGAATAATGCGCTATTAGATCGACAAATTCTTAACAGATAAACAAATATAAAGTAATAAAAGAACACGAGAATGAATCAAATGAATGCCGAATGATTAAAATATGCTCCACTTCAGAAGAGCTCGATGAAGAACTTCGACCGTAGAGGTGTGCTAGGGTTACAGTGCAATAATAGCAAAACAATCAATGAGAAGCCTTAAAATAACTAAGCATGCATGCACTATATATACTAACCCTAAAGACAAAACAAGGTTAGACAGGCCCAAACCGTGAATACATGATGGACTATAACACGAGCCCAAAGGCGCAACAACCTAGACTCAACAATCTCCCCCTTTGTGTCAATAGAGGCGAGAGATCAAATGGGTTGACCAACAGTAACCTTCTTCACGGTCTTGAAGATCTTCGGTATGATGGCAAGAAGAGTATGACGGAAATCTATGTACCACCGAAGCATATCCGTGAAGTTCTTCTTATCTGCTGCTTCGTTCTGTTTACACCTGTGGATGATATCCAAAATATGCTCCAAGCAAGACGTGGAAAACAGGTGTTTGTCATCAAGATAGAACACGAACTTCTAATTGTCTTGTCTAGTGAACATAACAGCACGATACTTAGAATCAATCTTACCCATCTTCAACTTGGTAGCATCGCATGATGTTCCAATGGGTTTGACTATAGGCCTTTTCCTCATAACAAGAGCAATCTCCTGATCCATCTTAGCAACCTCAAGAATGTAGGAAGCTATCATTCTCTTGATATGATCAATAATTGGCTCATACTGCTGTGGATTGGAAAGCATAATGTTGTTTAGAAGAATCCAATCGTAGGGATTCAAGTTCGGTAGATCGGCCAAAGAAAACATATGAACCGAATCATCTGACCCTCGGGTCACCCTGAAACTAACATTGACGAATGGCCCTGCCGAAGTAGGCTTCAATACTTTAACGGATGTAATCTTCTGTGCACTCCACGCCAAGTACTGTGGTTGAGAATATTTAAGATAAAAATCAATAAGATCCCGATCAACCTTCGGGTCTAGAGAAGGAATATTTACTATCGCATCAAAATAGTGAAACACAAACGCCTTTGGGTAATAGGCATATCAAACTGTGATTCCTTGGTGTTATCACAATCAAAAGAAGTAACTGGTTCCAGCCAATGAGTACTTGGAAACTCAATTGCTTCTTTTGTCAGCTTCTCCACGGTCCATAAAGGAAATAGAGCTTTCCTGCACTCCAATATATCATGTGCCTCTTTTTCCCTTCTCTCGATCTCTCTCTTCTTCTTCTCTTGCCACTTTCAGAGTTTCATCAAGCTCTTCATCACGTTTCTTTCTTTTTAGAGCGTCTTCCTCAGTTTCCTCTTCGTCATCACTCTGACCCATAATACCCTTCTTTTTGTCCAACACACTAGAACCCGAAGCTTCATTACCCTTCGGTTTAGTGGTGACCTTCGGCTGATTTGTTGTATTGTTACCAGACTCTTTTGAAGGTGGTTGTTTGGGAGGATTTTGAGAATCTTCTCCCCCTTGCTGCAGAGTAGCAATCGGCTCCGTAACACCCTCAATCCTACTTAACATTTCCAGAGCAGGAAGAAGTTTCTCCTTTAAATGTTGTCGGACAGTGATTGTGAGAATCGAATCGTGAGCATCCAAAAGATTTGAAAGAAGTAGATGCACGTCACTCACACAGCTTTTAATCACTGTGCGTTCAGTTTTGAGGGTTTTGATATCCTTCTGTGCTTGACTAAGTCCCAAGGAGAGAGTGGCAATCTGAGTTTGGGAGAGAGCAAGATCTTCCCTCACTTGGTTATCCAGGGCAAGGTCTGCTTGAAATTTGGCAAGATGTGAATCAACAGAAGAAAGAAGAGTAACACTATCAGGTTGAAGACCTTGGCGAACTACTTCAAATTTTTCTCTTTCAGCCTTAAGAGATTTTTGACAGAGAGGCAATGACTTCATTTGCTTTACTGGTATTGACCTCGGCAGTGCTTTGAAGAGATTCCATGAATAACTTTGAATCAGAAATGAGAGTTTTGACCTCACCAATAGCGTTGTTGTAAGAGAGAGTGGCAGCATCAACAGCTTGAGTAGCTTTGTCAATAGATTGATCATGTTGTTTGATCAAAGTCTCAACTAAAGCCTTCGTAGCAGCATCAGAGTATGTTGAAGTGGAGGACGTAGCAGAAGATCCCAGTAGCTGATCAAGCTTGGCATTGAGATCCCTCAAGTGACGCTTGGTAAGAGGAACATCATCATCATCTTCGTCACATTGAACTCGATACGGACTATAGTAAAATGACTCAAATTCCATATCAGCTCCACCGAGAGTAGGGCCAGATTCGGTTGAGGATGATGGAGATGGAGGTGGGTTTGTAACAGTGGTTTCGGTCCTTGAGTTAAGTGCCCCCGTATCAGATACGTTGACACGAACCGGAGGTTCGGTTGTGGTTGTTGTTGTTGAAGTTGCTTGAGAAATGATGGGTGGTGGTAGAAGTATAGTTGAAGTGGGTACAGAAGAAACAGGTGGTGGAAGTGGTGAAATGGAAATAGGAACAATAGTATTAGATGGAGAAGGAGGAGGAGTTGGAACCGAGTCATTAAGTGGTACCTCTGGAGTTGGAGAACGTGGAGGCGTGTTTCCCTTCAGTGAGTCTTCATGGTGAACATCTTCACCTTCGGCTGATTTCTCTTGATTACCATCAGAAGGAACATAATCTGAGTCACTAGGCAAGGATGCCTTCGGTTTCTTTGCCATCTTCTTAACCTTTTTCTTCTTTGGAGCCGAAGGAGCTGCCTTGTCAACTTTACGCTTTTTGGGCGTTGCAGCTTGTGATGAAGGACCTTCGGTCTCTTTCTTCTTGGAATCCGGTTTCTTCCCCCGTTTTGTTGGTTTCTCAACCGCGTCCAGAGCACTCTGCATCTCCGGAGTCAATTGCCTTGGTCCCGTAGGAGGAAGTTTTCTGTATTCATCCATGAGATTGCTTACGGCAGAAACACTTCGGTACATTGATTCAGGAATGGACCCATTGAACAAGAACTTGGTTGGATCAGTAACAATAATCTTCTTTGTGTGAAAGGTCGCAATTGATGAGCGCAGGGCATCCGTCATTACTGGAACCTGAAAGGTCTCAATCGCTCTGTGAGTTATGAGGGTCCAGAACCGACCACACGAAATCTCTGAGTCCCTTGAAGATGAATTGAGACTCTGTACCACTTGAGCCCAAATAAGCGTTTCATAGTCGAGGTTTAGACCATGGTAGAGACAATATAGAATAGTCATAAACCCTTTGCTTGCCCCGTCTGAACCTGCAACCCTTTTATTGGATAAGGTGTCTAAGTCCATAACTATTTCTGGTATGTACTTGACTCGGTTTGGCATGGTCCATTTGGGTTGCATGGCATCATGCATTTGAATAGACTAAAATGAGAGAAATAACACTTATGGTTTATTAATATATTATAAGTTCTAATATATTAATATTATTATTTAATTAGTATTGATCAAGAATTAATTTGGAATTAATTAAGTGATCAAAAGAAGACTAATTAAATATATGGGTTGATTGTGTAAATCATCCATACTTGTATAGTGGGCTAATGCTCCATGGATTATCAAATTGGGCTAAAACCCATAGGATGCTCCATCGTGGTTATAGAACCCATGGGTCATGGAAATGAAAAGTCATGACAATTAGGGTTTACATGGTGTAACCCTAATTGTAACACACTATATAAGCCTCATGTTATTCACCAAAATCGGCCACTATGCATGCAATTGAGGGCTAGCCGATTTCAAGAAGTGTGACATTTCTCTCAAGTTTATTCCAAGTGCATTTGGTGTTGTGTGAGACATTTGAGGCATCACACTTGAGGTGCTAGGCTCACAAGGTTTTCAAGGAATAAAATCAACTACAAGGTATGTAATTCTAGCTATCCTTTATGTTTAGAAGTTCCCCATGTATGCTAGATAGGATTTTGAACCTTGGAAAAAGTATTTTGCATGTATCTTAGTCAAACATAGATCCAAGGTTTCTAGGGTTGCATGTACACCTTAGGAGTGTTAGAATGCTCAAAACCCATCAGTGGTATCAGAGCCTAGGCTTGTTTGTTTGATACTTGATGCAAAATAGCTGAAAAGTCAAAATTCTTGCTGGCTGCATAGGGGACTCGCCGAGTCCATGGGGGGACTCGACGAGTCCAAGCGTATCTTCAACCAACTCGGCGAGTTAGTTCATGCACTCGACGAGTTGGTCAGGCAGAATGCAAATTTTCGTTTTTAGCTGCTGGAAATGGACTAGAAACATTACCCTAAACTGTTTTGGTGTTTTAAAACTTGTTTTAGATGGTGTAATGGTTGTTCTAATACATTTACAATGGCTAATATCAAAATTTTCATGTTTATATGTGTTCATATGTTCTTGAAATTTTGATATGAATATTCATGTTCTTATGAGTTCTTAATAGATCATAGGAATTACTTGTTAAAATTGTTTAATGCTTAATTCATGATCATTATGTGTTTTAATGGGATCCATAATTTGTCCTCAAGTTATGGATTACCAAAAGTTTTTTTTCTTTTAAAGTCCACTATTAAACACATAGGTTACATAAAATGAAAAGTCACTCATTTTAATGAACCATTTAACTCATAAGTTATGAATTGAAAGGTTTTGTAAAGTTACAAAACTTTCCCTCAAGTTTTAGAACATGTAAAGTCATCTTAATAAACTTTAGTTCCAACCCCTAGAATTTTAAAAGTTAAAATTCAACCCTTGTACTTATAATATTATAAGTTAATAATATATATATATATATATATATATATATATATATATATATATATATATATATATATATATATATATAAGATTAAGTCGTTTTACCGTTAGTAGGCCTCATTCACGAAGCCGGTCTATAAGGGGGGTATAAGGTTGTTGCCTATAAAATGACAGCTTAATGGGTGTCCATTCTCACCCACCGCTTCCTTGATCGGTGGAGGGTCGTTAGCCGAACGGGTAGGACAATGACTTAAAAATTTCTCATTAAAAATATAATGATTATTATAAAGTAACTTAATGTTTTTATAAATTCACAATCTTAGTTACTTTAGGAAAATGTGAAAAAGGTGCTAACCCATGAAATTACACTTTGCACTTTGATTAAGTCGTTAGTGGAGTGTGTGTGGTTAACCGACATACTAACTTGGACTTAACAAGGTAGGTAAAGGGTGACTTAAGGTTTTTCATAGGTCGGTGGAGCGCGTGTGGTTAACCGGCACATCGATTGAGTTAAACACATTAAGGGCACCATGTAATTTGCATGGTTACTTCACACCTTGTTTTGTGATCCTCGGCATCCCAGTCACAAAACCTGAAGGGCACATTCGAGATTGAAACATGTCATTGGAAAAAAAAAATTCAATGAATCTCAAAAGAATCTAGGAGTTTCTAACACCAATTAAAACCTAATAATTTAATATTTTGTTTTTCGTGGTGGAAATTGGTGAATCGTCATTCACCTACCTTTCAAATATGTTGTAGCTTAGATTACGACATCCCTCTTCTAAGTTATAATATATTGTGATTGGGTCCAAGCCTTAATATTACATTTGGGTGTTTTATTAAGGACTATCTTTATATCTAAACTAAACTTGTCTTTTCTTCTTTTTCAGATGTCTTCCAACAATGATGCTTCTGGCTCAAACCCTACCAGCTCCTTCTCTTTCATGAACATTTGTGGGAGAGTCATCTTTGATGGATCCAACTTTAAAGATTGGATCAGGAACATCAGGATGGTCACTCGGTATGAGAACAAAGAATATGTTCTCGACAAGGAGCTTAAGGTACCCGAGCCGTCTGCTACTCCTGAGGAGATCGCTGAATATGAGGCACATGAAAGAGATGATACCAAAGTGGCATGCATCATGTTGGCCACTATGACAGCCGAGCTCCAAAAGTCCTATGGGGACTACTATCCTTTTGAGATGCACCAGGATTTGATGGACTGCTACCATCAGAGTGATCGTCAAGAGCGATATGAAATCATCTCCTCCATGATAACAACCCAGATGAAGGATGGTGAACCCATCACGAGCCACATGCAGAAAATGCAAAGGTATGTGGACCGTTTGATGAAGCTGAATGTGAACTTCCCCGAGGAGTTGGCAATAGATATCATTTTGCACTCCTTACCTTCGTGTTATTATCAATTCCGCATGACATACCACATGAACAAGGAGGAAGTTACACTTAGCAAACTTCAAAGACTCTTGAAGACCGCCGAAAGTGGTCTTAAGGGTAAATCGGTTGTTACAACTCCTACTCCAAACTCCGCGCCTGTCTTGGCAATCGGGAAAGGTAGAGGGAAGAAGAGGAAGAACCCTTCGAAGGGTACTAAGGGTAAGACCCTTGATGGCTCCTCTACAAGTGGAACCAAGAAAGGTTTCGTCACTCCTTCTTTTGACCCAAAAGAGGCTGAATGCTTCTATTGCCATGAAAAGTCGCACTAGAAGCGGAACTGCCCAAAGTACCAGCAAGATGTGAAGGATGGGAAAGTAAAACCCAACCATGCAGGTATTTACACTATATTGTCTAATAACTCACCCTATTCTAACTCTTGGGTCCTTGATACCGGCTGTGGTATTCATATTTGTTCTGATTTGCAGGGACTAAGAAGAAGTGAGAATGTGGAGCATGGAAATATAAACTTGATCATGGGGAATAGGAAAGCTTCACCTGTCACCAAGATTGGAGTTTATTCTTTATTGCTAAGTATTGGGTTTACTTTAGATTTGAATAAATGTTGTTACTCGCCTGAACTGGCAAGAAATATTATTTCCTTTCATGCTTTGTACAAACAAGGGTTTACCTTTTCTTTTGATAATGAAGTTGGTGGAATAAATGTTTTCTTTAATAATGTTTTTTATTTTAAAGCATTACCTTGTGATGGTGTGTATGAAGTTGTGTCTGTTGAAGATAACTTAGGAAATAATGTGTTGTGTATTGATTCTACTAATGATAATAACTTGGATAAAGCATCATTATAGCATTGTCGTCTTGGGCATATAAGCAAGAAACGCATAGGCCAACTCCAAAAGGATGGAGTCTTGGAGTCATTTGACCTATATTCAGATGATAGTTGTGAATCATGCTTACTTGGAAAAATGACAAAGTCACCCTTCACAGGTTCTTGTGCTAGGGGTGAAGGTTTGTTGGATCTAGTGCACACAGATGTGTGTGGACCCTTCAAAACTGCCACAAGGGATGCTAATCGTTATTATGTGACTTTTACAGATGATTATAGTAGATATGGATATGTCTACTTAATCAAGCGTAAGTCAGAGACTTTCGATAGGTTTAAAGAGTTTAAACAGGAAGTAGAGAATCAATTGGTCAGGAACATTAAGATGCTTCGATCCGATCGTGGTGGGAGTATCTTAGTACAGAGTTCCTCGACTATCTTAAGGAATGCGGGGTTGTCTCACAATTGACACCTCCCAGGACACCACAGTTGAATGGTGTGGCTGAGAGGCGTAATCGAACCTTGTTGGATATGGTTCATTCCATGATGAGTCGAGCTTCGCTACCAATCTCATTCTGGGGGTATGCCTTAGAGACTGCCGCCCATATCCTTAATCTGGTCCCTACAAAGAAGGTTGCCAAAACACCTCACGATATGTGGACCGGAAAAGTTCCTAATCTAGTCCACATCAAGATTTGGGGTTGCAAGGCTTTCGTGAGGCGCGAGACTCACGATAAGCTCGAAGCTCGAAGTGAGAGGTGTATTTTCATCGGCTACCCACAAAGATCCTTTGGTTACCTCTTCTACAGACCTAGTGATAATGTGGTCTTTGTAGCAAGGAGAGGAGTCTTTCGAGAGAGAGAATTCATAATCCAAGGAAACAGTGGGACGCAAATTGACCTTGAAGAAATTCAAGAGTCAAGTGGTGAAGGAACCTCAAACCCTAGCAATCAACCTGAGGAGGAAACTCCTGTTGATCCGACAGAAGAGTCTGTACCTCTGAGGCGTTCCACGAGAGTTAGGAATGCACCTGAGCATTACTATGGTTTCCATATTACTGCGGAAGGTGATACACTTATCAGTGATAGCACACTGGTGAGTTTGGATGAACCTAACAGCTACACAGAAGCCATGGAAGGCCCTGAGGCTGCTAAATGGAAAGAGGCAATGGACAACGAGATACAGTCCATGTATGACAATCAAGTTTGGAACTTGATTCACAATGTACCAGGTCGCAAGACATCTGGGTGCAAATGGATCTTCAAGAAGAAGACCGACATGGATGGTAATGTACACACTTATAAGGCGCGACTGGTTGCAAAGGGTTTTTCTCAGACTCCGGGAGTTGATTATGATGAGACCTTTTCACCAGTAGCGAAGATTAAGTCTATTAGGGTTATGCTAGCCATTGCTGCATTTCATGACTATGAAATATGGCAAATGGATGTCAAAACCGCTTTCCTTAATGAAAAGTTAGCTTAGGATGCTTACATGAGTCAGCCAGAGGGTTTTGTTAGTGCAGAGTACCCTAGTAGAGTGTGTAAGCTTGAGAAATCCATTTATGGATTAAAGCAAGCACCTCGCAGATGGAATCTTTGCTTCGATGAGAAAGTCAAAGAGTTTGGCTTTTCGAGGAGTGAAGATGAATCTTGTGTATATGTCAAGGCTAGTGGGAGTATAGTTAGCTTTTTGGTATTGTATGTGGATGACATACTACTCATAGGAAATGACATCCCAACCTTGCAGGAAGTGAAGTCCTGGCTTGAGAAGTGTTTCGCTATGAAGGACCTTGGTAAAGTTGCCTATATCCTAGGGATAAGGATTCTGAGAGACTGGAGTAAAAGACTAATTGGACTTAGTCAGAGTACCTACTTGGATAAGGTGCTGAATAGGTTCAGCATGCAGAATTACTAGAAAGGAGAGTTACCGATTCAGAGTAACGCCAGACTGAGTAAAACTCAGAGCCCGAGTACAGAGGCTGAGATAGCTGAGATGAGTCGAGTACCTTATGCTTCCGCTGTAGGCTCGATCATGTATGATATGACTTGTACTCGTCCTGATGTGGCCTTTGCCTTGAGCATGGTCAGCAGATATCAGGGGAACCCTGGCAAGGCTCACTGGACTGCGGTAAAGAATATACTTAAGTACCTGCGGAGGACTAAGGACTGGGTCCTTACCCTCGGTGGGAGTGATGACTTGAGAGTATTGGGGTATAGTGATGCTAGCTTTCAAACTGATAGGGATAATTTCCGCTCTCAGTCAGGCTGGTTCTTTACCTTAAACGGAGGAGCAATTTCTTGGAAAAGTTCCAAGTAGGAGACAGTATCTGATTCAACTTGCGAATCAGAGTATATAGCGGCAAGCGAGGCAACAAAGGAGGCTATATGGCTAAAGAACTTCATTGGAGACCTTGGGGTTGTACCAGCTATAAAGGAGCCTATCGATATTTTCTGTGATAGTGAAAGTGCAGTTGCCTTAGCCAAGGAACCAAGGGATCACGGGAGATCCAGACACATCGAAAGAAAATATCATTTCATCAGAAATCGAATAAAAGAAGGACTCCTCGTCGCAAAGAGGGTATCATCGGATGAGAACCTGGCAGATCCCCTCACGAAGGGACTGGGTAGGGTTAATCATCTCCAGCATGCAAGGCGCATAGGGATGAAGGATGATATTAGTTTTAGTAGTTAGATAATCTTGAAATGTGTAAAGTGTAATTGACATTTGATGATGAATAAAAGGTGTGTTTATTTATGAGTAAAGTGTTGCTATCTTTTGTCAATCGTTTACTATCGTTTCATTTTGCACGTTTTGACTTCCAGAATAATTATGGACGGTATATCATATTATTCAAATTGTCCACAGTCGGTCATATGTTGGAAGTAGGTATGAATCAAGACTGTCATGAGTTGGTTGTAGAGATCTAAGATGTTGGACATGGATACGACACTCATGAGTGCTCATAAGTTCTGAGTATTGGATTCAACCCACGCTCGCTGGTATCACTTCATGGAATTTATCTCGACTGATCGCGAGACGGTAATATCGAATAAGTCTTCAAACCTAGAGATGTGACTTGTTGCCTATGAGTTGGTTATGCATTGATTGTACGAAAACGCATTGGTAACTCGATGTTATAAAACGTGCCTTTGTGTATGATTCAACAAGTAGTAGAACAAGCATATGAGTCGAAGTTTATATGTTCGTTCTTGGATTAGAAGCGATATTTGGGCCCCTCGATGATTTTGTGTTGACCCATGTACCGGGCCCGATCAGAACTAAGTTGATGTGTTTAATTAAGTTCTATTTCAAACAAATCGGAATTCGGGAAACAAACTGCTGGACAATAAGTAAGACATTGTTCGATGTATTTGTCCGACTGATATCTAGAACAGAGGATTATATGATCACTTATCTTAAATGGCATAACATCATCTTCTCAGTTCCGCGAGACCTTGAAAGAGCTACGATTGCTGATCGGTTCCTGAAGTCATACTTGCAGTTATAGTTATTAGACTTATCCAAGTGGGAGACTGTTGGATAAGGTGTCTAAGTCCATAACTATTTCTGGTATGTACTTGACCCGGTTTGGCATGGTCCATTTGGGTTGCATGACATCATGCATTTGAATAGACTAAAATGAGAGAAATAACACTTATGGTTTATTAATATATTATAAGTTCTAATATATTAATATTATTCTTTAATTAGTATTGATCAAGAATGAATTAAGTGATCAAAAGAAGACTAATTAAATATATGGTTTGATTGTGTAAATCATCCATACTTGTATAATGGGCTAATGCTCCATGGATTATCAAGTTGGACTAAAACCCATAGGATGCTCCATGGTGGTTATAGAACCCATGGGTTATGGAAATGAAAAGTCATGACAATTAGGGTTTACATGGTGTAACCCTAATTGTAACACACTATATAAGCCTCATGTTATTCACCAAAACCGACCACTATGCATGCAATTGAGGGCTAGCCGATTTCAAGAAGTGTGACATTTCTCTCAAGTTTATTCCAAGTGCATTTGGTGTTGTGTGAGACATTTGAGGTATCACACTTGAGGTGCTAGGCTCACAAGGTTTTCAAGGAATAAAATCAACTACAAGGTATGTAATTCTAGCTATCCTTTATGTTTAAAAGTTCCCCATGTATGCTAGATAGGATTTTGAACCTTGGAAAAAGTATTTTGCATGTATCTTAGTCAAACATAGATCCAAGGTTTCTAGGGTTGCATGTACACCTTAGGAGTGTTAGAATGCTCAAAACCCATCACCTTTATGATAAACCCTTAACTAGAAGAGTAAAAATTCCATTCCATTGTGGTGGAAGGCAGGATTTCTTGAACTTCGTTACCGTGGTGAGGACATCAGTATACCCCATATCGTAGAACATTGTGAATAACTGAGTGGTGGTGATGGAATCAGGATTCACCTAAGAATCATCAGTAGGAAGCCCTAACAGTGAACAGAAGCGAGCTTTGGAGACTGAGGCCTTGTGATTAAAGATTTCGAAAAAGATTCTGTCTTTGCGTTTGTCATGGACGACAGAGGTATACACTTGGGAAAGCAGAGACATTGGCACAGATTCCACCTTGGTGAGAGCATTTACGAGTGGTGAATATTTTAGACATTCAACCACTTGTAGCATATAAGAATCATAGAGGAAGGGATTCAAGTCGATAAGAAGATTCTGATTAGGTTTGATGACCATCAAATTCAATGAGGCAGTTTTTTCATGAACAGTATAATCGCCGGTGTGTTCTTTACAGAGTTATAGTAAATGGTAAAAAGGTGAGAGAGGAAAGTCTGAACCTTTTATACGATTACCATGAGAGAGAAAAGATCTTGAGTAATGATTCCACGATCTTCGGAAACGGCGCCTGAAAAAGCGCGATTTGACAGCTGTGTTTCCCTATGAAGACGTCATTAGGCGTGATGGTAGAAACCATTTCAAATTCACGCGCCCATACCAATTCTTATCCTGTGACTCGGTTTGAATTCTTATCTAGTTACCGCCTCTTCAATTTCAAAGACTCTTCAAGTTCATTGACCAACTGTGACCCATCCAATCGCTTCAGATAAGATGCTTATCGTTCAGTCTTTAGGAGAATGCACCATGATAGCATATGAAACTGAACTTTTAAATATGAAAATAGCCATTAGTAACCCGAACTAGACTTGTGAAAATCACGTGCATTCTCGTGCAAGAGTGTGCCAATAAAAAGAAATAAAGCAAAATTATTTGTGGGAATTTAAGTGATGTTAATTTAGATACGAAACTGTAGATCCCGGGCACGAATCTCTTCCTTCAAAGTCAAGAGAGACTTAGAAGTGTCTGTGTGGTTTCCCGTTAAAATACGATCAAATGTTTGTAAAGAAACATTGAAAGGCTTCTTTTCAAAATAAGGCTTTAAAGGGCGGTTTAACTTCAACCGAATTCAGTGCTTGAAATAAGACCGAAAGTTGGATAAAGTACTTGTGAGACCGATGTGGCCTGTTAAACAAGTAGGTTTGATAAAATATTCAGTGACTTGATGAATATTAGAAATCTCAAAAAAAATAAAACAAAACTGGATCCTATGGGAAGAAACGTCTTGGTGTTAGACAATTTCATAAAGATCACGCAAAAATAAAAATAGATTTCTTGAGGTAACAAGTAATAGCTTGAACATTAGAGCGTTCACCGTCAATTCATTTAAGGTATTGGATATTGGGTTTCACTTAACACGTGGTGAACGAAACTAAGATCATTAACACAGATGTTATGTAACCATAAACCTCAGTGGTAATTGCTGAGAGCCTCAAGGGTTACGTTTATGGAACAAAACATAATGGAGAAATGAGTGGAGGTGGTTAAGGAACCGAAAGTACCTCTGCTATACGAAAATGACAAAGCAGACAACTCTTGATTCAATATGAGAAGAGTAAGGTAGCTCATGACTTGAGTGATTTTAGCAGCCTGATTGGGAAGAAACGATTGGTGTTTATCGAATCATTAAGGCTTCACTCAGAGTCTTGGAGGCTTCGGTCTACATGCAGCAGCATGCTTCTAGGGACACCTAGCTAGTACAAAGATAAGAAAGTTATACCTGCCCCAACATCATTTTGTGTCGCATCTGTGAACTTGACACAAGATAAGAATTGAGAAAAAAAAACTAAAAACAAATAGAAATATTTTTGTAGTTTTGGATTTTTCTGAAAAATTATAAAAACAGAAAATAAATTATTTTTGGATTTTTGTAAATTTCTGAAAAATAATAGAAAATAAAGTAAATACCAAAATAAATCAGGCGAAAGGATAAACAAGTTATACAAAAATATACAACCGAAATCAATCCTAAGATAAGATGAAGCGAAATGGGCCGACCGGTCGGTTCATTTCGGTTCCCGAAAATTCCAGAACCGAAATAGACCGAGTGTTCGGTTCATTTCGGTTCCCGAAAATTCCGGAACCGAAATAGACCGATCGTTCACTCTAAGATAAGATGAAGCGAAAGGGGTTTCGGTACTGACTCAACTTCCATCATTCCCAAGCCTTGGTGAATATGTCAGCCAGTTGATCAGCAGATCTAATGAAATGGACTTCGACATTACTATCTTCAACATGGTCCTTGATGAAATGGTATCTTAGTGCAATATGTTTCGTCTTGGAGTGTTGCACTGGATTTTGACAAATTCTAATTGCGCTTTCGGAGTCACAGTAGAGGGGAATCTTCTTCATTCTTAGGCCATAATCTGTAAGTTGGCTTTGTATCCATATGACTTGTGAAGTACAGGATGTTGCGGTTATGTACTCAGCTTCGGCTGTAGAAAGAGACACGCACGTTTGTTTCTTTGATTGCCAACTGACGAGTTTACCATCAAGGAATTGGCACCCGCCAGTTGTGCTCTTTCGGTCCAGTACACATCCACCAAGATCAGCGTCAGAGAAGGCTTGAACAAAGAAGCCGGATTTTGCAAGATACCAGAGACCGAGAGACGAAGTTCGCTTCAAATACCAGAAGATGTTTTTCACTGCAACCACATGAGGTTCTCTTGGGTTTGCTTGAAACCTGGCACAATAACGGACAGAGAACATAATATCTGGTCTACTAGTTGTTAGATACATAAGAGACCCTATCATTTGACGATAGAGTGTCACATCAACAGCCGGTTTCTCCAGAGATGGTGTTAACTTTGTGACGAATGCCATTGGAATCTTTACCTTAGAGTCTCCCATCATACCAAACTTCTCTAGTAGATTCTTCGTGTAAGCCTCCTGGTTAATAAAAATGCCTTCTGGTCCCTGTCAATATTCAGTCCAAGGAAAAAGTTAATCGGACCCATTGCGCTCATCTCAAATTTAGTCTCCATCAACTTCCTGAATTCAGCTGTTAAGCTAGGATTCGTGGAGCCGAAGATGATGTCGTCGATGTAAATTTGAACTATCATTAAGTGTTCGCCTTCTTTCTTGCGAAAGAAGGTTGGGTCAACCGAACCTTGTTTGAATTTGGACAACTTAAGAAAGCGTGTTAGAGTTTCATACCATGCTCTCGGGGCTTGTTTCAAACCGTAGACTTCTTTATCCAGAATGTAGCAATGATCAGGATACTTCTCGTTCACAAATCCAAGTGGCTGCTCAACGTACACCGTTTCTTCGAGTTCTCCATTCAAGAAAGCACACTTGACATCCATTTGGAAAACTTCGAAGTTTTTGTGTGCAGCATACGCCAGAAAGATTCTTACTGATTCCAACCTTGCTACAGGAGCGAAGGTCTCTTCATAGTCTATCCCTTCTTCCTGACAGTATCCTTTCACCACCAGCCTCGCTTTGTTGCGAATAACATTACCTGCTTTATCCATTTTATTCCTGAAGACCCATTTTAATCCAACTACGGATGCATCCTTTGGAGTGGGAATCAGTCTCCAAACTCGATTTCGTTCAAATTCATGGAGTTCGTCTTGCATATCTTGTACCCAATCGGAGTGATCAAGGGCAGCATTTACCATCTTCGGTTCAATTTTGGAGACAAACGAATTAAACATGCAAAATTCTACTTGAGAGAATAAAGCAGTTTGCTTCGCCTTCAATTGAGAGCGTGTGAGAACTCCCTCAGATGATTCACCAATGATTTGAGTTTTAGGATGATCTTTTGTCCATTTCGTGAGAGGAGGGTAATTTGGATCATAGGAAGGATCCAACTCAGCATTAATTTCTTCTTCCAGTTCTGATAGATCGCCTTCGTCATTTGTATTTTCATTCCCCCCCTCAAATGGCGAAGCGAATCCCATGTCAGTTTCAGAATTCTCCCCCTCGGTTGGATAACTATGGTTTAATGTTGGTGATGAATTCTCCCCCTAGAAAGGCAAACCAGTTGATTTTGGTGTTGACAAACCCCCCCCCCCCCCTAAAATTTAGAGTTTTCTCTTGGAGTGTCATTTGAAGTTGGAGGATTGCTTGATTTGAGTGGTTCGCTTGAAGTCAGGTTCTCGATTGGTTCTTGAGGTTTTTTTTCCATATCTTTAGCAGCTTCGTCGATAATCTTTTTCAAGTTGTCGATTTTATTATCTGCTGTTTTTGCTTCTGAGTGAATTGCTCTCTCTGGTTCATCAAAAAGCATCATGTATTCTTCAAACAGATTGGATATGGGAACTGAGACTTGACCTGATTCAGGAAAGATTTCCTTCGTTGGAACTTCGCTTGTTCGAATTTTCTTCATGTAGTTATCATCAAAAGTCACATAGTAGGTTTCCTCAATTTTCCTTGAGCGTTTATTCAGAACCCTATATGCCTTTGAAGTAAGCGAATAACCAAGAAAAATCTCTTCATCTGCCTTGACATCAACTTGTTTTGGTGCTCTTTGGAGTTGAAAATGAAGCATCTTGAACCGAACACATGAAAAAACTTTACATTAGGTTTGCGATTATTCAGAATTTCGTATGGAGTGATGGAAAATCGCTTGTTGATGAAGGTTCGGTTCTGGGTATAGCATGCAGCGGCTATAGCATCAGCCCAGAAATATAGCGGTAGAGAATCGAAACTCAACATGGTTCGGGCGGCTTCACACAATGAACGATTTCGCCTTTTGACAATCCCATTCTGTTGTGGAGTATAGGGAGCAGAGAAGTTGTGAGACACCCCCTTTTCAGTTAGAAATTCGTCAAGGTCTTTATTTTTGAACTCTAGCCCGTTATCACTTCTTATGTTCCTCACCACCTTTCGTAGTTGCAGTTCCACTTGCTTGATGAAAATCTTTAGCTTAGGAGTCGCCTCTGATTTCTGTTTAAGAAAGAAAACCCAGGTGAAAAGTGAAAAATCATCTACAATAACAAGTATGAACTTACTACTGTTGGGTTTTGAGCATTCTACCACTCCTATGGTGTACATGCAACCCTAAATACCTTGGATATATGTTTTCTCTATTATACATGCAAATATCAATTTTCCAAGGTATTGTTCTATCTAGCATAATATAAAGTACACAAAATATAAATTCTAGTAGAATTACATACCTCTTGTTTGGTGCTTGATTCCATGGAGCTCAAGAGCCTAGTGCCCCAAATGTGACACCTCACATGGTTCACACAACACCATGAACATTTGGAATAACTTGAGAGAAACTGCACACTTCATGAAATCGCCTAACCCTCTTCATGCATACATGGTGCCGATTTTTACAAGAATAAGATGATTATATAGTTTGTCACAATTAGGGTAAACCCTAATTGTCATGGCTTTCCATTTCATTGGATCCATGGGTCCAAATATACCATGGAGCATCCTGTGGGTTTTAGCCCAACTTGATAATCCATGGAGCATTAGCCCACTATATAAGTATGGATGATTTACACAATCAACCCATATATTTAATTAGTCTTCTTTTGATCATTTAATTAATTCTAGATTAATTCTTGATCAATACTAATTAAATAATCTTAATAATATATTAGAACTTATAATATATTAATAAACCTTAAGTGTTATTTCTCTCATTTTAGTCTATCCAAATGCATGATGCCATGCAACCCAAATGGACCATGCCGGGTCGGGTCAAGAATATACCAATTATAGTTATGCACTTAGACACTAATCCAACAGTCTCCCACTTGGACGAGTCTAATAACTATTATTGCAAGTACGCCTTCATAACCTGACCAACAATCGTAGCTCTTAAAAGCTGCTGCCGAACTCTAAACAAGTCAATGACGCGTCCATTAGATAAGTGATCATATATTCCTCCATTCTAGATATCATATGGACTGAGACATGGATTATAATCATTCTCTCTGTCCATTTGTTGTTTCCCGATTTCCGATTTATGACGACTGACTAATTGAACAAATCAAATCAGTCCAGGCCCGGCCGAGCACTTACATTTTGTCATCACTAAATCATCGAGGGGCCCACAGATATCACTTTTATCCCGAAGGTAAAAGGAATGGATAAACTTCGACTCATATGCTTGTACTGACTACTTGTTGAATCATACACAAAGGCACGTTTTATAACATCGAGTTACCAATGCGTTTTCGTTCAATCAATGTATAACCAACTCATAGTCAACAACTCATATCTCTTGGTTTGAAGAATATAAGATATTATCGTCTCACGATTCACTCGTGATAGAATCCATGAATTGAATCCAAATGAGCGTGGGTTGAATCCAATACTCAGACCTTATGAGTACTCATGAATGTTGCAGCAACCATTGCTATGTCTAATGCACATTAGACAAATCATACATGCCAAATCCATGACAGTCTTGATTCATATCCACTTCCAACATATGACCGATTGTGGATTGTTTGAATAACTTATTCATTCAAGAAGAATGACCTAGTTATTCTGGAAGTCAAAACATGCAAAGTGAAACACAAAAATAATACTAATCCTGTATGACCCCAACACTTTGAGTGTAAATAAAAACACCTTTTATCTAAGCACCATATTGATTACTCATTATTCATGTTTCGATTAATCAACTTAATATTTGAATTGAAACAATAGTCATGCCATGCTCCAAGCATGCACACTATGTTCGTCCAAACAATAGCTATGCCATACTCCAAGTATGCACACTATGTTTACATATGGTCCTCTCTTTGTGAAACAGATCGATTCACAATATTTCAATGATGCTCATTTCACAATCCCAATCCTCTTGTCATTTACTGTAATATTAGATTCTAAACTTATATGCAATGATCCTCTTGTAATGACTATACCCAAAAGTCACAAAGACTTGCCAACAAACATTACAAAGACTTCCAATGGAGATCAATTCCATGGAAACGAAGTCTCAAATTCAAAGTACATTCCTTTGAACATCCTTCTTGCATTAAGTTCTCTAATCTTACACAGATTCAAAGAATAACTTCCACCTATGGAAACAATTCCATATTACCATTTTGACCATCACTTCTGAACAAGAGTTGCCTCCTTCCAAAATATGTCAATATGGTCCTTACTCTATACTTCTAATTGCCAATGAGCAACCAATCTTTGGTAAACCTCAGATTGTTCTCAACAATTGCTTAATCATTTTAGTCATATCCAGTTCTAATCCCTTTTCCCTTCTTAATGCCCTAAGCATTAGGAAAATTTAGAATGGATGACTATTATAGCTCATGTAATCGATCCTATACCCCAAACATATGTTGGGTTTTAAGCATTCTAACACTCCTATGGTGTACATGCAACCCTAGAAACCTTGGATCTATGTTTGACTAATATACATGCAAAATGATTTTCCAAGGTTCATTATCCTATCTAGCATACATGGGGATCTTTTATTCTAATAGTTAGTAAGAATTACATACCTCTTTGTAGTTTGGATTCCTTTGAAACCTTGTGAGCCTAGCACCTTAAGTGTGATGCCTCAAATGCTTCACACAACACCAAGTACACTTGGAATAAACTCTAAGAGAATAAGAACACTTGGATTTTCGGCTAGCCCTCTTTGATTCACTCTAGTGGCCGAAAATGGTGAATAATAGCTTCTTTATATAGTATGTTACAATTAGGGTTACACCATGTAAACCCTAATTGTCATGACCTTTCATTTCCATGACCCATGGGTTATGTAACCCCCATGGAGCATCCATGGAGCATCTTATGGGTTTAACCCAACTTGATAATCCATGGAGCCTTGGCCCACTATATAAGTTATGGATGATTGACACAATCAACCCATATATTTAATTAGTCTTCTTTTGATCACATAATTAATTCTAAATTAATTAGTGATCAATACTAACTAAATATTATTATTCTTATTATTAATATATTAGAACTTATAATATATTAATAAACCATAAGTGTCTTATTTCTCTCATTTAGTCTATTCAAGTGCATGATGCCATGCAACCCAAATGGACCATGCCGGGTCGGGTCAAGTACATACCAAATATAGTTATGGACTTAGACACTATATCCAACAGTCTCCCACTTGGATAAGTCTAATAACTATAGTTGCAAGTATGACTTCAGGAACCGATCAGCAATCGTAGCTCTTTCAAGGTCTCTCGGAACTGAGAAGATGATAGTGTGCCATTTTAGATAAGTGATCATATAATCCTCTGTTCTAGATATTAGCCGGACAAACACATGGAACAATGTCTTTCTATTGTCTAGCAGTTGTTTCCCGATTTCCGTTTTGTTTGACATAGAACTTAATTGAACACATCAATTTAGTTCTGACCGGGCCCAGTACATGGGTCAAAACAAAATCATCAAGGGGCCCAGATATCGCTTCTAATCCAAGAAGGAACAGATAAACTTCGACTCATATGTTTGCTCTACCACTTGTTGAATTACACACAAAGGTACGTTTTATAACATCGAGTTACCAATGCGTTTTCGTACAATCAATGCATAACCAACTCATAGGTAACAAATCATATGTCTAGGTTTGAAGACTTATATGATATTACCGTCTCACGATCACTCGAGATAAATTCCATAAAGTGATACCAGTGAGCGTGGGTTGAATCCAATACTCAGAACTTATGAGCACTCATGAGTGTTGTAGCCCCCTTTGTCCAACATCTTGGACCTCTACAAACCAACCCATGATAGTCTTGATTCATATGTACTTCCAACATATGATTGACTGTGGAGAATTTGAATAATATGATATATACTATTACATAATTATTCTGGAAGTCAAAACATGCAAAAAGAAATACTAGTAAATGATTGACAAGAGATAGCAACACTTTACTCATAAATAACAACTTTTATTTATCATCAAATGCCAATTATATTTTACATATTTCAAAATTATCTAACTTCTAAAAACTAATATCATCTCTTAGCCCTATGCACCTAGCATGCTGAAGATGCTTAACCCTACTTAGTCCCTTCGTGAGGGGATCTGCTGGGTTCTCATCTGATGATACCCTCTTTGCCACGAGGATTCCTTCTTCTATTTGATGTCTGATGAAATGATATTTTTGATGGGGTTTTGAGCATTCTAACACTTCCTAAGTGTACATGCAACCCTAATAACCTTGGATCTATGTTTGTCTAATTATCATGCAAAGTTGAATTCCAAGATTATATTCCTATCTAGCATACATGGGGAACATTTTTAACTTGAATGAAAGATAGAATAACTTACCTTGTTGTTGATTATGATCCTTGAAACCTTGTGAGCCTAGCACCCCAAGTGTGATGCCTCAAATGCTTCACACAACCCCAAATGCTTTTGGAATGACTTTAGAGAGAATACACACTACTAAAATCGGCCTAGCCCTCTTGTTTCTTATGTGTAGCCGATTTTGGTGGAGAATGGGTTTCTTATATAGTGTTGACACATCTAGGGTTACACCATGTAAACCCTAATGTGTCCTGACTCTTCATTTCCATGACCCATGGGTTTGTAACTCCCATGGAGCATCCATGGAGCATCCTATGGGTGGAACCCAACTTGATAATCCATGGAGCCTCTTAGCCCACTATATAAGATATGGAAGATTTACATAATCTACCCATATATTTAATTAGTTATCTTTTGATCACTTAATTAATTCTAAATTAATTCTTGATCAAACTAATTAAATAATATTATTAATATTTTAGAACTTATAATATATTAATAAACCATAAGTGTTATTTCTCTCATTTTAGTTTATCCAATTGCATGGTGCCATGCAACCCAAATGGACCATGCCGGGTCGGGTCAAGTACATACCAGAAATAGTTATGGACTTAGACACCTTATCCAACAGTCTCCCACTTGGATAAGTCTAATAACTATAACTGCAATACTTCAGGAACCGATCGGCAATCGTAGCTCTTTCAAGGTCTCTCGGAACTGAGAAGATGATGATACACCATTTAAGATAAGTGATCATATAATCCTCTGTTCTAGATATCAGCCGGACAAATACATGGAACAATGTCTTACTTATTGTCCAGCAGTTTGTTTCCCGATTTCCGATTTGTTTGACAAAGAACTTAATTGAACACATCAACTTAGTTCTGACCGGGCCCGGTACATAGGTCAAAACAAAATCATCGAGGGGCCCAGATATCAGCTTCTAATCCAAGAAGGAACAGATAAACTTCGACTCATATGTTTGTTCTACCACTCATTGAATTATACACAAAAGCACGTTTTATAACATCGAGTTACCAATGCGTTAACGTACAATCAATGCATAACCAACTCATAAGTAACAAATCATATCTTTAGGTTTGAAGACTTATATGATATTACCGTCTGACGATCACTCGAGATAAATTCCATGAAGTGATTCCAGTGAGCGTTGGTTGAGTCCAATGCTCAGAACTTATGAGCACTCATGAGTGTTATAGCCATGTCCAACAACTTAGACCTCTGCAACCAATCATGACAGTCTTGATTCATACCTACTTCCGACATATGACCGACTGTGGAGGTTCGAATAATATGATATACCAAACATAATTATTCTGGAAGTCAAAACATGCAAAAGAAATATAGTAAACGATCGACAAGAGATAGCAACACTTTACTCATAAATAAAACACCTTTTATTCATCATCTAATGTCAATTACACTTTACAAATTTCAAGGTTATCTAACTACTAAATCTAATATCATCCTTCAGCCCTATGCTCCGAGCATGCTGGAGATGCTTAACCCGAGTCAGTACCTTCGTGAGGGGATCTGCTGGATTCTCATCCGATGATACCCTCTTTGCCACGAGGAGTCCTTCTTCTATTCGATGTCTGATGAAATGGTATTTTCTGTCGATGTGTATGGATCTCCCGTGATCCCTTGGTTCCTTGGCTAAGGCAACTGCACTTTCACTATCATAGAAAATTTCCATTGGCACTTTAATAGCTGGTACAACTCCAAGGTCTCCAATGAAGTTCTTCAGCCATATCGCCTCCTTTGCTGCCTCGCTAGTTGCTATATACTCTGATTCGCAAGTTGAATCAGCCACTGTCTCTTGCTTGGAACTCTTCCAAGAAATTGCTCCTCCATTTAAGGTAAAGACCCAGCCTGACTGAGAGCGGAAATTATCCCTATCAGTCTGAAAGCTAGCATCACTATACCCTACAACTCTCAAGTCTTCACTCCCACCGAGGGTAAGGACCCAGTCCTTAGTCCTCCGTAGGTACTTGAGGATATTCTTTACCGCAGTCCAGTGTGCCCTGCCAGGGTTCCCCTGATACTTGCTAACCATGCTCAAAGAAAAGGCTACATCAGGTCGAGTACACGTCATAGCATACATGATCGATCCTACAGCCGAAGCATAAGGTATTCGACTCATTTCTGCTATCTCAGCCTCAGTACTAGGGCTTTGTGTCTTACTCAATCTGGCGTTACTCTGGATGGGTAACTCTCCTTTCTTGGAGTCCTGCATGCCGAATCTCTTCAGCACCTTATCCAAGTAGGTACTCTGACTAAGTCCAATTAGTCTTTTACTCCGGTCTCTCAAGATCCTTATCCCTAGAATATAGGCAGCTTCTCCTAGGTCCTTCATAGAGAAACACTTCCCAAGCCAGGACTTAACTTCCTGCAGAGTTGGGATGTCATTTCCTATGAGTAGTATGTCATCCACATACAATACCAAAAATCTAACTATACTCCCACTAGCCTTGACATATACACAAGATTCATCTTCACTCCTAGAAAAGCCAAATTCTTTGAAATGCGGCTATGGCTAACAGAACCCTAATAGACTTAATCTTGGCCACTGGAGAAAAGGTCTCATCATAATCAACTCCCGGAGTTTGCTAGAAACCCTTTGCAACCAGTCGTGCCTTATAAGTGTGTACATTACCATCCATGTCGGTCTTCTTCTTGAAGATCCATTTACACCCTACAGTCTTACGACCTGGTACATTCTCAACCAAGTTCCAAACTTGATTGTCATACATGGACTGTATCTCGCTGTCCATTGCCTCTTTCCACTTGGCTGACTCAGGGCCTGCCATGGCTTCCGTGTAACTGTTAGGTTCATCCAGACCTATCAGTGTCTCATCACTGATAAGTGTATCACCTTCCGCAGTAATATGGAATCCATAGTAATGCTCAGGTGCATTCCTAACCCTTGTGGAACGCCTCAGAGGTACAGACTTGTCAATTGGCTCAACAGAAGTTTCCTCCTCAAGTTGAGTGCTAGGGTTTGAAGATCCTTCACCACTTGACTCTTGAATTTCTTCAAGGTCAACTTGCCTCCCACTGTCTCCTTGGCTTATGAACTCTCTCTCTCTCGAAAGAAAGCCCTCCTAGCTACAAAGACCACATTCTCACTAGGTCTGTAGAAGAGGTAACCAAAGGATTTCTGTGGGTAGCCGATGAAAATACACCTCTCACTTCGAGTTTCGAGCTTATCATGAGTCTCGCGTCTCACGAAAGCCTCGCAACCCCAAATCTTAATGTTGTCTAGTTTGGGTACTTTACCAGTCCACATCTCATGAGGAGTTTTGTCAACTTTCTTTGTGGGAACTTGATTAAGGATATGGGCGGCAGTCTCTAAGGCATACCCCCAAAATGAGATTGGTAGCGAAGCTCGACTCATCATGGAACGAACCATATCCAACAAGGTTCGATTACGCCTCTCAGCTACACCATTCAACTGCGGTGTCCTGGGAGGTGTCAATTGTGAGACAATCCCACATTCCCTAAGATAGTCGAGGAACTCTAAACTAAGATACTCACCACCTCGATCGGATAGAAGCATCTTAATGTTCCTGCCCAATTGATTCTCGACTTCCTGTTTAAACTCTTTAAACCTCTCAAAAGTCTCTGACTTATGCTTGATTAAGTAGACATATCCATATCTACTCTAATCATCAGTAAAAGTCAAATAATAACGATTAGCATCCCTTGTGGCATGTTTGAAGGGCCCACACACATCCGTGTGTATAAGATCCAACAAACCTTCACCCCTCTCACAAGAACCTGTGAAGGGTGACTTTGTCATTTTTCCAAGTAAGCATGATTCGCAGCTATCATCTGACTTTAGGTCAAATGACTCCAATACTCCATCCTTTTGGAGTTGGCCTATGCGTTTCTTGCTTATATGTCCAAGACGACAATGCCATAATGATGCTTTATCCAAGTTATTATCATTAACAGAATCAATACACAATACATTATTTCCTAAGTTATCAACCACAAATATAGTTTCATACACACCATCACAAGGTAATGCTTTAAAATAAAGAACATTATTAAAGAAAGCATTAATCGAACCAACTTCATTATCAAATGAAAAGGTGAAACCTTGTTTATACAATGCATGAAAGGAAATAATATTTCTTGCCATTTCTGGCGAATAACAACATCTATTCAAATCTAAACTAAACCCAATACTTAGCGATAAAGTATAAACTCCAATCTTGGTGACAGGTAAAGCTTTCCTATTCCCCATGATTAAGTTTATTCTTCCATGCTCCACATTCTCACTTCTTCTTAGTCCCTGCAAATCAGAACAGATATGAATACCACAACCGGTATCAAGGACCCAAGAGTTAGAATGGGGTGAGTTATTAGATAAGATAGTGTAAATACCTGCATGGTTGGGTTTAACTTTCCCATCCTTCACATCTTGCTGGTACTTTGGGCAGTTTCGCTTCCAATGTGACTTTTCATGGCAATAGAAGCATTCAGCCTCTTTTGGGTCAGAAGAAGGAGTGACGAAACCTTTCTTGGTTCCACTTGAAGAAGAGCCATCAAGGGTCCTAGCCTTGGTACCCTTCGAAGAGCTCTTCCTCTTCTTCCCTCGACCTTTCCCGATTGCCAAAACCGGGGCGGAGTTTGGAGTAGGAGTGTTAACAACCGACTTACCCTTAAGACCTGTTTCTGCGGTCTTGAGGAGTCCCTGAAGTTTGCTGAGTGTGACCTCTTCCTTATTCATGTGATATGTCATGCGGAATTGATCATAGCACGATGGTAAGGAGTACAAAATGATATCTATTGCAAGCTCCTCAGGGAAGTTCACATTAAGCTTCAGCAACCGATCCACATACCTTTGCATTTTCTGCATGTGGCTCGTGACGGATTCCTCGTCCTTCATAATGGTTGTTATGATAGAGCATATGATTTCATACCTCTCTTGTCGTGCACTTTGATGGTATCTTTCCATCAGATCTTGGTACATTTCAAAAGGGTAGAAGTCCTCATAGGACTTTTGGAGTTCCGCTGTCATGGTGGCCAACATGATGCATGCCACTTTTGTAGCATCCCTTTCATGTGCCCGGAAGTCAGCGATCTCCTGGGGAGTTGCAGTGGTCTCATCAATCTCCTTAAGCTCCTTGCCAAGGACATATTCTTTGTCCTCGTAGCGGGTAATCATCCTGATGTTTCTGATCCATTCTTTGAAGTTGGATCCATCAAAAGTGACTTTACCACACAAGTTCATAAGGGTAAATGAGCCATTAGGATTAGAGCCAGAAGCAACATTGTTTGAAGACATCTGAAAGAAGAGAACAGGATTAGTTTAGATATTAAGAGAGTCCTTAATAAAACACCCAAATGTAATATTAAGGCTAGAATCCAATCACAATATATTATAACTTAGAAGGGGTATGCCGTAATCCAAGCTATAACATATTTGAAAGGTAGGTGAATGACGATTCACCAATTTCCACCATGAAAAACGAAATATAGATATTAGGTTTTTAATTGGTTCTTAGAAATTCCTAGATTCTTTTGAGATTCAATGAACTTTTCAAAGGCATGTTTCAATCTCGAGTGTGCCCTCCAAGTTTTGTGACTGGGATACCGAGGATCACAAGACGAAGTGTGAAGTAACCATGCAAATCACTTGGTACCCTCAAGGTTTATCACTCAATCGATGTGCCGGTAAACCACACACGCTCCACCGATGCTATGGTAAACCTTAAGTCACCCTTTACCTACCTTGTTACGTCCAAGTTAGTGTGCCGGTTAACCACACACGCTCCACCAACGACTTAAACAAAGTGTAAAGTGTAATTTCATGGATTAGCACCTTATTCACATTTTCCTAAAGTAACTAAGATTGAGAATTTAATAAAAGCATTTAGTTACTTTATAATATTCATCATACTTTTAATGAGAATTTATAAGTCCTTGTCTTACCCGTTCGGCTAACGACCCTCCACCGATCAAGGAAGCGGTGGGTGAGAGTGGACACCCATTAAGTTGCCATTTTATAGGCAACAACCTTATACCCCCTTATAGACCGGCTTCGTGAATGAGGCGTACTAGCGGTAAGACGACTTGACGTTATACATATATATATTAGTAACTTATAATATTATAAAGTATAAGGGTTGAATTTTAACTTTTAAAATTCTAAGGGTTGGAACTAAAGTTTTAATCAAGACTTTACATGTTCCAAAACTTGAGGGCAAGTTTTGTAAACTTCCAAAACTTTTCATTTCTTATAACTTATGAATTAATTGAGTAATAAAAATGAAGACTCTTCATTTTTATAACTCTTGTGTTCTTTTAATGACTTTAATAAAAGTGAGACTTTTGGTTTTCCATAACTTGAGGACAAGTTATGGACTCCATTAAAACACATTATGATCATGACTTAAACTACCATGAAGGTTACAAACAATTCCTATGATCATCTAATCTTCATAAGTTCAAGAACATGAATATGAACACTTTCAAGAATCAAAAATTACACTTAAAAAAAACTTGTAATTTTAATAATTGCCATTGTAAATGGATTACCATAAACATTACACCATCTAAAACAAGCTTTAAAACATTAAAACAGTTTAGGGTAATGTTTCTAGTCCGTTTCCAGCAACAAATGTGCAAACTTTCATACGAGCAGAAAACAGAAAAACGATTTCTTTTCAAGCTGTTTGCACACAAAAAAAAACAACAAACAAACCTAGGCTCTGATACCACTGATGGGGTTTTGAGCATTCTAACACTTCCTAAGTGTACATGCAACCCTAATAACCTTGGATCTATGTTGTTCTAATTATCATGCAAAGTTGAATTCGAAGGTTATATTCCTATCTAGCATACATGGGGAACATTTTTAACTTGAATGAAAGATAGAATAACTTACCTTGTTGTTGATTATGATCCTTGAAACCTTATGAGCCTAGCACCCCAAGTGTGATGCCTCAAATGCTTCACACAACACCAAATGCTTTTGGAATGACTTTAGAGAGAATATACACTTCTAAAATCGGCCTAGCCCTCTTGTTTCTTATGTGTAGCCGATTTTGGTGGAGAATGGGTTTCTTATATAGTGTTGACACATCTAGGGTTACACCATGTAAACCCTAATGTGTCATGACTCTTCATTTCCATGACCCATGGGTTTGTAACTCCCATGGAGCATCCATGGAGCATCCTATGGGTGGAACCCAACTTGATAATCCATGGAGCCTCTTAGCCCACTATATAAGATATGGAAGATTTACATAATTTACCCATATATTTAATTAGTTATCTTTTGATCACTTAATTAATTCTAAATTAATTCTTGATCAAACTAATTGAATAATATTATTAATATATTAGAACTTATAATATATTAATAAACCATAAGTGTTATTTCTCTCATTTTAGTTTATCCAATTGCATGGTGCCATGCAACCCAAATGGACCATGCCGGGTCGGGTCAAGTACATACCAGAAATAGTTATGGACTTAGACACCTTATCCAACAATTTTCTGTCGATGTGCCTGGATCTCCCGTGATCCCTTGGTTCCTTTGCTAAGGCAACTGCACTTTCACTATGACAGAAAATTTCCGTGGGCTCCTTAGTAGCTGGTACAACTCCAAGGTCTCCGATGAAGTTCCTTAGCCATATAGCCTCCTTTGCTGCTTCACTTGCTGCTATATACTCTAATTCACAAGTGGAATCAGCCACTGTATCTTGCTTGGAACTTTTCCAAGTAATTGCCCCTCCATTTAGGGTAAAGACCCAGCCCGACTGAGAGCGGAAATTATCCCTATCAGGCTGAAAGCTAGCATCACTATACCTTGCTACTTTCAAGTCATCACTCCCACCAAGGGTAAGGACCCAGTCCTTAGTCCTTCGCAGGTACTTGAGAATATTCTTTACTGCAGTCCAGTGAGCCTTGCCAGGATTACTCTGATATCTGCTAACCATGCTTAAAGCAAAAGCAACATCAGGACGAGTACAAGTCATAGCATACATGATCGAGCCTACAGCGGAAGCATATGGGAATCGACTCATCTCAGCTATCTCTTCATCTGTACTCGGGCTCTGAGTTTTACTCAGTCTGGAATTACACTGAATAGGTAAATCTCCTTCCTTGGAATTTTCCATACTGAACCTCTTCAGCACTTTGTCCAAGTAGGTACTCTGACTAAGTCCAATTAGTCTTTTACTCCTGTTTCTCAAAATCTTTATCCCGAGGATATAGGCAGCTTCTCCTAGGTCTTTATAGCGAAACACTTCCCAAGCCAGGATTTCACTTCCTGCAAGGTTGGGATGTCATTTCCTATGAGCAGTATGTCATCCACATACAGTACCAAAAAGCTAACTATACTCCCACTAGCCTTGACATATATACACGATTCATCTTCACATCTCGAAAAGCCAAACTCTTTGACTTTCTCATCGAAGCAAAGATTCCATCTGCGAGGTGCTTGTTTCAATCCATATATGGATTTTTCAAGCTTACACACTCTATTAGGGTATTCTGTACTTACAAAACCCTCTGGCTGAACCATGTAAACATCCTCAGCCAACTTTCCATTAAGGAAAGCGGTTTTGACATCCAATTGCCATATTTCATAATCATGAAATGCAGCAATGGCTAACAGACCCTAATAGACTTAATCTTGGCCACTGGTGCAAAGGTCTCATCATAATCAACTCCCGGAGTTTGAGAATAACCCTTTGCAACCAGTCGTGCCTTATAAGTGTGTACATTACCATCCATGTCGGTCTTATTCTTGAAGATCCATTTGCACCCTACTGTCTTACGACCTGGTACATTGTCAACCAAGTTCCAAACTTGATTGTCATACATGGATTGTATCTCGCTATCCATAGCCTCTTTCCATTTAGCAGACTCAGGGCCTGCCATGGCTTCCGTGTAGCTGTTAGGCTCTTCCAGATTTATCAGTGTATTATCACTGATAAGGGTATCACCTTCTGCAGTAATATGGAAACCATAATAATGTTCAGGTGCATTCCTAACTCTGGTGGAACGCCTCAGAGGTATGGACTCTTCAGTCGGCTCAACAGGAGTTTCCTCCTCAGGTTGAGGGCTAGGGTTTGAGGTTCCTTCACCGCTTGACTCTTGAATTTCTTCAAGGTTAACTTGCCTCCCACTGTCTCCTTGGCTTATGAGTTCTCTCTCTCGAAAGACTCCTCTTCTTGCTACAAAGACCACATTGTCACTGGGTCTGTAGACGATATAACCAAAAGATTTATGTGGGTAGCCGATGAAAATACACCTCTCACTTCGAGGTTCGAGCTCGTCGTGAGTCTCACGTCTCACGAAAGCCTCACAACCCCAAACCTTGATGTGGTCTAGATTTGGAACTTTTCCAGTCCACATCTCGTGAGGTGTTTTGGCAACCTTCTTTGTAGGGACTAGATTAAGGATATGGGCGGCAGTCTCTAAGGAATACCCCCAAAATGAGATTGGTAGCGAAACTCGACTCATCATGGAACGAACCATGTCCAACAAGGTTCGATTGCGCCTCTCAGCTACTCCATTCAACTGTGGTGTTCTGGGAGGTGTCAATTGTGAGACTATCCAACATTCCTTATGATAGTCAAGGAACTCGGTACTAAGATAGTCACCACCTCGATCGGATCGAAGCATCTTAATGTTCCTGCCCAACTGATTTTCCACTTCTTGCTTAAACTCTTTGAATTTATCAAAGGTTTCCGACTTATGTTTGATTAAGTAGACATATCCATATCTACTAAAATCATCAATAAAGGTCACATAAAAGCGATTAGCATCTCTAGTGGCGGTTCTGAACGGTCCACACACATCTGTGTGTATGAGATCCAACAAACCTTCACCCCTAGCACAAGTGCCAGTAAAAGGTGACTTTGTCATTTTTCCAAGTAGACAAGATTCACAACTATCATCCGACTTTAGGTCAAATGATTCCAAGACTCCATCCTTTTGGAGTTGGCCTATGCGTTTCTTGCTTACATGTCCAAGACGACAATGCCATAAGGATGCTTTATCTAAGCTAATGGAAGAATCGATACACAATACATTATTTCCTAAGTTATCTACAACATATACAGTTTCATACACACCATCACAAGGTAATGCTTTAAAATTAAGAACACTATTATAGAAAGCATCAATACCACCACTTTTATTATCAAAATAAAAGGTGAAACCTTGTTTATACAATGCATGAAAGGAAATAACATTTATTCAAGTCTAATGTAAACCCACTATCTAGTAACAATGAATAAACTCCAATCTTGGTGAGAGGTGAAACTTTCCTATTCGCCATGATGAGGTTTATCTTTCCATGCTCCAAATCCTCACTTCTGCTTAGTTCCTGCATATCAGAACATATGTGAATTCCACAACCTGTATCAAGGACCCAAGACTTAGAATGAGGCGAGTTATTAGACAATATAGTGTATATACCTGCATGGTTGGGTTTTACTTTCCCATCCTTAAGATCTTGCTGGTATTTAGGGCAGTTTCGCTTCCAGTGCGACTTTTCATGGCAATAGAAGCATTCAGCCTCATTAGGGTTAGCAGAAGGAGTGACAAAACCTTTCTTAGTTTTGCTTGAAGAGGAGCCTTCAAGGGTTTTACCCTTGGTACCCTTAGAAGGGTTCTTTCTCTTCTTACCTTTGCCATGTCCGATTGCCAAGACATTAGCCGCAGTAGGAGTAGGAGGAGTAGTAACACCCGACTTACCCTTAAGACTACTTTCTGCAGTCTTTAAGAGTCCTTGAAGTTTACTAAGTGTAACTTCTTCCTTATTCATGTGGTATGTCATTCTAAATTGATCATAACATGAAGGTAAGGAGTGCAAAATGATATCTATTGCTAACTCCTCAGGAATGTCAACATTCAGTTTCTTCAAGCGATCCACAAATCTTTGCATTTTCTGCATGTGGGTCGTGAGGGACTCATTGTCCTTCATTTGGGTGGTTATCATGGAGAAGATTATTTCATACCTCTCTTGACGAGCACTTTGATGGTATCGCTCCATCAAGTCCATGTGCATCTCAAAAGGGTAATAGTCGTCATAGGAATTTTGGAGGTCAACTGTCATTGTGGCAGTCATGATACATGCTACTTTGGTAGCATCCCTTTCATGTGCCTGAAATGCAGCAATCTCCTCTGGGGTAGCAGTTGACTCATCAATCTCCTTCAACTCCCTATCAAGGACATATTCTTTGTCCTCATAGCGAGTGACCATCCTGATGTTTCTGATCCAATCCATAAAATTGGATCCATATAAGATGACTCTCCCACAAAGGTTCATGAGAGAGAAGGAGCCAGTAGGGTTTGAGCCAGAAGCATTGTTTTTGGAAGACATCGGAAATGAAAGAATAAGTTTAGATTAGATTTCAGGATAGTCCTTAATAAACCACCCAAATGTTATATTAAGGCTAGGACCCAACACAATATTTTATAACTTAGAAGAGGGATGCCGTAATCCAAGCTATAAAATATTTGAAGGTAGGTGAATGAAGATTCACCAATTTCCACCATAAAACGGAATAAATCTTATTAGGTTTTAATTGGTTTAGAAATTCCTAGGTTCTTTGAGATTCATTGAACTTTTCAATGACATGTTTCAATCTCGAGTGTGCCCTTCAAGTTTTGTGACTGGGATGCCGAGGATCACAAAACAAGGTGTGAAGTAACCATGCAAATTACTTGGTACACACACGCTCCATGCAAATTACCCCTCAATCGAAATTCCGGTTAACCACACACGCTCCAACGATACTATGATAAACATTAAGTCACCCTTTTCCTACCTTGATAAGTCCAAGTTAGTGTGTCGGTTAACCACACATGCTCCACTAACGACTTAATCAAAGTGCAAAGTGTAATTTCATGGATTAGCACCTTATTCACATTTTCCTAAAGTAACTAAGATTGGGAATTTATAAATGTTTAGTTACTTTAGTATATTCATAATACTTATTATGAGAATTATAGTCATTGTTCTACCTTTTCGGCTAACGACCCTCCACCGATCAAGGAAGCGGTGGGTGAGAATGGATACCCATTAAGTTGCCATTTTATAGGCAACAACCTTATACCCCCCTTATAGACCGGCTTCGTGAATGAGGCATACTAATGGTAAAACGACTTTTATCTTATACATATATAATTATTATTCACTTATAATATTATAAAGTATAAGGGTTGAATTTTAATATTTAAAATTCTAAGGGTTGGAACTAAAGTTTTAATTATGACTTTACTTGTTCCAAAACTTGAGGGCAAGTTTTGTAAACTTTCAAAACTTTTCATTTCTCATAACTTATGATTTATTAGAGTATTAAAATGAAGACTCTTCATTTTCATAACTCTTGTGTTCTTTTAATGGTTTTAATTCAAGTGTGACTCTTGGTTTTCCATAACTTGAGGACAAGTTATGGACTCCATTAAAACACATAATGATCAAGAATTAACTAACATGGAGGTTACAAATAATTCCTATGATCATCTAAATTCATAAGTTCAAGAACATGATTATCAAGAATTTCAAGAATCATAACAAACTTATATAAAACTTGTAATTTTTTATAATAGCCATTGAAAATGGATTAGCATAAACATTACACCAACTAAAACACGTTTTAAAACACCAAAACAGTTTAGGGTAATGTTTCTAGTCCATTTCCAACAGCAAAGCTCCAAAAACTGCTCACTGGATGACAAACTCGTCGAGTTCATCAAGGAACTCGTCAAGTTCATGCAATAACACATAAACTCGGCGAGTTTTTGGCCAGAACTCGTCGAGTTTTCTTGTCTGGACAGTTTTTGGCTTTTGAAAAACAAGTTTGCATCAAGTATTTAACAAACAAGCCTAGGCTCTGATACCACTGTTGGGTTTTGAGCATTCTAACACTCCTATGGTGTACATGCAACCCTAGAAACCTTGGATCTATGTTTGACTAAGATACATGAAAAATGATTTTCCAAGGTTCATAATCCTATCTAGCATACATGGGGATCTTTTATTCTAATAGTTAGTAAGAATTACATACCTCTTTGTAGCTTGGATTCCTTTGAAACCTTGTGAGCCTAGCACCTCAAGTGTGATGCCTCAAATGCTTCACACAACACCAAGTACACTTGGAATAAACTCTAAGAGAATAAGAACACTTGGATTTTCGGCTAGCCCTCTTTGATTCACTCTAGTGGCCGAAAATGGTGAATAATAGCTTCTTTATATAGTATGTTACAATTAGGGTTACACCATGTAAACCCTAATTGTCATGACCTTTCATTTCCATGACCCATGGGTTATGTAACCCCCATGGAGCATCCATGGAGCATCTTATGGGTTTAACCCAACTTGATAATCCATGGAGCCTTGGCCCACTATATAAGTTATGGATGATTGTCACAATCAACCCATATATTTAATTAGTCTTCTTTTGATCACATAATTAATTCTAATTTAATTATTGATCAATACTAACTAAATATTATTATTCTTATTATTAACATATTAGAACTTATAATATATTAATAAACCATAAGTGTCTTATTTCTCTCATTTAGTTTATTCAAGTGCATGATGCCATGCAACCCAAATGGACCATGCCGGGTCGGGTCAAGTACATACCAAATATAGTTATGGACTTAGACACTATATCCAACAGCATATATGACACGATTCATGCTATAAATTTTTTATTTGCCATGTTCTCATAATTCGAACTATGAAGTGGTATGCCGTAATCATAATCGAATTTTGAGAACGCAACATATATAGAATTTACTTATGTTGAACCATTCCAACATAACATTCTTATATATCCTTGACTAAAGTAGATTAAAATCTCAATCTAAGCTTGTAGAATTGGAATGAAGTATAAAATCCTCTCCCTTAATTATAGCAAAACAACCTTTTCAAGGCGAATTGAAACTTTTGTTTTCTATAATTAATATTGCTAACTTGCAACACTTCACATAATAATCATGCTCCCACTAGCATAATGATTATTATCTTATTAGCATAACACTTATGCTCCCACTAGCTTTGACATGTATCCAGAAATCAACTGGACCTCTAGAAATCAATAGTTAATTGTCTTTCTTACCAAAGTTCAGATTTCTGATACGATATTGCTTTGATAATACTTTATCAAAATCATACACCTTTCCTTTGATATTTCACATGTTTGTCTAGACCTTTTGCAATTCTCACTAGTTAGTGTGCCGGTTAACCACACACGCTCCACTAACTATATGAGAATGCAAATATCACAACTACAATCTACTTAAAATCTTCTTAGTGAAAGCGTTTCCTCACCATCATTTTCATGAATCGGAGAGAAACCGTATGACACTTAGATTTTATGGTGTATGTGTTCCTATCCATGTGAATTTGTCATAACCATAATCACAAGACAAGGTTAGTGGCAAATCCAAACACATATGGACTGAACTTGTTCAATCTTAATTTCTTGCCACCTGGCAGTACAAGGGCCTACCATTGCTTCCAGGTTGTTATGCAAACAATTGAGAACTCATAGAACTCATAAGCATAGTCAACTTTTAACTGGAATAGACACAGAAATAAGAATATGTCAACACGATAGGTTACAAACCTCAAGTCGTGGGCTAGTGATTAACAAAACTCTTGATTAGTTCTTGAACCTATCTTAAGATCTTTTAGACTCCCACTGTCCTCTTGACATATAAGACTCTCTTGCCAAATATTCAAGAGATAGTGCGGATTCTTTTACAAACACTTCACACAATTGGCCTTAGTTGGTCTTTGTTTTGTCCAAAACATCACAACTTACCAATTTCAAATGTACAAGAGTAAGAAAACATTTTACTATACATTTGACAAGTGTTTTAAACCTTTCTTAAGATTATGTCACTCAAGGCTCAATCTTGGAGTATGACTCTAAGATTTTATTTTGGAATGAAGTATGATTTATCTTTTGATTTAACCATTTCCACAATTCACAATTCCTCTCCTTAGCCAACAAATGCACTAAGGTGTCCTTAGAGGATCAATTGTGATATGGTTCCATAATCACTAAGATAATCATAAAACAAGATACTAAAGTACTCCCCCATCTCTTCAGATTGGAGAAACTTTTATCTTTCTGCCTTAATTGATTCTTCTTATTCATTCTGCCATATATTGAAAATTTTCCAATGTTTCAGCAGTACACTTAAACTTGTAAGCATAATCATATTTACGAAACTTTAGTAAATCATAACGAATAATCTTATCAACCTTTGTGGTGGACCTGACTAGTGCACAACCTAATGTACCCGATCCTTTAGTCCTTCGCTTGACTCACATGCAAATGTGAACAAGGAATTAGTCTTAATTTACCAAAGATGAAAAATCTCATTCATCACACAATACAACTTGCATGATTCCAAGTTTCTATCCAACTGAAACTTCGGTGATGAGAATCTTTCCTTATTTGATAAATTATGACACTACCACAAACGAAAGAATCAAATTCATTTTCCAATATTGCTTATCAATGGAAGCATATAAACAACAATTTTTCACAAATGCCTTTGTAAGGATACTTAAAATAAATAAAATCAAAACTTTTCTTTTATTTTAAAACTTGCGGAAAAACTTATCCTTACAATGCAAATTCATATGAAAACTTTGTTGTTATCTATTCCTAAGCAATATCTCATAACTCTTATGTAGTGGCTCAGAATTCTGGTCATCGATCCATGCGATCAGAATCAGCACACTTTTTTCTTTAAGCTTCCTTTGATTCTTCAAAAAACATCAAAATGTAATTACATTACATCATGTATTAAGAATCTCCAAAAGAGACTTAATAAAGTTAGATAACGGACTTTACCTGAAGTAGAGTCAAACTTTTGACTTTACCATCCTTATGAGGTTTCAGGTAAATTCGGCAGCTTCGCAACCAATGCCCCTTTTCTTTGGCAATAGTCACATATGGACTCTTTGGGAATGGTACATGAGACTATCTCAGACTTAGCCTTTCTCTTTACCATTTGGTCAACCGAGTTGACTATGGCCGATCCCTTTCCATTGGGAAGAGAAAGTTTTTCTGGATTTCCAGTGTCACCATTGTCAATGTCCATGAAGTTTTGGGAAGTCGATCTTCTAATCAAATTTGCTTTACCAGTGTTCCAAATCATTGCTGATTCAGCAGCACCAAGCAAATAGATAAGATCATTAAAGGGTCATGTCGTGATCTGTCATCAGGGAGTGACTGAAGAACCAAGTCAACAGCCAGCTACCTCGAGACTTCGACACCCGACTCTCCCGGCTTGTCAATATGTGACTTAATCTCCAGCACATATAGACTTTGTTTGCCAATAGGGATTGAGTGACTTAGAACTTATCAAGTCTTGAAACTTGTGGGATAGGGAGATTTATTGGAGGAGGTGGAGGAAGTGAATTATGATTTCCAGTCCCACTAATGCACAACAAAGGGATTGATCTTTCACCTTGATTGCAATTTGGGATATCATCTTCATTAGGATAGCTTGTTCCTAAGGATTTGGGAAGACCATAGTTGTCTGAAGAAGACATCTATAAGGGAGAAATTCAAGTTAGTTGATTTAAAGTCCTTAATATAACACCCAATATGAAATATTAAGGCTAGGATCCGACAACCTATTTATAACTGGAAGAGGGATGCCGTAATCCGAGTTATAAAATAGTTGAAGGTAGGTAAATGACGATTTACCAATTTCCACCATGAAAAACGAAATATAATTAAGTTTTAATTGGATTTGAAACTCCTAGATCTTTTGAGATACATTGAACTTTCAATGGCATGTTTGAATCTCGATTTTGCCCTCTCAAGTTTGTGACTGGGATGCCGAGGATCACAAACAAGGTGTGAATAACCATGCAAATTGACTTGGTACCCTTAACTTTATCACCTAATCGATGTGCCGGTTAACCACACACGCTCCACCGATCTATAATAAAGTCAAGTTACCCTTTGCCACTCTTACTAGCCCTTATTAGTGTGTCGGTTAACCACACACGCTCCACTAACGACTTGGTAAGGTACAAAGTGTAATTTCATGGGTTAACACCTATTTCACATTTTCCTAAGTAACTAAGATTAGGAATTAATAAGTGTTTAGTTACTTAGTATTTATCATTATACTTTTAATGAACGGAGAATTATAGTCCTTTCCTACCCGTTCGGCTAACGACCCTCCACCAGTCAAGGAAGCGGTGGGTGAGAGTGGACACCCATTAAACTGCCATTTTATAGGCAGTAACCTTATACCCCCCTTATAGACCGGCTTCGTGAATGAGGCCTACTAATGGTAAGATTGACTTTATCTTATACATATCTATATAATTAAAATTATAATAATAGTATAAGGGTGTATTTTAAACATTTAAAATACTTGGTGGTTTAATCTATTAATTAAACTATACTCTTAATTTAATTAAACTTAAACCATGTCTTTATGGAATTATTAACTCTTTTAATTAAACACTTTAATTAATTTAATGAAGTCCATAAAGTTTGAATTTTAACTTTTAAAATTGTAGAGTATGAAATTAAAGCATTAATGTGTGTGAGACTTTACAAATTCCAAAACTTGAGGGCAAATTTTGAAACTATTCAAAACCTTTCATTTCATAACTTATGAGTTTAATGGTTCATTAAAATGAAGACTCTTCATTTTTATGTAACCTCTTATTCTTTAATAACACTTTTAAAGAAGTGACTCTTAAACATCCATAACTTGAAGGCAAGTTATGGAGTCATAAAATAATTAAATGAAAAAAAACTCTTCATTTTTATGTAACCTATGGCACTTTTATGATTTTTAAGATTCATAAATGTGACATTTTATGTAACTTGAAGACAAGTTACAAAAACACCTTTTATGAACTTCTTTTAGATCAATATGGATTGAAAACAACTAAAACACATTTTTTTTATTAATCTAAACTAACTCATAAACCAAGGAAACACAAAAAACTTTTGGTAATCCATAACTTGAGGACAAGTTATGGAGTCCATACAATTTCATTAAGATCAAGAATTATACTCACAAAACAATTTGCACATAATTCCTATGATCTAACAAAACTCATAAGCATGAACATTCATAATCAACAATTTTCAAGAATTACATAAACATATATAAACTTGAAACTTCGATTATAGCATTGAAATTGGTTTAACACAATCATTACCACATTAAAAACAGGTTTTATAAGTCCAAAACAGTCAAAGGTAATGATTCTAGACCAATTCCAGCAACAAAACTCGAAGATATGCTGTTTGGGGGTCCAACTCGTCGAGTGCATGAACCAACTCGGCGAGCTGGATGAACTTTGCCTTGGACTCGTCGAGTCCATCAGTGAACTCGGCGAGTCCACTGTCCCAGCAACAAAAAAACTTCGATTTTAAGCAGTTTGCATCAAGTATAAGTGAAAACAAGCCTAGGCTCTGATACCACTGTTGGGTTTTGAGCATTCTAACACTCCTATGGTGTACATGCAACCCTAAATACCTTGGATCTATGTTTTCTCTATTATACATGCAAATATCAATTTTCCAATGTATTGTTCTATCTAGCATAATATAAAGTACACATAATATAAATTCTAGTAGAATTACATACCTCTTGTTTGGTGCTTGATTCCATGGAGCTCAAGAGCCTAGTGCCCCAAATGTGACACCTCAAATGGTTCACACAACACCATGAACATTTGGAATAACTTGAGAGAATATGCACACTTCATGAAATCGCCTAGCCCTCTTCATGCATACATGGTGCCGATTTTTACAAGAATAAGATGCTTATATAGTTTGTCACAATTAGGATAAACCCTAATTGTCATGGCTTTCCATTTCCTTGGATCCATGGGTCCAAATATACCATGGAGCATCCATGGAGCATCCTATGGGTTTTAGCCCAACTTGATAATCCATGGAGCATTAGCCCACTATATAAGTATGGATGATTTACACAATCAACCCATATATTTAATTAGTCTTCTTTTGATCACTTAATTAATTCTAGATTAATTCTTGATCAATACTAATTAAATAATCTTATTAATATATTAGAACTTATAATATATTAATAAACCTTAAGTGTTATTTCTCTAATTTTAGTCTATCCAAATGCATGATGCCATGCAACCCAAATGGACCATGCTGGGTCGGGTCAAGAATATACCAATTATAGTTATGAACTTAGACACTAATCCAACAACTACCACCGATGCTTTCGATTGCCGAAGGACCACATAAGTCGATGTGCAGAAGCTCAAGAGGTTCGATGATCTTTGTATTAATGCGAGTAGGGTGACTCTTTCGGCTTTGCTTTCCCATTTCGCATGCAGCACATAAATGCTCCTTATCAAATTTGAGAACTGGAAGTCCTCGCACGTGATCACCACGCACCAGTTTGTTAATATATTTGAAGTTGAGGTGCGAGAGCCTTCGGTGCCACAACCAACTTTCATCTGAGTTAGCCTTCGACAGCAGGCATATTGCTGGCTTCCCTTGAATTGGATTGAGATTTAGAGGATACATTTCCCCTTTGCGCTCAGATTTCAACAGAACTTTCTTCGTTTGCTTTTCAACTATCTCAGAGCCTTCATCATCGAACAAAACTTTCAATCCGGTTCCCACAACTATTTGAGAGACACTGATGAGGTTGTGCTGCAATCCCTCCACGTATGCTACATTCCGTATTGAGAATTAACCATTTGTGATCATACCATACCCTTTGATCGTGTCATATGAATTGTTCCCGTATTTGACACATCCACCATCCTTAAGGGACCGAAACTCCCTTAGCTCTTCCTTTCTTCCTGTCATATGACGTGAGCAGCTACTATTAATATACCATTCGTCGTCAAACTGCTCGTCACTTATAACCTGCAAAAATTAAGCAGATTTACGAACCCAAAGTTTCTTGGGCCCACGTGAGTCTTTTACAGAATAGGGAATTGCAACAGAAAGATCGACCATATATGTTCTTTTTATTAAGATGGTTTCATCTTTTCTTTTGATGGTAAAAACTTTAATTTTGTTGTTCGCTTGTTTTGGCTGAGGTGATTCACATGGTTTATTTTTAGTTGGTTTGTTAGTCTTTTGGTCCCTAGGGTTAGCTGACGTTTTCTTAATATTGACTTCAGAATTCGAGATGAGCTTTCCCTTTCCTTTGATATCCTTCACTTGATTCGTCTTTGGTTGGGGATTATGGGTTTTAGGTCTGAAATTGGGCTTTTGGTTCTTGTGACTGCTAGTGTTGGGACCGAAACTGGGCTTTCGGTTCATCTGACTGCATGACTGGCAGTGATTGTACAAAGGAGACGTGGCTTTTGATTTCTCTTTCATCTTGATATTGGAAGCCTTTTTAGAGTGAACATAAGTAGGGTTTTGGGATTGCCAAAACTGTTTCCTCTCATTAAGATTCTTTAAATATCTTTTGTTCCTCTGGCGTTTCTGTTCTGCAAGTCGCTCTTGGGTCAAGTGAGTATTGGCTTTGGGTTTCGTTTTCTTCTCATGAGCTTCGGTTGTTGTTGATGATACGCTAGAAGCTTTCAGTGGTTCGTTTGGTATTTCTTTTGTACCACTTGAACTGGGTTGATCGAAACTTGAAGGATTGTTGATTGGTTCAGCCACGTATCTGCCCTTGACTCTCCATGAGGTTCGCTCCGACAGACCGACTGTTTCGTCAGCGTTGTCAATGGGGGGACCAGAAGTAGTTTTCGTAACCTTCAGCATTATCTTTGTCAACCAAGGAGGTTAAATCCGCTGTCTGTTTCTTAGTTACCCCTTTGACGTCATACACTTGACTAGGCACAGTTTGCACCTTTTGATAAACAACTGCCTTTTCTTTGAGGACCTTGGATTTGTCCTTGGACAAGCGAGCGTACCCAACAGAATTTTCATATATGAGTGGTTTCACGGGCTCGGGTTCGTTCTTAAGAAACTCAGAACAATCAACCATGTCTTCTACAGAGATTTCGCTCATCTCATTGTCATCGTCAAATTCAGAAGTGGTTTCCATATTAATCTTATGTTCTGAACTTAATTTGACATTCGATGAGTCAAATTACTGTATGGTCTCGGCCTTGATTTTTAATTTGTCATTTTCGTCCAATAGATTCTTAAGCATGCTTTTGTGTTCTTTGGACTCAATAAAGGCCTCAATTTTGTCCAGTCCGTATCTGTAGGAATCTGAAACGTTCTCTGAAGACACAATAGATTCACACTCATAACATTCAGCATCGAATTCATCCTCCTTGAATTCAAGGACGGGCAAAATCATTTTATGAATCTTTTTGCCTATTTCACAATCTAGATGCAACTGGGTGATATTTGTATATAAACGTTTAGCAATCAAACAAAAAATATTCCTTTGTTTTAAAAACTTCAATTGTCACGTTGCAAATAAATAAGTTCATCTCTAGCCCTAACTAACTCCGATTCCTTCTGCCCTATCCACATCCTTCTTTCCTCACTCTTGGAAGACACCCTGCTGAGTTGATCAGTTAGGTTAGCATTCGCTAGGCGTGTTTGCATTAGACTTCCACTTAAATTAGAAAACTTGAATTTTAATTCGTTTAAGTCTTTTTCATAGTTGATTACTGGTATTTTAAGAGATTCGAGAGTGGATTGTACCTCCTTGATCAACTGATCGCAATTGTTGATCCTTTCACTCACAGGTTTGGTAGTGAAACATTTATCTTCCTTTTGCTTCGCTTCATCATGCTCACCTTCGGTCGTATAGCCCCTCATTTGTGATACTCCAGCCGTCACCATTAAGCATCATCCATCAAACTTTTCACTTTCTTTCTTCGCCATGAAGGCTCTGCCATGCGAGGGATTTCGTACTTCATCGTCTTCGGAGTCGGTAGACCAGACCTCACGCCACCGAACTCATCATCATCACAATTTTCCTGCACAATTAAAGCATTCATAGAACTGTTAGAGGCTATCTTCTTCTTTAGTTCCTCCAGCTTACGCATGTAGTAAGCTTCATCATCTTCACCATCCTTCTTCTCAGACATCTTTCTCAGCATGCAATCCTTAGCAAAGTGGTTCTTGCCGTGACAATAGTTGCAATCATATCCTGAATCTCCCATAAGCTTGCTCTCCTTCTTCTCTTCGTCCTTCTGAGAAATGTTCTTGGTCTCCTCTTTCGTCTTTTCAGAACTCTAGCTTCCCTGCCAGTTTCGGTTCTTGTTGACAGGGAACTTTTTACGAGCAAACTTCTTCGGGTTAGTAACCATAATTGCATATTCTTCACTTTTCAGATTGCATTCTGACATATCTGATTCTTCCTCTTCTTCTGTCATATTCTTGCTCTTAGAAACAAGGGCCAAGGATCCCACACCCGAAACTACTTTCGCTTCTTTTGACACCACGCTTTCATGTGATTTGAGAATACCCATCAGTTTCGCCAGTGAATAGGATTTAAATTGCTCATGAGCCTTCACAGTCGAGACCACTGCCATCCATTCGGGTCTTAAGCCATTCATGAATGTAACTTTTTGTTCTATCACCTTCCTTTCAATACCATGCTTGATCATTTTGCTAAGCAGATGGTTGAAGCGCTCGAATGTCTGAATGAGTTTCTCTTCTGGTTTTTGTTCGAAAGCACCGAACTCAGAGAGCAACAGGGGTTGGATTGAGTGCTCTAGATCCTCATCAGTGGAATACAACTCTTTCAGCCTATCCCATATTTCTTTTGCTGTAGTGCATGAGCTTACTAGATGAAAACTGTCGGATTGCAAAGCGAATCTAATCATTCTCATTGCTTTGACATTACATAACAGCTTGTCTTTCTCGTCTTGAGGAATCTTCTCCACATCTATCAAGAGTCGGTTATACTCCTTTTGAGTCTTAATTGTTCTATTCGTTCCAGAGTGAACAAATGGACCCAAGGTTATCGCCTCCCAGATCAGATAGCCATTGTCTTCTGATCCAACCACGTAGTCCTCGAAGTGGTGCGTCCATACTTCATAGTCTTGAGTGTAGAGAATGGGAATCCTAGTAGTGGATCCAATGCTGTTGGAGATGTTGATCGAATTGGTTTGAGAATCGTCGTGAGACATGATGACCTTCTTCTTTTATCTACTAGAATCAGACTTGTAAAGTTTGACTTAGGGTTTTATCAAACACAAGAAGCACCGTCGATAAAGAAACAATGGCTCCTGTAGATTCGATAAAAGCGGAAACCCTAAAGGATTCTTCAAACAGAAGAGATGCGTATGTATTACACAGTCTCCTGCTTTGATACCAATTGATGGGAATAATGCGCTATTAGATCGACAGATTCTTAACAGATAAACAAATATAAAGTAATAAAAGAACACGAGAATGAATCAAACGAATGTCGAATGATAAAATATGCTCCACCTCAGAAGAGCTCGATGAAGAACTTCGACCGTAGAGGTGTGTTAGGCTTGCTCCGACATCGGACCCTAGTCCGGAACATACTACCATATAAACGTACTTCGGGCTTACCCCGGCATGGGACCTTGGTCTGGAACCTATCGTACCGACACATGCAAAAATCACTAAAACTTCTAGCATACTAACATTCCTCGGGCCTCGCCCGGGATCAGGTCGTAACCCGGAACATATACAATAAGTGCCTAGGGCTAATCCCCGGGTCTTCCTACGATACATAAACATAATGGGCCAGCATTGTGCCCGTAGACCCATGCGCACAATGAGGAGACTCACCTCGCACTGCTGAAGACTAGTTGAACTCTTCTGACTGCTAACCGGCAACTCCTGAACTGCTGATCCTTCGGCTCCCCGAACTATCAATACCCAAAATCACACTTAGACCACAATACCCTCAAAATTTAAACCAGGTCAAACTTGGTCAAAGTCAACGGTCAAAGTCAACGCTCCGAGTTGACTCAACTCGTCGAGTTGACCAACCAACTCGTCGAGTCCCACAATCCGCACATAATTCTGGACTCGATCCTACTCGTCGAGTCTTCCTTGAGCTCGTCGAGTTCACATTCAAACACGTTGGGACCCTTGTACAACTGACTCGCCGAGTTCACCTTTGAAATCGTCGAGTTCATCTTCATAATTTAGGGATATTGTCTTGGACTCGCCGAGTTCATCCTTGAACTCGTCGAGTGCGATGATCTTCTAATCCATAATGAACCCAACTGGCTGAGTCCTATTCCAACTCAACACATACCCGCTATCAAAAAGGTTTTTGGGCAAGAAAACGGCCTGACTCGCCGAGTCCTAAGAGCAACTCGTCGAGTCCCCCTAAGTCCAATTCTATTCAGACAATTTCAGTCGAGCACAAAGCATCCAAAACATAGATCTGGACCCAACCACCTCATAACCATGCAAAGATCCTGCCTTTTTCCTCCACTCATGGCCTTTTGAGCTAAAAAGGCCAAAATAACACTTCTTATGTTTGCATGGGGATTCCTATGGCATAAAGCTTGCACCTTTATGTCATAACAACCCTTAATGGTGCTAGATCTGAAAACATAACCCCTTGGGATGTCCATTCCTCTCATGCTAGGGTTCTTGGACCAAAAACCCCCAAAAGTGACAAAGGAGAGATCTATGTGCATAATGGTCAAGATTGAAACTTTCTTACCAGAAAATGGAGGAGGATGCAAGAGGTTTCTGGATCTACTTGTCTCTTCTTGTATCCCCAAGGCTTCACCTTCTTCTTTAAGCTCCAAAACACTCAAGGATGCTCACAAATGGCTCACAAGCTCATGGAAGGCACTAGAGTTTCGTTCTGGACTTGAGAGAGCATTAAGGAGGCTGAGGGAGTGTTATAATGTTCTTTAAATAGGGTACAAGGCCCGGATTTTAGGGTTTCCCAAACCCTGACCAACTCGCCGAGTCGTCCCCCGACTCGTCGAGTAGATCACTTAACCCGCAATCCCAAATCACGCTTCTACTCGTCGAGTCATCCACCTACTCGATGAGCCGCCTTCTGATTTTGAGGACTTTCTTTTCCTTTCTAGGTCTTCTGAATTCGAGGTGTTACAAAAAGTCTGTTCGATGGCAAGCAACAATGATCCCGCTAGAGATCCTGTCTCTGCTCCAGTCCGACATTTATCGAGTTTTTGATTTAAAAAAAACTTGTGTTGTTGATCTAAACCGTCATACATGTTCATGTGGGAAATGACGCAATTTGGGTATAGCTTGCGGTCATGCTATTGCGACATCACGTCATTCGAACGTCTATGAATTACCTGATATGGTTCAGATATATTACCGTGCTGATGTGTTTCAGACTGCCTACCAGACACAAACTGTGCACCCTCTTCCGCCTCCATCAAAATGGGAAATACCAGACCCTTTGATTGCAGTTTTATTGCCAATATAATTGCAATTAATTATGTTTGTAATTGATTTGCAGTGTGTAATGAAAAATATTATTATAGCCCTAATATTTGTTACATATTACAAAGATAGAAAAACCATAATTTACAAGTACCATAGTAATACTAACAAACAAGAAAACATTACAGATTAAAAAGTTTAATTAGAATCACAAAATGAAAACTTAGTTGATGAACATAAAGCTTACAACTTGTACACAATGATTTAAAAAAAGAAAATCCAACTACGAGTTAACGCTATCTTCAAGTGTATATTTTGGGTTTCAAGTTTCTTCTTCGATCGAAATAAGTTACTGATTATCACCGAATTATTATCTTTTGCTTTGTCAATCCAACAGATAAACCGAAACTGTGGCCCCTGAAAATTTAAGATCAAACACATGACGTACATGTTGGTTATGAGCATTCTAACACTCCTAAGTGTACATGCAACCCTAAATACCTTGGATCTATGTTTTCTCTATTATACATACAATTATGAACATCCAAGGTATTATCCTAATCCAGCATACAAAAATAATAAATATAACAAGATAGAATACATACCTCTTTGATGTAGAATGTCTTCATGAAGCCTGAGTGCCTAGTGCCCCAAGTGTGACACCTCAAATGGTTCACACAACACCAAATACACTTGGAATAACTTGAGAGAAACTTGAACACTCCTTGAAATAGTCTAGCCCTCACACTCACACATTAGTGCACGATTTCTTGAGCCATGGGATTCTTTTATATGGTGGCTATTAGGGTTACACCATGTAACTCATAACTTTACCCATTCCTTATGCTCCATGGATTTTAACCTCCATGGAGTATCCATGGGTCACCCCATGGACTTAGTCCAACATAAGGAATCTTGGATCACAAGCCCACATATATAAGAATGAATGATTTACACAATCAACCCATATATTTAATTAGTCTCCTTTTGATCACTTAATTAATTCCAAATTAATTCTTGATCAATACTAATTAAATAACCTTATTAATATATTAGAACTTATAATATATTAACCAACCTTAAGTGTTATTTCTCTCATTATAGTCTATCCAAATGCATGATGCCATGCAACCCAAATGGACCATGCCGGGTCGGGTCAAGTTTTACCAATTATAGTTATGGACTTAGACATTAATCCAACAGTCTCCCACTTGGATAAGTCTAAAACTATTATTGCGTATGACTTCAGGAACCGATCAGCAATCGTAGCTCTCAAAAGCTTCTGTCGAACTCTGACCTTGTCGATGAACTCTGACCTTTGTCAATGACTTGTCCATTAGATAAGGGATCATATATTCCTCCATTCTAGATATCATATGGACTGAGACATGGATTATCAATCATTCTCTCTGTCCATTTGTTGTTTCCCGATTTCCGATTCATGATGACTGACTGATTGAACAAATCAAATCAGTCCTGGCTTGGCCAAGCACTCACATGTATCATCTTTAAATCATCGAGGGGCCCACAGATATCGCTTTTATCCCGAAGGTAAAAGGAATGGATAAACTTCGACTCATATGGCTTGTTCTACTACTTGTTGAATCATACACAAAGGCACGTTTTATAACATCGAGTTACCAATGCGTTTTCGTGCAATCAATGTATAACCAACTCATAGTAACAACTCATATCTCTAGGTTTGAAGAATATAAGATATTATCGTCTCATGATCACTCGTGATAAAATCCATGAAGTGATTCAAATGAGCGCAGGTTGAATCCAATACTCAGAACTTATGAGCACTCATGAGTGTTGTAGCACCACTTTGTCCACCAACTTGGACCTCTACAAACCAACCCATGACAGTCTTGATTCATATCTACTTCCAACATATGACCGACTGTGAATGGTTTGAATAACTTAATCATTCAGGAAGAACGACTTAGTTATTCTGGAAGTCAAAACATGCAAAGTGAAACACAAGAATAAATGAATCAAATATGGTATCAAACCCTATGAATATAAATAAACACTTTTATTTATCACCATACTGATTACTCATTATTCATTGTTTCGGTTTTATCAACTTTATACTTGAATTTAAAATAATAGTTGCCCCATGCTCCAAGCATGTACACTATGGTTTCTAAACACTAGTCATGCCATACACCAAGTATGCATACTATGTTTGTCTACGATCTTTACTTTGTAAAATAGATCAATTGAACATCACTCCAATGATCCTCTTTTCACAGTCCCAAATCCTTACTGCAAATGCAAGAATTCCAAATTCATGCCATTTACTGAAATCTGTTAGATTCTAAACTTATATGCATTGATCCTCTTAATGATTATGCACGAAGTCAGAAAGACTTGACAACAATCATTACAGAGCATTCCAAAGGAGATCAGCTCCTTGGAAACATCCTTCTTTCATTAAGTTTCCTAATCTTACACAGATTGAATAATTTCTAACTTTGAAACATTTCCATATTCCATTTTGACTATCACTTCTGAACAAGAGTTGCCTCCTTACAGATTATGTCAATATGGTCCTTCCAGAATTAACATTATACTTCCAACTGTCCTTGAGCAACCAATCTTTGGTAAACCTTAGATTGTCCTCGACAATTGCTTAATCATTTTAGTCATATCCAATTCTAGACCTTTTCCCTTCATAATGCCCCAGGCATTTGGAAAATTTTAGAAAGGATGAATATAGCACATGTAATCGATCCTATATCCGAAGCATATGGGACACGATTCATGATGTCTCACATAAAGACTAAACCAGTCTTTTGCTATAATATTTCCATTTCAATTTGCCAAGTTCTCAAAATTCAGATTATGAAAAGGGATGCCGTAATCATAATCGAATTTTAGAACGCAAATAATGGACCCATATATAGAATTTCCTTACGTTGAGCCATTCCAACATGAAATTCATATATATATATATATATATATATATATATATATATATATATATATATATATATATATATATATATATATATATATATATATATATCCTTGATCAAATACGATTAAAATCTCAATCTAAGTTTTTAGAATTGAAATGAAGTATAATTTCCTCTCCCTTAATTATAGCAAAACAACTTTTTCAACCCCTGCAACCTCACGAATTGAAACTTTTGTTTTCTATAATTAACATTGCTAACATGCAACCTTTGTCATAATTATCATGCTCCCACTAACATGATGATTATTAGCATAACACTTATGCTCCCACTAGCTTTGACATGTACTCAGAAATCAGTTGACTTTCTTACCAAAGTTCAGATTTCTAATACTAGATTGTTTTGATAAAACTTTATCAAAATCATACACCTCTCTTAGATAGCTCACATGTGTGTCTAAACAATTTTAGAACTCTGAAAAGGGATGCCGTAATCATAGTCTCAATTGTTTAGACCTTTGTCACTTCTCACAAGTCCATGTTAATATGCCGGTAAACCACACACGCTCCACTAACGACTTTGAGAATGTAAATATCACAATTGCTATCTAGCTAAAATCTACTTAGTGAAAGTGTTTCCTCACCATCATTTTCATGAATCGGAGAGAAACCTTATGACACTTAGATTTAATAGTGTATGTGTTCTTATCCATGTGGATTTGTCAAAACCATAATCACAAGACAAAGTTAGTGACAAATCCAAAATCATATTGATTAAACTTGTGCAATCTTAAATTCTTGCCATTTGGCAGCTCAGGTGCCTGCCATTGCTTCCAAGTAGTTGTGCAACCAATTGAAAACTCTCAGAACTCCTATGCAAAGCCAACTTGAATAGGCACAAAATTTTCAACACGATAGGTTATAAACCTCAAGTCGTGTGCTAGTGAAGGACTTTAGGTTTTATTCTTGATTAAGTCTTGAAACTTTCAAGAGCTTTAAGACTCCCACTGTCCTCTTGACATATAAGACTCCCTTGTCAAATATTCAAGAGATAGTGCGGATTCTTTATCAAGACTAACACTTTACACAATTGGCCTAAGTTGGTCTCTGTTTTATCCAAAACATCACAACTTACCAATTTCAAATGTACAAGAGTAGATAACCTTTTACTCTTACATTTGACTAGTGTTAACAAACCCTCTTTAAGATATGTCACTCAAGTTACAATCTTGGAGTATGACTCTAAGAATTATTTTGGAACGAAGTATGACTCATCTTTTTGATTTAACCATTTCAACAATTCATGACTCCTCTTCTTAGTCATAAGAATGCACTAAGATGACTTTAGAGGACCAATTGTGATATGGTATCTTAATCATTAAGATGATCATAAACATGATATTAAAGTACTCTCCCATCTTTTCAGATTTGAGAAACTTTTATCTTTCTGCCATTCTTTGATTCTTCTTATTCGTTCTGTCTCACATTGAAACTTCTCCAATGCTACAGACTTATACTTAAACTTATAAGTATAACCATATTTACTGAACTTAATTAAATCATGACGAATAGTCTTCTTGATCTTTTGTGGTGGACTTGACCAGTGCACAAGAATGTGTACTCGATCCCTTAGTCCTTTCCTTATTCACATAAGGAATTAGTCTTAATTTTCCAAGCTGAAAGTTCTCATTCATCATACTATACAACTTGCATGATTCCAAGTTTCGGTCCAATTGAACCTTGGGTGATGAGAATCTTTCCTTATTTGGTAATATTAGACACTACCACAACCGAAAGAATCAAATCCATTTTTCCAATATTGCTATCAATGGAATCTTATAAGCAACAACTTTTCACAAATGCCATTGTAAGGATACTTAAAATAAATAAAATCAAAACCTTTTTCTTTTATTTTAAAACTTTGCGGAAAAACTTATCCTTACAATCCATATGAAAACCTTGTTGTTATCTATTCCTAAGCAATATAAATAGCATAACTCTTAAGTAATAGCCCAAAATTCTGATCACCGAACCATGCGATTGAAATCCATCTTCGCGATCAGAATCAGCATGTACTTAATAGAGTTAGACAATGGACTTTACCTGAAGTAGAGCCAAACTTATTGACTTTAACATCCTTAGGTAAATTTGGCAGCTTTGTAACCAATGCCCCTTCCTTTGGCAATAGTTACCTATGGACCCTTGATAATGGGACTATCTCAGACTTCGCCTCTCTCTTTACCATTGGGTCAACCGAGTTGACTATGGCCGATCCCTTTCCATTGGGAAGAGAGAGCTTTACTGGATATCCAATGTCATCATTGTCAATGTCCATAGCGTTTTAGGAAGTTGATCTTAGCAAATAGATAAGATCATTAAGGGTCTTGTCTTAGTCTGTTTCATAGGATTCCCAAAAGAACTCACTATGTGACTTAGAAAGTAGTTGAGCCACCAACTTTCTCAAGACTTTGACACCCAACTCTCCCGGCTTGTCAATATGTGACTACATCTCCAAGATGTGATCACACCTAGACCTTGCCTTGCCAATAGGGCTTGGGTGACCTTAAACTTTTTAGGAACTTGTGGGTTAGGGAGAATAATTGGAGGAGGTGAAAGAAGTATGATATCCATGGGACATCATCTTCATTTAGGAAAGCTTGTTTCAAGAGATTTGGGAAGATCATAAATGTCTAGACCAGACATCTTTTTGGGAGATATTCAAGATAGTTGATTTAAAGTCCTTAATATGACACCCAATATGAAATATTAAGGCTAGGACCCAACAAACTATTTTATAACTTAGAAGAGGGATGCCGTAATCCAAGCTATAAAATATTTGAAGGTAGGTGAATGACGATTCACCAATTTCCACCACGAAAAACGAAATAATTTATTAGGTTTTAATTGGATTTGAAAGTCCTAGATCTTTGAGATTCATTGAACTGTTCAAAGGCATGTTTCAATCTCGAGTGTGCCCTTCAGGTTTTGTGACTGGGATGCCGAGGATCACAGAACAAGGTGTGAATAACCATGCAAATATACTTGGTACCCTTAATATTTACCCCTTAATCAGTGTGCCGGTTAACCACACACGCTCCACCGATACTATGATAAATATTAAGTTACCCTTTGCCTACCTTGTTAAGTCCAGGTTAGTGTGCCGGTTAACCACACACGCTCCACTAACGACTTAAGCAAAGTGCAAAGTGTAATTTCATGGGTTAGCACCAAATTCACATTTTCCTAAGTAACTAAGATGGGGTATTAATAAGAGTTTAGTTACTCAGTATTTATCATTAATACTTTTAATGAAAGGAGAATTATAGTCCTTGTCCTACCCGTTCGGCTAACGACCCTCCACCAGTCAAGGAAGCGGTGGATGAGAGTGGACACCCATTAAACTGCCATTTTATAGGCAGTAACCTTATACCCCCCTTATAGACCGGCTTCGTGAATGAGGCCTACTAACGGTAAGACTGACTTTATTCTTATACATATATATAAATATTATTAACTTATAATATTATAAAGTATAAGGGTTGAATTTTAACTTTTAAAATTCTAAGGGCTAACTTGGAATTAAAGTATTCATAAGTGAAAACATTTCAAATTCCAAAACTTGAGGGCAAGTTTTGAAACTATTCAAAACTAATTAATTCCATAACTTATGAGTTTAAAGTAGTTTTAATTAAAAAAAAAAAACTCTTCAAGTTCCATAACTTGAGGACAAGTTATGGAAGACTTTAAACTAATTAATAAAAAAAAATAACTTTTTTTATTGTAACTTATGGAACTAATTAAGGTTACACTTTTTTTTTAATTTAATGAAGAGACTTTTGAACCTCCATAACTTGAGGACAAGTTATGGAGTCATAAAACCATTTAATTAGAACTAGACTCTTCATTTTGTAACCTTTGCCAACTTTTATGAGTTTTATGATTCTTAAATGTGACTTTTCATATAACTTGAGGACAAGTTACAAAAACAAACTTTGGAATCAACTCTTAGATTAAAATGGATTGAAAACAACTATTTCACACAACTTTTCTATTAATCTAAGAACCTCATAAGAACAAGATAATTCAAATCATCAATCTTCAAGAAATTAGCATGAACATACAAACTAATACAAATCTTGAAATTATGACAATTATCTTAGAAATTGGATTAGCATGAACATTACCACATCAAAAACAAGTTTATAAGTCTAAAAACATCTTAGGGTAATGTTCCTAGTCCAATTCCAGCCAAAACAATCGAATATATGCATCCAACTCGATTTTTCAGCTACTTTTGCAAGTATAACAAGAAAACAAGCCTAGGCTCTGATACCACTGTTGGTTATGAGCATTCTAACACTCCTAAGTGTACATGCAACCCTAAATACCTTGGATCTATGTTTTCTCTATTATACATACAATTATGAACATCCAAGGTATTATCCTAATCCAGCATACAAAAATAATAAATATAACAAGATAGAATACATACCTCTTTGATATAGAATGTCTTCATGAAGCTTGAGTGCCTAGTGCCCCAAGTGTGACACCTCAAATGGTTCACACAACACCAAATACACTTGGAATAACTTGAGAGAAACTTGAACACTCCTTGAAATCGTCTAGCCCTCACACACACACATTAGTGCACGATTTCTTGAGCCATGGGATTCTTTTATATGGTGGCTATTAGGGTTACACCATGTAACTCATAACTTTACCCATTCCTTATGCTCCATGGATTTTAACCTCCATGGAGTATCCATGGGTCACCCCATGAACTTAGTCCAACATAAGGAATCTTGGATCACAATCCCACATATATAAGAATGAATGATTTACACAATCAACCCATATATTTAATTAGTCTCCTTTTGATCACTTAATTAATTCCAAATTAGTTCTTGATCAATACTAATTAAATAACCTTATTAATATATTAGAACTTATAATATATTAACCAACCTTAAGTGTTATTTCTCTCATTATAGTCTATCCAAATGCATGATGCCATGCAACCCAAATGGACCATGCCGGGTCGGGTCAAGTCTTACCAATTATAGTTATGGACTTAGACATTAATCCAACAGTATATTGTGTAAATTAATAATAATTCAAATAAAAGTAAGACAATAATAACCGACATAGCTCTTTAGGACAAACGTAAAAAAGTCGTCCATGGTTATTTCTAGTAGTTGATGTCTTTATAATACCTTCAACGCCACAATCGCATGATGTCATTTCTTTGGATTATGAGAAATGGATTTTAGTAGTAAATTTAACAAGGTAAAGAATTTGGACACTTGAATTGCTTTATATAATGGCAATTACTAAGATTATGATTCCTAACACTATTCCGGAAACACATTCTGGAGCCACATTCCATAAGTGATATTTCGGACCCTAATTCTGGAACAATAATTGTCCTAGATTCCTGACACATGAGTAGTCATTCCGAACAGTAAAAGTCAGAGATTCCTGACATTATGTGTTATCATTTCGAACATTAAATGTCATTGATTCCTAACAGTCTTTCGGACCAGCTATTTCGAACCATTGTTCTGGAGCCATGTTTCGGACTAGCTATTTCGGAGCCAGGTTCCGGACCAACTATTTCGGAGCTATATTCTGGAATTGATATATCGGACCCTAATTTCGGAAGAATAATTGTCCTAGATTCCTGACATATGTGTAATCATTTCCCAACAGTAAAATTCTTAGATTCCTTATAGTATGTGTAGTCATTCCGAACAGTAAATGTCAAAGATTCCTGACAATATTTCAGACCCTTATTCCGGAACCCCATTCCGGATTCGGAGCCACTTTCCGGAATGACTATTTCAGACACTTGCTTTTCGACCTTAAAATGCACCTAGCATGAATCCTCAACGTTGAAATAAAATTGGAATAGGTTCATCTCATGATGGTGTTTGGCATTGTGAAGAAGAAGTTTGTTATGTTTGTTCAGATAATAACTCGTTTCCGGAAGACCCAAATTTTCCACTCCCAGATAAAATGCATGATGACGTTTTCTAAGCTATGAAGGCTACTGAAGAAGCAAGCGAAAGGGGCTCTTAAAGAAGTCACACACTAAATCGACGTGGTGGCGATCTAGCGGAACAAATAAAAGAAAAAGAAAAATGGGTTGCAGAAGCGATGAAAGAAGTGAAACAAGCTAAGAAGTGGATTGAAAATGCAAATCAATATGTTGCGTGTTGAACGAGACTGTCTAACATATGTTGTTAGAATTAGAGAAGATTTTATTGACCGGGAACAAAATATGTATCCGTTACAATTTCCTGATTTTTGGAACCAATCTAAGTATGAAATAGGTTAAATAATGTTTTTTGCAATAACATTAATGAAAAAGGATAATTGTTATTTTAGATAATCATACCGTTCGTTTTACAAAATTCATTTTGAAAAGACATTACAATATCCATATTTAAAATTAGACTACATTTGTGGCCGATAACTAGGAACTTGCATCCAATGCAAACTAGCCGCGTCTACATGATTTTCAAACAATTCCATGTAGGTCTCAATTAGTTAGAAACCATTATCAGTCAATTCGACTCGATCTTCTATTGTTGGGGTTGTTCTACGTTTTTTTCGATGTCTATTGTATTCACAAATTGTCGTATATCTTCAGACATGGTAATAAGGAACATTTACATGTTATACAATGCTACTTTTCTCCGGTTCTCAGCCGGGGAAGGCGGTAATGGGATTTCCAGTATTACCATTCGTTGTTTAGCACGTTGATAATCACGAATCATTTCTAATGCAGTCGTAACAACAAGACATCGTTCCATGTCTTAAAGACGTGGTATAGCATACTTTATATAGGCAACTCATCCTGATCGTTCAAGTGATTGGATGTTGGAGACTGAAAATAGAATATAACTAAATTATATTAATATACTATTTAAAAACCAATGTGCATAAAAATATTTAATAAAATAAAAAACACTTTTTGAAACATATCTGTAACAAAAAAAAACATAATTGCAACTAGTCTATCATAACAGGTTTGTCTGCACTTGCTCCGGTGCTTCGAAGTCCTTTCTGCTTTCAATTTAAGTTTTAACACCCTTTCTGATTTCTTTCTTAAATTTATGGGTACCTTTGTTGGTTTATTTTTTATCTTATTCTGTAACTCAGCATCATCGTTTTCTATCTGCAAAAAAAATTCCAAGAACATTTTTAATACATTACCGTAAAAATAAATTAGAATTATAAAATTATTGTTTTTCTATTTTACCTTATCGGGGGCAATTCCGAAAGCTCTTTTAAATGGAATACAACTTCTTTTTCCGTAAAACCCACTTTTTTAACAACATTCACGCTAACTTGTCTTTGGACTAACATGACTTATTAAACAATACTTAGAAAAAAAATTGTATATTATAAGTTTTTCAGATCATCATTCTGGAATAGATCATCGTGTTCCGGAGCTACATTACCATTATGGAACCCCCTACATGTAACATCCCAACTTTCAAGACCAAAAATTTTGTTTTTAATTAAGTAACTTATAAAACAATTTACTGAAAAACATCTACGATTCATATCATTTCATAAAACCTCAGTCACATGTCTAAAAACCATAACATAAAATAGTAATAATGTCAGAGTACAATCCCATGGAACTCAAAGCGAGGAAATCATATGCGTGTGGGTGATGTGAAGCTACAACGTCGGCTCCTTCCCCTTCACTGAAGAGGTACCTGAAACAAAACTGAAAAATATAAGCACGAAGCTTTGTGAGTTCCCCCACCATACCATATACCACATAACATACATACTGCCGGGCAATTCTTGGGTGCCCGACCTATCCTATCCGGCCATTCTGGGGCGCCGACCTACCCTGTCTGGCAATTCTGGGGTGCCGACCTGCCCTCCGGTTTATCCCAACCGGCTACGGGACTATTTCACCCCCTACTACTACCACATAATAATATAGCATAAACATATTGTCAGACATATCTGGGGTGCCCGACCTACCCTGTGGTCCTTACGACCGTAACTCGGGGACTATTCCCCTACTGCCTACTATCACATAACATCGTATCATGCTAGCACATAATCATAACACACATCAACAAACCAAATAATTATAACGAAGACCATTATCTCTACTATGACTGTTACTAGTGGGCCAGCCTTGGTGCCTTAGACCCACCTCTACTAGAAGGTAACTCACCTCAGTGTCGTGAAATGTCAGAACTGTCCTCACTGTCGGGATCAACTCCTCTTAACTCCTATACATAATAACCTTACTTAATTTACCATTACATAATCTTAACCCTTACAAGGGTTACTCAGGTCAAAGCCAAAGTCAAGCTCAACATCTTGGTCAAAGTCAACTCTGGGTCAAAGTCAACATCTGGTTGACTCAACTCGTCGAGTTGACCCCACAACTCATCGAGTTCCATAATCCTGAGAACACTAAAACTTTGACCCTACTCGCCGAGTCTTACAAGAACTCGCCGAGTTCTCCTTTAACAAAGTCGGGACCTTCTACAACCGACTCACCGAGTTCATCCTTGAACTCGTCGACTTTATCTTCATCCGGGTTAAAGTGTTTAGTCCTTGACTCGCCGAGTTCTTCTTGAACTCGCCGAGTTCGTCTTCATATGGTTGGTACATTGCCTTGAACTCGCCGAGTTCATCCTTGAACTCGTCGAGTTCTTCGACCTCCAAGCCTTTATTCCAGTCCATCTTGTTGAGTCCTCTTCTAGACCCAACCAGATTTATCCGAAACCAAAAGGTTGGGGAACCATACCCTGACTCGCCGAGTCCCCCAAAGTCCATGTCCATTCAGTTCATTTCAGTCGAGCTCAATGCATCCAGAACATAGATCTAACCTCCTAGGGTCCATATTACACGCAAAAGCCACGAACTTTACATCCATGCATGGTCTTGAACCCAAAAGGTCCAAAAATTGAGTCTACAAGATGCATGGGGCTATTATGGCAATAAAGTTGGCACCTTTATGCCATGAGAACCCTCCTAGGTTCAAGATCTGAAGTCATCACTCTCTATTATGTTCTAAACCCGAAGGTGACTTAGAAATGCCCCAAAAATGACAAGATTCAAGCCCTAAAGAGGATCTAACACATGGAAAGTCAAGGTTGAAGCTTTTTACCTTGGATGAGCTGGAAATGAAGTAAAATCTCTGGATCTACTTGCTCCCTCTGCAACCCCCAAGCTTCCACTTCTTTCTTCAAGCTTCAAACAACCAAAAACACACAAAAATGGCTCAAGAACACTCCAAATGCTTTAGGGTTTCAAGTTAGGGCTTTTTTCGTGTAGCACCTAATTCTTGGTATGTATTTAAATTCAAGAAATATTGCAATTTACTCCGAGTAGACTCGACGAGTTGGAGGCCTAACTCGTCGAGTAGACTCGACTTATGATCGGGGGTTTAAGTGACCTACTCGACGAGTCGGAGGACCGACTCGACGAGTAGGAGCTGTCTGGACAAAACCCTAATATTTAGGGTTTGGACCCTATTTAAACACTTTATCTTGTCCCAAACCAGCCTCCATCACCCTCCCAACTCAAAGAAACCCTAGATTGAAACCCTAAACCCTTTTTGAGTGATTTTGAGCTCTTTGTGCCATTTTGTGCAAGTTAGAAGGTTGGAGAGAAGAAGAAGGAGCTTAGGATTGCAGAAAGACCAAGGAGATCCTGAGGTTTTTCTTCATTTCCTGTTTATTGGAGGTAAAAAGTCCAGACCTTGCTTCTTCTTTCATTAGATACTCTTTTTGGAGTAACTTAGGGTTTTTGGAAGCCATTTTGGAGCCATGCTTGGATGCAACCATGATTTTGGGTTAAGGACTTCAGATTTGGAACCATTGAGGGTTCCCATGCCATAAAGGTGCCAACTTTATGGCCATGGGAGGCCCATGCATCATATAAACCCCTTTTTATGGCTTTTTGAGCCAAAGGGTCCATGCATGTACATCAAGTTTGAAGCTTTACGTAGAAAATGGACCCTAGGAAGCCAGATCTATGGCTTTGACATGTTAAGACCCATTAAAATCGACTGTATAGTTTTGTACAAAGAGGGACTCGGCGAGTCACTTGGGTGACTCGGCGAGTCGGGACGCTTTTTCCACAAAACGTCTTCTGGAAATGGTTTTGGTTGAGTGGAAGGAACACTCAGCCTGCTAGGGGTTTGTCTTGGACCTGGAAATCATAGGACTCGGCGAGTGTATGAACAGACTCGGCGAGTCCAAGGCAATCTCCCAACTCATGAAGACAGACTCGATGAGTTGTTCATAGAACTCGATGAGTCATAGACTGGACACATTCATATGATGAAGATGAACTCGACGAGTTCAAGGATAAACTCGGCGAGTCGGTTGAAGATGGTCCCGATGCTATGGTTGAAGGTGAACTCGTCGAGTTCTTGCTAGACTCGACGAGTAGAGTCGGGGGTTGTATCATTTTGAAAGAATAGGGACTCGACGAGTTGGTGGACCAACTCGGCGAGTCAAGTCAACTGGATGTTGACTTTGACCAGGGTTTGACCTTGACTGTGACTTGGATTTGGGTTGACCCTTGTAAGGGTTATGAGTATGCATTAGTAATCGGAAAAGGTTGTTGTGTAGGGATTTGGGAGTAGAGACGAGTCGATTCCCGTGCCGAGGACCGTGCAGATACTATACGACATCGAGGTGAGTTACCTTCCAGTAGCGGTGGGTCTAAAATGTCGGCCCACCAGTAGGAGTGTATGTTAGACAATTGTCTTTGTGATAATTGTCTGTGTTTATTGCTACTTGATATGTTTATGTGTTAGCATGATATGATGTTACGTGATCATAACAGTAGGGGGAGATAGTTCCCTAGTTACTGGCCAATAGGGCCGAAGGGGTAGTTTAGTACACAGCTATGATAGACAGATTATGATTATGTGATAATATGTGTAGACCGGTCGAGAGGATCGAATGGGTAGGCCAGCACCCAAATATGCTAGGCAAGGTCACCGGTCGAGAGGACCGAAGGGGTAGGCTAGCACCCAGATATGGTAGGCAAGGTCACCAGTCGAGAGGACCGAAGGGGTAGGTCGGACACCCAGATATGCCTGACAGTATGTATGTGTTTGTATGGTATGTGGTATGATGGGGGAACTCACTAATCTTCATGCTTACAGTTTTCAGTTTTGTTTCAAGTACCTCTTCAGCGATGGGGAAGGAGTCGACACGGTAGCGACACACCACACACACATCCGGATTCCGCATTTTGAGATCTATGGGATTGTACTATGATTTTTATTATTATCCGATGATATATTTTCGAGACACGTCATGAGTGTTTTATGAATTAATATAATATTAGCAATGTTTTGACAAATGATTTTTCATGTTACTTAATTAAAAATGAAATTTTTGGCCTTGAATATTTGGGATGTTAAGAGTTGGTATCAGAGCCTTAGTTTGAGGGATTCGGGTACACTCTTGGGTGTGTCTGAACTCAAACTGAGGACTTGGTATAGAAATTTTCAAAAAGGAAAATCACTTTTATGAAAAGAGTTGAAAAGAGAAAAGAACTTTGAAAAAGAACAAGATGTGTGATGTGCGTGACCGGCCGAGCTCAAGTAAGTTTACCCCAAGATACTCATACATGTTATGTTATGTTATGTTATGTTATGTTATGTTATGTTATGATTATGAGAACTGCATGCTAGAATAGGGCTAGAGGATCTAGGAAGATGCCTGATATGCTTGCTATATGTGTTTATTGAGCTTCAAGATAATACTGATTAGTTAGTTATACGATAGCTTGTATAGAGTATGTCGGATTGTGTTACTAAATGCCCGAATGTTGTTGCTTTGTGCTTCGGGAGTTCGAGTTATCTTTAGCTAACTAGTAAACGAATATGTTAAATTACATATTGCTAGGAGGAAATAATTTCAGAAGGTTAGGTCTAGCCCTACTGTGTAGCTCTTTTTTGAGTCCAACCGTTGTGGGGTAGGACCTCTCATTCAAAGAATTATCTGGTCTTAGTAATATGTAATGGTATTCGCAAGCTAGTTAGCTAAAGGTAGCAGGGGTTCCTTATGCAGCTAATAGCGGAGAGTAGGTCAGAGAGCTACCCTAGGGTGAGCCTAGGATGAGTTTAGCAATGAGTGCAACAGTAGTCGAAGGGACTTGGTGAAGTCGAAGCAATCCTTGAGGAAAATACGAATAGATGTGGAAGGTAGTATGGGCCCGTACTACTGAAAGCATAGGATCCGTACTTGAGTCAATGAGGGCTAAGATGGAATCAGGGAACTGTAGAGCGTATGCGTCTTCCAAAGAGTTATGTACGATTCCGACGATTATGTGTTATGTTTCAAAATGGTGATTATCACACGTCACAGAGGAGGAGGTTCAGGGTCGGGATCAAGTTCGGGATCAGGTGTCGAGCCAGTTGATGAGGGACTACGTGAGTTCATTGCTTCAGAGATCACTAGAGGCATCCTTGAGTCGACCCCGGTGATTTTCGGGTCGATCAAGGAAGGGATCATAGAGCTGATGGAGGATCGCCTCAGGGCATTCAGGAGCGACATGGCACTCAGCCAGTCAGGATCATGCACACCGTCCTTCAAGGACTTCAGGGGCAGTGGTGCGCCGAATTTCCATGGGGTGAAGGACCCCATTGCTGCCATACGGTGGATTGCGGACATAGAGTCTGCACATCTGACGAGCTTCTGCCCTGAGGGTTCGAAGGTTCGTTATGCTGCGGGGTGTTTGAGGGACCGAGCTAGAGACTGATGGGAGTCGGTTGGTGATTCCTTGGGAGCCTCATCCATTTAGGCTATGACTTGGTCTGACTTTGTGCCCAGGTTTAGGGCGGATTTTGCGCCGGCGGTGGAGCTTCAGCAGCTGGCCAGGGAGTTTCTCGACATGAGGCAGACGACTGAGTCAGTGGCGGAGATTACCGCCAAATTTCGGGAGAGGGCATTGTTGGTGCCCCAGTATACGGGGGACGAGGAGATGTGGAGGACCCGCTACCATGACATGTTGAGAGCCGACATCTGGGAGCATGTCAGCTTCTCAGCATGCCCAACCCTGGATTCCATGATTTCCAGGGCAAGGGAGAGGGAGATTGACTTAGAGCACATCAGGAAAAGGAAGGCGGAGGAGGGGCATGTGATTGGGGCTTCGGGGAAGAAGCCCAAGGGATCCGACTCTAGGTCAAAGGGCCAGCAGGACCGGGGCTACTGCAGAAAGTGCGGCAAGACTCATGAGGGGGTTTGTAGGATGGGATCATCGGGCTGCTACAAGTGCGGCAAGTGGGGGCATTTCAGTAGGGATTGTACCGCCCCTGCGCCCACTTTCTAGACATCGGAGTTGCTGTGTTTCCACTGCAACCAACGAGGCCATAAGAAGGCCAATTGCCCTTAGTTGACAGCAGTAGTGCCAGTGAAGGCGCCAGGTCTAACGACCCTGCGGATCACTGATGGTCGGCAGAGCAAGACAGAGGCTCCAGTGGTGAGGAGCCGAGCCTTCCAGTTGACTACCGAGGAGGCACGCGCCGCACCCGATGTGGTGACGGGTATGATTTCTTCTCCCTAGCTTTTATTTTATGTTACTTATGATATTGATGTGCCATGTGATATGTCTTGTTTAGGATCGTTCCATGTGAACGGTATCCCAGTTCAGGTGTTGTTTGATTCGGGTGCTACCCGATCGTTTGTCTCTCTTGCGCTTAGCAAGAGGTTCCCTGAGTCTTCGGTCATGTTGGATTGCCCTCTAGAGGTCGAGATTGCCGTTGACCGAACAGTGCGAGCGTTAGCGGTTTTTAGAGATTGTGTTCTGAGCCTATTCGAGGAGCGCTACCTGGTAGACTTGGTTCCCATTCCGTTGCGTGGGAACAAGGTGATTATAGGCATGGATTGGTTGAGCCCCAACGGGGCGGTAATTGACTGCTCGCAGCAGTTGGTCCGGATCAGGACCCCGAGTGGAGGGGAGCTGGTGATTCAGGGCGAGAGGCCACAACGCGGACCAACACTATGTTCAGCAGCGAGGGCTAGGCGCTATCTTCAGCAGGGCTGCGCTGGGTATGTCGCCTATGTTATGGATACCCGGAAGGCGGGTAAGGCGACGGTGAACGATGTACCGGTGGTGCGAGATTACGCGGATGTATTCCCAGAGGAGCTGTCTGGGATACCTCCGGAGCGACAGGTGGAGTTCAGGATTGACCTAGTCCCTGGTGCGGCTCCGATAGCCAAGACACCATATCGGTTGGCACCCCCCGAGATGCAGGAGTTGTCTACGCAGCTGCCGGAGCTGTTAGACAAGGGATTTATCAAGCCGAGTAGTTCGCCTTGGGGAGCCCCGATCCTGTTTGTCAAGAAGAAGGACGGGTCACATCGCATGTGCATAGATTACCAGGAGCTGAACAAGGTAATGGTGAAGAACCGTTACCTAATCCCGAGGATAGATGACTTGTTCGACCAGCTTCAGGGAGCATCTTCGTTTTCCAAGATAGACTTGCGGTCAGGCTACCATCAGATGAGGGTCAGGGGTGAGGATATACAGAAGACTGCTTTCTGGACTCGCTATGGCCACTACGAGTTCGTGGTGATGCCCTTCGGGCTCACTAATGCTCCTGCCGCGTTCATGGACCTCATGAACCGCGTGTGCAGACCGATGTTGGATCGGTCTGTGGTAGTTTTCATTGATGACATATTGGTTTACTCCAAGATGCAGGAGCAGCATGAGGAACATCTGCGAGAGATTTTGGATACCCTGAGGAGGGAGAGCTTGTATGCCAAGTTCTCCAAGTGCGAGTTCTGGTTGCGCGAGGTGCAGTTTCTTGGGCACCTTTTCAACCAGAACGGGATCTTGGTCGACCCAGCCAAAGTGGAGGCCATGATGAGATGGGAGGTTCCGAAGTCTCCATCTGAGATTCAGAGTTTCCTCGGATTGGCAGGCTATTACCAGAGATTCATTCAGGACTTCTCCAAGATAGTCGTATCTTTGACCCGGCTGACGAAGAAAGTCGTTGTCTTTCGTTGGGGGCCTGAGCAGCAGGTGGCATTCGAGACACTGAGACAGAGACTATGCGAGGCGTCGATCCTCGCCGTGCCCGAGGGCGTGGAGGATTTTGTGGTATATTGTGATGCGTCCATTTCGGGTTTGGGCGCAGTTTTGATGCAGAGGGGGCATGTCATCGCCTACGCCTCGAGCCAGCTGAAGCCTCACAAGGCAAACTACCCGACGCACGATTTGGTGTTGGGAGAGGTAGTCTTCGCCCTCAAGATTTGGCGACATTACCTCTATGGGGTCCGATGTACCATCTACACGGACCACAAGAGTTTGAGGTACCTCATAGATCAGCCGAATCTGAACATGAGGCAACGTCGGTGGTTAGACATGGTGAAGGATTATGATTGTGAGATCCTTTATCACCCGGGGAAAGCCAATGTTGTGGCCGATGCACTTAGCATCAAGGCAGCACCAATTAGAGATATTTGCTTGCGGATGACCGTAGTGATTCCACTTTTGGAGAAGATCCGAGAGGCCCAGCTGGAGGCCATGAAGGAGGAACATCGGAAGAGCGAGCGTATTGTTGGTCAGGTTTCCTCCTTCGATTACGACAGCCGAGGGTTATTGACACTACACCGCAGGGTGTGGGTTCCATTCCATGGGGGTGTGCGCCAGGTTCTGATGGAGGAGGCGCACAAATCCCGATTCTCGATTCATCCCGGGGCGACGAAGATGTACAGAGATCTTCGACCCGATTACTGGTGGCCCTGCATGAAGCGGGACGTCGCCTGGTACATAGAGCAGTGCTTGACCTGCAGGAAGGTCAAGGTCGAGCACCAGAGGCCACACGACAAGATGCAGCCGCTGGACATTCCCATGTGGAAATGGGAAGATATCACTATGGATTTCATCACCAAGCTTCCCAGGACTGCACGGGGAGTGGATTCGATTTGGGTCATCGTGGATCGATTGACCAAGAGTGCCCACTTCATACCGATCGAGGAGAGCATCTCGGCCGAGAAGTTGGCCGATATCTACATCCGAGAGGTAGTAGCTCGGCACGGAGTACCAATTTCGGTGATTTCGGACCGAGACGTGTGGTTTACTTCCAGGTTCTGGAAGAAGTTTCACGACGAGTTGGGTACTCGTCTGCACTTTAGCACTGCTTTCCACCCACATACGGATGGTCAGAGTGAGCGGACCAGCCAGACTCTGGAGGATATGCTGTGGGCGTGTGTTTTAGACTTCAGAGGTAGTTGGAATACTTACCTTCCTTTGGCTGAGTTTTCCTATAATAACAGCTATCAAGCGAGTATTGACCGTCCTCCCTTTGAGATGTTGTATGGGAGGAAGTGCAGGACCCCGATATGTTGGGGTGAAATCGGACAGAGGGTCATGGGGTGTACCGAAGTAGTGCTCAAGACGACAGAGAGGATTCAGCAGGTTAGGAGTAAGCTTCAGACTGCTCAGAGTCGTCCCAAACCAGCCTCCATCACCCTCCCAACTCAGAGAAACCCTAGATTGAAACCCTAAACCCTTTTTGAGTGACTTTGAGCTCTTTGTGCCATTTTGTGCAAGTTAGAAGGTTGGAGAGAAGAAGAAGGAGCTTGGGATTGCAGAAAGAGCAAGGAGATCCTGAGGTTTTGCTTTATTTCCTGTTTATTGGAGGTAAAAAGTCCAGACCTTGCTTCTTGTTTCATTAGATACTCTTTTTGGAGTAACTTAGGGTTTTTGGAATCTGGAACCATTGAGGGTTCCCATGCCATAAAGGTGCCAACTTTATGGCCATGGGAGACCCATGCATCATATAAACCCCTTTTTATGGCTTTTTGAGCCAAAGGCTCCATGCATGTACATCAAGTTTGAAGCTTTACGTAGAAAATGGACCCTAGGAAGCCAGATCTATGGCTTTGACGCGTTAAGACCCATTATAATCGACTGTATAGTTTTGGACAAAGAGGGACTCGGCGAGTCGGGACGCTTTTTCCCCAAAACGTCTTCTGGAAATGGTTTTGGTTGAGTGGAAGGAACACTCAGCCTGCTAGGGGTTTGTCTTGGACCTGCAAATCATAGGACTCGGCGAGTGTATGAACAGACTCGGCGAGTCCAAGGCAATCTCCCAACTCATGAAGACGGAATCGATGAGTTGTTCATAGAACTCGGCGAGTCATAGACTGGACACATTCATATTATGAAGATGAACTCGACGAGTTCAAGGATGAACTCGGCGAGTCGGTTGAAGATGGTCCCGATGCTATGGTTGAAGGTGAACTCGTGGAGTTCTTGCTAGAATCGACGAGTAGAGTCGGGGGTTGTATCATTTTGAAAGAATAGGGACTCGACGAGTTGGTGGACCAACTCAGCGAGTCAAGTCAACTGGATGTTGACTTTGACCAGGGTTTGACCTTGACTGTGACATGGATTTGTGTTGAGCCTTGTAAGGGTTATGAGTATGCATTAGTAATCGGAAAAGGTCGTTGTGTAGGGATTTGGGAGTAGAGACGAGTGGATTCCCATGCCGAGGACCGTGCAGATACTATACGACATCGAGGTGAGTTACCTTCCAGTAGGGGTGGGTCTAAGGCCCCAATGTCGGCTCACCAGTAGGAGTGTATGTTAGACAATTGTCTTTGTGATAATTGTCTGTGTTTACTGCTACTTGATATGTTTATGTGTTAGCATGATATGATGTTACGTGATCATAACAGTAGGGGGAGATAGTTCCTTAGTTACTGGCCAATAGGGCCGAAGGGGTAGTTTAGTACCCAGCTATGCTAGACAGATTATGATTATGTGATAATATGTGGTAGACCGGTCGAGAGGACCGAATGGGTTGGCCAGCACCCGGATATGCTAGGCAAGGTCACCGGTCGAGAGGACCGAAGGGGTAGGTCGGGCGCCCAGATATGCCTGGCAGTATGTCTGTGTTTGTATGGTATGTGGTATGATGGGGGAACTCACTAAGCTTCGTGCTTACAGTTTTCAGTTTTGTTTCAGGTACCTCTTCAGCGAAGGGGAAGGAGCCGACACGGTAGCGACACACCACACGCACATCATGATTTCGCATTTTGAGATCTATGGGATTGTACTCTGATTTTTATTATTATCCGATGATATGTTTTCGAGACACGTCATGAGGGTTTTATGAATTAATATAATATTAGCAATGTTTTGACAAATGATTTTTCATGTTACTTAATTAAAAAGGAAATTTTTGGCCTTGAATATTTGGGATGTTACATCTGGACTGAGAGAGACGATGGAGGCTGAAATGGGACGAGATAAGGCGTTTAAATAGGGTGCAAACCCTAAATATTAGGGTTTCACCTAGACAGACCTACTCGTCGAGTCGGGCTCCTGACTCGTCAAGTAGGTTACTTAAAACCCGCGTCCAAAGTCTAGTCTACTCGACGAGTTAGGCCTCCAACTCGCCGAGTCCCAGTGCAAAATCATACCATTATTTAAATTTGAAATACGTACCGGGAACCGCATGTTACAATTCTCCCCCACTTATTTCAGACTTCGTCCTCGAAGTCTGCTGCTGCATCCGGAAAAAACTCTGGGTAATGCTATCTCATATCGTCCTCTGGCTCCTAAGTCCATTATGATCCCTTGCGGTGCCGCCATTGCACCTTCACCAGCTCGACCTTCTTGTTCCCTAGATTATTCGACTTCCTGTCGAGGATAGCTACAGGTCGCTCAATGTAGTTCAGGCTATCATCCACCTGAATATCCTCTAGAGGCACCACTAGAAAGTCGTCTACCAAGCACTTCTGCAGTTGGGAGACGTGAAAGGTACTATGAATCTGGCTAAGCTGGGCTAGCAGATCCAGCCTATACGCCACCTTGCCCACCCGGGCTGCAACCCTGAAAGGACCGATATACTAGGGGCCTAACTTGCCCCGCTTCCTGAACCGGATGACACCTTTCCAAGGTGACACCTTCAGGAGGACCATATCCCCGACCTGAAACTCCAGGTCCGAACGACGCTTGTCAGCATAACTTTTATGTCGACTCTGAGCAGTCTGGAGCCTGCTGGATCCTCTCCGTCATCTCGAGTACCACTTCGGTACTCCCCATGACCCTCTGTCCAACCTCACCCAACATATCGGGGTTCTGCACTTCCTTCCGTACAACATCTCGAATGGAGGACAGTCAATACTCGTGTGATAGCTATTGTTGTAGGAAAACTCTGCCAAGGGGAGTTATGTATCTCAACTACCTCTGAAGTCTAAAACGCATGCCCTCAACATGACCTCCAATGTCTGGATGGTCCGCTCGCTCTGTCCATTCGTCTGTGGGTGGAAAGCAGTGCTAAAGTGCAGGCGAGTTGTAACATACACATTCAGTTATCGTGTTTTGTAATTTAAAAGGGAATAATATTATGAAATATTATGTTATTTTGAGCGTTGAGTTCTAACAGATAGTTTTATGAGAATTAAAGGAAAACTAGGTTTAGAATCATTCGGGAAGTATTGGAAGTCTTATGAGATTCCAATCAAAAGTCAAATATTAAAATTAATGAAAATAAAAAGTTGGAAATAATTAAAATTTTATTATTAAAAATTGTAGATTATCTTGTTCGAAACATTTAGGCGAAAACCTCATCGAAATCCGAGTTATAGTAAAGAAGTTATGACCAATCGAAGATCCGCGACAAAACCGGCAAAACACTATTTAGCGTAAAAAGTGAATTTTCGATAAACTACTTTTTAACCTTTATGATCTAAATGAAAGTCGTAGTATTCGTTAAACCGAGAATTTTTCATAAAAATAACGTCGAAATCTGACTTTGTATGAGAAAGTTATGATTTTTCTAAGAATCAGCATAGCAGTACACAACCTGAAACTCGCAATAAAGATCGAGTGATTTTTAGCCGATACAACCTAAACGAGAATCGAAGATCTCGTTAATAGTAGCACAACGGTAAAAAGACATATGAAAACAGACGTTAGATGAGGAAGTTATGAATTTTTAACGGACTTTTCCTGTCCCGGCCCGTTAAAAATATAACATTAAAAATAAAGTCAAAATTAGCCGACAGAGTCTAAACGAAAGTTATAGAGCATAATTTCACCTACGTGTGCAAATAAAGAACGTCAAAAACGGAGCTCGTTTGCAGAAGATACGAATTTTTGAAGTTTTGGGCACAAACTTCGAGGCTGGTCCGAAGGTATACGCCCAACGTACTCGTGTAAGAGATCTGGAACCCGTCACCCTCCCTACTCCTTCGCATGAGTGCCACGTGTCGTAGCCTTGACGCGTCTGATCTCATCCACTTCGTACGCCCAACGTACGAAGTTACGCCCAACGTAGTAGACCACCAAGCAGTACGCCCAGCGTAATGTCAACCCTTGGACATTATAAATAGGGTGTGAGGCTGACCGAATTTTGGTTACCATTTTGATTCTCTCTCACCCCCTACACTCTCCCAAATTACCCTAACACCCCCCGAAGCCTAGGAAACATCCCCGACACCCGAAGCAAGTCCCGACGCTCCGAAAGCCCGAGAAAATAATCTTTTCAAGTTGAAACTCTGCCTGCACAAGGCCCGGTTTTCAACTAAAATCCTCGGTTCCATCAAAGAAAGTCGTTTTTAGAGGCGAAGTGCTACCCAAATTAATACTTTAACCCATGGTTATTTCACGTTGAGTTCAATATAGAGACAATTATATGTTATGTGCTATATATTCAATGTACTTTCCTGTGTTATATCGGATTTAAGCATTTGGCCATGTAGAGCATGACACGTATAATTTGTGGTATTGGCTTTGTGCCTTTGGCCATGTAGAGCAGGACTCATATAACTTCTAGCAAAATGATAATCCGAAATTGTATTTTCTGTGCCATTTGGGCTGAAGCTTTATTGATGTATATCAAGTTGAAATTGATTTTTGGTTGATATGGAAAGTCTGTCATATGATACACATATGCCTTTGTTGTTCTTTGTCCCTCTTTGCTTCTGTCATATTGATATGTATATGGCATAGCGTTATATTGTAACTGTTATGGAACTCACTAAGCGTCACCCGCTTATCCCTCTCAATGTTTAAACTATTGCACGTGATAAGCATCCAGTATAGTCATGTACTGGTAGAAGATGTAGAATAGATAATATTATAGCTATTTTATTTAGTGTTTAATTTCCTGGGAAGTTATGTATATATATATATATATATATATATATATATATATATATATATATATATATATATATATATATATATATATATATATATATATATATATATAATTTTGTAAAAATCTTAATAGTCGGTTTGTATCCAGTCTTTTGTAATTAAACTATCAATGTAAAATATTGTTTTATGAATATGCATGTAGCATGTTTTTGAGTATTATGATGTAATTTATCGAAAGGTGTTCTTTCACGAGTCCCCAACTCGTCGTGAAATTTCTTCCAAAATCTAGAAGTAAACCGCACGTCTCTCTCTGAAATCACGAAGACTGGCACTCCGTGTCGTGCTACTACCTCCTAAATGTAGATATCGGCCAGCTTCTCGACCGAGATGCTCTCCTGGATCGGTATGAAATGGGCACTCTTGGTCAACCCATCCACGATGACCCATATGGAATCCACTACCCGCGTAGTCCTGGGAAGCTTGGTGATGAAATCCATGGTAGTATCTTCCCATTTCCACATGAGGATGTCCAACGGCTGAGACTTGCCATGAGGCCTCTGATGCTCTACCTTGACCTTCCTGCAGGCCAGGCATCTCTCGACGTACCAGGCTACATCCCGCTTCATGCAGGGCCACCAGTAGTCAGGACGAAGATCTCTATACATCTTCGTCGCCCTGGGATGAATTGAAAATCGGGATTTGTGTGCCTCCTCCATCAGAACCTGGCGCACACCTCCATGATATGGAACCCAAACCATGCAGTGTAGGGTCAACAACCCTCGGCTATCATAGTTGAATGAGGAAACCTGACCCACAATACGCTCGCTCTTCCGATGTTCCTCCTTTATAGCCTCCTGCTGGGCCTCTCGGATCGGCTCCAGAAGCGGAGTCACCACTGTCATCCGTAAGCACATGTCTCTGATCGGGTCAGCCTTACGGCTAAAAGCATCGACTATCACATTGGCCTTTTCCGGGTGGTAGAGGATCTCACAATCGTAATCCTTCACCACATCCAACCACCGACGCTGCCTCATGTTCAGATTCGGCTGATCCATGAGGTACCTCAGACTCTTGTGGTCCGTGTAAATGGTACACCGTACCCCATAGAGGTAGTGTCTCCAAAACTTGAGGGTGTAGACAACCGCCCCCAACTCCAAATTGTGCGTCGGGTAGTTCTCCTCGTGAGGCTTCAACTGCCTTGAAGCTTAAGCAATAACATGCCCTCTTTGCATCAATACCGCGCCTAACCTTGAGATGGACGCATCGCAGTATACAACAAAATACTCCACGCCCTCCGATAGGGCTAGAATCGGTGCCTCACATAATCTCTGTCTCAAAGTCTCAAATGCTGCCTGCTGCTCAGGCCCCCAGCGAAATACAACGACTTTCTTCGTCAGCCGAGTCAAGGGTACGACTATCTAGGAGAAACCCTGGATGAATCTCCGGTAATAGCCCGCCAATCCCAGGAAACTCCGAATCTCAGATGGAGACTTCGGAACCTCCCATCTCATCACGACCTCTACTTTGGTCGGGTCAACCAAAATCTTGTTCTGATTGATAAGGTGCCCAAGAATGTAACATCCACCTCTCGAGGTATCAATTGATTATGCAAACTAATATTGGTTTTGGGCTTATGTTGGGCAATGGCCCCTTTTGGAATGGACCTTTGAAGATTGGGCCAAGGAGTGGGCTGCTCATAATTCGTACGCGGGAAGTAACCTGGCGTACGCGGGGCGTAGTAATCACATTGGATGCACGGGACTCGGGGGCGTACGCGCAGCGTACCATGAGGTACGCCTAGCATACGCGAGCAGATGCCAAACCCTAATTTTTAGGGTTTAAGACACATATAAACCCCATTATAGCCTCCCCTTTGGCCTCCTCACCTGTCTGTCACTCTCAGAAAACCCTAGTTCGTACCTTACTCCATTGCTTTGTGTACTTAACCTCTTGAGTTTATTTTGGTGAAGAAGGGCTTGGAAGAAGTGAAGCAAGGTTGAAGGAAGAAGCACTTGAGTATCTTGAGCTCAAGGATCTAGAACAAGCTCACCTTTAGGCACTCAAGGGAAGCATAAAGCTCGTATCTTTCCTTCTTGAATCATAGATCTAGGGTTTTGAAGTTTTGGACGTTTTTTAGATCCAAAGATTTGATCTTAAGCATGCAACTCCGTTTTTGAACTTAGGGTTGCCACCCTTGAAGCTCAATATGTTCCTTTAGCTGTAAAGTTGCAAGCTTTGAGGCTTTTATGAAGCCATGCAATAGATCTAGCCATTTCCATGATGGTTCTTTGTCACTTTTTAGTGTTGGGCTCATTTGGTGGCTTGCAAGCCACCAAGTGATCGACTTTATGGGCTAGGACGAAGTATTGGAGTCAGATCTGTAGTTTGGACGTAGTGTCTTAAGGGATTAAGCAGTTTTGGAGAAAAGAGCTTAACTGGAGAGTACGCTGGGCGTACACGTCAGTACGCGCAGCGTACAAGCCCTTTCAGCTGTACGCGCAGCGTACAGAGAGGTACGCTCAACATACGCTCAGTCAATGGACTTGTTGTTATTGGGCTCGGTTTGGGTAAGTATTGGACATAGTAGCTGTGGGCTGTGTTGGGTCTGCAGAAGTCAGTTAAGGGATTAAGGTTTAGTAGGGTTGGCAAGGAAAGCCCAATTTGAAGAGTTGGGCCCAATTTAGAAAATTGGGCAATTTGGGGATTAACGGGCCTTAGTGAGTTTAGAAGGACTAGAAAGGATTAGGCCTGGGTCATGGCCCAAATTGGATCAGAAGGGTAAAATAGACATTTTACCCACAGAAGAATCCTCATTTCTGACTAAGTGTTCATTTGGTCATGATAGCCGGAGAGCAGCCGGAACAGCAGTCAGGGATTTCTCACTCGGGTTTTCAGCAGTCAGTCATACGAGGTGAGTTTCCTTCCAGTAGTAACGGGTCTACGGCCACAATGTCGGCCCGTTTAAGTAGTATAGTATGCCGGGGTGAGCCCGATGCAGTTTATATGTTTCCGGACTTCGGTCTGATGTCGGGGCGGTCCCGAGAAGTAGTTATGTATGCTTGATGTCTTTGTGATTCATGCATGTTTATGTGTTATGTGTTCCGAACTCCGGTCCGATGTCGGGCAAGCCCGATACAGTATATGTGATTATGTTATATGTTATGTGTTGGATATAGTGTCTAAGTCCATAACTATATTTGGTATGTACTTGACCCGACTCGGCATGGTCCATTTGGGTTGCACTTCACCCGAACAATTTATGGATAATCGTTTGAGAATAGTATAAGTTATGATTTATTAATATATTATAAGTCCTAATATATTAATATAAAATCATATTATTTAATTAGTATTAATCTATAATTAATCTAGAATTAATTTAGAGATCAAAAGTATGACTAAGTAAATATGGGCTCTTGTATTTATATAGTGTGGGCTAATGCTTATTTGGAATGGGCTAGGCTTGCATGGAAAGTCCATGGATACTCCATGGAGCTTTAAACCATGGATCTCATGGAAATGAAAAGACATGGGTATTAGGGTTTACATGGATGTAACCCTAATCCAACACACTATATAAAGGAGGCTTTGGTTCTTGAAATCACATGAGTTGTGGTGAGTAAAGTAAGAGGGCCGATTTCAAGAAGGTGATTACTATTCTCTCAAAGTTCCAAGTTTGTGGTGATTTCCATTTGAGGCATCCACACTATTGGTGCTAGGCTCTAAAACTCCAAGCAATCAACTACAACTACAAGGTAAGTAATTCTACTAACTTTATTTGATTCAAGTTCCCCATGCCATGCTAGATAGGATAAGAACCTTGGAAAAATAATTATTTGCATGTATCATAGTCAAACATAGATCCAAGGTTTCTAGGGTTGCATGTACACCATAGGAGTGTTAGAATGCTCAAAACCCATCAGTGGTATCAGATCCTGGTTTGTTTATTTGATACTTGATGCAAAAAAAAAAAAAAAAAAAAAAAAAAAAAAAAAAACCTTGAAAATCGAAGTTTTGTTCAAAAGCTCGTATCAAAATTTCAAGTTTTGTATATGTACTTACGATTCTTGAAATTTTTTATACGAACATTCATAAACATATGAGTTTAGAAGATCATAGAAATTATGTGCTAATAATTGATTAGATTAATTCTTGATCTTTTTGTGTTTTAATGGAGTCCATAACTAGTTCTTAAGTTATGGATAACCAAAAGTCACATTTATAAATAACCATTAAAAGAACACATAGGTTACAAAAAAATGAAGAGTCTTCATTTTTAATAACCATTAACTCATAAGTTATGAGAAATGAAAAGTTTTGAAAGTTTACAAAACTTGCCTTCAAGTTTTGGAACATGTAAAGTCATATTTAAAACTTTAGTTCCAACCCCTAGAATTTTAAAAGTTAAAATTCAACCCTTATACTTTATAATATTATAAGTTTAATAATACTTATATATGTATAAGATCAAGTCATCTTACCGCTAGTACGTCTCATTCACGAAGCCGGTCTATAATGGGGTATAAGGTTGTTGCCTATAAAATGGCAACTTAATGGGTGTTCACTCTCACCCACCGCTTCCTTGATCGGTGGAGCGTCGTTAGCCGAACGGGTAGGACAAGGACTTATAAATTCTCATTAAAAGTATAATGATAATACTAAAGTAACTAAACTTTATTGAATTCCCAATCTTAGTTATTTTAGGAAAACGTGAATAAGGTGCTAATCCATGAAATTACACTTTACACTTTGTTTAAGTCGTTAGTGGAGCGTGTGTGGTTAACCGGCACACTAAGTTGAACTTAACAAGGTAGGTAAAGGGTGACTTAATGTTTATCATAGTATCGATGGAGCGTGTGTGGTTAACCGGCACATCGATTGAGGGGTAATACATTAAGGGTACCAAGTAATTTGCATGGTTACTTCACACCTTGTTTTGTGATCCTCGGCATCCCAGTCATAAAACTTGAAGGGCACACTCGAGATTGAAACATGCCATTGAAGAAAGTTCAATGAATCTCAAAGAATCTAGGAGTTTCTAAACCAATTAAAACCTAATTAAATATTTCGTTTTTCATGGTGGAAATTGGTGAATCGTCATTCACCTACCTTCAAATATCTTATAGCTTAGCTTACGGCATCCCTCTTCTAAGTTATAAAATACGGTGTTGGGTCCTAGCCTTAATATTACATTTGGGTGTTTTGTTAAGGACTATCTCTATATCTAATCTAATCTATTCCCTCTTCTTTTCAGATGTCTTCCATTAACAATGCTTCTGGCTCAAACCCTACTAGCTCCTTCTCTCTCATGAATCTTTGTGGGAGAGTCATCTTTGATGAAGGTACCCGAGCCAACTGCTACTCCTGAAGAGCTTACTGAATATAAGGTACATGAAAGAGATGCTACAAAAGTGGCATGCATCATGATGGCCACCATGACAGCCGAGCTCCAAAAGTCCTATGAGGACTATTATCCTTTTGAGATGCACCAGGACTTGATGGACCGCTACCATCAAAGTGCTCGTCAAGAGCGATATGAAATAATCTCCTCCATGATAACAACCCGAATGAAGGATGGTGAACCCATCACGGGCCACATGCAGAAAATGCAAAGGTATGTGGACCGTTTACTGAAGCTGAATGTGAACTTCCCTGAGGAGTTAGCAATAGACATCATTTTGCACTCCTTGCCATCGTGTTATGATCAATTCCGCATGACATATCACATGAACAAGGAAGAAGTCACCCTCAGCAAACTTCAAGGACTCTTGAAGACCGCCGAAAGTGGTCTAAAGGGTAAGTCGGTTGTTACTACTCCTACTCCTACTCCAACTGCGGCCAATGTCTTGGCAATCGGGCATGGCAAAGGGAAGAAGAGAAAGAACCCTTCTAAGGGTACCAAGGGTAAGACCCTTGAAGGCTCCTCTTCAAGCAGAACCAAGAAAGGTTTTGTCACTCCTTCTGCTAACCCTAATGAAGCTGAATGCTTCTATTGCCATGAAAAGTCGCACTGCAAACGAAACTGCCCAAAGTACCAGCAAGATTTGAAGGATGGGAAAGTAAAACCCAACCATGCAGGTATACACACTATATTGTCTAATAACTCACCTCATTCTAAGTCTTGGGTCCTTGATACAGGTTGTGGTATTCACATATGTTGTGATTTGCAGGGACTAAAAAGAAGTGAGAATGTGGAGCAGGGAAAGATAAACTTGATCATGGGAAACAGGAAAGCTTCACTTGTCACCAAGATAGGAGTTTATTCCTTAGTGCTAAATAGTGGGTTTACATTAGATTTGAATAAATGTTATTATTCGCCAGAAATGGCAAGAAATGTTATTTCCTTTCATGCATTGTATAAACAAGGTTTTACCTTTTATTTTGATAATAATAATGGTAGTATTTATGCTTTCTTTAATAATGTTCTTTATTTTAAAGCATTACCTTGTGATGGCGTGTATGAAACTGTATCTGTTGTAGATAATCTAGGAAATAATGTATTGTGTATTAATTCTTCCACTAGCTTAGATAAAGCATCCTTATGGCATTGTCGTCTTGGACATGTAAGCAAGAAACGCATAGGCCAACTCCAAAAGGATGGAGTCTTGGAGTCATTTGACCTAAAGTCAGATGATAGTTGTGAATCTTGTTTGCTTGGTAAAATGACAAAGTCACCTTTTACTGGCACTTGTGCTAGGGGTGAAGCTTTGTTGTACCTCATACACACGGATGTGTGTGGTCCCTTCAGAACCGCCACAAGAGATGCTAATCGGTTCTATGTGACTTTTACTGATGATTTTAGTAGATATGGATATGTCTACCTAATCAAGCATAAGTCAGAAACCTTTGAGAAATTCAAAGAGTTTAAGCAAGAAGTGGAGAATCAGTTGGGCAGGAACATTAAGATGCTTCGATCCGATCGTGGTGGTGAGTATCTTAGTACTGAGTTCCTTGACTATCTTAAGGAATGTGGGATTGTCTCACAATTGACACCTCCTAGGACACCACAGTTGAATGGTGTAGCTGAGTGGCGCAATCGGACCTTGTTGGACATGGTTCGTTCCATGATGAGTCGAGCTTCGCTACCAATCTCATTTTGGGGGTATGCCTTAGAGACTGCCGCCTATATCCTTAATCTAGTCCCTACAAAGAAGGTTGCCAAAACACCTCACGAGGTGTGGACTGGAAAATTTCCCAATCTAGACCACATCAAGATTTGGGGTTGCGAGGCTTTCGTGAGACGCGAGACTCACGATAAGCTCGAACCCCGAAGCGAAAGGTGTATTTTCATCGGCTACCCACAGAAATCCTTTGGTTACATCTTCTACAGACCCAGTGATAATGTGGTCTTTGTAGCAAGAAGAGGATTCTTTCGAGAGAGAGAGAATTCATGAGCCAAGGAGACAGTGGGAGGCAAATTGACCTTGAGGAAATTCAAGAGTCAAGTGGTGAAGGAACCTCAAACCCTAACCCTCAACCTGAGGAGGAAACTCCTGTTGAGCCGACTGAAGAATCTATACCTTTGAGGCGTTCCACTAGAGTTAGGAATGCACCTGAGCATTATTATGGTTTTCATATTACTGCAGAAGGTGAGACACTTATCAGTGATAACACACTGGTAAATCTGGATGAGCCTAACAGCTACACGGAAGCCATGGCAGGCCCTGAGGCTGCTAAATGGAAAGAGGCTATGGATAGCGAGATACAGTACATGTATGACAATCAAGTTTGGAACTTGGTTGACAATGTACCTGATCGTAAGATAGTTGGGTGCAAATGGATCTTCAAGAAGAAGACCGACATGGATGGTAATGTACACACTTATAAGGCACGACTGGTTGCAAAGGGTTATTCTCAAACTCCGGGAGTTGATTATGATGAGACCTTTTCACCAGTGGCCAAGATTAAGTCTATTAGGGTTCTGTTAGCCATTGTTGCATTTCATGATTATGAAATATGGCAAATGGATGTCAAAACCGCTTTCCTTAATGGAAAGTTGGCTGAAGATGTTTACATGGTTCAGCCAGAGGGTTTTGTCAGTACAGAGTACCCCAGTAGAGTGTGTAAGCTCGAGAAATCCATTTATGGATTAAAACAGGCACCTCGCAGATGGAATCTTTGCTTTGATGAGAAAGTTAAAGAATTTGGCTTTTCAAGGAGTGAAGATGAATCTTGTGTCTATATCAAGGCTAGTGGGAGTATAGTCAGCTTTTTGGTATTGTATGTGGATGACATACTACTCATAGGAAATGACATCCCAACCCTGCAGGAAGTAAAGTCCTGGCTTGGGAAGTGTTTCGCTATGAAGGACCTTGGAGAAGCTGCCTATATCCTAGGGATAAGGATTTTGAGAAATAGGAGTAAAAGACTGATTGGACTTAGTCAAAGCACCTATATGGACAAAGTGTTGAAAAGGTTCAACATGCATAACTCCAAGAAAGGAGAGTTACCCATCCAGAGTAACGCCAGATTGAGTAAGACACAAAGCCCTAGTCTTGAGGCTGAGATAGCATAAATGAGTCGAATACCTTATGCTTCAGCTGTAGGATCGATCATGTATGCTATGACATGTACTCGACCTGATGTAACCTTTGCTTTGAGCATGGTTAGCAGGTATCAGGGGAACCATGGCAAGGCACACTGGACTGCGGTAAAGAATATCCTCAAGTACCTACGGATGACTAAGGACTGGGTCCTTACCCTTGGTGGCAGTGAGGACTTGAGAGTTGTAGGGTACAGTGATGCTAGCTTTCAGACTGACAGGGATAATTTCCGCTCTCAGTCGGGCTGGGTCTTTACTCTAAACGGAGGGGCAATTACTTGGAAAAGTTCCAAGCAGGAGACAGTGGCTGATTCCACTTGTGAATCAGAGTATATAGCAGAAACCGAGGCAGCAAAGGAGGCTATATGGCTAAAGAACTTCATCGGAGACCTTGGAGTTGTACCATCTATAAAGGAGCCAATGGAGTTCTTCTGTGACAGCAATAGTGCGGTTGCCTTAGCCAAGGAACCAAGAGATCATGGGAGATCCAGACACATTGATAGAAAATATCACTTCATCAGACATCGAATAGAAGAAGGAATCCTCGTGGCAAAGAGGGTATCATCGGATGAGAACCCAGTAGATCCCCTCACGAAGGGACTGACTCGGGCTAAGCATCTCCAGCATGCTCGGAGCATAGGGCTGAAGGATGATATTAGTTTTAGTAGTTAGATAATCTTGAAATTTGTAAAATGTAATTGACATTTGATGATAAATAAAAGCTGTTATTTATGAGTAAAGTGTTGCTATCTCTTGTCAATCGTTTACTATTATTTCTTTTTGCATGTTTTGACTTCCAGAATAATTATGCTATGGTTTATATCATATTATTCAAACTCTCCACAGTCGGTCATATGTTGGAAGTAGATATGAATCAAGACTGTCATGGGTTGGCTTGTAGAGGTCTAAGATGTTAGACAAAGCGGGGCTACAACACTCATGAGTGCCCATAAGTTCTGAGTATTGGATTCAACCCACGCTCACTTGTATCACTTCATGGAATTTATCTCGAGTGATCGTGAGACGGTAATATCATATAAGTCTTGAAACCTAGAGATATGATTTGTTGCCTATGAGTTGATTATGCATTGATTGCACAAAAACGCATTGGTAACTCGATGTTATAAACCGTGCTTTTGTGTGTAATTCAACAAGTAGTAGAGCAAACATATGAGTCGAAGTTTATCTGTTCCTTCTAGGATTAGAAGCGATATCTGGGCCCCTCGATGATTTTATTTTGACCTATGTACCGGGCCCGGTCAGAACTAAATTGATGTGTTCAGTTAAGTTCTATGTCAAACAAATCGGAAATCGGGAAACAAATGCTGGACAATAAGCAAGACCATGTTCCATGTATTTGTCCGGCTGATATCTAGAACAGAGGATTATATGATCACTTCTCTAAAATGGCGCTTCATAGTTCAACAGAGTTTAAAGAGCTACGATTGTTGAACGGTTCCTGAAGTCATACTTGCAACTATAGTTATTAGACTTATCCAAGTGGGAGACTGTTGGATATAGTGTCTAAGTCCATAACTATATTTGGTATGTACTTGACCCGACCCGGCATGGTCCATTTGGGTTGCACTTCACCCGAACAATTTATGGATAATCGTTTGAGAATAGTATAAGTTATGATTTATTAATATATTATAAGTCCTAATATATTAATATAAAATCATATTATTTAATTAGTATTGATCTATAATTAATCTAGAATTAATTTAGAGATCAAAAGTATGACTAATTAAATATGGGCTCTTGTATTTATATAGTGTGGGCTAATGCTTATTTGGAATGGGCTAGGCTTGCATGGAAAGTCCATGGATACTCCATGGAGCTTTAACCCATGGATCTCATGGAAATGAAAAGACATGGGTATTAGGGTTTACATGGATGTAACCCTAATCCAACACACTATATAAAGGAGGCTTTGGTTCTTGAAATCACACGAGTTGTGGTGAGTAAAGTAAGAGGGCCGATTTCAAGAAGGTGATTACTATTCTCTCAAAGTTCCAAGTTTGTGGTGATTTCCATTTGAGGCATCCACACTATTGGTGCTAGGCTCTAAAACTCCAAGCAATCAACTACAACTACAAGGTAAGTAATTCTACTAACTTTATTTGATTCAAGTTCCCCATGCCATGCTAGATAGGATAAGAACCTTGGAAAAATAATTATTTGCATGTATCATAGTCAAACATAGATCCAAGGTTTCTAGGGTTGCATGTACACCATAGGAGTGTTAGAATGCTCAAAACCCATCATTATGTGTTCCAAGGAAAGCCCGATGTCGGGGCAAGCCCGATGTATGTTAGTCATTATGCCATGTATTATGTATTTCGGGGCAATCCCAATGTATGCTAGTTTATGTGTTATATGTTGTTGTTCCGGGCTTTGGTCCGATGTCGGGGCAAGCCCCGATACAAATTATGTGATTATGTTATGTATGTGTCGGGGTAAGCCCGATGCCGGGGTGAGCCCGATGCCCGATGCGGTCTGATGCCGGGGTGAGCCCGATGCCGGACAGGAGTCCGATGGCGGGTAAGCCGATGTCGGGATTCGTCCCGATGCAGTTGGGAGTAGTCCCAGAGTTATGTTAATTGTTATATGTGTTTTGTATGGTATGTGGTAGTTTGGGGAGCTCACTAAGTTTCGTGCTTACAGTTTCAGTTTTGGTTTCAGGTACTTCAGCTAGCAAGGGGAAGGGCTCGGGTTGATGACATGACACACACCACATTTTTTCTTAGCATGGGAGTTTACTCTGATATTTTATATGAGACTGTGATATGATGACAGATTTTATGAGATTTTGAGATACATGTTCTATGATTTTATACTATGGTGATTATATTTATGTTTGTTAAATGATTTTGAAAACGAAATTTTTGGCTTGTATTTTTTTGGGATGTTTCAAGTTGGTATTAGAGCCTTGGTTTGAGGGATTCGGACACACTTTCGGGTGTGTCTGAACTCAAACGGTGGAATTGGTATAGAAATTTTCAAAAGGAAAATCAAGTTTTTCAAAAGAAAAGAGTTTTAGGAAAAGCGAAAAGAAATTTTTGAGAAAAGAACTTTGAAAAGAGAAAAGGGTGTGGTGCATGCAATCAGCCGAGCTCAAGGAAGTACTCGCAAATTACCCATTCAAGTTTATGTTATGATTATCAGCTTTATTAGAACAACATGCTAGATTAGGACTAAGGATCTAGGGAGAATGCCTTATGTGCCTGCTATATGTGTGTCAGCTTTATGAGAACTGCATGCTAGTACAGATTAGTCAGGATGATAGCCTGCGTAGTAATCGATGTCCGAATGTTGCTTGCTTGGTGCTTTTAGGAGTTCTAGTTGTCTTTCACTAACTAGTAAACGAATATGTAATAGTATTCGCGAGCTATTTAGGGGAAGAAAGCAAGGACTTCTTATGAAGCTGATGGCAGAGAGTGGTATGCTGATTACCCTAGGGAAAGCCTAGGATGAGAGTAGCAGAGAGCAGTAGCAGTAGAAGGGACTTGGTGGAGTCGAGGCAGTTCTTGAGGAAAGTACGGATAGATGTGGAAGGTAGTATGGGCCCGTACTACTGAAAGCAGAGGATCTGTACTTGAATCAACGAAGGTCGAGATAAGACCAGGGAACTTGTAGTGTATGTGATCCCTCCAGTTATATTAGTATTCTGACGCTTTTTATGATGTGTTATCAGAATGGTGGTTTTACGCCCTAGACCAGCAGTTGGTAGTTCAGGCGCAGGAGAGGGATCGGGCTCAAGCTCTGGAGCCGGGCAGTTAGATGAGCAGACCAGGGAGTTCCTCTCCTCGGAGGTCACGCGTAGCATACTTGAGCAGACTCCTGTGATCTTCAGTTCGATCAAGGAGGGTATTCTGGAGCTTATAGATGAGAGATTGAGTGCGTTTCGCACTGAGGTAGCGGCCATGATGGGGTCGCGCACGCTCACGTTCAGAGAGTTCAGGGCATGTGGAGCTCCTGATTACCAGGGGGCTCGAGACCCCATTGCTAGTACCAGATGGTTGGCAGATGTCGCCAACGCTTTCCGCACCAGCAGGTGTCCCGAGGGGGACAAGGTTACACTCGTGTCGTGTCTTCTGAAGGGCAGGTCACGTGACTGGTGGGAGGAGGTCGGGAGAGCCATTGGAGATGATACTGTGTTGGATGTTATGACCTGGAGTGAGTTCACGACCAGGTTCAGAGCCGAGTTCGCACTTGTTATTGAGGTGCAGCAGCTTGCTAGGGAGTTTACCACCAAGTTTAGGGAGAGGTCTCTTCTCGTTCTGTAGTATGCGGCAGACGAGGAGGTGAAAAAGGCCCAATATCATGAGATGTTGCGGAGTGATATCTGCCAGTTTGTGAGCTGCTTCAGCTGCAAGATGCTGGAGGACATGATAGTGAGGGCCCGAGAGAGAGAGAGAGAGAGAGAGAGAGAGAGAGAGAGAGAGAGAGAAAGAGAGAGAGAGAGTTGGATTTAGAGATGGAGAGGAAGAGGAAGCCAGAAGGAGTACAGTCAGGAGGTTCGGGCAAGAAGCCCAAGGTATAAGATCACAGATCTCGGAGCCAGCAGAGCCACGGTCGTTGTGGAAAATGCGGCAGGATGCACGAGGGGGCGTGCAAGGCAGGGAGTTTGGGCTGCTACAAGTGCGGCCGAACTGGTCACATGAGCCGAGATTGCACAGCTACTACCACCGCCATACCAGCATCAGACCTGATTTGCTTTCAGTGCAATCAGAAGGGACACAAGCGGTCCCAGTGCCCGAGCTTAGCAACAATAGGGAAGGTGGTAGCACCTTCTCCTACCACCTTGAGGATTTCAGATGGCCGTCAGGGCCGGGCTGATGCGCCTACGGCACGGAGCAGGGCATTTCAGTTTACTACAGAGGAGGAACGAGCAGCTCCTGACGTGGTGACGGGTATGTATTTCCCTATTATATTTGTATTTGATATTGTTTGTTCTTCATGTTTATGTGTTTGTGTATAGGATCGTTCTTAGTGAACGGCATTTCAGCTATGGTATTGTTTGATTCGGGGGCTACCCGATCATTTGTGTCGCTCGCGCTTAGTAAGCGATTTAGCAGAGTTCCAGGGGAACTGGATTGCCCACTTGGTGTTGAGATAGCTGATGACAGGACCGTCAGTGTCACGAGAGTTCATAGAGGATGTACACTGCAGTTATTTGATGAGAAGTTCTCAGTGGATTTGGTTCCTATTCCCCTGCGAGGGAATAAGGTTATAGTAGGTATGGATTGGTTGAACCCCAATGGGGCAGTGATAGATTGTGAGCAACAGTTTGTTATAGTTCGCACTCTCAGTGGGGGAGAGTTAGTGATTCAGGGCGAGAGGCCACAGCGCGGACCAGTTTTCTATTCTGCAGCGAGAGTGAGACGTCACATTCAGCAGGGTTGTGCGGGATATGTCGCATATGTTATAGATACCCGAGATAAGGGTAAGACGACCGTCGTTGGTGTACCGGTGGGACGAGAGTATCCGGATGTGTTCCCAGAGGATTTGCCCGGGATACCTCCAGAGAGACAGGTTGAGTTCCGGATTGACCTGGTCCCTGGTGCGGCTCCGATAGCCAAGGCACCATATCGGTTGGCTCCTCCCGAGATGCAGGAGTTGTCTACGCAGCTGCAAGAGCTGCTAGACAAGGGCTTTATCAGGCCGAGCAGTTCACCATGGGGAGCCCCGATCCTGTTTGTGAAGAAGAAGGACGGGTCGCATCGTATGTGCATAGATTATCGGGAGCTGAATAAGGTAACGGTGAAGAACCGTTACCCACTCCCGAGGATAGATGACTTGTTTGACCAGCTTCAGGGAGCATCTTGGTTTTCCAAGATTGATTTACGGTCCGGATATCACCAGATGCGGGTCGGAGATGATGATGTGTAGAAGACCGCTTTTAGGACCCGCTATGGTTACTATGAGTTTGTGGTGATGCCGTTTGGGCTCACCAACGCTCCAGCCGCGTTCATGGACCTCATGAACCGCGTATGCAGACCGATGCTAGATCGGTCTGTGATAGTATTCATTGACGACATCTTGGTTTATTCCAAGACCCAGGAGCAGCATGAGGAGCACCTGAGAGAGGTGCTAGAGACCTTGAGGAGGGAGAGGCTTTTCGCGAAGTTCTCCAAGTGCGAGTTCTGGTTGCGCGGGGTGCAGTTTCTGGGAGACCTTGTTAACTAGAATGGTATATTAGTCGATCCGTCCAAGATAGAGGCTGTGATGCAGTGGGAGGTCCCGAAGTATCCATCTGAGATTCGGAGCTTCCTGGGTTTGGCAGGGTATTAATGGAGATTCATCCAGGACTTCTCAAAGATAGCAGTTCCGCTGACCCGACTGACCAAGAAGTCGGTGGTGTTTCGTTGGGGTCCTGAGCAGCAGACAACCTTCCAGACGCTCAGGCAGCGACTGTGCGAGGCGCCGATTCTTACCCTACCAGTGGGAGTAGATGACTTTGTAGTCTACTGTGACGCTTCGATCACAGGTATGGGAGCAGTGTTGATGCAGCGGGGGCATGTGATAGCTTATGCCTCGAGACAGTTGAAGCCTCACGAGCCCAACTACCCGGCGCATGATTTGGAGCTGGGGGCGGTGGTATTCGCCCTCAAGATTTGGCGGCATTACCTCTATGGGGTCCGATGTACTATCTACATGGACCATAAGAGTTTGAGGTACCTCATGGATCAGCCGAATCTGAACATGAGGCGGCGTCGGTGGCTAGATGTGGTAAAGGATTACGACTGTGAGATCCTTTACCACCCGGGCAAGGCCAACATAGTGGACGACGCCCTGAGCCGCAAGGCGGTAGCTGCTCCGATCCGAGATATCTGTCTCAGGATGACAGTGATTACTCCACTACTGGAGCAGATTAGGGAGGCGCAGCTTGAGGGCCTGAAGGAGGAGCACCAAAAGTGTGAGAGGATAGTGGGCCGAGTAGCTTCGTTTGACTACGATAGCCGACGATTGTTGACCCTGCATGGGAAGGTCTGGGTACCGTACTGGGGCGGAGTACAGCAGGTATTGATGGATGAGGCCCACCAGTCGTGGTTCTCCATCCATCCAGGGGCAACGAAGATGTATAGAGATCTTCGACCCGATTACTGGTGGCCCTGCATGAAGTGGGCCAGAGCACCAGAGGCCCCACGACAAGATGCAGCCGTTAGACATTCCCGTGTGGAAATGGGAGGATATTACTATGGACTTCATTACTAAGCTTCCCAGGACCACACGTGGGGTCGATTCGATATGGGTCATCGTGGATCGGTTGACCAAGAGTGCTCATTTCATACCGATCTAGGAGAGCATATCGGCTGAGAAGCTGGCCGAGATTTATGTACAAGAGATAGTGGCACGGCATGGAGTGCATGTCTCGGTGGTTTCAGACCGAGATGTCCGGTTTACTTCCAGGTGTTGGAAGCGGTTTCACAAGGAGATGGGTACTCGTCTCCACTTCAGCACCGCTTTCCACCCTTAGACAGACGGACAGAGCGAGAGGACGATTCAGACTCTTGAGGACATGCTCCGAGCATGTGTGTTAGATTTCAGTGGCAGTTGGGATACATACCTAACGTTAGTAGAATTTTCATATAACAACACTTACCACTCCAGTATAGACCGGCCTCCCTTCGAGATGCTCTACGGGAGGAAGTGTAGGACCCCAATCTGTTGGGGTGAGGTCGGTCAGAGGGTCATGGGGAGTACGGAAGTAGTACTTAAGACCATGGAGCGGATTCAGCAGGTCCGGAGCAGGCTCCAGACTGCTCAGAGCTGGCAGAAGAGTTACGCCGATAGACGGCGTTCAGAGTTGGAGTTTCAGGTGGGCGACATGGTCCTCCTGAAAGTATCGCCTTGGAAAGGTGTTATTCAGTTCCGGAGGCGAGGCAAGCTGGGCCCCAGGTTCCTCGGCCCCTTCCGGGTCATAGCCCGGGTGGGCAAAGTGGCATACACATTAGATCTTCCAGCCGAGCTCAGCCAGATCCACATCACTTTCCATGTCTCTCAGCTTCGGAAGTGCCTAGTAGATGAGTCAGTGGTTGTACCTTTGGAGGACATTCAGGTGGATGACAGCCTGAATTACATCGAGAAGCCAGTGGCGATCCTGGATCGAAAGACTAAGGAGCTGAGAAATAAGAGAGTAGAGTTAGTGAAGGTTCAGTGGCAGCACAGGAAGGGTTCGGAGTGGACGTGGGAGTCCGAGGAGGAGATGAGGGAGCACTACCCAGAGTTGTTTCCAGATTCAGCAGCAGCAGACTTCGAGGACGAAGTCTGATACAAGTGGGGGTGAATTGTAACATCCGTCTCTCGAGGTATCAATTGATTATGCAAACTAATATTAGTTTTGGGCTTATGTTGGGCAATGGCCCCTTTTGGAATGGACCTTTGAATATTGGGCCAAGGAGTGGGCTGCCCATAAGCCGTACACGGGGCGTAACCCGGCGTACGCGGGGCGTAGTAATCACATTGAATGCGCGATACTCGGGGGCGTACGTGCAGCGTACCATGAGGTACGCCCAGCGTACGCGGGCAAATGCCAAACACTAATTTTCAGGGTTTAAGACATATATAAACCCCATTATAGCCTCCACTTTGGCCTCCTCACCTGTCCCTCACTCTCAGAAAACCCTAGTTCGTCCCTTACTCCATTGCTTTGTGTGCTTAACCTCTTATGTTTATTTTGGTGAAGAAGGGCTTGGAAGAAGTGAAGCAAGGTTGAAGGAAGAAGCACTTGAGTATCTTGAGCTCAAGGATTTGGAACAAGCTCACCTTTGGGCACTCAAGGGAGGTATAAAGCTCCTATCTTTCCTTCTTGAATCATAGATTTAGGGTTTTGAAGTTTTGGACCTTTTTTAGATCCAAATATTTGATCTTGAGCATGCAACGCCGTTTTGGAACTTAGGGTTGCCACCCTTGAAGCTCAATGTTTTCCTTTAGCTGTAAAGTTGCAAGCTTTGAGGCTTTTATGAAGCCATGCAAGAGATCTAGCCATTTCCATGATGGTTCTTTGTCACTTTTTAGTGTTGGGCTCATTTGGTGGCTTGCAAGCCACCAAGTGATCGACTTTATGGGCTAGGATGAAGTATTCGACTCAGATCTGTAGTTTGGACGTAGTGTCTTAAGGGATTAAGCAGTTTTGGAAAAAAGAGCTTAACTGGAGAGTACGCTGGGCGTACACGTCAGTACGCGCAGCATACAAGCCCTTTCAGCTGTACGCTCAGCGTACGCTCAGTCAATGGACTAGTTGTTATTGGGCTTGATTTGGGCCAAGTATTGGACATAGTAGATGTGGTCCGTGTTGGGCCTGCAGAAGTCAGTTAAGGGCTTAAGGTTTAGTAGGGTTGGCAAGGAAAGCCCAATTTGAAGAGTTGGGCCCAATTTAGAAAATTAGGCCCTTTGGGGATTAACAGGCCTTAGTGAGTTTAGAAGGACTAGAAAGGATTGGGCGTGGGTCATGGCCCAAATTAGATCAGAAGGGTAAGAAGAATCCTCATTTCTGACTAAGTGTTCATTTGGTCATGATAGCCGGAGAGCAGCCGGAACAGTAGTCAGGGATTTCTCACTCGGTTTTTCAGCAGTCAGTCATACGAGGTGAGTTTCCTTCCAGTAGTAACGGGTCTACGGCCATAATGCCAGTCCGTTTAAGTAGTAGAGTATGCCAGGGTGAGCCCGATGCCGGGGTTAGCTCGATGCAGTTTATATGTTTCCGGACTTCGGTCCGATGTCGGGGCGGTCCCGAGAAGTAGTTATGTATGCTTGATGTCTTTGTGATTCATGCATGTTTATGTGTTATGTGTTATGTGTTCCGGACTCCGGTCCGATGTCGGGCAAGCCCGATGCAGTATATGTGATTATGTTATATGTTATGTGTTCCGGGGAAAGCCCGATGTCGGGGCAAGCCCGATGTATGTTAGTCATTATGCCATGTATTATGTATTTCGGGGCAAGCCCGATGTATGCTAGTTTATGTGTTATATGTTATTGTTCCGGGCTTCGATCCAATGCCGGGGCAAGCCCGATGCAAATTATGTGATTATGTTATGTATGTGCCGGGGTAAGCCCGATGCCGGGGTGAGCCTGATGTCCGATGCGGTCGGATGCCAGGGTGAGCCTGATGCCGGACAGGAGTCCGATGTCGGGTAAGCCGATGCCGGGATTGGTCCCGATGCAGTTGGGAGTAGTCCCAGAGTTATGTTAATTGTTATATGTGGTTTTCATGGTATGTGGGAGTTTACTCTGATATTTTATATGAGACTGTGATATGATGACAGATTTTATGAGATTTTGAGATACATGTTCTATGATTTTATACTATGGTGATGATATTTATGTTTGTTAAATGATTTTGAAAACGAAATTTTTATGCTTGTATTTTTGGGATGTTTCAAAGAAACTGCACCTCGCGCAACCAGAACTCGCACTTGGAGAACTTGGCGTACAAGCTCTCCCTCCTCAAGGTATCCAAAACCTCACGCAAGTGCTCCTCGTGCTGCTCCTACGTCTTGGAATAAACCAAGATGTCATCGATGAAAACTATCACTGACCGATCCAACATCGGTCTGCATACACGGATCATGAGGTCCATGAATGCGGCAGGAGCATTGGTGAGCCCGAAGGGCATCACCACGAACTCATAGTGGCCATAGTGAGTCCGGAATGCAGTCTTCTATACATCCTCGTCTCTGACCCTCGTCTGATGGTAGCCTGAACGGAGATCTATCTTGGAAAACCAAGATGCCCCCTTTAGCTAGTCGAAAAGATCATTAATCCTCGGGAGTGGGTAACGGTTCTTCACCGTTACCTTGTTTAACTCCTGGTAATCCATACACATCCGATGTGACCCTTCCTTCTTCTTTACAAACAGAATCGAGGCTCCACAGGGCGAACTGCTCGGTCTAATGAATCCCTTGTCTAACAGCTCCTGCAGCTGTATAGACAACTCCTGCATCTCGGGAAGAGCCAACCGATACGGTGCTCTGGCTATCGGAGCCGCACCTGGGACTAGGTCCATCCTAAACTCCACCTGCCTCTCCGGAGGTATCCCAGGAAAATCCTCTGGAAATACATCCGTGTACTCTCGCACCACTGGCACATCACTTACGGTCGCCTTACCCTCCTCTCGGGTATCCATGACGTAGGCGACATATCCAGCGCAACCCTGCTGAAGGTAGGGCATAGCCCTCGCTGCTGAGCATAAAACTGGCCCACGCTGTGGCCTCTCGCCCTGAATCACCAGCTCTCCCCCACTTGGGGTCCTGACCGGGACCAACTGCTACGCACAGTCGATCACTGCCCCATTGGAGCTCAACCAATCCATGCCTATAATAACCTTGTTCCCCTGCAACGGAATAGGAACCAAGTCTACCAGTTAGCGCTCCTCATACAGCCTCAGAACACAATCTCTGAAAACCTCTAATGCTCGAACTGATCGGTCATCAGCAATCTCAACCTCTGGAGGGCAATCCAACATGCCTGAAGACTCAGGGAACCTCTTGCTGAGTACAAGAGAGACAAATGATCAGGTAGAACCCGAATCGAACAACACCTGAACTGGAATACCGTTCACATGGAACGATCCTAAACAAAACACATAACATGGCACATAAATATCATAATCAACATATAATAAAATCTAGGGAGAAGAAATCATACCTGTCACCACATCGGGTGCAGCGTGTGCCTCCTCGGTAGTCAACTGGAAGGCTCGACTCCTCACCACTGGAGCGTCTGACTTGACCTGATGGCCATTCGTGATCCGTAGAGTCGTTGGAGCTGGTTCCCCCGTTGGCGCTACTGCCGCTATTGCCAACCTCAGGCAATTAGCCTTTTTATGGCCTCGCCGGTTGCAGTGGAAAAATATCAACTCTAATGTATGAATAGCGGGGTAGGGGCGGTAAAATCCCTGCTGAAATGCCTAGTCTTGCTGCATTTATAGCAACTCAATGATCCCAATCTACAAGCTCCCTCATGCGGCCTGCCGCATTTCCTGCAGCGGCTCAGGCCCGGCTGGCCCTTCAACCTAGTGTCGGATCCCTTGGGTTTCTTCCCCGAAACCCCAGTAACCTGCTCTGTATCTGCCTTCCTCTTCTTGAGGTGCTCTAAATCAATCTCCCTCTCCCTTTCCCTGACAATCATGGAATCCAGGGTCGGGCACGCGGAGTAGCTGACATGCTCCCGAATATCAGCTCTCAACATATCATGATAGCGGGTCTGCCGCATCTCCTCATCTATTGCATATTGAGGCACCAATAAGGCCCTCTCCCGAAACTTGGCGGTAATCTCCGCCACCGTCTCCGTAGTCTGTCTCATGTCAAGAAACTCTCTGGCCAGCTACTGAAGCTCCACAGCCGGCGCAAACTCAGCCCTAAACCTGGTCACAAAGTCAGACCAGGTCATAGTCTCAATAGCCGAGGCTCCCAAAGAATCACACACTGACTCCCACCAATCTCTAGCCCTGTCCCTCAAACATCCAGCAACATACTGAACCTTCGACCCCTCAGGGCAGAAGCTAGTCAACTGAGCAGATTCCATGTCTGCAATCCATCTCCTGGCAATAATGGGGTCCTTCACCCCGTGGAAGTCTGGTGCACCACATCCCCTGAAGTCCTTGAAGGAGAGTGTGCGTGTCCCCGTCTGGCCAGATGTCATATCACTCCTGAATTCCTGGAGGTGATCCTCCATCAACTCGACAATCCCCTCCTTGATAGACCTGAAAATCACCGGGGTCGCCTCAAGAATGCCTATCGTGATATCTGACGCGATGAACTCGCACACTCTCTCATCAACTGGTTCAGATCCCGAACCTGAACGTGTTCCTGATCCCGATCCTGATCTTGATCCTCCTGCTCCGTGGCGCGTAATCATCACCATTCTGAAATAAAACACATAATCGTCAGGGTCATACATAATCTTGAGAGGTTTTCTCATACTACAAGTTCCTTGGTTTTATCTCAGCCCTCCTTAACTCGAGTACGGATCCTCTGCTTCCAGTAGTCCGGGCCCATACTACCTTCCACATCTATCCGTACTTTCCTCAAGGATTGCCTTGACTTTACCAAGTCCCTTCTACTACTTCTGCTCTCCGCTCTAATCTCATCCTAGGCTTACCCTAGGGTTACTCTCCTACCTACTCTCCGCCATCAGCTGCACAAGGAATTCCTGCCACCTTCACCTAACTAGCTTGTGAATACCATTACATATCGCCAAGACCAGATAATTTTTCGAATGAGATGTCCTACCTAAACGGTCGGATTCAACCAGAGCTGCGCAATAGGGCTAGACCTAACCTTCGGAAATTATTTAGTCCTTGCAATATGTAACTTAACGTATCTGTTTATTAGTTAGCTAAAGATAACCAGAACTCCTAAAAGCACGAAGCAACAACATTCGAGCATTGAGTACCCATACCAAGCATATCCTATTCAAGCCGTTATATTACTGACTAATCAGCTCTAGCACGTAAGGCATCCCCTAGATCCTTAGCCCTAAACTAGCATCCAGTTCTCATACAAATACGACAGGCATGTAAGGCATCATTCTTAGATCCTTAGCCGTACTCTAGCATGTAGTTCTCATAATCATATCATAACATAACATAAATGTATGAGTATCTTGAGGAAAACTTACTTGAGCTCGGTCGGTCGCGCACATCACACACCTTGTTCTTTCTCAAAACTTTTTACTTTAACTCCTAGAAAAACCATTTTCTAAAAAAATCTTTCAAACCCTCGATTTGAGTCCAGACACCCCCGAGGGTGTGTCCGAATCCCTCAAACCAAGGCTCTGATACCAACTTGTAACATCCCAATTTTCAAGACCAAAAATTTTGTTTTTAATTAAGTAACTTATAAAACAATTTACTGAAAAACATCAACGATTCATATCACTTCATAAAACCTCAGTCATATGTCTAAAAACCATAACATAAAATAGTAATAATGTCAGAGTACAATCCCATGGATCTCAAAGTGCGGAAATCATATGTGTGTGGGTGATGTGCAGCTACTATGCCGGCTCCTTCCCCTTCGCTGAAGAGGTACCTGAAACAAAACTGAAAACTGTAAGAACGAAGCTTAGTGAGTTCCCCCACCATACCACATACCACATAACATACATACTTCCGGGCAATTCTGGGGTGCCCGACCTACCCTCTCCGGCCATTCTGGGGCGCCGACCTACCCTGTCTGGCAATTCTGGGGTGCCGACGTGCCCTCCGGTTTATCCCAACCGGTTGCGGGGACTATTTGACCCCCTACTACTACCATATAATAATATAGTATAAACATATTGTCAGACATATCTAGGGTGCCCGACCTACCCTGTGGTCCTTACGACCGTAACTCGGGGACTATTCCCCTACTGCCTACTATCACATAACATCGTATCATGCTAGCACATAATCAAAACAAATATCAACAAACTAGATAATTATCACGAAGACCATTATCTCTGCTATGACTCTTACTAGTGGGTCGGCCTTGGTACGTTAGACCCACCTCTACTGGAAGGTAACTTACCTCAGTGTCGTGAAGTGTCAGAACTGTCCTCGCTGTGGGATCAACTCCTCTCAATTCCTACATATAACAACATTACTTAATTTACCATTACATACTCTTAACCCTTACAAGGGTTACTCAGGTCAAAGCCAAAGTAAAGGTCAACACCTTGGTCAAAGTCAACTCTGGGTCAAAGTCAACATCTGGTTGACTCAACTCGCCGAGTTGACCCTACAACTCGTCGAGTTCCATAATCCTGAGAATGCTAAAACTTCGACCCTACTCGCCGATTCTTACAAGAACTCGCCGAGTTCTCCTTTAACAAAGTCGGGACCTTCTACAACTGACTCGCTAGGTTGATCCTTGAACTTGTTGAGTTCATCTTCATCCGGGTTAAAGTGTTTAGTCAATGACTCGCCGAGTTCTTCTTGAACTTGCCGAGTTCGTCTTCATATGATTGGGACATTGCCTTGAACTCCCCGAGTTCATCCTTGAACTCGTCAAGTTCTTCGATCTTCAAGCCTCTATTCCAGTCCATGTTGTTGAGTCCTCTTCTAGACCCAACCAGATTGATCCGAAGCCAAAAGGTTGGGGAACCATACCCTGACTCGCCGAGTCCCACAAAGTACATGTCCATTCAATTGATTTCAGTCGAGCTCAATGCATCCAAAACATAGATCTGACCTCTTAGGGTCCATATTACACGTAAAGCCTCGAACTTTATGTAACGCCCCGTTTCTGGTACCTATTTAATTCATTAAATGTCATTTTTATAAGATCTACTCGACGAGTTGTAGCCCTAACTCGTCGAGTAGATGCCAGGTTTGGACGCTGGGGTGAGGTCGGTCAGAGAGTCATGGGGAGTATGGAAGTAGTACTCAAAACCACAGAGTGGATTCAGCAAGTCCGAAGCAGGCTCCAGACTGCTCAGAGTCGGCAAAAGAGATATGCCGACAAGCGGCGTTCAGACTTGGAGTTTCTGGTAGGCGATATGGTCCTCCTGAAGGTGTCACCCTAGAAGGGTGTTATCAGGTTTCGGAAGCGGGGCAAGATGGGCCCCAGGTTCATTGGTCCTTTTAAGGTGTTGGCCCGGGTGGGTCGGGTTGCTTATCGGTTAGATCTTCCAGCAGAGCTCAGCTAGATCCACAACACGTTCCATGTTTCTCAGTTGCGGAAGTGCTTAGTGGATGATTCAGCAGTAGTACCCCTGGAGGACATACACGTTGACGATAGCCTGAACTATATCGAGAGACCAGTGGCGATTTTAGATCGCAAGGTCAAAGAGCTAAGGAACAAGAGAGTAGAGTTACTGAAGGTGCAGTGGCAGCACCGGAAGGGTTCAGAGTGGACATGGGAGCCCGAGGAGGAGATGAGGGAGCACTACCCGGAGTTGTTCTCAGATGCAGCAGACTTCGAGGACGAAGTCTGAGACAAGTGGGGGAGAAGTGTAACGCCCCGTTTCTGGTACGTATTTAATTCATTAAATGTCATTTTTATAAGATCTACTCGACGAGTTGTAGCCCTGACTCATCGAGTAGATGCCAGGTTTGGACGCGGGTTTAAGTGATCTACCTGGCGAGTCCACGTCTTGACTCGACGAGTAGGCCAGTCTGGGAGAAACCCTAATATTTAGGGTTTGCACCCTATTTAAGCAACATTATAGGCCTCTTGTTCAGCCTCCATCACCTCCAGAGCAGTACTCTCGAAACCCTAACCCTCCATAAGTGAACTTGAGCTTTCCTTGTGATTTTGAGAGTTATTTGGTGTAGTTGAAGCTTGTGAGAAGAAGAGGAAGAAGGAGGACTTCAAGAGGAGATTGTAGATCCAAAAACAACATCAGCTTCTCTTCACTTTCTGGTAATCAAGCTTCATACTTGACTTGTAGTTTCTTAGATCTCCTTGTGGTCATCTTTATGAGGTTTTGTGTCCAAGGAGCTTGACCTTTGAGACTTGGACGTCCCAAGTCGATTTGCACTCAGATCTGCAAGCTTAGAGGCTCCTCATGGCATAAAGGTGCCATCTTTATGGCCATGAGAACCCCAAGTATGAAATAAACCTCATTTGTGGTCTTTTGAGCATAAAAGTCACATGCATGAACGTAAAGTTCATGACTTTACGTGTTATACCGATCTTAGGAGCCTAGATCTACCTTCTGGATGAGTTTTGCACATCAGAAGCCGAGTTTTAGACTTGGACATGCATAGACTCGACGAGTCGTTCTTGGGACTCGGCGAGTCGTGGGTTGATTCCCAAAACTGTTATGATTCAGAGGAACCCAGTTGAGTTTCGAAGGGTTTAGAGGAGTCCAGGTAAGGGACTCAACGAAATGAACATAGCCATGGATCTGGAAACCATGGCACTCGGCGAGTACAGGAACGTACTCGGCGAGTCCAAGGCCATCTCCCAACTTATGAAGATGGACTCGACGAGTTTTCATACAACTCGGCGAGTCACAGACTAGACACTCATGTGATGAAGATAAACTCGACGAGTTCGGAAGGAACTCGGCGAATCAGATGAAGATTGTCCCGATGTTATGATTGAATGAGAACTCGTCGAGTTCTTGCTAAACTCGACGAGTGGAGACGAGTTGGGGATAGATGAAAGGATTGGGACTTGGAGAGTTTGCGGGTCAACTCGGTGAGTCCGGTCAACTGGAAAGTTGACTTTGACCAGGATGTGGACTTTAGACAGGGGTAAAATGGTCAATTTACCCTAAGGATAGTTGTCAGTTTCTGACTAAGTATCATTGTGGAAATTATAGCCGGAGAGTCGCCGGAGCATCAGTCAGATATTTTCTGCTCAGTGTTTCAACAGCCAGTTACGCGAGGTGAGTTTCCTCCCTTAGGAACGGGTCTACGGCCACAATGTCGGCCCGTTTAGATATTAGTAGTTCTGGACTTTGGTTCGATGTCGGGGTTAGCCCGATGCAGTTTATATGTTTCCGGACTTCGGTCCAATGCCGGGGTGGTCCCGAGAAGTAGCATGTATGCTTGATTTCTTTGTGATTCATGCATGTTTATGTTATGTGCCTTGTGTTCCGTACTTCGGTCTGATGCAGTAGTTATATGTTTATGTTACATGTCTATGTATATGATATGTTCCGTTATTCCGGACTTCGGTCCAATGCAGTAGGCAAGGCCCAAGTTATTCCGGGCCGCGGTCCGATGTAGTGGGCAAGGCCCAAGTTATTCCGGTCTGCGGTCCGATGCAGTGGGCAAGGCCCAAGTTATTCCGGGCTGCGGTACGATGCAGTGGGCAAGGCCCAAGTTAGTCCGGACTTCGGTCCGATGCAGTGGGCAAGGCCCAAGTTATTCCGGACTGCGGTCCGATGCAGTGGGCAAGGCCCATTATGTGTTTATGTGTTATTGTATGGTATGTGGCAGTTTGTGGGAGCTCACTAAGCTTCGTGCTTACGGTTTTCAGTTTTGGTTTCAGATACTTCCACTAGCAAAGGGAAGGGCTCGGGATGATCGCATGACACACACCACAGTCTTCAGCCTGGGAGTTTCACTCTGATATTTTGTTATGAGATTTATATATGAGACAGATTTTATGATGTGTTATGATACATGACTTACGATTTTACTTATGATACTGGATGATTTATGATTTTTATTACGATTGAAAAACGAAAATTTTGGGCCGTATCTTTGGGATGTTTCACTTTACGTCCATGCATGGGTCTTCAAACCCAAAGGTCCAAAAATAGAGTCTATAAGATGCATGGGGCTTTTATGGCAATAAAGTTGGCACCTTTATGCCATGAGAACCCTCCTAGGTTCAAGATCTGAAGTCATCGAAGGTGACTTAGAAATGCCCCAAAAATGACAAGATTCAAGCCCTAAAGAGGATCTAACACATGGAAAGTCAAGGTTGAAGCTTTTTACCTTGGATGATGTCGCACCCCTAAACCGAGATGGCGGAAACATTTGGGGGCAGATGACGTCATGTACAGTATCATAACAATGCACAATAGTAAAACAAGCAACAACATCCATTGCATTAATATAATAGTTAATACATGTGAGTTCTTTGTATTGTTGTAAGGAACCAAAAATGTAACATCAAAATATAAAAGACGAGTCTTGAACATGCTCCGTCTTCTCAAAACCTGAACCAGTGTACCTGCCTACTGGTTCCCTGAGAATACAAGTTATTTTGAAATAGAGTATCAACATTTAAGTTGGTGAGTTCATAAGCATTTAGTGTCAAATGTTGTAGTTTGAATCATGAAAATGCTTGTATTTGTCTAGTGAAATGTTTGTATACTTCCTAGAAAATCCTATATTTTCTTCTAGAAATGAAATGTAGTCTTCTACCCAAGACCCGACTGTTTCGAATGTTTATTCTCTTGTAATAGTGTAAAATGTATGTTTGTACTTGAAATAGTATAAAATGTATGTTTTCCATATTTGTAAACCATCTTTACTAGAAAAATAGTATGCATTTCTCATGAGAGAAAATCAATGTATGAATGTAATGGAAAAATGAAGGTTTAGAGTAGTATTGTATGAAATACACTACTGATGCATTAACTACCTTGTAACCAAACTGGTTAATTAAGGTTAAAATGTGATGATGTTATAACCATGCTTGATTGACTAGTATAAAACACGATGTTCTTTAGGCGTCGAAAAAGATATGACATTGGTCACCCGTAGACCTGCAGGTCCCACTGTAGCTAGCAGCAAGGTGTAGGATTGTCAATCCCGTATAGATCTATACACAAACTCACGCTCTCCCTCTAGGAGACTCTAGTTATAAAACGTAACATAGCAAGAATATTTCTATGCTATGAAATAGTATCTCACATTTTAGTTATCTTGTTCACGTATACTATGTAAGTTCCTTTCTGTTCTTGTAAATGAATAGTATACTTTGTAATGAATAGTAATAGCATGTATTGATTTATGTATTGTTTCTCTGTTCTAGAAAATAGTATGTATTGATTTATGTATTGTTTCTCTATTCTAGAAAATAGTATGTATTGATCCTCTAAACTATACCTATTATAGTTTACTAGCATGTTTGTTTGAACTGTAAATGATTTATAAAAACGACTCAATTGCCTAATGTCTGCAACTGAGTTAAGTATGTACTTTGAAAATGGAGTTTAATATTCATGTATATATTTAGCAAGTATAACTATGATTTAGCCGACAGTCGGACTAGTGATCCTACCCTAAGCCCACAACCAAACAAGGAACAAGAGTCAAGGTATTTAGCTGTAGTCCTAAGTCCGTTAAAGTATACTTATACATAAATATATAAATAAATACGATTTTGATAATAAACAGCAATCTAAAATAGTTTAAAAGAGTTTTTGAAAGGATTTTAACAACTTATAAAAGCATAAGAAGTACTTTGTTTTGTTTGTTTTCACATGTAAATGTTAACACACTTCTATTGTGTTCCACTTGTATTCCCCCCTAAAAACATTGAAAAAGGTCAATTGTAGGGGTATGAACTCACCTTAAGTGAGTGAATCGTTAGGATGTTCGAAATAGGATGACTGCCTCCACAAGTTAGATCCCGAGACAAAACAAGTCCTAAAATGCATTTCATGCGATATATTGGCATGAAATTATTGAATATAACCTTGAAGATGTTAAGGAAACAACCTAGGATGTAAGAATTACTTACAAAAGAAGTGCTAGAAGCGAAATCGAGTGACTGCTTGGATTTCACGGCTGGGCTTCGGTGTTTACGGCCGTAAACGGTTCACGGCCACTTGAAGATTCAAGTGTTTTCGGCGGTACACTCAAGTGTATGTTCTTGGTGTTCTTGGTGAAACCAAGGAGATTCAAGGGTTTACGGCTGTAAACCCAGAAATGAAGGGTGATTGATCGATGAAAAGAAGAACACTAGATGTTCTTATCAAGATCCGAAGGTGAATCAAATGATCCTCGGATGATAGTTGAGATAAAACTAGGGGTTTTCGGTTGAAGATCTTGAGAGAAAAAGATTGAGTTTTCGGCAAGAAGTGTAGAAGTGAGGATTATTTCAGTCAAACATATATATATATATATATATATATATATATATATATATATATATATATATATATATAGGGTAGAGTTTGCGGTCCGAAAGGGTTTACGGCTGCAAAACGTTTGCGGTCCGAGGGTTTACCGCCCATGCAAGGGTTTACGGCTCATGCGAAGGTTCTCGGTTCCAAATGTTTCCCTCTTTAAACACACAACACCTTTGAATATAAGGTCTATACAACTAACTCATTAACCTAACCATATTAATATAATTAAAGAAATAAGTTTGACCTTTATTGGATAAGTTTGACTTTAGTTTGACCAACTTTGACTTTTACAAGATTTGAAATTACGGGTTGTCACATCATCCCCCCGTTAAAGATAATTTCGTCCCGAAGTTAAGTCTAAGAGATACACATGGACTAAGGGAAAAGATGCGGATACTTATGTTTCACTTGATCCTCCCGCTCCCAAGTGAATTCAGGTCCCTGCTTTGCATTCCAGCGAACCTTCACTATCGGGATACAGCTTTGTTTCGTTTTGCTTGACTTCCCTATCCATGATTTCTACTAGTTCTTCCACTAAGTTGAGGCTCTCATTGATCTCAATTTCATCAAGTGGGATAACAAGAGTCTTATCAGATAGACACTTCTTTAGGTTCGATACGTGGAAGGTAGGGTGTACGTTACTAAGTTCCTGTGGTAGTCGGAGTTTGTAAGCTACAGGGCCGATTCTAGCGAGAATCTCAAAAGGCCCAATGTACCTTGGATTTAGTTTGCCACACTTTCTGAAGCGTATCATGCCCTTTCAGGGTGAGACCTTCAACAGAACAAGGTCACCAACCTGAAATTCCAAGGGTTTCCGTCTTTTGTTAGCGTAGCTTTTCTGTCTGTCTCTAAAGGCATTCAATCGTTCACGAATCTGAAAAATCTTTTTTGTAGTTTCCTGGATGATTTCTGGACCAGTGAGAGTGCTGTCAGGAACTTGTCTTTTAGCTAGTTGTGTGTCACCCACCTCAGCCCAGCACAGAGGGGATCTACACTTCCGGCCATAGAGGGCTTCAAATGGAGCATCTTTGATACTAGTATGGTAGCTGTTGTTGTATGAAAACTCGACCAATGGTAAATGGATATCCCACGCTATACCAAAGTCGATCACACAAGCTCTCAACATGTCTTCCAACGTTTATATAGTCCTCTCACTCTGTCCATCAGTTTGTGGGTGGTAGGTTGTACTCACCTAGTTCCCATGGATTTTTGTAGCGACTGCCAGAATCTTGAGGTGAATTTACTGTCTGTATCGGAGATAATAGATATGGGCACACCATGCAGTCGTACGATCTCCCTAATGTATATTCTTGTCAGTTTCTCCATCTTGTCAGTTTCTTTAATTGGCAGGAAGTGTGCGGACTTGGTTAATCTGTCGACGATCACCCAAATGGTATCAAGTCCACACGTTGTCTTGGGTAACTTGGTTATGAAATCCATTGTAATCCGCTCCCACTTCCACTCAGGTATCTCCGGTTGTTGGGTAAACCTGAGGGCTTTTGATATTCTACTTTAACTTTGGCACAAGTAAGACACTTGCCTACAAAGATAGCAATATCTGCTTTCATGTTAGGCCACCAATATAGCTTTTTGAGATCCAAATACATCTTATCTGAACCTGGTTAAACAGAGTATCGAGTATTGTGCGCTTCGTTCATGACAACGTCTTTGAAGCCACCGAACTTCGGTGTCCAGATCTGATCCATGAGGTATAAGGCTTCGTCACCCTTGACTTCTAAGTTCTTATCCATCCCTCTCAGGGTTTCACCTGCCACATTTTCAGATTTCAAGGCTTCCTGTTGAGCCTCCTTAATTTGTGTGGACAGATGTGAATGGATTGTCATAGTCAATGATTTGACTCTACGACATGAGTACTCTTTCCCACTAAGGGCGTCAGCTACTATAGTGGTTTTACCGGAATGATAACGAATTTCGCATTCATAGTCATTTAGTAGCTCGACCCATCGTCGTTGTCTCATGTTGAGCTCCTTCTGGTAAAATATATGTTGAAGGCTTTTATGATCTGTAAAGATAGTGATTTTCGTACCATACAGGTAGTGTCTCCAGATCTTCAGAGCAAATACCACTGCTCCTAACTCAAGATCATGAGTAGTGTAGTTGACTTCATGCGTTTTAAGTTGTCTTGAGGCATAGGCGATAACCTTTCCTCGTTGCATAAGAACACGGCCAAGCCCTTGGTTGGATGCATCGCAATATACCACGAAATCTTCTATCCCTTCTGGGAGGGATAATATCGGTGCGCTGCATAAGGCTTGCTTAAGCGTCTGGAATGCCTTTTCTTGTTTTTCTTCCCAGTCAAAGGTCACACCTTTCTGGGTCAATGTGGTAAGTGGTTTTGCAATCCTTGAAAAGTTCTGAATGAATCTGCGATAGTAGCCAGCGAGGCCTAGAAATTGACGAATTTTTGTAGGCGTCTTTGGTGCCGACCAGTTCTCAATGGCCTTGATTTTGGAAGGATCCACGTGAATTCCCTCTTCGCTAACCATGAGACCAAAGAATTCGACTCTTTGAATCCAAAATTCTCATTTGGAGAACTTCGCATAAAGCTTCTCTACTCGTAGTGTTTCTAAGGTCTGTCGTAAGTGTTGACTACGTTCCTCCTTACTGCGTGAGTAGATGAGTATGTCATCTATGAATACTATCACAAACTTATCTAAGTAAGGACGACACACCCAGTTCATTAATTCCATGAACACCGCGGGCGCATTGGTTAATCCGAAAGGTATCACTCCAAACTCGTAGTGACCATAACGAGTTCGGAAGGCTGTTTTGGGAACATCTTCCTCTAAAACTCGTAACTGGTGATACCCGGATCTTAAGTCAATATTTGAAAAGTAGCTCGCTCCTTGAAGTTGGTCGAACAAGTCGTCTATCCGTGGTAGAGGGTATCAGTTCTTAATGGTAAGTTTGTTTAGCTCGCGATAGTCGATGCACATACGGAACGATCCATCCTTATTCTTCACGAACAAGACCAGTGCTCCCCAGGGTGAGAAGCTTGGTCTAATAAATCCCTTGCTTATCAGTTCGTTCAGTTGACTGGATAGTTCCGGCATCTCAGCTGGTGCTAGTCTATAAGGAGATTTGGCTACTGGGGTAGCTCCTGGAATTAAGTCGATTCTGAACTCGACTTGACGTTGTGGTGGTAATCCTGGAAGATCTTCGGGAAAAATGTCGGGAAAGTCGCGTACTTCTGGGATGTTCTTTATGTCATTCACCTTTTGGCTCATATCAACCACGTGAGCAAGGAACGTATGATATTCGTTTTTGTAAGTACTTCTGGGCTTGTATACTTGAGATTATTCGAAGGTTCGTTCCTGGTTTGTCGCCATAGATAACTAAGGTTTCGCTATTCGGTAGATTAAGACGAATGGCTTTCTCAAAACACATGATGTCAGCACGATGTAGACTCAACCAATCCATGCCGATGATGACGTCGAAACTTTTAATTGAGACAGGCATGAGGTCGATTTAAAATGAATAGTTATCTAGAGAGAGGGTGCATCCTATGTATATATATCGTTAGTTCTCTCAGTCTTCCCGTTAGCCATTTCTACGGTGAATGTTTCTTTTAGTGCTTGTGGTTTTTGTTTAAGTAAGTGTGCAAATTTTTGGTTTACGAAACTCCTCTCCGCTCCACTATCAAATAGTATGCATGCATAAGAGTTATCGAGGAGAAATGTACCCGTGACCACTGTAGGGTCTGCCACAGCTTCCTCATGGCCTATCGCCAAAACTCTCCGTACTCCACCGGTATTCCTTGCTTTCGGTCAGTTCCTCTTGTAGTGACCAACCTCACCACACCCGTAGCATGCCTGGCCTACTCCAATGCCAGGGACTTGGGTGATTGGTCTTGCCGAAGCCTTACAGAAACGGGCTGTGTGCCCTTTCCTGTTGCAGTTCGCACACTGCATCTCCCGGCAGGGTCCGTTGCGGTGGAAGTTTCACTTGTTGCACTTCGGCAAACTCCCAGCGTATTGTTTTGCTGGTGCATGTACAGCAGGGGTTATTGCGGCATGAACAGCCACAATCTGCTGTTTCTTGGCAGAGTTCTGCGGCGATTTGTTCATGTTTCTGTCCCAAGACTTCCTCTTGTTGTCGGTCGTTTTGGGTGGTTCTGGGACAGGGGTTGTTACTGGCGTGCGGACTCCATGGTCAATGAGTCGTTGTGCCAATCATTTGGCACTGTCGAATGTAGCGGGTTTGGAGACAATATGTTCCCCTGAAATGGAGGTACCAGTCCCCAAATGTACCTCTCGATCTTTTTGCTCTCCGTGGGGACCATTCCTGGACACAGAGCCACTAGATCACTGAATCTAGTCGTGTAGGCTACTATGTCAGAGCCTTTCATGGTCAGGCTCCAAAGTTGCTGTTCGAGTTTCTGAACTTCGCCCCTCGGTCAGTATTCTCCTACCATCAGGTCCTTCAGTGTATCCCAGCCCATCGAGTTAGCCACTATGAGAGTAAGTGACTTAACATGGCCATTCCACCATGGGAGGGCTCTGTCTGAGAAGGTGCAGGCATAAAATTTTACTTTGCTTCCTTCTGGGCAGGAGAAAATCTCAAAGATCGATTCCGTTTTCTCTATCCATTGCGATAGAGCGATGATTCCATCGCTACCATTAAAGGCTTTGGGTTTGCAGTTGGTGAAGTCTTTGTATGAATACTCCCTAGGGTGCCCGTGACTATCACCTTGTGTAGAGTTAACACCCGTTCCACCTCCGCTAGTACCGCTAGCGTTGATCTGAGTTAAGGTTGTCGTTATAGCCGCGGTCACTGCAGCTTGAAAAACTACAGGATCGAATTGTGGAGGAGGTGGTGGTTGAGTTGGAGTTATGGGTGGATTGCGTCTGCCTGATCTACGAGGAGGCATCTTTCAACTATAAGTTTATAAAAATGCAGATAATAGTAAGACATCAATAGTGAGACTAATGAAAGTGTTCCTTGAACTAACACACCATAGTTCAACCTGTAATTCTTTGAGTGTTTTCAATAGAGAACTACCACTAGAAAGATGAAAGTATTTGGATAGAGATTTTACAAGAGGATTGGATGCATGTCAATATCATTGGTATTATAGATGTATAGAGTTTAGGAAAATTTGACCTTGCAATAGGTCTACAACATACGAATATGGAAAAACTTGACAACATAACGACCTAACGACCTGAAAGTTTAAGGTCTAGATACAAACAGGAAAATAATACTAGAGTCTAAAAGTAGACATAATCTATATCCAAAAGAGTGAGTAGAGTATGCTCTACTCGCGAGGAGTGTTGTTCTGGTTGGTACTAGATTATGTGCTAGACTCGGCCAACTGGTGTTCTGTTTCCCACACACGCCTTTCCAATGCAACTTGACCTTGTCGAAGTTCTCTAACTACGGATTGACTGGCATTCAGTTCCATCTGTAGAGCGTAAGTGTGAGACCTGGTTAACTCCTAGTCATCGGTCAGATGACGGAGACGAACCGTATTGACTCCTGAGTTAGCCCTGATATCCATGACTTGGTCGATGGTTGCTCTTCCTTGTTCAGCATTGCGAGCAACGCGACGAACCAAGATAGGGAGGACTCTGTCAGCTGAGCCTCCCTCATTCAGATTGTAGAAGCTTCGGTCTCCATTATAAGGAGGTGGTTGTCCTTGTTCGTGGCTCCACCTTCCCAAGTTTACTGCCCAAAGAGGCGTCGGGCCTTGAAAATCCGGTCGAGGGTTAGGATTTTGGGCAACCTGAGGTGGATTATAGACCTCGGGTTCTGAGTCAGAGTCTTCCTGCTCATCCTCTTCGTTCTCTTCCTCAGAACTATCCTCGGGGTCTTCTTCTACTGGGACAACCGGGTTCTCTTCTTCAGGTTCCGCTTCTAGCCATCCACCGTTCCCTTGATCGGGAAAGTACGGGTCGCCAGGTAGATGGAATCCATCCATGTTATCTAAGCGAGAAAAGGGGTGTAAGAGATATATAATAGATGTATCACTATAGATAATTATAGGATGATCCTTACCAGTTACTTCAATACTTGCATAGTGCATACCAGTTATATATAACCAAGATAGAATAGACCTTCGAATAAGTGATCCAACTCTAAGACCACAACCAAACAAGGAACAGGAAGTAAAGCGAAGGTCACATATTCTAAGTCTATAACATCTTAGTCACATATAACCTTAGCGCATCCACTCAGAAACTATTGACCTATTAGTAAAGACATTTTTAGTTTTCACATAAGTAATTATAGTACAACAAAATACTCCTATAGTATTTTAAGTTTATGTTCTGTTCTAGCGTTTCATTGAAGTAGAGTTGGTAAGTTTTAGACTTGTTGCAACACCACAACCATTCCTAGGCACATGCTAATCACTTCTTGGATAGATATAGTTGATCAGGCTATATAAATCCCAAACCTGATTATATGTCCCTAAGCCTACTTGTGTTGTTCAACAAACGCAATACTTTTGTTCTGTTCTAGTAAGACACTGTTCTTAGTATGAATGCATGTATGTATACTTTAGTAAAATATTTTATTATTTAAAAAGTATAAACTATTGTTCAGAGTGTTTTAATCCTCGATGTGTTTATAGTTGTATATCTTTTATGGGTTGATATACTTAGTTTACTATAAATAATGCTCTGATACCACTCTGTCGCACCCCCAAACCGAGATGGTAGGAACATTCGGGGGCGTAGGACATCATGTACAGTATCATAACAATGCACAATAGTAAAACAAACAACAACATCCATTGCATTAATAGAATAGTTAATACATGTGAGTTCTTTGTATAGTTGTAAGACACCAAAAATGTAACATCAAAATATAAAAGACGAGTCTTGAACATGCTCCGTCTTCTCAAAACCTGAACCAGTGTACCTGCCTACTGGTTCCCTAAGAATACAAGTTATTTTGAAATAGAGTATCAACATTTAAGTTTGTGAGTTCATAAGCATTTAGTGTCAAATGTTGTAGTTTGAATCATGAAAATGTTTGTATTTGTCTAGTGAAATGTTTGTATACTTCCCAGAAAATCCTATATTTTCTTCTAAAAATGAAATGTAGTCTTCTACCCAAGACCCGACTGTTTCGAATGTTTGTTCTCTTGTGATAGTGTAAAATGTATGTTTGTACTTGAAATAGTATAAAAAGTATAAACTATTGTTCTTAGTATGAATGCATGTATGTATACTTTAGTAAAATATTTTATTATTTAAAAAGTATAAACTATTGTTCAGAGTGTTTTAATCCTCGATGTGTTTATAGTTGTATATCTTTTATGGGTTGATATACTTAGTTCACTATAAATAATACTCTGATACCACTCTGTCGCACCCCCAAACCGAGATGGTGGGAACATTCGGGGGCGTAGGACGTCATGTACAGTATCATAACAATGCACAATAGTAAAACAAACAACAACATCCATTGCATTAATAGAATAGTTAATACATGTGAGTTCTTTGTACAGTTGTAAGACACCAAAAATGTAACATCAAAATATAAAAGACAAGTCTTGAACATGCTCCGTCTTCTCAAAACCTGAACCAGTGTACCTGCCTACTGGTTCCTTAAGAATACAAGTTATTTTGAAATACAGTATCAACATTTAAGTTGGTGAGTTCATAAGCATTTAGTGTCAAATGTTGTAGTTTGAATCATGAAAATGTTTGTATTTGTCCAGTGAAATGTTTGTATACTTCCCAGAAAATCCTATATTTTCTTCTAAAAATGAAATGTAGTCTTCTACCCAAGACCCGACTGTTTCGAATGTTTGTTCTCTTGTAATAGTGTAAAATGTATGTTTGTACTTGAAATAGTATAAAATGTATGTTTTCCATATTTGTAAACCATCTTTACTAGAAAAATAGTATGCATTTCTCATGAGAGAAAATCAATGTATGAATGTAATGGAAAAATGAAGGTTTAGAGTAGTATTGTATGAAATACACTACTGATGCATTAACTACCTTGTAACCAAACTGGTTAATTAAGGTTAAAATGTGATGATGTTATAACCATGCTTGATTGACTAGTATAAAACACGATGTTCTTTAGGCGTCGAAAAAGATATGACATTGGTCACCCGTAGACCTGCAGGTCCCACTGTAGCTAGCAGCAAGGTGTAGGATTGTCAATCCCGTATAGATCTATACACAAACTAACGCTCTCCCTCAAGGAGACTATGGTTATAAAACGTAACATAGCAAGAATATTGCTATGCTATGAAATAGTATCTCACATTTTAGTTATCTTGTTCACGTATAGTATATAAGTTCCTTTTTGTTCTTGTAAATGAATAGTATACTTTGTAATGAATACTAATAGCATGTATTGATTTATGTATTGTTTCTCTGTTCTAGAAAATAGTATGTATTGATTTATGTATTGTTTCTCTGTTCTAGAAAATAATATGTATTGATCCTCTAAACTATACCTATTATAGTTTACTAGCATGTTTGTTTGAACTGTAAATGATTTGTAGAAAAGACTCAATTGCCTAATGTTTGCAACTTTGTTAAGTATGTACTTTGAAAATGGAGTTTAATATTCATGTATATATTTAGCAAGTATAACTATGATTTAGCCGACAGTCGGACTAGTGATCCTACCCTAAGCCCACAACCAAACAAGGAACAAGAGTCAAGGTATTTAGCTGTAGTCCTAAGTCCGTTAAAGCATACTTATACATAAATATATAAATAAATACGATTTTGATAATAAACAGCAATCTAAAATAGTTTAAAAGAGTTTTTGAAAGGATTTTAACAACTTATAAAAGCATAAGAAGTCCTTTGTTTTGTTTGTTTTCACATGTAAATGTTAACACACTTCTATTGTGTTCCACTTGTATTCCCCCCTAAAAACATTGAAAGAGGTCAATTGTAGGGGTATGAACTCACCTTAAGTGAGTGAATCGTTAGGATGTTCGAAATAGGATGATTGCCTCCACAAGTTAGATCCCGAGACAAAACAAGTCCTAAAATGCATTTCATGCGAATTAGTGAATATAACCTCGAAGATGTTAAGGAAACAACCTAGGATGTAAGAATTACTTATAAAAGAAGTGTTAGAAGCGAAATCGAGTGACTGCTTGGATTTCACGGCTAGGCTTTGGTGTTTACGGCCGTAAACGGTTCACGGCCAGTTGAAGATTCAAGTGTTTTCGCCTGTACACTCAAGTGTATGTTCTTGGTGTTCTTGGTGAAACCAAGGAAATTCAAGGGTTTACGGCTGTAAACCCAGAAATGAAGGGTGATTGATCGATGAAAAGAAGAACACTAGATGTTCTTATCAATATCCGAAGGTGAATAAAATGATCCTCGGATGATATTTGATAGAAAACTAGGGGTTTTCGGTTGAAGATCTTGAGAGAAAAAGTTTGAATTTTCGGCTAGAAGTGTATAAGTGAGGATTATTTCAGTCAAACATATATATATATATATATATATATATATATATATATATATATATATATATATATATATATATATAGGGTAGAGTTTGCGGTCCGAAGGGGTTTACGGCTGCGAACTGAAGGTTTACGGCTGCAAACCGTTTACGGTCCGAGGGTTTACCGCCCATGCGAGGGTTTGCGGCTCATGCGAAGGTTCTCGGTTCCAAATGTTTCCCTCCTTAAACACACAATACCTTTGAATATAAGGTCTATACAACTAACTCATTAATCTAACCATATTAATATAATTAAAGAAATAAGTTTGACCTTTATTGGATAAGTTTGACTTTAGTTTGACCAAGTTTGACTTTTACAAGATTTGAAATTACGGGTTGTTACAGATGAGCTGGAAATGAAGTAAAACTTCTGGATCTACTTGCTTCCTTTGGAACCCCCAAGCTTCCACTTCTTTCTTCAAGTTTGAAACAACCAAAAACACACAAAAATGGCTCAAGAACACTCCAAACGCTTTAGGGTTTCGAGTTAGGGTTTTTCTAGACTGAGAGAGACGATGCAGGCTGAAATGGGACGAGATAAGGCGTTTAAATAGGGTGCAAACACTAAATATTATGATTTGACCCATACAGACCTACTCGCTGAGTCGGGCTCCCGACTCGTCGAGTAGGTTACTTAAAACCGCGTCCAAAGTCTAGTCTACTTGACGAGTTAGGCCTCCAACTCGCCGAGTCCCAGTGCAAAAACATAACATTATTTAAATTTAAAATATGTACCGGGAACCGGGTGTTACACTACAATACCTAATTTCGGACTAAAACAACCGATCAAAAACACATTACAAAGTACTTACATAACATTCATACACGTACAACGACAAAAATATAAAAAAAGAGGATATTTCGGAGTTGTTCCTCGTGTTCCGGACCATTCTGGACAATTCCAGAATACGTAATCTGTTTCAGAAAATCAAATGCAAAGGTTGTTTCTGTGTAGAACTTACTTGGTTTGACGAATCCATGCTGAAAATTTTGGCTTGTTGATGATAATGCCTAACAAGTGTTTGTTAAAATGTCTGAAAGAGAATCTAAAGAATCTAACCATGTTGTATGCATTCTGTTAGAATTAATAGCAACACATGTTTATGTAATATTTATATTCTTATAGAATGAACAGTTTTTTGCATTCTGATATGGAAAAGAATTAAAACACGGCGAACGATAGTTTATTCTAACAAAATAACAAGTAATGCATGTTATTAGAATAAATTACAATTATCTAATGTCTATTATATTCTATCAGAATTTATAGTTTTTATTCTTTTAGAATGCTCTGAATTTTTTAATATTTGAAAGTTGATTATGTTTTTTTTGTGGATTTAGGTTTTAAAGAGGCTTCCATTGATGTGGAAAAGAAAAAAAAAACATGTAGAACGAAAGTGTATTCCTGCAAAATGTATTATGCCAGAATGTATAAAGTGTTTATTAACAATAATATTCTTTCAGAATAGATTAATGTTTTTGCTAGATTTTGATGTTTTTTTTTTCTTTTTAACCATTTTTAGTTTTAATCTTTAAAAATAAATGCAATTCTTAAACCATTATTAGTCATATTTTTTTAGAATGAACGTAATAATTGTTTATAGTCTTATTCTTTATGAATTAATGTAATTAGTGATTCTTAAAAAATAAAATATGTATTCTTGATAATATGTTGTATAATTCTTTAAGCATATTTATCATAAAAAATATCTTGAATGGAACCATATTCTGCAAGAATAAAATCGAAAATATATTTACTAGTTTATGGTTGATTTTTGGTCATTTTGACAAAATAAAATTGGTTGTTAGTAAAAATTATATTAGAATTTAATTTGAATTAATTTAAAATATTCAGATTTTTAAAAATAAGGGACTTAATTATCCCTTAAAATCCAAAAATTTCCTTTTTTAATATAGTTTAATTGACTAAAATGCCCTAATGCTGAAATTTGTGTGATTATATGGTACATGTTACCCTATTGTGATATCATAAATCCTCAGATCATGACCATTGATTTTATTTCATCCGTTGGTCCAAATTTATGCTTACGAGTACACAATAGATGTTAGGAATATTTGAACCTAACCCTTATATATATATATATATATATATATATATATATATATATATATATATATATATGGGTTAGGTGGGGCTGTAATGTATATTCACTTTTCCATATATATATATATATATATATATATATATATATATATATATATATATATATATATATATATATATATATATATATATATATATATATATATATATATATATATATATATATATATATATATATATATATATATATATATATATATATCAGAGCCAACTCCGAAAATGTATAACACTAGATTAAAAAGTTATCCAAAAAGGAATTATTTTAGTTTCTGGACCATTAAGTTCCGGACCTTAATAGTACATTGCTATTTCTTTCATTTTGGTCATTGGAAAATATATAACACTAGATTAAAAAGTTATCCAAAAAGGAATTATTTCAGTTTATGTGGTACAATAAGTTCACATTCCATGACCAAAACAATATGCCTTCCAACCCCCGCAAAGCGGGGAATCTTTCTCTAATTTGGTATTAAAAGAAAAGATCCATTTGTTTTACAAAGTTATAGAAATTGTCTCAGTCTAACACTGAATTTATAAAATTTTTCTTTCTGGTTCCCATAGTTACATAAATGGTGCATGTGTTTCGTAAAAATATAGAAATGGTCCTTACTTATTATTTTTTTTTTTTAAAGTAAAGATTTGGTTCCCGTATTTCATAAAATTAAGACTAAACTGCACAAATGGTCCCTGTGGTTTACTCAAAATTGCCACTTTGGTCCAAAAAGGTTTGGACTAGCACCAGAGGTCCAAAGTTTTCATTTTGTTGTGAGTTTGGTCCAATTTGATTAAAACTTTTTAAGAATGACGATTTTACCCTTACTTTTTGCTTTTCAATTTTTATTTATTTATTTAAATACATTTTACAATTTTTATAATTAAAAATAAAACAAAAAAAGAAAATACTACCCGTATCCCTACCCCACCCTTCCCCCTCTTAGCCCACTACCAGTTATGATATCACAACCATCGTTAATTACCACCGCCATTGCTACCACCACAGTTGGTCACCAATAACCGCCACTACCACCGCCCCACCGATCACCACCAACACCACAACAAGATAAATTGAAACTCAAGAACTACCACCACCATCTGATAACTTCAAACTTTTTTTTCAGATCTGCAACCATAAATTCAAGAACTACCAGAATTTTAAACCCACAAGAACAATCAGATTTGTGACAAGAAAAATTAGATAGAGTGTGGAATGCATATGATAATTACTGGTAGAGCTCCACTGATCTTCTTCCTATCTGTGGATGTATCTCTCTCTGATCTTCCTCCTCCGAGAAACCCTAGCGGAGCTGCACCTCTTCGCAAAACTCCTAGCGTCTCCAAGGATCTACTGAAACCCTAATCATTGGCGGTGTCGGTGCCCTTCCCATTTTGGCTTTACGTTTGCAGATTTCCAGCTGTAGTGGTGACCCTCCGATCTGAAAATCTTACTTTCGAAACCCTGGTTCGCTGCCCTCCCTGTATTGGCTTCAAGCTTTGGAATCATTCGTCGTCAATGTCTTCGTCTTCCTCGAGGTTTCAGATGGTATCCAGATTTGTTATCAGAAGAAGACGATGATGTTGCCTCCCTCTCAAACGACAAAGACGATGTCGGATTTCCACATTGGAGACTTCCCTTCGCAGCCGCCATCCTTTGTCTTCTCCATTTCCCAGATCTGTTCACTAATCTTCAACGATAAAAGGAGAGAAAGAATAAAAACTCTTTGACTTCGCTAGTTTCTAGCTCTAATCGACGTCTGTCTCTATGCCTCTACGATTGTTTCTCTTCATCTCCCTTCTACCCGCTTCAGGCGGTGGTGGTTGTGCTACCAACGGCAGCCTTGGTGGTGGTGGTGGTTGAGCTCTGATAAATAAACTTGATAAAAACAAAAAGGTAGATAACGAAGGTGGGGTGGGGAGGGGTGTTTAAAATCTTTTTTTATTTATTTTAATAACTAAACTTAATAAAAAAATTGAAAAAAGAAAACACCAAGGGTAAATTTGCCATTTTAGATATTTTCAAAATACTTTGGACCAAACTCGCAACAAAATGAAAACTTTGGACCTCTCGTGCTAGTCCAAACCTTTTTGGATCAAAGTGGCAATTTTGAGCTAACCACAGGGACCGTTTGTGCAGTTTAGTCTAAAATTAAAGAAATAGCTCCTGCATAATAAGGAGTTTATAGAAACTATCCTTATGTTTCACAAAGTTACAATAATGGTCCCTATCAAATAGGAAATGTACATATAAATTTACAGAAAAGGTCCCCGCTAATAGCAAAATAACAAAAATTGTCACTATATTTCACAAAGTTACAAAACAACCCCAACCTAATAGCAAATTACGGACATTGTCCTCATGTATCATAGAAATTACAGAATGTAACAGACCATTACATAAATAGTGTCGGAAATCTTGAGTTAATAAACTCGTCGTATCGTGCAGACCATCCATTAATTTTCTTTTACACATTTACATATCATTCAACACTAATTTTACCTAATGGTTAAGACTATCGTTATATAGAATTAAATTAATAAGCATACTTTAATGATTAAGAACTTTTTAATATAAGCACATACACATTGCTGAAAAATAGATAATAACTTAAAAATGTAATATATTTTTCGATTTTTACATATTTGGTCACTAAGTCTTTTTCGTCTATATTTACCCCCTTCAACTTGTTAAACTGTACACATTCAGTCCTTATGACCAACTACTCCAGGTAAGCCGGTAAAAATGACTTAAAAGGGCAATATATATTTCTCACTTTCTATACATTTAGTACTTAATATTTTTTTGCATATTTAGTCCTTTATATTTTTTTGTTGCAAAATATGTCGTTGTTTTTGTTCACATTCATTACTTATTACTGTTTTTTAGGTTTTTCTCACGTCATCCTACGTGTGACAATCATTAATGGGGTGTTTTGGTTGTTGACACTCATGTCCACCGTGGTCTCGGCTGCTTGGTTTCTTAGGTCTTGTGTTCTGAACGTCGTAATTTCTTCATACGATCTCGGATTTTAACGATCATTATATCCACTTGTTCGTATTTGAGTCTACTACAACTTTCGTTAAGATTACTCTTGTTAAAAAGTAATATATTTTTACTTTACGATTTTATAAGAAAACATTCATAAATACATTCATAAAGAACGCTTGGACATAAAGATCGTAAGTAAAAATATATTACTTTTTATAAAAAAAACGTTTATATCCATGCGTTCTATGTGAATTTATAAATGTTTCTTTATAAAATCGTAAGTAAAAATATATTATTTTTTAATGGAAGTAATCTTAACGAAAGTTGTAGTAGACTAAAATACGAACGTGTGGATATAAAGATTATTAAAACCCAAGATCGTATGAAGAAGTTACGTCATTCAGAACACAAGATATAATCCAAACCACAAGACCTAATCAACCAAGCAGCCCATGTCACGATTGACATAACATCAACAAACCCAAACACCTCGTTAATGATTATCCCACATAGGATGACGTGAGAAAAACCTAAAGAAATCAGTCATAAGTATTGAATGTGTACAAAAACGACAAGGACTTATTCTGCAATAAAAAAAATATTAAGGACTAAATGTGCAAAAAAATATTCAGGACTAAATGTGTACAAAGTGAGAAATATATTACCCTTTTAAGTCATTTTTCCCGGCTTACCTGAAGTAGCAGGTCATAAAGTCTAAATGTGTACAGTTTAACAAGTTGAAGGGGTAAATGTGGACGAAAAAACTCAGTGACCAAATATGTACAAATCAAAAAATATATTACCCTTTTAAGTCATTATCTCGCTGAAAAAACATAAATTACAAGTAAAAGTGATGAATTGACATTTTTCTCCTTATAACACACATTTTACCGATTTCATTGATGAATTTGACGTTGTTGGTGATTTTAGTGTTATCAACATATTTTAGTGTAGTTATTATTAATATTAAGATAGGTTGAGTTCTATTTACTCACCGAGACTAGAGGCGCATTGTGGACATTCAGAATGATAAATGTAAACTCGGTAATACGGGTGTCTAGGGCAGCGCCCCTGGGTACAGGGTTCCAAGGAGAAGCTCCCCTGGCGGGGTTAAAGGGGTTGAGCTCCTGGCGGTGACATGCCTTTCCCGCCACAAGCATGTTGTGACATCATTTGATGTAAGAATCAACTATGTCTTATAACAATCATTTTGACTATTTGTTTTGGTGCCATTTTTGTATGTAACTAACTTGTAACCATCTTCTTCCTTGTATATAAAGAAGATTGATGTTCCAAAAAATGGTTAACACTTTGATACTCGAAATTGATCATTTGCTCTCATTTGTCTCATCAAAAACGCAAAACAGTAAGGTACTTTCTGTGTTTCAGATTTAGAAGTGACCTGACTTCTAAATTTTCATTCTTGGATTATCCCAAATATGATTTCGTGATACCTCAGGCTGTAGGTTCGAAATCACAAATTTTGAAAAGTGATTGCAATCACAATTCTAGAATTATCCAAGTATATATTGATATTCTTAGACCTAAAATCTAACAGATGCATAGTCATTAAATGAGCTAATGAGATGGATATGATAATATATATAATGCTACGTTTACCGTAAAACTTGATATCCATCTCATCAGCTCATTTAACGACTAGGCGTCCAAAGGGCATTTGGCTTAACAATCCCAATGTGTGTTAGAAAAAAAAAAAGATGTCCTCCCGGAAGAGGTTGATTGTTTAAGTCTCATGGAAAATATATAAATTAAGAAGTATGATTAGAGGGCATGTGTGTTTGTTGTTCTAAAAGGAAAAGATTACTAGATTAGGCGTCCAGGTCATCAGTGAAAGCGATAAAACGTGTGTTACCGGAAAAAGGACGGGATGAGCTAATGAGATGAATATATTGGGTTATATAAAATTAGATAGAAAATTTAAAATTGCTTATAAACTTCAAAAATGATGAAGTTGTTGCTAATTTATGTAATTATGTAGTCTTTGTTGGTTGCATTTCATATTCCAAAAAATATACAATGCAACAGAATATCAAGTTTACGGTTGACGTAGCATAATATAACCCAACATATCAATCTCATCAACTCATTTAATGAATAGACGTCCAGGTTAGCAATTAAACTGGTAAAATGTATGTTACAGGGAGAAAATGCCAAACCATCACTTTTACCGGTAATTCATGTTTTGATTAAACAAATTTTAGTTTCTAACACCTCAAATTTCAAGACAAATTTTTCATTTTTAATTCACCAATCATTACTCATAAATTCAAGTTATCACATAAATTATAAGTTGTTATCAAAAAAATATCAGAGTATCCCAAAATCCACAAGATCTCATAAGCCGACAAATGTGTACAATCATGCCTTCGCCTTCCTAGAATCTACAGAAGTACCTGAAACACATTTAAATCAAAACGGTAAGCACGAAGCTTAGTGAGTACCCCAAAATACCACATACACAAATATTAGCCTCTCATGACTAAATCTCGAAAGGAACCCTCTGGTCATGTGTCTCAGTGAAGACCTTCCGGTCTCACGTCTCAATATGGGCCCTCCGGTCATAACTCAATATATACACATAATCATATAACAACATAAGTCACAAAGACAGGATGCATAATAACACATATCACAGTATAAGCAAATAAGACCCTCCGGTCAATAACACAAATAAGACCCTCCGGTCACACATGAATTACCACACAGGTAAGTATAGTGAGAAGACTCACCTCGGATGATGAGCAAATCCTACAACTGCTGCTGCTGCACACCGACCCCTAACACTAAGCCAAACCTACGATTAAACTTAATTAGGATCTAAGACCAAGCCCCCACCCTTAAGTCTAAAGATGGTCCACTAATCCGACCCATAAATAACCCAAGCCCATTGAGTCCACCAAGGCCCAATACCAAATGGGCCCACCAAGGCCCAACCCTAAACTTAAGTCCAAAATGGCAAGCCCAACACAAGGGTCCAAGACATATATATTCCTCTAACAAAAAAAATCCCCAATACAACAAGCCCAAAACAGAGATCCAAACACTTAAGGCCCAAGACGAGATCTAGCCCAAAATGCCCACATCAAGATTACACGGGGCGTACCTCCCTTGGTACGCTCAACGTACACGCAAATCCTGATAACTTAAATCAGTACGCGGGGCGTACTGCACCTTACGCACGGCATACTGCTCTGGTCCAAAAACTCGATTTTCGACTTAACCACTTCAGCCCAAAGCATCCAAACCTCAGGGAAGCTTCATTATAAGCCCCTAGCTGATAAAGTTGGCAACTTTATCAGTTTGCATGTCTCAATGGGACTCAACTTCCAAAAATAACCATTAAGACTCATATTAAGCACCTTAACACATGCATGGATGACTCTTAACCCTAAAGATGCCAACTTTAAGGATCTTGAACCTCAGAAATGCCAAGAGGGGCAACGCAAAGCTCTTGAATTGATAACAACCACTAGATCCCACCCATGAGATCCAAAAGAGGACAATTCTTACATAATCATAGATCTAGAATTCTAAAGAGCAAGTTCAAATCATTATACCTCAAATGAGCTGAGAATGGAGTGGATAATCTGGATCTAAAAGCCTTCCCTTGGACTCCAAACTTGCACCAATCATCTTCTTCAAGAACATGCACCAAAATCCACCCAAAAGCACAAAAATAAGCTCACCACACTCTTGGGAGGGTTAGGGTTTTCGAGAATGGGTCTCAAGGACTTTGGAGGCTGAGAATGAAAGAACCTTGAGCTCATAAAGATGTTTAAATAGTGCTCAAACCCTAAAAATTAGGGTTTGGCGCTCTGCTCATTACGTTGGGCGTACCCCCAGCCTATGTTGGGCGTACTCTCCCCAAGCACATGCCCTCATCCATGCACGCATGGGACTTACTTGCAAACCTTTTTCATAAAGGACTAAATCTGCCAATTATTTCAAATTGCCATAACTTCCTCGTCTTAGGTCCGCTTCCAACGAACCTTATATCCACAAAAAGGTGACGAGAAGCCCCACGCTTCTAACGAAACACCATAGCCTTAAAACTTCCCGAACAAAACCTAAAATCCTTAAAAAACTGAGTCAACGTCTTTACCGATACTCTTGGGCTATAAAGCACAACCCGAACTCTTTTATCACACAACCTACCTTATCCATATCCAAAAAGGGCTTAAACATTTCTCTTTTAAAGCCTCAAAACCTTCTCATACCCGGATTACGGCCCACGAGCCTTAAATCACAGAACGATCCGAAACAGGATGTTACATAGTTTGATACTTATTCGTAAATTAGTGTAAAAGAATAGGACTTTAATGAAGATTTCCTCAACTCATTTAATGATTAAGCGTACATGTCAACGATTAAACTCATAAACCAGGAAAAAATGGTTAAATCGTCACTTTTGCCAGTAATTCATGTTTTTTAATAAACAAATTTTAGTTTGTAAGTTATTCGTAAATTAGAGTGAAATAATAGAACTTTAATATATTTTTTCATTTTTTTGGAAAAAACATATTTTTTAAGGAAAATAATGTTATTTCAAAATAATGGCATCTTTGTAATTAAATTTACTAACATTATTTCTTTATCGTAAACAAAATTAAATATGACAAAAATGAATAAAGTATTGAGTTCTCAGCATGCGGGTTTGAGTCCCTGACATTTTTTAAGCATTTACATATAAATAAACATAAAATGCTAGCTAATGATTAAGACCATCAATGTTAGCTAATGATTAAGACCATCGTTATATTATAATGCTATTTCCTTGTGAAAGCTGTTATTATAAGATAACAACCAATAATACGTACTTTTTTTTTATTAGGTCACTTATTTTTTACTCGTTTTCAATTGGTCTTTAATATTTTTTGGGTTATTATTATACCATTGATGTATATTTCAACTAGATAAATAAAACATCAACCCCGTGACATTCAATATGATATTATTTATTCACTTAGATCTACATATAACATATCGTTGATATTGCGTCCGCTTGACATCCGATATAACATAACTACATGATTATTAGAATACATTCTATTAAAATTAAAAAATAAACGATACATAAAAAACCTAATATTCTTAGTTGTCAATTTATGACAATATATTAAAATGTCTAAAAGAAGGCCAAGTAAATAACCAAAACCACACAAACTGATTTCAAGGTAGTCTTAGGAGGCATCTTTCCTTTGTCACTCCTCAATATCATGCCTTCATATAGTGGCCAACCATTCAACACGGCAAACCCTGTTATAAACAATTGAACAAACAGTTCCTCAAACGTCCCAGCATTGATCAAAACATGCTTAATTCCAATCGAAAACGCGAATAAATTGAGAACTGCTACTATATTCACCGACAAAAGCAATGGAGATTCCACTCCAAATTCAAATACTCCTTCCTCATAACGTTTGCTTATTTCACTGTCTGACACTTTACTTGTTACGTTGAATTCAAATGTCGACATGCCTAGGGAAGTGAGCAACCAATCGACTATTGAAAATGGGTAACTTGAGCATCCTAATATCAACCATATTCTTTGACGATTCCACCATCTTTTGAACGTTGACCCGTTCATTACATAATCAAGAAAATCTTTCGCATATGCTCCAATGAAAAGGAATACATATAAAGGAAACCAAGGGTCTGAAACCTGTACCAACAAATTTATATTTCTTTTAGATTGATAATGAAGATTGTATTTTATACTTACAATAACGTAAAGAATTATGTCTACAAAGTACAAACCTTTGGGAATATTGAGGAAGCGTTTACAAGTGTGAACTGTGGTACAAGGGCATATATGATGACTGGAATAGACCAAAAGGCACGGAAATGGTAGTGCGCATAGCACAATGCTTGAAGAGGATTCATAAACTTGATCCCATATGTCATGGGACTAAACTTGGATAATCCTGTTTGTAGCATACCCATGTACCACCTATTATTTTGAGCTAGAATGTCATTGAGTGCAATCGGCATATTGCCTAGAAATGCAGCTCTCGTTGGGTTGCATGTCACAGACTTCCATCCTAAACATTGCAATCTGAAACTTGTGTATATATCCTCAACCAAAGAACCATATCGAAACCCAATCTGCATTTAATGTAATAACAACAAATTAATTAGTTTAGTATTATATAATAACAAAATGATAAAAAAGTATTTGGGATTAAAGGTCGAGTAAAGTGTACCTCCCGACCCCATTTCGTATTGTCCTCGTAGTTACAACTCGCGACATGGTATGCTAATGTTAAAACATCTTTGGATTGAGTTGGTTCATTCCATATCTGTTGTGATTCTTTAGGGTTTTCTATGAGAACTTTTCTTCTAAAGAAGCCACCAGTGCCCATGAAAAACGTGCCACCCAAACCATCCATTCCTACTGTGCATACCCGTGTCTCAAGCACATGTTCAGCACCATAAGTGTCGTTCTTGTTGATGTTGTGGAAGCGTTGAGGAAATTGAACAAATGCAAGCTTTGGATCAACATTAGGATCCAGGAAATGACATAGCATACGAAGTGGTGTCTTTGGATCGTTTGAGTACATGTCACAATCTAAAGAAAGAAATATAGGTGCATTTGTCATCACACCTGATACCCGGATCTACAAAAATGCATATATAGTGAATGTGTTGATAAATAATTAAAGTCAGTTTTTATTTATGGTAAACTTACACATATAATTGAGATTATATAAATCAGCGTACCAAAGTGTTAAGGGCACCGGCCTTAAAATGGTGTGGTGTGCCACTATTCTTTTCTCGTGAGACATAGAACAAATTGGGCATGTAATGACCCATCACATCTTTATCTACGTTATTTTTTAATAAAATCTGTTAAAAAAAATCAATATCATAAAAATTTTCACCGTTAGCCATCTTGATTTTATATGAATTAATCATTGTGCACTTAAGCTAATTATTTGGATAAATGATTAAATATACATGTCGGGACAAATACTTTAGACTTAAAGTCAAGATTAATGGAAAATTAAGAAGCGTGAACACTAAACCTCGATGACCGCAGGATGATCGTGACGTGTAAATCCAGGGGTCCATTTGCTGAAAGCTTTGATCGTACGATCACAATTCATTTGATCCAGATCGATTGTCCCTCGGTCAATGACCTTCTTAACTGTAGCTTTCATGTTCTTGTACATCTCCTGCACCAAACAAAACATGAAACAAATGAAGCAGTTTGAGTAAATGATGATTCACGGACAACCATTCGTCAATTTCAAAGTTTAAGTTTTTTTGTAATGGCGTAATGCAAAGACATGCACCTGGATTTCACTTGTTTCAGGGAAGAAGGATGGATTGCTTCCGAAGTAAACTTCGGGAGATCTGTCCATTAGATTATACTTTTTGCAATATGGCAACCAATGTCTCGCAAACTTAGCAGCCTCCATGAACGCAAACAGTGTTAGCTGCGACCCTCCGTCGTCCGACAGATATATCGACAGCTTCTCCGACGGGTAGTCATACGCCAACACAGACAACACCGTGTTAACCACCCCAATTGGTGGTTCTTTGAACGGATCAGCCGTGCAAATAAACAAGTCCAGTCCTGGGTACTCGTTTTCCTTCGCCACTTGTGCTAGGTTCTCCTGGAAAACCTGTCGGAACACCGGATTCAGAAAGAAAGCTTGCCATGTCGCCCACAAGAAAGCTAGCATGAGGTCAGCTATGAGTAGGAAAACGGTGGTGAAAGAAGGAGAGTAGATAAGGTTACAACAATGGTGATAAACGAGTGCGAAAATGGCGATTGTGTAAACGAGCGTGTAAATTCGATAAAACCATCTTGTGGGTGATGGTTTGCTTGTATGAAGTGGAGCTTTTAGCATCGTGTTTCACTGTTTTGTGTGTTGCAGGAGTTTTGGTGAATGAGCTTGCTTCTCAATGAGTCATGGTTTTAATTTTAACAGGTTATATGTGGTTATCAGTTCCCACTTCCCAATGAAAGGTTTTAAATCCCGTAATCACTAATCAGTAACAAGCCGGGATTACAAGCTCACTTATAAATTTTAGAGTAATTACAAAAATGGTCCCTATTGGTCCTAACTTTTTGTTTTTAAATTTTTATTTTTAAATGAAAAATAATGTATAGTTTTATACAATATCTAGTAGGTATATGGTCCACTTTTGAAAATAACAATTTAAGATTTTGCTGGTCGGGCTCTCCAGCCATGTAAATCTATTTTTTAAATTGAATTTTAGTGATTATATTAATAAAAGTTATGTATCATTGTATTTGTTGGTTGATAATTAACTAATTTTAATATATAACGTGAAATTAAAACATATTATATATTATATATATATTATATATTATATATGACCAAATTCATAAAGTAGGAAACTAGCATAAAAATAAACACAAAAATGTAAATAAACTGAAATTTATATCGACACACATAAATATAAGTAAGATTTTTGTTTTTTTAAAGATAACGAACATAAATTCAAAAAATTAAAAACGTAATATATGTCACGTGACTCATACTTATAAAACATACATAAAAATAAGCACGATAAAGTAATTTTTTGAAGTCAAAACACAGACAGACTCAAATTTATAACGACATGTACATAAAAAAACAAATAAGTTTTTTTTAAAATAAATTAACAAACGAAAGTTCTAAATTTTGTCGAAATGTTGAACACCTCGAATTTATACCGACATACACATAAAAACAAACACGTAAAAAACTAGTTTATGTTTGAGTTAACGAACAAAAGTTATTATGAAAAATTAGATTATGTATACTAACGGGGATAAACATGAAAGTTTATAAAATGAAGGAGGTGAAAGTAATATTTTTCTAAAGTTGAAAGTGGAGGGGGTGAAAGTGAAATGTTAAAAAGTAGAGGGGGAAAATATCATTTTACAAAGTATTTTAAAATATAACTACGGTACCGTTGTATTTTTTGGTAGATAAATATATAAGTTTGGTACCACTAACTAACTTCAATATATACCGTGGAATGAAAACGTGTTATATTTGACAAATCCATGCATGGAAACATACATAAAAATAAGCACAAAAACATAAAGAAACTGAAATTTATACCGACACATATATAAATATAAGTAAACCAATTTTTTTTTTAAAGTTAGCGAACAAAAGTCCAAATAATAAAAAACTTATTATACATAAAAATATGCATGAAAACGTAAAATAAATTACGTCAAAACATAGACAAAGTTGAATTTGTATCGACACATATACAAAAAACAAATAAGTTTTTTTTTTAAATTACCGAAGGAAAGTTCTAAATTTACGTCGAAATATTGATCATCTCGAATTTATACTGACACATACATAAAAATAAGCACGTACAAAACTAATTTATTTTTTTAAGTTAACAAACGAAAATTATTAAAGAAAATCAGATTATGTATATTACAAGTGATAAACATGAAGTTTACAAAGTAGATGGTGAAATTAATATTTTATAAAGTTGAAAGTTGCATTTTAAAAAATTGAAAGGGAGAAATATAATGTTACAAAGTATTTTAAAAAGTATAGCAAAAATTTATATAATATTTGAAAGTACATGATTCAATGTCGGTGGAAACATCCAATGACGTTGCATACTATATATATATATATATATATATATATATATATATATATATATATATATATATATATATATATATGAGAACACCAAAAAGGTTGAAAACGCGAAAAGAAGTATTTTCATTTGTGATTCCATGTATTTATTTGTGGAGAAATCATAAATTTTTAATTGGGATGAAGTTCTATTGCTTTTTCTCTTCAATTGAAATTAAAGACGTAAAAATTTATCATTTCTCCACAAATGAATATACTTTGTTCTCGCATATGACCCAGATGAATAAATGGAACCACAAATATATATATATATATATATATATATATATATATATATATATATATATATATATATATATATATATATATATATAGTTAAAATTAAATGGGAACAACATATATATAATGTGAATGTATGACCAATTTTGGTCCATTAGATTAAAAAATATGAAAACTTATGATCTTAGAGTATACATTCTTAACATGGGATAGCATGTACAATATAACTACAATTAATTAATTATAAGGGTAAATTAGTAAAATTGGTTAACACTAATTTATGAAAAGTGAGAGTAATAAATGGTGCAATTTAAATTTGATTTCAAAAGATAAAATTATATATTTTACATTTTAAATTAATTATCTTATCTCTTAATATCATTTTTTAAGAAAATGATATAATAAATTCTACATATTGGAAATTCTTTAAGAATGACTATATTCTTAGGGTATCATCTTGTTGATTATTATGTTTGCAATCTTTAAGAATTTGTTGTACTACAATAAATAAGATTTTTTTTTCTTTAAAAATTAACTTTGTTCTTTTGGTTTAATTGTGTGGATTTATATGTTTGGACCACCACAAATTTGATATACAAATGAAGAATTCTGGGAGAATTCAAGCACTCTTGAAGAATGTTTGAAGAATGTTATGTCTAAACTCTTTCTATTTTCACGTTCTCTAATCGATATCAATTAACAATGTCTTGAAAAATTGTTGGAGAATTAAAGAATAAAAAATAATTTAATGGTCTGTAACAACAAGTTTTTAATTCAACATAAGAATTCTTGAAGAAATCAAGCATTCTTGAAATTACTACTACAAAAAAGGTTATAGGACCCAGTTAAATCAATTAAAAGACCCGGTTTTGAACCGGGTCCTAAAGCCAGCGAGACCTATGTGAAAAAAGAAATAGAACTCGGTTTTAAAACCGGCTCCTATCTGACACAAAAGAACCCGGTTGTTCATAAAACCGGGACATATAAGAGGAATATAACGCCTAATGTTTGATCATATATGAAGATTAGGACACGGTTCAACCATACAAAACTGGGTCATATATGGCTAAAAGAGCCCGGTTCCAATTCCCAAACCGGGTCATATAAGGATTAAATATGGACCGGTTCCATTCAAATAACCGGGTCTTTTTCAGCCTTGCAAAAACCGACTATAATCGTGGTACCAAAAAGCATGGTTATAAAAAATAAATTGGTGACAACTTTATTCAAATAACCATAATATAATGAAAACAAATGATAAAAAGCACAAACTGATACTTGCATCCAAAGCACACATTCAAAACAAAAAAAAAATTGTTCATTGATGAACAAATTATATTAATATAAACATGCTAAATAACCAATCATTTTAGTCATCAACAAAAACATGCTTAAGTGCTGCTAAAAACTCCTTTATTTGGTCATTTCATACTACATAAAACTTACATAAATAAATTCAAAAAAGAAATTGTTTTCCCATGGAGAGGTATTGTCCAATAATCAAGTGTTGCAGCTATCCTTCAACCTCACTTAAAAACAAAACACAACAGCTATCCTTCATCCTCACTGAAAAACAAAACACAACAAATAATTAGTCTTTTGTCTAGCATTTTAAAAGAGTTGACTTTGGCAAGCAATCATTAAACTAAAAGTAGGATGTTATAAAGATTAACAACTAACCTTATATGCACTTTTAGACAACAACATCATTCATAAAATTTTTCAGAAATTCTCTTGCCCATGTAGCAACAGTTGTAACCAACGTCTTTTCCTCAAATGCAGTTTTGTCATTCCAAAGGGTACCAAACTATATGAAAATAAAATTAAAACTACTAAATAACGAAACAATTTGTTTCTTGCTTTAGAAGAAGAGATTTTTTTAATAAGTACTTACTCTACTCGGAAATCCATGTTGTCTGTTCAACACAAAATCAAAGATCCAATTCATTATATAATGCCAACTCAGCTCATGTTCCAATACACCAGCTTGGTTGCACTAAAATTGTGATAGAAGGTAAACATAAATCACAGACGAAACTACATCTAACTAGTAGATAAGTAATAAGATAAATTACCTTAGTGAGCTTCCATACAATTGGAATTGATGTGTTCTTTTCATACCTCTCAAAAGCCCTAAAAATAAACAAGCAGCAGAGTTGTATTCAAACTTATAGAAAGAATGTTATTTTTATGTCATATTAAGAAATTTCTTACTTTTCCAAAAGTTTGAGCAGATAGTAGTTGTCAACAAGATTTTTCATAGGCTTCATCAGAGAATCCAAAATGTATACAATATGATTTGAAGGGCAAATCACCAAGAGGACCCAATGCGTACTAGTAATGGTTTGAAATTTTAGTATAAAAAAACAAATAACTATTAATATAGATAGCAACTTATGATACTTTTGCAGGTATGGTGCGATAAGAAACGATTTTCCATGATGAAGTTGCATCGCATCAACGAGATAATTGACGACATCAATCGGAGTTTCCTGACAGGCTTTCCCAAGAATCTTATATGGGTTTAGGAAAGCACATTTTTATCAATATCTTTTTAGCTTTAAATTTAAACTTTTATTCATGATCAGTTAAGTATTTGATTAATGTGTATCTTATATGTTTATTTATTTATTATTTTTTTCACAGTGCATGAATTTTCAAGGTGATAAGGATATCTTATCTGGTTCTATTTGTGCTCCTTTTTAATTTCTTTCTAGATGTTGGAGGGGTTTTTTTGGTTTACTGACCATTTTGCCCCTGTTTGGCGTTTTCCAGGGAAGAGAGAATAAGGCCCGATTATTTTTAAAATACGGGTCATATGATAATTACATAATTCGTGCTTTATATTCAGATAGAACCCGGTTGTGTTCTAAAAACCGAGTCACAAAACCCTACAACTAAAAGACCCGGTTGTTTGAATAGCAACTGAGTTCTTTAAGTATACTATAGAGCCCAGTTTTTTGCTTCAAGCTGGGTCATATGGGACTCTCCTATATCAGACGTGGTTTTTGCATAATATAACTCGGTTTTTTTCTAAAACCGGGTCCTATTAAACGAGTCTTATTTGCCTTTTTACAGTAGTGAAAAGTGCTTGAAGAATACAATGTCTAAAACTCTTTTAGTTTCCACTTCCTTTTTAGAATCAATATTCTTAAAGAATAGAAATACATATTTTTATGAATAGCAATCTGCACCAAAATATTAAAATCTTATTACAAATTACAATTGTAAGAATAGTACTTCTTAAAGAATAAATCTAAATTGCTTTTATTATGTACTAAATTCCCACTATTCTTAAACAATATGAACCATAAAAGAATAATCATTTTGAAAGATTATATGCAAAAGTTGGTGATGAACACTGGTTGTGTTTTGGCAATGGCGTTGGTTGTGAAGATGGTGATGGACAAGGTTGTGTTATAGCGATGGCTAGTAATCGGTTGTGTATGGTGGCTGAAGAACCGATGAAAGTGGCTTATAGGGGGCTTGACGGTTGTTTCTTGGTCTAAGGATGAGGAGGTTGATGGTTGTTTCTCCGATCAATGTTGATTACAACACGCATCACCATTCTCTCATGTCATTTACCTGCATAAAAATGCCACCATCAAGACTTCATCATCACAAACCACCATAATTAGCCATTGTTAATTCTTTAAGAATCATAAGTCATTCTTTAAGAATAAAAAGATAATTCTTTGTGAATGCATTGATTAATAAAAGTATTGGTATGCTATTACACTTCTCAAAATATGGTCTGACTTTTAGTCTCTGGAAGCAACAATAAACCATTTTTGGAATAAATATACCATATTTAAAAATAAAAAAAATAAAAAAAAATAAAAAAAAAAGAGGTATGAATGTACCATTAAGCTCATTAAGCAAATCTCACTTTCATGAATTCTGCACATAAAATTAAGAAAAAGTTATCAACCAAACACATTGCAAGAGGATACTAAAATTCTATCCAATTTAATCAATTATCAGTAAACATAAGAGTAAAAGGGAGTTGAAATATCAAATATGAAAAAAGAAAATATTTCTAAAGGACTAAAACAAGACTCGTTGGGATAAAGTCGTTTCTTTGAAAGCTCAAACCATTTCATCTTAGACTACTACAATAATGTCATATTTCATCTCTTAAAATTGATTCCATTGGTTATTGAAAATTTTGTCTCTTTGCAAATAAGCATACATGAAAACAAATAAATCTTTACAAACATCAAAAAGATGCCCAAGAAAATGATGGATCCTCAAAGAAGACAAGCTTAGCCTAATAAAATCTCTTAACTGCGGTTTTAATTTAGAAAAAATAAAAACTTTTGGTTAATGCTTTAAACAAAAAAAAGGGGTTTGGTTTTAAACCTAAAACATTGTTTCAAGAAAACATAAAGTTCAAAAGAAAATCTATAAAATCTATAAACCAAATAAATACACTTTTCCAAATGTAAACGTTTTATTTGGTATACATGAAGCACCAGAAAAACCTGCAATTTGAGATGCTTTTAATCTTATATATTTGATGATTTGCAAAAGTTTACAAATTTTGGGACGGCTAACAAAACAATCTAGGAACAAAATTTGCATTTTCATACCGAATTAAGCATTCACAGGTCTAGTCTAGAAAAACCAATTTCAAAGATAATCGATCAATAAAGCATATTAAGAGCAAAATAAAAACCGAGGGAAATCATCCAAAAACTAATCGTTTTACCAATTAAAAATCAAATTAGTATTGCTCTCTAATTGAATTTTTTTTCACTAGAGACACCTGATTGCGTTTATGGTCGATAATGGTGGAGAGCCCGGAGCTTTCGATGATTGAGAATGGCGGAGCGTTGGCGATTGCGTCGCGGATGGATGATGGCGAAGCGGCCGACGATTGCACTAGTAATCAAGAACGGCCAATCGATGCATAATGTTGAAATCATCGTGGATATAGGAGCAGATTAGGTGTCATTTCAGTTTTATGTCTCCATGGAATGGATTCTTGTTGCTGGAAGGGAGGCGATGACGCAGGACTTTTATTGCTGGAGAGGAGGGTTAGATGAATTCTATCGCCGGAGAGGAGAGTGTGTGACAACCCGAAAATTTTATCCTTATAAAATTCAGACTTGTTTCTATTACCTTTATGTTGTGTTAAGGGTCTGTTTAAGAGTTTTTAAACCTAGTACACTCAAGGATTGGGTGTTAGGAAGTGTTGAATTGAGATCATTGAGTTGCAATCGAGCCGGAAACACCCTCCGAAGTAGTTCACGGCCGCAAACTAGTTTCACGGCCGTGAACCCATCTTGGGCCGTGAACTTATGCTATATACATGAGTTTTAGCCATTTTTCTTTCACTTCTACTTCTCTTGGCCACAATCCTTCAAATCTCTCGCAAGTATCATCCCCAAGAACTTCATCTTTCACTCTTTTTCATCCCTTTTGTTACCATTTTCTTGGAATACATCAAAGAGCCTTCAAACACTCACCAAACAATAAGATCTTCAAGTGTTCCTCACCATTTCTGTGCAGTGAACCCTCCTAAAGCCGTGAACCACTCATCATTTGGGTCGTGAACCTCAAGTGGGCCGTGAACCACTCATCATTTGGGCCGTGAACACCCCATTGGGCCGTGAACACCTTAAGCACCAGCCGTGAACACCCTTTCAGCCTCCTAACTTGCTTCTAGCACTCTTTTGGACTCGTTTGTGCCTCGGAACTTCATTCGTGGAACTTATCATCCTTATTTGAATCTTCAATTGAATCACGCACATAAGGTGAGTTCATACCCCTATAATCTATCTTTTAAATGTTTTTAAATGCTTTTAAGGAGGGGAATACAAGTTGAACACAATAATAATTGTGTTAATATTTACCTATGATAACCATCACATTAAAGGATTTCTTATGCTTTTGTAAGTGATTAAATCAATTCAAAAACTCTTTTAAAAATATGCTAGATTGTTGTTTATAACACTCCGCTTTTAAAGTACATGCATAACTCAGTAGATAATTAAGTCTTTTCTACAAATCAGGGACAGTCCAAACAAACATACTAGTAAACTATAATAGGCATAGTTTAGGGATTCAGTCCATACTATAACTAGAACAGAAAGGAACATATACATACTATAACAAGAACAAGATAACGATAATGTGAAACCACTATTTCATGGCATAGCAATATACTTGTTGTGCCATGTTTTGTAACCAGAGTCTCCTGGAGGGAGAGCGTGAGTTTGTGTATAGATCTATACGGGATTGACCATCCTACACCTTGCTGCTAGCTACAATGGGACCTGCAGGTCTACGGGTGACAAATGTCATACCATTTTCGACGTCTTTAGATCGTCGTGTTTTATACTAGTCAAATCAAGCATGGTTATAACCTCATCACATTTTACCTTAATTAAACAAATTGGTTTTAAAGGTAATTAGTACTTCAGTAGTTATTTTATACAATACTACTGTCTATCTTCATTTTTCCATTACATTCATATAGTGATATTCTCACATCGAGAAATACAAACTACTTCCTAGTAACATGAACATTCAGTTAGAAGGGGGCCTATAATTCTAACTTTATGATTCCTTAGTTTATACATTAGGGTTATATATTGTAACGCCCGTAGATCCGGGCTAGTCAATTTAGAGACAAGAAGCATCAAAAATGACTTTTTGATGGAAGATTATTTAGAAGGAGTAATCTTAACTAAGTTGTAGTATATGTTACAAGGATTCCGTACATATAAAGAACGCCGAAATCCGAGTTATAACGAAGAAGTTATGACCTGTCGAAGTTTCGCGACAGAACCGGCACGACACATCGCGACGTAAATAGTGAATTTACGTTAGAGCGATATTTGGCCTTAGCGATCTAAATAAAAGTCGTAGAATACGTTAAACCAAGAGCGTGCATAAAAAGAACGTCTAAATCTGACTTCGTATGAGGAAGTTATGATTTTTCGAAGTTTCAGCATTAGCAGTATGCAGCCCGAAACTCGAGATTGAGGTCGAGCGATATTTAGCCAAAACTTTCTAAATGAGAATTGAAGATCTCATCAATAGTAGTCCAACGATAAAAATACAGACGAAAACGGAGTTCAGATGAAGGAGTTATGAATTTCGAACGGAGTTTTCCTGTCCCGGCCTACTAAAAATAATATATTAAAATTAAAGTCAAAATTAGCCAACGGAGTCTAAACGAGAGTTGTAGAGCATAATCTCACCTACGCGTGGATATAAAGAACGTCGAAAACGGAGTTCGTATGCGAAAGTTATGAATTTCTGAAGTTCGGGGCGCGAAACCCCAAAACTGACAGAGTTCACGACGTGAATACAGTGTTCACGACGTGAACTCAGTATTTATGACTTCTGGAGCCTGACAGACGCAAGTGGCGATGACGCACCTGATGACTATTGAATTCACGACGTGAGAACTTAAAATTCACGACGTGAGAGCTGAAAAATGACCCTATAAATAGAAATCGAGGGTCAGCCGATTTTGGTTGCTCTATCTCTTCTCTCCCACTCCCGATACCCTCTCTAAGCCCTATTTTAACCCCCCGAAGCCCCGATATCATCCCGAGACACGAAGAAAGTCCCGAAGCCCGAAGATCCCGAGAAGAAAAGAGTTTCCGAGCCGAAGCTCTGTCTGCGAGAAGCCCGGTGTGTGAAGATCTTCTAGTTTCACCGAAGAAATACTACTCTTAGAGTCGTAGTGCTGCCCGATCATCTTCTGATCAAGTGAGTGTATAGTCCCTTTCATAAACACGATTTTAATACAAGTATTGTTTGAATGTATTAAGTATATGTTTTGTGTGAGTGTATAGTCACTTTCTTCTATTACATAATTATGAAGTATTTGATATGAAATACGTGTTATGTGTACATATTGTTGTTTATATGTGAGAATGCATATTCACTTTCTTCTAACTCATAGATATGATTTATTCTCTATGAGATACGTGCTAGGTGTTATATATTGTTTGTCTATTTGAGATGGGCGTGGAAATTGATGTTTTATATAAGTGTTAAATGATTTAAACTGTGTAAGTATTTATATCTACGAAAATGTTGGGTAGAACATGGGTAGATGGGATAGTTGGTGTGTGATGGAAGATGGTATGAGTAAACCTTGGTGACTATGGAGTTAGCGCCTATTGTATAAACCTTGGTGACTATGGAGTTAGCGCCTACTGTTAAGTAAACCTTGGTGACTATGGAGTTAGCGCCTATTGTATAAACCTTGGTGACTATGGAGTTAGCGCCTACTGTTAAGTAAACCTTGGTGACTATGGAGTTAGCGCCTATTGTATAAACCTTGGTGACTATGGAGTTAGCGCCTATTGTTAAGTGAACCTTGGTGACTATGGAGTTAGCGCCTGATAGCTATGGATTTAGTACCTGATAGATAACCTTTGGCAGCAATGGACTTCGTGCCAATTCCTTAGGTAAATCCTTAGGAATGAATGAATGAAGATTGTTGGTTCTTAGGGTAAAACCTTAAGAAATAAAGAAGATAATGGGGATGGGTAATTGGGTTGATTGTTTATTGATTAAATATAATAATTATATTATTGTGGGTTGAAAACCCTATATGCTCACCAGGCTCCCAAGCCTGACCCACTCAGTTTTTTTTGTATTACAGGTTATGGCACGAGAGCATAAGTTGGCTGACATAACGAGAGATTTTGGATTATAGGCCAATAGTTATGAATAACTGTTGTAAGGTTTATTTTGTTCTGTTTATGCTTTTGGTCTGTATTGAACATGACATCCCAAGATTTTGTTATATAATGAAAATACATTTCTTTAAAGAAATGCTTTGATAAATTCTTATCATATTTTGTTTTGGGAACAAATTCCGCAACCGTTTTCTTTAAACGATTACTCTGATTTTAAAACAAAGCATAAACAAATCGGTCTTTTCTGGCCGAGAAATTGGGGATGTCACATATATTAATCAGATTCGACAGGCAGTAGGATGTGTGCTTTCCGCTTCATTTCCTGTTCCTTGTTTGGTTGTGGGCTTAGAGCAGATTCACACAGTCTACTATCTATTCGATCTTAGTTAAATATATAACCCGTATACATCAGGTAATCATAGGGAGTATCAGGTATGGGTCAGGTCATAGCATACAAATTCAGTATACCACTGTTAGTACAAAAACATACTTTTCGGATAGAACATTAAGTAGGTGAAACAAGAAACTTGTCTATAAAAGGTTTGATACGCATTATTAAACCAATATAACTTAAAGGACCTTAGGTGGTTAATTCTATAATACCTTAGTTTATACATCAGGGTTATATATAATTAATATCCGATAGGCAGTTGAATGTGTTTTTTCCGCCTCATTTCCTGTTCCTTGTTTGGTTGTGGACTTAGGGCAGATTCATACATTTAACTGTCCGTTCGATATTAGATTATATATAGCTAGTATAAACTAAGTGATTATAGAAGGAACTATTGTGGTTACCATTTTACTAAAGGAAATATATGATTTTCTTAAGGAATGTTTTCTTCAAATATAAAAGAACTATTACATTTAACTCCGTAAGTACCAAATGAATACGCCAGGGTTATATACAATGAAGATCTAACAAACAATGGGATGTATGACTTCCGCCTCATTTCCTGTTCCTTGTTTGGTTGTGGGCTTAGGGTAGATTCACACAATCGATTGTCTGTTTACTCTAAACTGTATATAACTTGTATCCATTTAGTACTCATAGAAGGAATTGTAGAGTCATTTTTACTTATCATTCATCACATAAGAAAATATAGGATTTTCTGGAGGAACAGGCAAACTTTTCTAAAGAACTTATAGTTTACTTTTCATAACTAAAATACTTATGAACTCACTAGCTTAAATGTTGATCTACTCTTTCAAAATAACTTGTATTCTCAGGAAACTAGTAGATAGGTACGCGCTCAAGGATTCAGAAGATGGAGCATAGTAGCTTCATGTCTTGTTTTGTTATTTACTTTGGAGTCAATCTTTTGTGAATCTAATACATTGTAAACACATTATTATTTATATAATGGTCGTTGTTACTTTGATTACTATGATGCATGTGTTGTGATACTGAACATGACGTCCTCCGCCCCCGAACGTATCCGTCGTTCTGGTTTGGGGGTGTGACAGATTGGTATCAGAGCATTGTTTATAGTGAACTAAGTATATCAACCTATAAAAGATATACAACTATAAATACAATGGGGCCGAAGTGCTCTAACTAAAAGTATATTTTTAAAAATATAACATTATCTTTATAAAAGTATACATACCTGCATACATATATACATACTAGAACAAGTATCACAGGAAGAACAGAACAAAAGTATTTAAAGGTTGGACATTGCGGTCAAACCTGGACAGTTATGTAATCATATCTGAGATCAATATAGCCTGATCAACTATATTTATTTGAGATATGACCAACATGTGTTTGGGAGTGATGTGGTGTTGCAACAGACTTAAAACTTACCTAACTCTATATACGAAGGTTTTCTAGATCAGAACATAAAGTTAAAATAGTATAGGAGTATTTTATGATACTATAAGATAACAACAAGTTTAAAACTTACCAAATTCATTACATTAAAATACTATAGGAGTATTTTAGGCACTATAAATAACTTAAGTGAAAATTTAAAAGACCCTTATGGTAGGTCTATAATTCCGGAGTGTATACTCCCAATGTTTTATATAATTGAGATTTTATAGACTTAGAATTTGTGATCTATGCTCTACTTCTTGTTCCTTGTTTGGTTGTGGTTTTAGAGTAAGATCACTTATTCGAAGGTGTATTTAATCTTAAATTATATACAACTTGTATATACTGCGCAATTATAGGAGGACCCAGTAAGGATCACCCCATAATGTTTCACTTATTCTCATAGATTCTTTAGACACTTCCATTCTCGCACGACAAACCTAGATAGATGTAACCACTCCATCATAGCAGTCAGCAGAGAAGTCAAGGGGGAACAAAAAGAGATTCATGAGGAGTTTTCCAAGGAGGGATCATCCGAAGAAAACAAAACGTCCTATGCGTCACACTAATAAACAAATAACCTTAATTGACTTAGTGAGCTAGTGAATACACTACTTACACTATGTGTTAGGATTATTTCTTTTTCGTGCAGCCAATAACAATTATTCAGTTCACATAAATTCATTCAAGGATAGCCACTTCTGATTCATAAAGTTTATTTTATATAGACTCCCATTATGAATTGTTTTTCAGAACCCTATGAAAGTCTGAACCAGATACACTCAGAACTAGGTTAGCTTAGTCGTTCAGCATTCGACTTATAACCACTGCTATAGACTTATCTCTGTTTCACTTTGTATTCATTTTAGCGAAAAGATGCCTCGCGGTAGACCTGTAAGGCGTGTAGTCAATAGCACGACACAGAATCCACCACCACAATACGACCTTGCTGCTTTCCAAGCAGCAGTAGCAGCCGCAGTAACAGCTGCTATAACTCACATCCGCGCAAGTGGTACTAGTGGATCTGGTAGCGGTACCCACCTAACTAACCCCGGAGTTACCCACGGACACCCACGGGAGTGTCCGTACAAGGACTTCATGAACTGCAAACCCAAATCCTTCAATGGAAATGGGGGAGTCATTGCTCTGATGCGATGGTTTGAGAAAACAGATTCCGTTTTCGAAATTTTTCTGTGCCCAGAAGGGAGCAAAGTGAAGTTTGTTGCCTACACTTTCTCCGACAGAGCCCTAACATGGTGGAATGGCCATGTTAAGTCACTGACCCTATCAGTGGCTAACTCTATAGGTTGGGAGAACCTAAAAGAGATGATGTTGGATGAATACTGCCCAAGAGGCGAAGTTTAAAAGCTGGAGCAAGAGCTACGGGAACATACCATGGTCGGCTCAGACATAGTGGCCTACACTGATAGGTTTAGCGACCTGGCAGCGCTATGCCCCGGGATGGTTACCCCGGAGAGTAAGAAGATAGAAAGGTACATCTGGGGCTTAACTACCCCGATTCAGGGGGGTGTACTGTCTTTTAACCCAACTACCTTCGATAGCGCCAAACGCCTGGCCCAGCGACTCATTGAACATGGATTCCGCCATCGCGTGGTGGTCCCCGTTCTCGAGCCATCAAGGGGGGGGGGGGACAAAAAATGTAACACCTGGTTTGAATTGGAAAGGATTTTAGCATGGACTCGGCGAGTTGGGAGCTCAACTCGTCGAGTAGGGTCGTATTTCAGGGGCACGAATCGGAAGTGACTCGGCGAGTTAGAAGGGTGACTCGACGAGTCAGGGCTGTTTAATGAAAAACCCTAATTTTGGGGTTTGCCCCTATATAAGCCTCATTAAACGCTCTTGTAGCCTCCCTTAGCATCATAAGAGACTGTGTACGGCCGCAAACTCCCTGGTGTGTGAAGTGTGTGCATTTGAGAGCTTGACTTTGGGAATTTGGGAAGGAATCCAAGCTTGGAGAAGAAGAATCAAGGGGAAAAACACTGGATCTAGCATCTAGTTCGTCTTGGGCATCAATTGAGGTATGAATCTGTTACCTTAAGCCTATATTCTATTTGGGAGTTCATGACCCAACTTTGAGGAAATGGAAGCAAGCCTAGATCTGGACCTATCACAAGGGTATGGTTCCAGATCTGAACCTCACTAGGTCCCAAATATCATAAAGTTGCATGCTTTATAAGCTTATTCCCTCCCCATGAATGAAAACCTTGTTGGAGGATTAGTTTTGGTGTTTACGGTTATGAAAGGCCCTGCATGCACGTAAAGTTTGTAACTTCACGTGAAATCTATAATAGGAGATGATGGATCTAAAGTTTGGGACCTTAAGTCCCACTAAAAATGACCATAATCATGATGAACTTTGAGGAACTCGACGAGTCGTGCAAGTGACTCGGCGAGTCGAGAGGGTTTTCTCGTTTACGACCAAGGGTTTACGGCCAAGGGTGTTCAGCCAAGGGTTTACGGTCAAAGGCGTACGGTTGGTGGTTTACGTTCGTAAACACCAAGGAACTCGACGAGTCCCTCGGGTGACTCGGCAAGTCGACGAGTTAAGCAGGGAACCCGACGAGTGAATGATTGTACTCAACGAGTCAAGGTCAATATGGACTGTTGACCTTGACTATAGACTTTGACTTTGACCAGGGTTGACCCTGGGGGTATTTATAGGACTATGCTGAGATATTACTCATTGATTATAGGCAGTTGGGAAGAGCATCATAAGGCATACCTGAATTCAGTTGTCGATTTAGCTTTGTGAGGTGAGTCTTCTCACCATACCAATGCGTCTAAGGCACCAAAGCCGGCCCATTTTATGATAGTTAGTATACTTGCTATGTAGAGGTGTGTGATATGTATGTATGCGTGATATGTTGTAGAGATAGCCTTTGTGGCTAATGGTAGAGACAGCCTTATGGCTGATGGTAGAGATAGCCTTGTGGCTAATGGTAGAGAAAGCCTTTATGGCTAATGGTAGAGATAGCCTTGTGGCTAATGGTAGAGATAGCCTTTGTGGCTAACAGTAGAGATAGCTTGTATAGCTAATTGATATGTGCTAATGGTAGAGAGAGCTTTTATAGCTATTTGATATGTGATATGTGGTAGAGTAGCTTTTATAGCTGATTGATATGTGATAACGGTAGAGATAGCTTTTTACAGCTAATATGATAGGTGTTATGTGGATTGTGTGTGGGGTATGCTCTGGGGGACTCATTAAGCTTTGTGCTTACGGTTTACAGTTTTGGTTTCAGGTTGCATCGATTTGGAAATGAAGGGCTCGGATTGATCGCAGTGCACACACCTATGATTTCCGCAATGAATGGTTTTGGGACAAACTATGATAATTATTTTACTTAATGATGATTTGGAATGTTTGAAATAAATGGTATCAATGTTTTAGCTATATTAAAAATGAAATTTTTACCTCTGATTTTTGGGTCGTTACAAGTTGGTATCAGAGCCTTGGTTTGATGGATTTGGACATACTTTCGGGTGAGTCTGAACTCAAACTGAGGATCTGTAAAGTTTTCAAAAGAAAAATGTTTTAAGTAAAGAATTTCTAAAACAAGAAAGGGTGTGGTGCATGCAATCAGCCGAGCTCAAGTAAGTTTCCCCAGAATACCCACATTTGTTATTTGTTATGATCTGATTTATGAATCTGAGAATCGCATGCTAGTTAGGGCTAGGGGAGATGCCTTTATATGCTGTATGAGCTAGTAGACTTGCATGCTAGTGCTGAGTAGTCAGCAATAGATTGGCCTGATCTGTGATGCTTGTAGCCTTGGGAATATTTGATGCCATGCTAGAATGAGAATGATTATTGGTAGTAGCAACTGCTACGTGTATGCTTTTAAAATTGTACACGGTTAGAATCTTATAGCCTTAGAATAATAGATTTGGCCTTATTTACTGTTCCTTGTTTGGTTGTGGTCCTAGGCTAGAGTATATTATTCGACAGTCTATTGGATCTTATTCTGTGTATAATTTGCATGCATAAGGCAGCTGACAATGAGGATTGATGGACGTGGATAGCGCGAGCTGCGATATGCGGACTGAATGTTTTATGGTAGTTCTTTGGGTAGGAGTGCAACTGCACGAATGCTGCTTCCTTTGTGCTTTGTGGAACTCTTAAGTGATGGGAGTCAGCTACTAAGTGGATGTGACGATATCCAGGAGGTAGATGGCTGGCATCATGGGGAGTTCTTCAGCAGCTGATGGCAGGGCGAGGTTGGGAACCTAGGAAAGCCTAGGATGTGCTCCAGTGAGTTAGTGGGGCGGTTCGGTGAGGTTAGGGAGCCTAGGGGGAGCCTAGGAGGTGCCTCGGTACATATTGTGTTGTGGTATAGAAGATATTCGGTGCATCAAGGGGGTAGGTGACTTAGAGGATTCGGGAGGATTGCTGAGGAAAGTATGGATAGGTGTGGAAGGTAGTATGGGCCCGTACTACTGAAAGCACAGGATCCATACTCGAATCAGTGAGAGTCTAGGAGAATCTAAGAAGCCTGGGAAAGAGAAATTTGATTATGATTGAACCGTGGGGATAGCTGCTGTGCAGACTGTGGATGAGCACACAAGGAGAAGGACCAGGGCTTGGTCCCGGCTCCGGTGGTGAGCCAGATAGCGAAAGGACTGTCAGGATTTTGAGTTCGCCTAAGATCAGGCGGCAAGGATTGTGCGATCTAGTGCACATTCGGGATTGGAGACCAAGTCTCAGGGATAGCTTGTAGTCGGTTTAGAGCAGATATTGCTCTAGTTATTGCAGTGTAGTCGTGGCAATTGAGCCAGTGAGTGGGTCAGGGTGCGAGACCCTGGATGATATGGAATCCAGGGCCCGAGGGAGGAAGATTGATTAGGAGTACCTCGAGCAGAGAGGTTCAGGCCATGTGAAGTTAGTGGAGGATCTCGGGAAGAGATCCAGAAGCTTTGATCAGCTTTTGAGAGGCCAATGGGGCCGAATTCAGTGCAACGCTTGCAGAAACTGCACGATAGAGTTTCGCCCCAAGGGTTGGATTGACATTAGGATCGGAATAAAATATTACATCATGTTCTCAGGATGGTCAGGAGTAACTCAGGAGGAGGTGGTCAGGATTCCTCCAGATGTTTGCGGATAAACTATCTTCGGCCATTCCCGGTGTATATCGAGAATTTGCATTGCTTTGGGATGGTGATAAGTTGGATCACAGTTCGGTTCTCTGCTATTCTCTGGGTTAGCAAGGGTTGTCAGATGTTAGTCAGCATGCCGAGGAATTTTGAGGAATCTTCAGACGAACATATCTCGTGGAGCGGGTCCCGCATACGTCGTGAGTGCTCCGAGTCGTTGTCGGAATTTGTTCGGTGATCTGGATTGCTACGGGTGTAGCAACTTTGGCCACGTCAGCAGGGACTGCCCATAGGGGGCAAGACTGTCATATTGTCATTGTGGGCAGGTGGGTGACAAGGAGGTCGACTACCTGGCGATCAGAGAGGAGCGGTGACTGTATCCACTCCGGCTATTTTGAGGGTCACCAATGGATGTGAGGGTAGAGCAGGAGCCCAGCAGAGAGGGGCCCCACTTTGCAGGATCGGACAGGAGAGATCGGAATTTTGACAGGCAAGGGTGCGAGGTATATACCGTTTTGCCTCCTAACCAGCGTGAGTAGGCGTATCGTTGATTGTTATCTCTGGTTGTGGTTGAGTTATATGTACATTCAAGAAGAGTTAAATGCCATCTACATGCCATGATTTTGGGTGGAATAGTACGAGGTCGTCTTCTTGTATATCGCGGATTGTCCAGTGTTTGATTATCATTTTGGGAATGGTCGGGTTTGGTTCAAGTGTCGATACGAGGGAATTATGTCTAGGTTCCAGTAACCTTAGCTATTATGTTTGGAAAGGCTTTCGGGGTTGTCAAAGGAAGAGAGAGTTGATGCTGAAGTTTTGATTGGAGCATCCAACATTTGGACTTTCGAGATCTGAGTGTGATATCAGTTTGGGCAGCTAGAGTCATTGGCATTGTTGGGATTCAAGAAGTGTTAGCTGGTTTTCGAGAGTCGTGATGTTTGGGAAGAGTTATTCATGGTGTTCAAACTTTGCTAAGCACCGACCGTCAACAGATTGATCATTGGAACGAGAAAGGGTTTGGGAATCCTTCAATTCTCATATACTGAGCGGACTTAGTTGAATCTAAGTGGGGGAGAACCATTCAGATACCCAGGTGGAAGCGAGTGTGAGACGAGGATGCGTTTCACACCCCCTTTAGGGAAGGAAAGGCGGACTTAGGGGCCGATTGAATATAGGATATTGTGGGATGGGGGTTCGGGAAACTCCCCAACAATTGGATCGCGTCCTCTTGACGTCAAGTATCAGGTTTCAGGGGAGGGAACCAGGTTGGGTCCCAGTCAGTATTTGAGTTCGGTTGGGAGGACAGCCCGCATGGGTGCTCAATGTTGAGATATGTTCAGATTGATAGATGAGCGATAGGGTCATAGGCAGCGATCGTGAGGGTGAAAGTGTTGTGAGACTACGGGGGAGCCGTAGCATTCACTAGCAGTCGGATAGTGTGGAAAATGTTGTAAGACTACGGGGGAGCCGTAGCATTCACTAGCAGTAGAGAGTGTTGTAAGACTACGGGGGAGGCGTAGCATTCACTAGCGGTAGAGAGTGTTGTAAGACTGCGGGGGTGTCGTAGCGTTCACAGATTCTTTCAGGTGGATTGGACTAGGGTAGGCTAGTTCGCAGGGTTGTGGGGGAACCACTGCTTAGTTAGGATCAGGACTGCTTAGTTAGGATCAGGACCAGAGGTGATTGACCGACCAGTTATTCGGGGGCGAGCCGGGTGGTTATGGGAACTCCAGATTGGAACCGGTGGAGACTGTTGAGCTAAGGGTTGGATCTTGTGATACAAGATCTTGTGGTCAAGTAGTGCATGTTTCTGTAGGGTTGCGGCTAGGTAGCCCTGTTATAGGATCTCATAAGAACCTGGTGGTTGGACCTGGTGCAAGACTGGAAGTCTCAGGGAATCGGCTAAGGGTATTTATTAACCGGTCGAGTAAAGGATGACGGGAAGTCATGGGGCATTATGCAAATGCCGATTCGAGGAACTCTTGATAGGAGCGGAGTAACAATTCGGATTTGGACAGGAACCCAAATCGGAATTCGTGCCGGATTTTGTTTCAGTGAGATGGGATACGGGGCATCTATATGACAAGGGCATCGAGGGCAGAATTCCAGGTTGGTGAACGGGTTGGTTTGATGGTGGTTTAAACCATTGTGATGTGTCTCGGGTGGCTCTATTTGTAATAAATCCACAACGTGTCGGAATCAGGAAACGGTAGGTCGAAGGAGACCGGGTATGATGTAAGACTACAACTATTCTGGTAGTATCCGCCTTTTGCGTCGGATTCAGTGGCGGCAGGTTGTCAGCCTATCACGATCGGATGGATCAGTCGGATGGAAGGTGATAGGGCAGTTATGGTTAGACGAGGTATCCTTCGAAGGTCGCAGGGGACTGCTGAGTGTGGTTTGGCTCAGCAATCGGGTAGGTGTACGGTGTTCCGGACAGTTGGTAGACAGGTTGGGGCCAGAGGGGGGTCCCCGAATGTTCTTCAGGAAAGTAGTCATATGGCAGCAAGAGGAGTAGGAGCAACTTCAGGGATTTGGGGTCTGTGTGAGGATTTTCTTGTTATTCGTTAGCCGCAGTTGATCGGTGACTTTGTTCATTAGGAAGCCTCAAGGTATTGCGATTGGGAAGTATTCTATTTAGACTGGTTTTCATGTGGAACCAGTTCGATGATGATTCGATGTGGGCAGTCTGTCAGGGAGACAGACCATCTCGAAACTTCAGATTTCAGATGGAGCAGGTGTGATCAGGTTGCAAGGAATTCATTCATTTTCGGAGTTCGCGTTGCTGAAGGTGTCGCCCTGGAAAGGGATCATCAGGCTTCGGAAGAGGGGAAAGTTGGGGCCTCAGTATATAGACCCGTTCAGGATCACGGCCCAGGTGGGCAATGTAGCATATCGCTTGAATCTGCCAGATGAGCTTAGCCAGCTTCACAACATGTTCCATGTGTCGCAACTTCGGAAGTGTGTCACAGACGAGGTTGCGGTTGTCTCATTGGGTGATATCCAGGTGGATGAGAGATTGAACTACATCGAGAAGCCCGTTGCCATCTTGGATAGGAAGACGAAGGCTCTTCGGAAAAAGGAAGTAAGACTGGTGAAAGTGCAATGGCAACATCGGAAGGGCTCCGAATGGACTTGGGAACCGGAAGAGGAGATGCAAGATCATTACCCCAATTTGTTCGAGTCAGCAGACTTCGAGGGCAAAGTCTAGTTCAAGTGGGGGAGACTTATAACACCTGGTTTGAATTGGAAAGGATTTGAGCATGGACTCGGCGAGTTGGGAGCTCAACTCGTCGAGTAGGGTCATATTTCAGGGGCACGAATCGGAAGTGACTCGGCGAGTCAGAAGGGTGACTCGACGAGTCAGGGCTGTTTAATGAAAAACCCTAATTTTGGGGTTTGCCCCTATATAAGCCTCATTAAACACTCTTGTAGCCTCCCTTAGCATCATAAGAGACTGTGTACGACCGCAAACTCCCTGGTGTGTGAAGTATGTGCATTTGAGAGCTTGACTTTGGGAATTTGGGAAGGAATCCAAGCTTGGAGAAGAACAATCAAGGGGAAACATTGGATCTAGCATCTAGTTCGTCTTGGGCATCACATTGAGGTATGAATCTGTTACCTTAAGCCTATATTCTAATTGGGAGTTCGTGACCCAACTTTGAGGAAATGGAAGCAAGCCTAGATCTGGACCTATCACAAGGGTATGGTTCCAGATCTGAACCTCACTAGGTCCCAAATATCATAAAGTTGCATGCTTTATAAGCTTATTCCCTCCCCATGAATGAAAACCTTGTTGGAGGATTAGTTTTGGTGTTTACGGTTATGAAAGGCCCTGCATGCACGTAAAGTTTGTAACTTTACGTGAAATCTATAATAGGAGATGATGGATCTAAAGTTTGGGACCTTAAGTCCCACTAAAAAGGACCATAATCATGATGAACTTTGAGGAATTCGACGAGTCGTGCAAGTGACTCGGCAAGTCGAGAGGGTTTTCTCGTTTACGGCCAAAGGTTTATGGCCAAGGGTGTACGACCAAGGGTGTACGGCCAAAGGTGTTCGGCCAAGGGTTTACGGTCAAAGGTGTACGGTTTGTGGTTTACGGCCGTAAACACCAAGGAACTCGACGAGTCCCTCGGGTGACTCGGCAAGTCGACGAGTTAAGCAGGGAACCCGACGAGTGAATGATTGTACTCGACGAGTCAAGGTCAATATGGACTATTGACCTTGACTATAGACCTTGACTTTGACTAGGGTTGACCCTGGGGGTATTTATGGGACTATGCTGAGATATTACTCATTGATTATAGGCAGTTGGGAAGAGCAGCATAGGGCATACCTGAATTTAGTTGTCGATTCAGCTTTGTGAGGCGAGTCTTCTCACCATACCAATGGGTCTAAGGCACCAAGGCCGGCCCATTTTATGATAGTTAGTATACTTGCTATGTAGAGGTGTGTGATATGTATGTATGCGTGATATGCTGTAGAGATAGCCTTTGTGGCTAATGGTAGAGACAGCCTTATGGCTGATGGTAGAGATAGCCTTGTGGCTAATGGTAGAGATAGCCTTTGTGGCTAACAGTAGAGATAGCTTGTATAGCTAATTGATATGTGCTAATGGTAGAGAGAGCTTTTATAGCTATTTGATTTGTGATATGTGGTAGAGTAGCTTTTATAGCCGATTGATATGTGATAACGGTAGAGATAGCTTTTTACAGCTAATACGATAGGTGTTATGTGGATTGTGTGTGGGGTATGCTCTGGGGGCTCATTATGCTTTGTGCTTGCGGTTTACAGTTTTGGTTTCAGGTTGCATCGATTAGGAAATGAAGGGCTCGGATTGATCGCAGTGCACACACCTATGATTTCCACAATGAATGGTTTTCGGGACGAACTGTGATAATTATTTTACTTAATGATGATTTGGAATGTTTGAAATAAATGTTATCAATGTTTTAGCTATATTAAAAATGAAATTTTTACCTCTAATTTTTGGTTCGTTACAATAAACGAAAGTCGGGGAACAAGAGGAAGGAGCGAACGACACAAGAACCCCACAGGAGCAACAAGTGGTTACTGTACACGCCGCCACAACACCTGCCACTCAAGCGTCAGTCAGTCGATATGTTGGAACTCTCCCTAAGTGTGGTAAGTGTAACTACCACCACACTGGAGTATGCCGGGAAATGCAGTGCATGAATTGCCGCAGGAAGGGGCACACTGCTCGTTTCTGTAGGGCGCCGACACAACCAATCTCCCAAGTCCCCGGAGTAGATTTAAACCAGACCTGCTATGGCTGTGGTGAGACTGGGCACTACAAGAGGGACTGCCCGATAACGAAGAACTCTGGCGCGGATGGACGAATTCTGATGATCACCACAGGAGAAGCTACCCCAGAACCACCAGCGAACAGCGGTACGTCTTCTAAATAAAAATTTCTTTAAAATTTAAGTTTATATTAATATTAATATTAAAACTTGGGGAAAATTTAAAAGTAATTATAAAATATTAATGCGTCCGAAACGAGTTACACCATTCACAAGAGCACTAAAGATCCGTACAGGTGAGCTATGATGGCTTAGTATGTACATCAGATTTGTGCATAACTAAGATTTTGCAGACTAAGAGTGAGTGATTCCGCCTTACTTCCTGTTCCTTGTTTGGTTGTGGATTTAGGGCAGAGTCACTCAGTCGACCGTCTTATTCATCTTAATTATATACAAATTGTATATGCCAGGCTATCATAGAGGTACCGAGGAGGATCATAATATAGAGTATCGACACTAGTTATCAAAGCACTTTCACTGTTAGTACTCGCTTATCGCGGTACGATAAGTGGCAGCGGTAATATCAAGGAGAAAACTGAAAGCACTAGAAATCCTACACATAATACATTGTCGAGCACACTCAAGATACACCATCGTATAACAAACGTTTCTTTCAAATCGGCCTAACATTTGTTTCTATAAAGAGTCCGTCGTCATCAGTCCTCATGGATTGGCGTGGTCCTCACCATACCAAGTTCATGTGTTTAAAAAATCCATCGCCTTAACCGGCAGATTAACGAAACCCTCGTCACTCGTAACGACAACCTGACCCAGACCCCACAATTGTCTCTTGTCATCTAAACCCTGAAGTACTCATGCGAGGAGTACCTTGACCTCCGAAACCTTTCCGATGTATATTCCACAAACCTTCCCGAACTACCACTCGTCCAACAGATCAAGTTCAAGCACAGAGGCTAAGGACGAATACGGTTAACCTATCACCATCGAGGGTATACGCAAGGGTGGTATATAATTATGATTATGTTGATTTAGTATGTGTGCTTTCGACCTATCTCCTGTTCCTTGTTTGGTTGTGGACCTGGGGCAGAGTCGCACATCCGACTGTCTTACTAATCTTAATTATATACGACTTGTATACACGAGGTGCTGATAGATGGACCAGGTATGAATCCTATCATGCACTTCAGGGCAAAGTCGCCCAGATCTACGAGTGGATATTCTACCAATCAGAGGAACACGACCCCATGAGTCCTGCTAAGAAAGCCAATTTCGAGACGAAATTCTCTCTAACGGGGGGATGATGTGACAACCCGAAAATTTTATCCTTATAAAATTCAGACTTGTTTCTATTACCTTTATGCTGTGTTAAGGGTTCGTTTAAGAGTTTCTAAGCCTAGTACACTCAAGGATTGGGTGTTAGGAAGTGTTGGCTTGAGATAATTGAGTTGCAATCGATCCGGAAACACCCTCACAAGTAGTTCACGACAGCAAACTAGGTTCACGACCGTGAACCCATCTTGGGCCGTGAACTCATGCTATATACATGAGTTTTAGCCATTTTTCCTTCACTTCTACTTCTCTTGGCCGCAATCCTTCAAATCTCTCGCAAGTATCATCCACAAGAACTTCATCTTTCACTCTTTTTCATCCATTTTGTTACCATCTTCTTGGAATACATCAAAGAGCCTTCAAACACTCACCAAACAATAAGATCTTCAAGTGTTATTCACCATTTCTGTGCCGTGAACCCTCCCAAAGCCATGAACCACTCATCATTTGGGCCGTGAACCTCAAGTGGGCCGTGAACCACTCATCATTTGGGCCGTGAACACCTTAAGCACCAGCCGTGAACACCCTTTCAGCCTCCTAACTTTCTTCTAGCACTCTTTTGGACTCATTTGTGCCTCGGAACTTCATTCGTGGAACTTATCATCCTTATTCGAATCTTCAATTGAATCACCCACATAAGGTGAGTTCATACCCCTATAATCTATCTTTTAAATGTTTTTAAATGCTTTTAAGGAGGGGAATACAAGTTGAACACAATAATAATTATGTTAATATTTACCTGTGATAACCATCACATTAAAGGATTTCTTATGCTTTTGTAAGTGATTAAATCAATTCAAAAACTATTTTAAAAATATGCTAGATTGTTGTTTATAACACTCCGCTTTTAAAGTACATGCATAACTCAGTAGATAATTAAGTCTTTTCTACAAATCAGGGACAATCCAAACAAACATACTAGTAAACTATAATAGACATAGTTTAGGGATTCAGTCCATACTATAACTAGAACAGGAAGGAACATATACATACTATAATAGGTACAAGATAACGATAATGTGAAACCACTATTTCATGGCATAGCAATATACTTGTTGTGCCATGTTTTGTAACCAGAGTCTCCTGGAGGGAGAGCGTGAGTTTGTGTATAGATCTATACGAGATTGACCATCCTACACCTTGCTGCTAGCTATAGTGGGACCTGCAGGTCTAGGGTGATAAATGTCATACCATTTTCGACGTCTTTAGATCGTCGTGTTTTATACTAGTCAAATCAAGCATGGTTATAACCTCATCACATTTTACCTTAATTAAACAAATTGGTTTTAAAGTTAATTAGTACTTCAGTAGTTATTTTATACAATACTACTGTCTATCTTCATTTTTCCATTACATTCATATAGTGATATTCTGACATCGAGAAATGCAAACTACTTCCTAGTAACATGAACATTCAGTTAGAAGGGGGCCAATAATGCTAACTTTATGATTCCTTAGTTTATACATTAGGGTTATATATTAATCAGATCCGACAGGCAGTAGGATATGTGCTTCCGGCTTCATTTCCTGTTCCTTGTTTGGTTGTGGGCTTAGAGCAGATTCACACAGTCTACTATCTATTCGATCTTAGTTAAATATATAACCCGTATACACCAAGTAATCATAGGGAGTATCAGGTATGGGTCATGTCATAGCATACAAATTCAGTATACCACTGTTAGTACAAAAACATACTTTTGGATAGAACATTATGTAGGTGAAACTAGAAACTTATCTATAAAAGGTTTGATACGCATTATTAAACCAATATAACTTAAAGGACCTTAGGTGGTTAATTCTATAATACCTTAATTTATACGTTAGGGTTATATATAATTAATATCCAATAGGCAGTTGAATGTGTGTTTTCCGCCTCATTTCCTATTCCTTGTTTGATTGTGGACTTAGGGCAGATTCATACATTTAACTATTCGTTCGATATTAGATTATATATAGCTAGTACAAACTAAGTGATTATAGAAGGAACTATTGTGGTTACCATTTTACTAAAGGAAATATATGATTTTCTTAAGGAATGTTTTCTTCAAATATAAAAGAACTATTACATTTAACTCCGTAATTACCAAATGAATACGTCAGGGTTATATACAATGAAGATCTAACAAACAATGGGATGTGTGACTTCAGCCTCATTTCCTGTTCCTTGTTTGGTTGTGGGCTTAGGGCAGATTCACACAATCGATTGTCTGTTTACTCTAAACTGTATATAACTTGTATCCGTTTAGTACTCATAGAAGTAATTGTAGAGTCAATTTTACTTATCATTCATCATATTAGAAAATATATGATTTTCTGGAGGAACAGACGAACTTTTCTAAAGAACTTATAGTTTACTTTTCATAACAAAAATACTTATAAACTCACCAGCTTAAATGCTGATCTACTCTTTCAAAATAACTTGTATTCTCAGGAAACTAGTAGACATGTACGCGCTCAATGATTCAGAAGATGGAGCATAGTAGCTTCATGTCTTGTTTTGTTATTTACTTTGGAGTCAATCTTTTGTGAATCTAATACATTGTAAACACTTTATTATTTATACAATGGTCATTGTTACTTTGATTACTATGATGAATGTGTTGTGATACTGAACATGACGTCCTCCGCCCCCGAACGTTTCCGCCGTTCCGGTTTGGGGGTGTGACAGAGTGGATGCAGGGAAAAAAGGTAGGTGGAAAATAATTGGGGTTGAAGAACGTAAGTATGAGTATTACGATATAATAGGTAATTGTTAGAGAATTAAATATTTTACCATAATTAAAATCAACTAAAGTTACCTGTATACCCTTATCAAATGATTGGTGAAGAATCAGTTACACACTCACACATAATTATGGTTTATATATGAACCTAACTCTTTCTTTTTCTCTTTCTCTTTTTCTCTTTCTCTCTCTCTCTCTCTCTCTCTATATATATATATATATATATATATATATATATATATATATATATATATATATATATAACATCGAAAAGGACATTATTGAATACACCATAGTCTAACATGTTTTAATTATTGTATGACAGATTATAAAAGTCTTTAAATACGTTAGAAAAGACAAATTGACTTTCTAACTAAAATTCTAAAAAGAGTGAAATTGTAGATAAGGATGTATTTTGAAAATACACTAAAATATTATTTAAAAATTATTGAAAATTAAGATTTTCGTAATAGTCTTTTTATTTATACTTTAGTTTATCATCAAAACTAGGTGTAAGACCTATATATTACATGAGTTAATTAAAAAAATTAAATATGAATGTCTAAATATTTAAGATCTTTGGATTTATAAAAAAAATAAGAAAAATAATGAATTATTAAAATTGATTTTTTTTATCTTTTAAATTTAAATAAATAAAAAAATAAACTAATGAGTTTTAATTTGAGAATTTTGAAATAATAAGGTAAGTCCATTAATGAAATTGATATTCAATTATTACTACATTTATTTTAAATATTAAGTATTATGTGTAATTTATTAAAATAAGAAAACCTATAAAATGACATGTAGAAAAAAAATTAATTCAAAATAACCACAAAATAACATTTGATAAATTGAATAAGAGTATGACATGTGGTCATCTCATTGCCGCTTTCTATCACTTAATTTTGACACCACCAATACAGCCCCTATAAAAATAAAAAAAAAATATTCAACCCAATAACTTAAATATAATACTCGGTTAACATATACTACCATTTAAAGATAGTGTATTATATAACATCACCTGCAGTCATGTAAGGTCAGACAAATAAATCAAAATATAATAATTTATATTTGAAGACATGAAGAACAACATGGACCAAAATCAACTTGTGTACCTCTTTACTCAGGATCTGTTGAAATACCACTAACCAACTCCATCAAGATAATAAACAATGTAGGACTTAAATGGGTTTACAAGATATTTACAAACGCTATGTGTTGGCATGTGACTGAACCAAAACCATGAAGCATGCAATTATAGTTTAACACGATACTTACAATAGTTATGCTCTTTCTATTAAAAAAATATGATCAAGATTTGCAATCTAGGGACCTTCAGGTGTTATTTCACTACAATATAGATGTATCATTGAGCAAAAACGTGTTGGCCTTTATTATGAAACATATCAGAAGTATAAACATAAAACTTGTGCTAAACTTAAAGAGGAAAACAAACTTCTGAATTTGACACATAATTTCAAAAAATACATGTTGTCTATATGGCTTCTTGACACAAAAAAAAAAAAAAAAAAAAAAACAGAGATATGATTCTAACCTGCTGGTAGGTGGTTTACCGGCGTACCAAGGCTACAAAACATAACTACTTGAGTATGTATGTTATAAAAAACAGGAGTATACAGTACGAAAATATTCTTACCAATGCATTTGATATGAAGCATGTTCCATCCTTGTTAAAGCTACCACCTTTTTTCACAGTGAAGGATTTCAAATTCACCACTAAGGGCTCCCTATATCATTTGACATATAATATGTTTCAAGTTTCCTATTTAAACGGATTACATACAAAAAGGAAAAGGGAAAATAGGAGGTTAGCCAACATCCATTGAGGACGAAAATGATTCAGGAAACTGAGAGAGAGAGAGAGAGAGAGAGAGAGAGAGAGAGTGACAAATCGTGGTGGCTTCTTATCGTCAGAAAAGTGTTGCGAGAGCACACAATAGGTGGCGACGGCCAGCATGTACCGCGGGTGGTGCGAGGTTGGAGAGTGGGTGGTGTTTCTCTACCGATGGTGGTGAGGACGGTGAGTTGGGTGGATGAGGTGCGATGTCGGCTCTTCAAATTAGGGTTTTTGCTATTTGTTTGAGGGAAAATGTGAGTGTAGAGGGACGACTATTGTTTACTTTTTTGAATCAATTTTTGAAACGTCAATCTTTAATGCAGTTAATTTGTGAAACGTAAATGTGATAGGAGTATTAAAAGGTAAGCATTACTTGATTGTATATTATGTAGTAGGTGTAGTACCTCTTAAATTTCAAGAAATATGTAAAATGCTTTATATAATAGTAAAGATAATAATATAATAACTAGACTATAATATATATTAGACTATAATATAATAATTAGACTATAATATATATTAGACTAAAGTCTACTTAATAATATTCTTTTCGAAAATGTCATCTACATGGACCATTTTCGAAGCCATCTATAGGGATTATTTTCGAAAATAATATAATAATTTCAAAAATGTGATCATAAATGTTATATCGGAGAAGAATGGTTATTATGTAATATGAGTTTAAAATATCTTGGTTAACTGAGTGAATATCAAGAAATTTAAGTTATTTTTGTTTTTTTAACAATTTTTTCTTCAATAAATGCAACAAACTTGTGGGTACATAATTAGAATTGAAGTGTAGTAAAAGCAAGTGAGATTGATTTCATTGGGGTATCTAGCTAACAAAACAAGTGATCAAAACCATTACCATTAGTTTAAAAGGGGTGGTGCCATTTTTACCACACTTTTTTATGTCATGTAGGCGCCACTTTATACTTAACACACTACATACAACTTTTTCCATTTAGGAGTGGTGGTTTGCCACACCTTTTAAAGATTATAATTTAACATTTTTTTAAACATTTTTAAATGATATCCCTTTGATTGGTAGTTGGGAGATAAGGAATGAGTGTTTAACTCGGTAATAGGCTGTCAAGTTGAGGTTGTCGAGTACATGAAACGGTATATGCCGATGCCACTTAAGCTGTGACAAACTACTTGTCGAACGACTCCCTACAACCTTAGGGAGCAAACAAGATTTGAGATGAACGAGACTAAAGATATAGTCAAAGAGAAAGCTTTAGGGAGCAAACAAGATTTGAGATGAACGAGACTGAAGATATAGTCAAAGAGAAAATATTGGGTGGAGGTGAGTTAAGAATTCCTCAATGTATTTACTTTCCTAAAGCTAGAGAGAGTGGTGTCACTTTTGTCACCCTTTTGCCTGTCACATCAACGCCACGTCCTACTTGTCCCACCTCTTCAAAAGTTTGCCATTTAAGGGGGTAGTTTGCCACTTTTGCCACAAGATTTTTTTCTTTTATATAAAACTAAAAATAATTTATATAGAAACTAATATATAAGTTTATATAAAACTAAAATTTTCATTAAAATTAAAAAGACAAGTACATTTGAAATTAAAGAAAACATAACAAACTTGAAATTAAAAAAAAAATCAAAACACTTGAAATTAAAACATAGGAAACAATAAAAGAAGCTTAAAATTAAAATAACACACATGACAACTTCATTCGAAATGTTGATCCCATTTGTTGGACCTCCTCACAATTGCCAAAACTCTACAAATCGGAAAGGTTTGTTACTTTCTACACGAAAAGTTTGAAAAGCAGTGGCTAACAACATTCCATCATTTTCATCATTTACTAAATCACGCCTCATCATATGAAAATGCTATTGCGTTTGTTATTCTCTATTTGGTGAATAATTGATCTTTTACTTCGGTGGTGCCTTTAACCTACTTCGCGGTTGTATGGTTGAGTGATTTTACTCCAGAAAGAAGACCCATCTACGAAGTTGATGTGATTTGGATCTTGAATTAGATTGACCCATGCACCGGCCAAAATGATCTTTTCATCCTTGTTCTAAATGCAAGCCATTTTGAGAGATGAAGAAGGTTAGAAGATGGTGGAAAATAAAGAAGGCTGGGAGGGATGAATGGAGAATGTTTAAATTGTTGGTATAAATATTTATATTTTTACTAACTTTGGACATATATAAATATATACATATGTTATATATATAACTAACTCTAAGTGGGTTTGTGTTCTCCTCCACGAGGACTTCGAAACGATATATTATATGTCCAAAATGGAGTATATGTGAATGAGATATCGATACTCAAAGAAGGGTATTTGAGAATAAGTTTAGCAAAAAGTGATGAATGTGGGAATAAGTCCCACATTGGTAGAAAGACCAAACTCAACAAGGTTTATAAGCTTGAATGCATGAAAGACTTACAAGCTTGTGTCTATGGTTTTACTACAATTCCTACCCGCGTGCAGGGGGGATGCAAATCTTGGATTTCGTAGACCAAAAACACCAAACTTGTGCATGGGCGCGACCCGCGGACACGAATGCAGCTCCGAAAACTCGGGCACGCGCTACCCTTGGTTTTGCTAAACTTGACAGTGGATGCATGGAAGCATTCAGAATGTATGTGTCGCAACTATGTGTGCAACTGCTAAGGAACTATGGGAGTCTTTGGAAAGGAAGTATAAGACAGAATATGCTGGAACTAAGAAGCATGTTGTTTCTAAGTTCTTGGAATACAAAATGGTTGACTCAAAATCTGTTATGAGTCAAGTCCAAGACCTTCAGGTCATCATACATGATAACAATGCAGAAGGGATGAATCTTAATGAGTTATTCCAAGATGCATCAATGGTTGAAAAGCTTCCTCCTGGTTGGATAGACTTCAAAAGCTACCTTAAGCATAAGCGAAAGGAGATGTCTGTGGAGGAACTGGTGGTGCGTCTTTGGATTGAAGAAGACAATCGAATGGCCTTGAAGAAAGGCAGTAAAGTTGAATCCTCAAAGGTTCATATGGTGGAGGTTGGTCAAACTTCCAAGAGCAAAAGCAAGGGACCTCACAAAGGCAAAGCAAAGGGAAAAAACCTAGGCCCCAAGGCAGGAAATTTCAAGAAGAAGTTCAAGTGCTACAACTGTGGCCAACCGGGTCACAAGGCTTCGGAGTGCCCGCAACCTAAGAGGGAAAACCATCAAGCAAACATGGTGAATGACAACAAGGAGTTGGTGGCCATGATAACTGATCTCACAGCTATGGTTTCTGAAGTGAATCTCATGAATACAAATTCAAAGGAGTGGTGGATTGACACGGGGGCTACTCGTCATGTGTGTCATGACAAGAGTGTTTTCAACACCTACAAAGAAGTTGAAGATGGTGAAAAGCTCTACATGGGAAATGCAGCTACCGCGGATATCAAAGGTGTTGGTGATGTCATTCTAAAAATGACTTCGGGAAAAGAAGTGAAGCTTAGGGATGTTTTGTATGTTCCTGAACTTCGTAAGAATCTAGTGTCAGGTGGTTTGTTGAACCAATTTGGTTTTAAGATAGTGTTTGAGTCGGACAAGTTTGTTTTGTCCAAAAATGGTATGTTTGTGGGAAAAGGATATGCCTTGAATGACATGTTCAAATTGAATGTAATGGTGACAAACAAAATGAATAATGAAAGTTCTAGTTCTGCTTATTTGCTTGAGTGTTCAAATGTTTGGCATGGTCGCTTAGGACATGTAAATTACAATTCTATTAAGCGATTAATTAAACTAGAATACATACCAAAACTTAATATTGACTCAAATCACAACTGCCCCACATGTGTTGAAGCAAAACAAACTAGATTATCTTTCCAAACAATCAAAAGAAACATCAAACCTCTTGATTTAATTCACACTAATGTGTGTGATTTAAAGTCAATTCCTACTCAAGGTGGGAACAAATACTTCATTACATTCATCGATGATAGCACGAAATATTGCTACATATATTTACTTAAGAGTAAAGATGAAGCAATAGACAAGTTTGTCTTGTACAAAAATGAAGTTGAGAATCAACTCAACAAGAGAATTAAAGTAGTTAGAAGTGATAGGGGTGGAGAATATGTTTCTCCTTATGCTGAATTTTGTGCGAAAAATGGAATTCGTCATGAATTCACATCACCCTATTCACCTCAATCCAATGGAATTGCTGAAAGAAAGAACCGCACCTTGAAAGAAATGGTCAATGCCATGATAATAAGTTCGGGTGTAAACCAGTCAATGTGGGGGGAAGCTATTTTGTCGGCTAACTATCTTTTAAATAAGATACCTCGCAAAGAAAAGAATGAAACACCGTATGACCTTTGGATGGGAAGAAAGCCATCGTATAAGTACTTACGAGTGTGTGGGTGTCTACCTAAAGTTGTAGTACCACCGCCTAAGGTACAAAAGTTAGGACCTAAAACATTGGATTGTGTATTCATTGGATATGCACAAAGTAGTAGTGTTTATCGTTTCCTTGTGCATGATTATAAGAATCCAGAAATACACAAGAATACCATAATGGAATCAAGGAATGCTTCATTCTTTGAAGATGTGTTTCCTTGTTTGAACAAGGAAGTTGAAAGCCCATCTTTACCAAACAACGAAGCTGTTCGAGAAGAAGAACAAGCTCAATCCGAGGAAGAAGAGATAGAACTCAGAAGAAGTAAGAGGGCTAGAGTTGAAAAATCATTTGGTGATGATTTTTACACCTATGTGGTGGAAAGTGAACCTAAAACCTACCAAGAGGCGGTTAATTCTTCTGAGGGACCTCAATGGAAAGAAGCCATCAAAAATGAGGTAGAATCTATTATACAAAACCATACGTGGGAACTAGTGGATCTACCTCCAGGTAGCAAGCCACTGGGTTACCACTGGATTTTTAAAAGAAAGATGAAACCTGATGGCAGTATTGATAAATACAAGGCAAGACTAGTAATCAAAGATTATAGACAAAAGGAAGGTCTAGATTACTTTGATACGTATTCGCCAGTGACGCGAATAACATCCATTAGATTAGTTCTTGCCATTGCAGCTATTAGAAACCTGCAAGTTCATCAAATGGATGTGAAAACTGCTTTCCTAAATGGGGAGTTGGAAGAAGAAATTTATATGGAGCAACCTGAGGGTTTCATTGCCTCGGGACAGGAGAACAAGGTTTGTAAACTTGTTAAGTCTCTATATGGATTAAAACAAGCTCCAAAACAATGGCATCAAAAGTTTGATCAAGTCATGATGGAAAGTGGCTTTAGAATCAATGAGTGTGATAAGTGTATCTATGTGAAAAGCACCACTCATGGGTATGTCATCTTGTGTTTATATGTTGATGATATGCTTATCATTGGGAGTGATGACAAGATAATAAGATCTACCAAAGATATGATGAAATCCAGGTTCGACATGAAAGACATGGGTTTAGCGGATGTGATTCTTAGAGTCAAGATCACAAGAACCCAAAGTGGTTTGATTTTAAGTCAAACACACTATATGGATAAGATTCTTGAAAAAATTGCTAAGGGAGATACTAGCATAGCTAGAACTCCAATTGACACTAGTCAACATCTACGTAAAAATAGAGGTGAAGGTGTTAATCAAGTGGAATATTCAAGAATTATTGGCAGTCTGATGTATCTAATGAGTTGTATCAGACCTGACTTAGCATATGATGTGAGCAGACTAAGTAGATACACTAGTAAACCCAGTTATGAACACTGGAAGAATATTACTAGGTTTCTAAGGTATGTAAGATACACGCGAGAATATGGACTGCATTATGGCAGACATCCAACAGTTATCGAAGGATACACAGATGCAAATTGGATATCTGACATAAAAGATTCCAGGTCTACAAGTGGATATGTGTTTACACTTGGAGGTGCTGCTGTAGCATGGATCATCTAAGCAAACAGTTATATCTAGATCCACAATGGAATCTGAATTTACCGCCTTAGATATTTGTGCTGAAGAGGCGGAGTGGCTACGTCAATTTGTAGAGGACATTCCTGAATGGCCTAAGCCGGTAATGGCCATATGTATACATGGTGATAACCAATCGGCAATTGGTAGAGCTCAAAGGACAATGTATAATGGGGAATCAAGGCACATTATACGTAGACATAAAACGATACGACAACTAATCTCTACGGGGGTTATCACGGTTGACTGGGTAAAGTCAAAAGATAACATTGCGGATCCACTTACAAAAGGCTTGAGTAGAGATGTAGTTTATAAGTCATCAAGAGGAATGAGACTAAAGCCCATGAATGAATAAATTCATACGAAGGAAACATTACCCAGAAGACTGGAGATCCCAAGATTTGGGTTCAAAAGGAGAACCTAATTGTATGAGTGAGGCAGGTCACTGTGGGGGAGAGTTAACACTACTTCCTAGTCCATTCCTATACGTAGTGACAAAATTAGGCTAAACATATGGTTTTTAATGATTATTGGAATCACCTATGTGAGAGAGAAGTGGGGTCGCTTCGAAGGGAATTATAGGGGCACAATTCGTAAAGCTCTTGCAGAACCAGGTTAGTATTCATGACCAAAACGAACACGTCTATGAGGATATGGCCTTGTCAGGAAGAGTCCTGTGAGATTTACATTCTCGTCTACATAAATGGCAGCTTAGTTCAAAAACATCGAGATCTACTAACTGCTAGGAGATTAAGTGTAACATCTTAAGGGAGGGTTCAAAGGGTAATACCTACCTATCTTATGCAGGATTCAACTGTTGAAAATTTCGTTTGGAAATTGGATGTGCAGAGATCGATCTCCATTCATGTGGGGGATTGTTGGAAAATTTAGTATAAATATTTATATTTTTACTAACTTTGGACATATATAAATATATACATATGTTGTATATATAACTAACTCTAAGTGGGTTTGTGTTCTCCTCCACGAGGACTTCGAAACGATATATTATATGTCCAAAATGGAGTATATGTGAATGAGATATCAATACTCAAAGAAGGGTATTTGAGAATAAGTTTAGCAAAAAGGGATGAATGTGAGAATGAGTCCCACATTGGTAGAAAGACCAAACTCAACAAGATTTATAAGCTTGAATGCATGAAATGCTTACAAGCTTGTGTCTATGGTTTTACTACAATTCCTACCCGCGCGCTGGGGGGGTGCAAATCTTGGATTTCGTAGACCAAAAACACCGAACTTGTGCATGGGCGCGACCTGCGGACACGAATGCAGCTCCGAAAACGAGGGTAGTTTTTGCTAAACTTGACAGTTTTGGTCCCTATTTTGAATTTTGTAACGGATGCATTAATTACGAATGAAAATACTCTTCTTTCTCCTCCTTCTTTGTACTTCTGCTTCCGGCGACTCTTTCAGGCAAGTGAAATATCCGACAGTACACCACTGTTAAGGTTGTTGTACCCTGGGAACAGACGGCGAATCTGTTTAAGGGAATCGAGTCCAACTCGAGCCTCAGCCACCACGTTTGCTACTAATTTTTTCTTTACAGGAAACTTTCAAGAAGAAAAACGAAGTCCTTACACTAACATAAATGTGATGGAAAATAAAGAAGGTTGTTGATATTTATAGTAGTTGATGAATGATTTAAAATTTGAAATTTTGAAGAAACGGTTATATTTTAAAAATGGGGTATTTTTTTAAGTGGTAAAAAAAGAAAAAAAAAACAATTACACTTTCTCTCGCCGGTTGTCGAGTTAACCCTCCTAGCGAGTTGGGGGCACAGTGCTCGCCGAAGACACGTCGGCATTTGCCTAGCTGCACCGAGTCGACTTCATCTAACCTAAATACAAGGGGTTTGGGAGCTCTGACAAAGCTGAAAATGTTAGAGCTATTAAAAGAAACTCTGTCTAATTTTATTTGCTTGTATGAGACTCAAATGATTGCTGTTAAAGATATCCTTATTTATTTGAACTGGGATTATGATGAATTTGTATTTATCTTTATCAAAGCAAAGGGGAGATCAGTGAGTTGTTTTGTATTTGGAACCCTTCCTTGTTCCATATGGAAAGTGATAGAAAATAATTTTTTGATTGTTGTCTCTTGTTATTGACTTGGTGTTGAAAGAAAATATTATTATTATTTTACGCCTCCCGAAATAGGGTGGAAATGAATAATGTTCGGAAAGATTTGGTATCCACCCTAATTTGACTCTAATAGCACGTAACTTCTCATGGTGGATTTAAAAGAAGTTAGAATAAGTAACGAGGACCGTTTTTCTTTCTTTTTTGTGCGAGTAAAGCTCTAGCAAAGTTCAATAAATTCATTAGAGATGCAAATTTACATGAATATAATATGTGGGGATATACACATGGATGAGTCATGAGTGAAGATGGAAAAACTTAAATAAAATTAATATATTTTTGGCTCGTGGATCTTTAATAGATAAATGGCCTTCCAAACCAGTTCTAGCCCTTCCAAGATAAATCTCAAATCATCATTTAGTTGGTCCACTTGGTGCTTTTACCGATTTTGATCCTCCGCCTTTCCAATTTTACAACCATGGTTAATAATTGATCATACTAATCATACTATATTATAAATAAATCATTTTTCCTTTCACCATATTAATTTGAAACTCCCAAACTTTTTATATTTCCATATAATCTACTTAATTTATTAACTTAAATATATTGTTAGTTATAAACATTATCATAAATGAAAGACTTCTTAAATTATCAATATGATATATTAAATTTGTTGATTTCAATATCGTGTTAAATACATAACCTAAATTAATATATTAAATAAACTTAAAAATATAGTGTAAAAATTAAAACCTAAACCAAAATATCAAATAAAGTTTTAAAAATTCAACGTATATTTTTTAAAATAGTTAAAAAGAAAATATTAAATATGATAAATATAAAAATCTTAAATCTAAAAGTCGCATTAACTAAAAGATGTCCATAAACTATTTTTTATAATAACTAAAACTCAATTAAGTTTTTTTAAACTAATTTAAAATAACATAAAGTTATAAATTAAATTAAGTTACATTAAAAATAGTGGTTGATAATTTAAATAATCTAGGAAACATTTTTTTTTTCTTTTACCACATCATTTTGAAACTCCTAACTCTTCATATTCATAATATATTTAATTTATCAACTTAAATATGTTGTTAATTATAAACATTATCATAAATTGAAGACTTCTTGATTAATCAATATGGTATCCTAAATTTGTTCACTTCAATATAATGTTAAATGCATAACCTAAATTAATATATCAAACAGACTTAAAAATATAGTGTAAAGTTTAAAAACTAAAGTAATAAAAATCCAACATATGTTTTTTTAAAATAGTTGAAAGTTAATTACAAAATACGATAAATATAATAACTAAAATTCAATTAAGTTGTTTTTAAATTTATTTATAATAATAATAATAATAGTTGAAAATAACATGAAATTATAAAATAAATTATGTTACATTAAAAACAGTTGTTGATAATTTAAATAATATTCATGATGAAATTAAAACATCATAAAAAAATTAAAATTTAATAAACTATAACAATAGTTAATTAAAATAGTGAGTACTATAACTATTTTTTCTGGATAGAGAACTTCCTTAATGAGGGTTCCATACCCGAATAATCCCTCAATGCAAATATCAGGCTATTTATCATATCTTCAACATGTCTTACTAAGTCACCACAACTAATTTAAATATGGGTCAATAATTTATTTATCATATCTTCAACATGTCTTAGTAAGTCACCACAACTAATTTTATACACACGTAAAGTGTGAGCAGACACCATTATATGATTTGATTTTAATAAGTGTTATATTATTTATTGTTCAAATTAATTATAATTTTGCATCAACTAAATGTAATTATTATTATTTTATAGTTAATAAAAATGACATAAATATTTTCAATAACTTATGATTACCAAAAATTTAACCGTATAATTTTATTTCGCGCAACGCGCGGATATTCGTTTAGTGAGTTTATAAAACGTAAGGAATGAAAATAATTTCAACATGCCCACACTTGATTCTTCTCAAGAAACTACAAGTGGTTAAAGAGCTCTCAAAATTGGAAAGTGAAAGTTTCCAAAAGAGATAAAATGGAGTTTAATGAGCTCAAAAAGAAAAGTGAAGACATTGAATTGAAAGCCGAATCGAAATGGAACACAAAGGCTTCATCATTTGGAACACTTGAAAAATTTAGACTTGAAGCAAAAAAGCACGTCTCAAATGGGATACAGTGGGAGATGAAAATACTTCATTCTTCCATAGATTTGTCAGTGGAAACAAAAGACGCACGAGAATAAATACCTTAACTCAACATGTTTTTGGAGGATGAACCCGATAACATAAAAAAGTAGTTTTTGTTTTTTTTTCAGCCAAGTTCACAAAAATCAAGGGCCAAAGGTTGAAATTTAGCAATCCCCTGTTTGAAAACTTGACCCATGGGATAGCAATTTTTGTTGAGGAATTCATAATTGCGGAAATAAAACTGCCGTTTGGAGTTGTTCTAGTGATAATCACCTGGACCCAACGACTTCATGTTAAATTCATAAGACTCTTGGGATATGATTCATGTAGAGTTTGTGAATGCTATAAAAACATTCGAGGCTACATTAGTATTGAAAGTATTATATTTTTAAAAATTCAATCTCATTATTTATTTTTTATTTATTTTGTTATAGTTTTTTTCATGAGGGTATGTTTTGTATATCATGAATTCTGTGATTAAGCATATTTTGTTAAATATGTTGCTCATAGGGTTAGTCGTGACATTATGGCATAGTTTTGGGTTGCGACTTGTGATTTTGTAATCTGAAGGTGGAAGACACGCGGATCTTTACCCGATCCATGGGCCTACTTATTCTATTGACCTGAAGTATAAGAGTTGTTACCGGAGTTGTGATGGTCATAATTCACTGACAAAGTCTTGTATCTCTCTCTCTCTCTCTCTCTCGTTTGTATACAGATTTAAGGTTAGGGTTTTATACTCTCGTTGTTGTTCTTCACTGTAAATCGCTAGATCTTGTATGATCGTTTTAGTTTAGGTTTAGTGTTGTTTCTGAGAGTTTTTGTAGTGAGTTTTGGTTGTAAATATCATGAAAACCAACTAGTTCTTTGTCCTTAATTGATATAAGAACTGTTGAAGTTAATGCAGTTTCTTAGTGGTCTTGATGATACCTACACTCAAGTCAAAAGTCATATTCTATTAATGAGTCCTCTTCCTAATGTCAAATCTGCCTTTTCCATTTTGTCTAGAGAAGAATCTCTTTAGAAGAAGGGTTCTTTGTCTTCTGGTAATAATTCCAAAGGTTTCTGCTTTTAATAGCAAGGCTAATGATTTTAAAAGAAATCAGAATTAGGGTAGGTCTAGAAATCAAGACTTACAGTGCAAACACTATGGTCTTAAGGGTCATTTAATTGAAAGGTGTTATAAAGTAATAGGTTATCTTAAACCAAGAAACAGTGGAAATAGTCAGAATAATCAGACCAATCCTATTTCTATTAATTCCTCTTCTATGGCTTCTAGCAGTTCTTCTTCTATCTCATCAGACTCTGCTTCTGGAAGTGATGTTCACTATCTTATCAACAGTGCAGTAAGGTTCTTCGTCTTATCAGTGAAACCTCTACTAGTGATGATGCTGCTGTTATTGCTAATATGGCAGGTATTCCTTTGTTTTAATGTTCTAACACTATTTTCTGTTCTAGTACTCCTAAGAGTTGGATGGTTGATTCATGAGCTAATCAACATATGATTGCTTCTGAATCTCAGCTCAATGAGATTGTGGATGTATCTAAACTCAACCTTCTTGTGAAACATCCAAATGGATCCTCTACTAAGATTAATAAAATTGGAAATCTTAAGTTGTCATCTAATCTTACCTTGTTTGATGTATTTGTTGTTCCTGATTTTAATGTTAATCTTCTATCTGTTCATAAGCTTTGTAAAGACAATAATTATTAGGTTGTTTTTTCTGAGCATAACTGTAAAATTTAGGATTCTCTGTCAAAGGAGATGGTGGAGACTGGTAGAAAGTCTGGGGGTTTATATTACCTTGACTATTTGCCATCAGGTGTTTCTTCTAATATACCTAGTCCTAAATGTTGTGTTTCCAAACTTACATGGCATAGTCGTCTTGGTTATCCTGCTGATCAAGTTTTAGGTTCCTTAAAGGAGAAACTAAACTTAAGTAATGAGTCTTTGCCTCCTTGTGATGTCTGTCATAAGGCTAAGCAATCTAAAGAATCTTTTCCTGTCAGTCAACATAACACTGTTTGTCTTGGTGATTTAATTCATTTAGACCTGTGGGGACCCTATAGAGTTGTTACTCGTGAAGGATTTAAGTATTTTTTGACTATAGTGGATGATTACATAAGGGCTACTTGGGTTTTTCTTATAAGATCTAAAGAAAAGGTTTTTGAATGTTTTGTTTCTTTTTCAAAAATTTTACTTAATCAGTTTGATTCAAAAATAAAAATTATTCGTTCAGATAATGGTACTGAGTTTGTTAATGTTCGTATGAAGTCTTTTTGTACTGATATTGGTATATTACATCAGACTTCCTGACCTTATACTCCACAACAAAATGGAGTTGTGGAGAGAAAGCACAGACACATTCTGAATGTTGCCAGGTCCTTGCTTTTTCAATCTGGGATTCCTATTAAATTTTAGAGAGATGCTGTTCTTACCTCATTTTTTTTTGATAAATATTATGCCTACTTCATATTTAAATGGAAAATCACCTTATGAACTTGTTTTTAAACGAATTCCTTCTTTTGAACATCTTAGAGGTTTTAGTTGCCTTTGTTTTGCTGTTAGACTTAATGTTAGTGATAAATTTTCTGAACATGCTGATAAATGTGTTTTACTTGGATACTCTGCTGACAAAAAGGCCAGGGCCGGTGATAGGCAGGGGCAATATGGGAATGTGCACATGGCCCCTTTTTTTAGGGGCCCATTTTTTTTTATAATACTGTTAATCGACTAACGGAAACTCGCATCAATCACCAATTCATCATCGTATTCAACCAGTCAACCACGCACCAGCAGAAGTTGCTATTCCAAAATCCAGTTGAGAAGACAACGTAATTAACGAAACCAGTTCCAGTTGTGCCTTCTAAAGACTAAAATCAACGATATTCTGGTATTAATTTTTCTATTTTTCTTTTTGTTATAATTTATCAGCCTTGAATCGGGAATTAGGTTTTTGTTCCGATGGGCAACCTTGAATCAGAAATCACTCTAATCACTAGTATTTAGTAATGTTAATGTTTATCATTTTATCACTTATCAGATTATGTTTATCACTTTGTCAGAAATCTGAAATTCTTATTTCTTTGGAGAATTCATCTTTAGCAGATGCCTTTGGTGATTCCATCCTTAGATGCATACATGGACCATGGGTTACAGTCTTACATAGGTTCTTTTATTATCCTTTATAGCATTCCAATATTCATATCCATAACATGTTAAACTTGGTATACTATCTGATCTTTATTAGAATTGATAGATGTAGAAGTTGAAATTCTTCTTAATGATATCTATGTTGTTGAAACTTGAATAAGATTCAGCTGGGTCAACTTGCTACTGCCTACTGTTAAAATTGTTGTGAACCTTGTTACACTATTATCTCATAACAAGTTAACAACAAGGTTTGCATTTTTTTTATGTTCTAACTGTTAGGGCAATGCTTACTTCTTTTTTCATTGTTTTGTTTAGGACTAAGAGGATGTTTTTTTCCCATTAACTGTTGTTTATATAAATGACGTTTAAAAAGTTATTTGAAAGGGTAAATGGAAAATTGAACATATCAAGGGTAATTTGTTTAAAGGAAGGAGTTATTTAATGTCAAAAGCTTGAACAAGATGGTCTTTGTTTTGACCTTCAAAGGCAAAGCTAAATGACGATGTACAAAAATATAACATACCTTGTACTAGGGATGAAAGTGGGTCCAAACCCGGACCGGATGGACCCGGACTCGGAAAACCCGGAACCGGTTAACAGGATTTTATAGAACCGGAAACCGGACCGGTATATAGGACCCGGTTCCGGTTCGGTTCCGGGTGCGGTACCGGGTAAAGTGGGTCTAGAACCGGAAAACCCGGAAACATCAAAGTGGATAGGTTGGAACCGGATAAAGTGGGTTTAGAACCGGAAAAACCGGAATTTTTTGGTAATTACTTACTACTTAGTGGGTTGAAATTTGAAAATTTTCATATTGATATCCCGACTTTGGGGGACTGTAACTCATTGAATACGAAACCAAAATTGACAAAATTATAGTCTAAAATCAAGTACAAACTCTAAACTTCACTCTAGAAAAACCGTATGTCAATCCGACTTCAAATGAATGAGATATGCATGTGTTAACATTTTCACAGAATACAAAGTACAAAAACAAATAGCTGAAAAGTTGAAAATTTTCAGTTTTGATATGTCGACTTCGGGGGACTGTAAATCATTGAATATTAAACCAAAAATGACAAAATTGTAGTCTAAAATTATGTACAAAATCTAAACTACAATTTGGAAAAAACCACATGTCAATCCGACTTCAAACGAATTAGATATGCATGTTTTAAAACTTTCACAAAATACAAAAAAACTGAAAAACTAAAAACTTTCAGCTTTGATATCTCGACTTTGGAGGACTGTAAGTCAATGAATATAAAACTAAACATGGCAAATTTATAGTCTAAAATCAAGTACAAACTCTAAACTACATGTTGGAAAAAACCGCATGTCAATCAGAATTGAAACGAATGTGATATGCATCTTTTAAACGTTTCACAAAAAACCGGTTCCGGCCCTAAAAGTGGTTCCGGTTCCTAACAACAGTTCCGGTTTTTAGACCCGCTTTACCCGGACCCGATGGACCCAAACCCGAATTACCCGGAACCCGGATAAAGCCAATATTTAAACCCGGAACCGGAACCGGTTCTATACATTCCGGTTCTAACGGTTCCGATTCCGGTCCAATTCCGGTTCCGGTCTGGTTTTCCGGTTCTAAATCTCATCCCTACCCTGTATAACCTAATATTACTTGAACAAAATTCATCTATATCATACCTTCTAGAACCTAAACTCTATTTAATATTTTTTGACAACGTTTTAAATCAGTTTTCAACAACATTTAAAGAGATTTTTAACTGCATTTTAAGTCGGAATCTTGACAACATTGTAAACCCGGTTTTTACAGCATTTTAAGCCCTTTTTTACAACATTTAATATGTTTTTTCACCATTAAAATCAACCTTTAAACTTTCTATTCTTTCAGCCAAATTTTTTTGTTTTTTAAGTCTTTAAACTCTATGTCAACTGGTTTTAGATAGATAGATAGATATATAAATAAATGTTATTATTGATTTGATACATAGAAAAACATCTAGTCCAAGAGCTTTTTTTGTTGAAAATATGACAGAGTATGTTGACTAGCTCAAGGGTAAATTGCAACAAATAGTAACATACTTTCACTTCATTTTTAGTTTGGTCATTAGACTTTAAAAATCGTGTCTAAAACGTTTATTGCTATAAAGTTTATCGTCGTTTTAAACAAACTTTAGTTTATATAATTGAATTTGTTGCACGTTAAGGCCTAAGGGCCTTTTTTTCGGCTCGTCCTGGGCATTTGAATCCTCAGGACCGGCCCTGAAAAAGGCATACAAAATTTTTAGTCTTGACACTAATTCATCTTTTATTTCCAGAGATGTAAAATTTTACGAATCTGTCTTTCCTTATAAATTGAGGTCAACATATGTTGACTTGTCCCTTAACAATGGTGGTCCTTGTGATCCTTTTCCTATGATGATATTAATGTCAATGAATATAATAATCATTCTATTAACTTGGATGATTTAAGAATTGAAACCTAGTGGGATGGTGAGGTTCAGTTGCAACTCCTTTTTTTAATTCTGAGGAAAGTAGTCATTCTCTTAACTTGCCTTCACTTGAACAAGCTGTTAGGTCATCCAGGTCTAGAAGAGAGTGTCACATGCCTGCTAAATTTTCTGATTATATTGTTGAGGGTAAATATAAATATGGTATAGAAAGGTCTGCTAACCATTCTTTTGTTGATAATGATACTAAATGTTTTGTGTCAAATTTAAACAAGACTGTTGAACCTAAAAATTTTGAAGAGGCTTCCTCTGATCCCAACTGGGTCAGAGCCATGAATGAAGAAATGGAAGCTCTTTATCGTAATCACACTTGGGATATAACTTCTCTTCCTAAAAAAAGAAAACCTATTGGGTGTAAATGGGTTTATAGGATTAGATATAAATTTAATGGAGAAGTTGAACGTTATAAAGCTAGGTTAGTTGCTAAAGGGTTTAACCAAAGAGAAGGAATTGATTTTGAAGAAACTTTTTCACCTGTTGCAAAAATTGTTACAGTTCGTATTGTTATCTCCTTATCTGTCTTTAATTCATGGCCTCTATATCAACTAGATATTAATAATGCTTTTTTATATGTGGATCTTTCTGGAGATGTTTATATGTCTCTTCCTCCTGGTTATCATACTAAAAATGATACTAGAGTATGTAAATTGGTTAAGTCCTTATATGGTCTTAAGCAAGCTCCTAGAATGTGGAATGAAAAATTATGTTCTACTTTGTTTAAATTTGGTTTTAAGCAAAATGTTAATGATTATCTCTTGTTTACCAAGAATGTTGGAAATATTGTTACTATTTTACCTGTTTATGTTGATGATATCATATTAACTGGGAGTCATGAAACTGAGTTGAATGAGGTTAAAGAATTTTTAAAGACTCAGTTTCTTATTAAAGATCTTGGTGTTTTAAAATATTTTCTAGGAATTGAGGTTGTTTATACTATTGATGGTCTTTGTTTAAATAAGAGAAAATATTGTTTGGAACTTTTTCATGAGTATGGTATGCTAGGTTGTAAGCCTGTTAGTACTCCAATTGAAACTAATTTAGTTGTTAATTCTGGTGATATGGATAAAAGTGAGAATTTGTTGTCAAATATTACTTAATTTCAAAAGCTAAATGGAAAATTGATTTATCTTACTATCACCAGACCTGACATCTCTTATGGTGTTCAATTTCTTAGTCAGTATATGCATAAACCAACTAAGACTCACTTAAAGATTGCCTTTAGACTATTGCGATATTTAAAAGGTAATCCTGGAAGAGGAGTATCAATTACAAAGTCAGATACTTTTGAATTAAAAGTTTATGTTGATGAAGATTGGGTAAAGTGTTTGTCCACTCGTAGGCCTGTTACAGGATATATGGTCTATTTTAACAATTCCTTATTTTCTTGGAAAAGTAAGAAACAATCTACTGTTTCCACATCTTCCACTGAGTCTGAATACAGAGCACTTGGGTCTATAACGTGTGAAATTATTTGGGTGTTAAAAGTTCTGTTTGAGTTAGGTATTAAAGGGTTATCTCCGGTTCCTGTGTATTGTGATAATGATTCAACTATTAACTCAGCCTTGAATCTTATTTTTCATGAGAAAACTAAACATTTTGAAATTGACTTAGGCTGTGTTTGATATTCGTCTGACCGAGTCAGGTCATACATTTTTGGCTGACTCTATCAGCTAAACCTGTTTGGTAAGTTAATTATGTGTGTCTGACTCGGAAAGTCGAATCTGACTCGGTAAGAAGATGAAAATTGGCTGACTGAGAATGGGACGTCTTCCAATTGTGCCCTTTCCCTACAACTCCTCTTTCAACGCCTCCATAGACACGCTTCTTCTCCCGCAACCAGCAACTACCGTCAACGATTTATGCCTCTGCCACCCAACGATTGACGCCTTCTGCCTCTTCTCATCAGGTAAAGCTTCCATGTGTGGTGATTTTGCTGTTTCCGAGTTTCAATTGATTTGTTCTACCTTTTTATCAGTGGCAGATCAGTGGTTATGAGAGAGCCACAATTAAACAAATAAAAAGCAATAAAACCCTAATTATAAGATGAAACACTTCCAACAAGAATGAACAACAGAGAAACTTACAATCGAAATTCTAATTGTGATGTTGTAATATTTCAGACTTGAGAGTTGTGATTGTTAGAAAGGGATAATCGGAGAAAGGTGCTTTGATTGTGAGGAGGGCGTTCACAGAATTTATAGATGATGAAATAACCGTTCACATGTAAAGCTTTCATGTTTCAATTGATTTTTCTCTTGAATGTATGTTGTTCAATTGATTTTCCTGTTGAATGTTTGGGTTCCGATTTTAAAATCACCCACCGATCACTCCATCACTCCATTGATTTTGCTTTTATTATCTTGTGGAGTTTTGTTGTTGGCTCAAAGTCTCTATCTGCTTGGGGTTTTCTTCCACATTTTGTCTGTAAACACTTTTGAGTTTTGAACCAGGTTTTTATTCTGAAAATTGATATAATTTATAGGAATTTATCGAGTTTTTATTTTTTATTTTCTTGAAGTAATATAATGTGTAGTTTATAAAGATTTTCAGTTTTTCTAACATTGTTTATTGTTTTTTTCTTAGGTGATTCGGTTTCAAGTACGGGAGAGGTAAATTGACTATTTTACCTTTATGGGTTTTGTGAAAAATTATATATGATAGATGTGCAAATGCAACATTGTTCTTGAATAATTCTTGATTATTGGTGTTCATAAAATTTTCTTTACTTTTGGGTTTATATTAGGATGTGACAACGAAGGTTATATCATTTTCTGAACAAGGACCTGTGCAATATGCATTTTATCAGCAAATGATGTCATTTCCAATGTTACCCTTCGACAACCTGACTCCTTGGTAGTACTCTGACCTATGAGGTAATAATTGGACATGATTTTTATAAAATATAGAATGAAAAATGAAAAGAAAAAGTATACCGAACTTATAAGTTTGTGATGATTTAAATTGGTTTGTATGACAACTTTTATTTGGATTTTTAAATGATTTGTATGTATTTACATTTTGTATGACATTTTGTATGTTTTTATAATTATTCAGGAACTTCAACCATCACTGTATACACAGGGTAAAATGATCATTTTTCACTAGTCAGCAAATTCAGTCAGATGTACAATCAAACAACATAGTTTCTTACTTAGTAAGAGTTTTTTACCCAGACATACATTTCCCAGTCAGCACTTTCTCAGTTAGCAATTATAAAACGGGACCTTACATTTTGTTCGAGAAAAAATTTATAATGGTGTTTTAAAGTTAGTAAAAATATCATCATCTGATCAAACTGATTTTTAGTTAATAAAATAGGTTTGGTTGATGTTTTTAGTAGTAAAAATAAATAATTCGATTGTGGGGGATGTTGAAAATATTATATTTTTAATAATTCAATCTCATTATTTTTATTTATTTATTTTGTTATAGTGTTTGTCATGAGGGTATGTTTTGTATATCATGAAGTCTGTGATTACGCATATTTTGTTAAATATGTTGGTCAAAGGGTTAGTCGTGACATTATGGCATAGTTTTGGGTTGCGGGTCGTATTTTTGTAATCTGCAGGTGGAAGACACGCGAATCTTTACCCGATCCATGGGTCTACTCGATTCTGTTGACCCGAAGTATAAGAGTTGTTCCTGGATCTGTAATGGTCATAATTCACTCACAAAGTCTTGTAGCTCTATCTTTTTCTCTCGTTTGTATACAGAGTTAGGGTTAGGGTTTTATACTCTCGTTGTTGTTCTTCACTGTAAATCACCAGATCTTGTATGATTGTTTTAGTTTAGGTTTAGTGTTGTTTCTGAGAGTTTTTGCAGTGAGTTTTGGTTGTAAGTATTGTGAAAACCAACTGGTTCTTTGTCCTCAATTGATATAAGAACTGTTGATGTTGTGCATATTGTGTTCTTGAGTTTTTTGACAATTAGAAAAGAGTGTAATGCCTCATTCATTTCTTTAATCCTAAAGTTAGGGAACCGACATCTTTGAAATATTTTTGCCCGATAGGTCTTATAGGATGCTTCAAAAGAATAATCTCCAAACTTCTATCCAATTATCATCTCAAAAAATTCATTGCCTACACAATAAGTTACTTGCAAACGAATTATATGGTTACGGGTTAAGAAAACCAAAAAGAAAATGATGTAATTTGAATTTAATTTGGATATATCCTTCCATTATATTTCCTAGGATTTTCTCGATTCCATGTTGGCTCAAGTGAATTTTCGGAAAAAAATGGATATAGTGGATTCATGACTTATTTGTTTGTGGTTGAGCTTCTGTGCTTGCCAATGGCTTCCCAACTAAGGAGTTTTCCCTTGATAAAAAGGTTCGTCAATGAGAACCGTTGTCCCATTTTCTTTTTATTTTAGCTATGGAAGACTTTCACGTTGTAATGAAGATGACGCTTGAAAAGAAATTATTCAAAGGTATTTTTATTTTCTTAATGGTGTGCGTACTTTATCTCACTTGATGTATATCAATGATATAATGTTTATCAGGGAGTGTTGGATGACTAATTTATTCAATCTCAAAAGACCCCTTAGATGTTTTCGTAAGGTAGTTTTTTTTAAAAGCAAAGTTTTTGGCTTTGGTATTGAAAATGTGGAGTTAGCTCACATGGTTCTCAATTGTTAAATTGAAACATTTTTTCTTTTATCTTGGGATACGATCGGTGTTAACATGAAAATAAGTTGTCACTGGAAAACCGATTATCCAATGCTTAAATGTAAATTTAAGAAATGGAAGTCTAAAGCACTTTCTTTTGCAGGTCGTTTAACAGTACATCTGCTTTCTAAGTTAGAGTCGTAGACTTTGACTTATAAGTTATAATTGCTTAATATTTATGTTATTTTGTCCATAGAGGCAAAATTTAAATACCAACATCCGACAACAAAGACCCATATTATAACTCATAGTCTCGAACAAGATATTTCAAAGATAAACTCATTGAGCAAAGCAGGCGGCCGGCTGATCTCAGGTGGCGGCTTCCACTGACCCAAATGTTTTTGTAAATTTTATTTTTAAAATTGTTGCCATTTTTATTCTTCTTTTGTTTTTGTGTCCTATATGAGATACTACTGTTGATCTTATATCAAACATAAAAACATGTAATCATTTTTATTCTTCTTTTATTTTTAAAATTGTTGCCATTTCAACGTTGGTCTTATATCAAACATAAAAACATGTAATCATTTTATAATTCAAATTGTTAGTTTTGTGTTATCAACACGTGACGAACTTTTATATAAAATTACATAACACTAATTTTATAAAAATAATCATATGAAAAGATACGTATGCTATTTTTCCACAGCCACATAATTAAAAATCATATAAGTGACGTCTTCTAGATGCGGATCTCCCTACAAATAAAGTAATCCCCGGTACCACATGATTGACAGTAACCCACACTCGTATTTGTCCATTGTCGGATTGGAGTTGTTAACCAACTGACGATAATTCAGAAAAAATAAAAATAAAATATATTTATCTGATTATTATGGTCCCTTTTAATATTACCTACAATATAATTGTGTTCTTTAATTTGCAAAAGAACGAAAAACCTACCCCTCCCATCCTTTATGTTGCCCCCTTGCCGTATGCCAATATGCCATCCTCCCTTCACTTCTGAAATGTATCGGATCAAGGAGAACTTTCTGTCTGCAAAACATCGCTAATGTGTCGAAATAGTAACCTTTTTTAGACATTAGCAACCATTTTTCTATACGCCGGATTATCTGTTGCAAAAGATCATATAACTGGCAAATAAAACTCAAAACGACTAAAAGTTGCGACAAAACAGCTATGAAATATTGTGCCGCTAAGGGTCTTTTGTTTTTCTAGAGATCTATTGCAAGTCCGTTGGTAAAGTTTTGTCACAAAATCCTTTGCTATATGATGGTTGTTATTTTACATTTGCGACAAAATCTTTGGTCGATATTTATTTTGTGTACTTGGGGTCGCTGGAGAATCTCGTCCAAACAATTTTCCTTTCTTCACACCTCTACTAGCATCAACTCATAGCTCGAGGTGACTAGTATTATCATGAGTAGGAAGAGATGGGAAAAAAATTCATACTTGATGGGTAATCTAATACCCGAATCCGAGGTGATCAAGAATCCCCGAATTAAGAAACAACCCTCGGGTCCCTTGTCCCTACTCCAAACCCAAACTCGAACCCGATGATATGTATTGCATTAAAAAGTTGTAAATATTAGATATAGGGTGTGTTTGACACAAATTGTTTGAGAGTTTCTAGGTTCTAACGTTTGGCAAAACACTTCATTTTGAACAAAAAACTCCGTTTGACACTACAAGTTGTTAGTGTTTAGTTTAAAGTTTAAACAAAACACTCCAAATCTAAAAGATATATCACGTAGCGTTTAACAAAACGCTATCAACTACCAGTTACCCGCCTACCTGCTACTCGCCTACTTGCTACCGGCCAGTTTTGCCGAGCACATCCATATTAAAATAATGTAAACATTTAGTATTTAAATAAGTAAATGTACAAAATATTAAATTAAGTAGATGTTGCTTAATGATTGAACAAGAATAAGAATTCAAATACAGCCAAAAGTCTTAATGGCATAGCTAACTTTAGCTAAAAAATCGAGAGTTTCTATAAGGCACGTGGGTGTGATACCACACTTGTCACGGTACACGTAAGCGCCGCATCACACTTGCCACATTCTTACCAAACGTTGTCATTTGGTAGGCACGAGTTGCCACACTTGCCATACTACTTATGTTTTTTTTTTAAAATATACAAAATAAATATTTCAAACATAACATTTTTTAAAAACGAAAAATTCATTAAACTTAAAATAAAAACATAGAAATTCAAAAAAACAACAAACACACCAAAAAAATAGAATTTAAAATTAAAAACATACAAACTAAAATTATCAAACCTAGATAGACCTAAAGAACATCTTCATCGGAAAATTGACATTCCAAATCGTTGACCGGTTCCGTGTTAAGATTGATGTGGTTGACGTTCCAAATATGGTCCGTCAAGTCCCTACGAAGAACATGATGCGTCTCAACATCATGAACTAATTCCATCCTCGACATGTACTCCGCGCTTCCAACCTCAAATGCTTGTGTCGGAGGAACGGTCTCGTTTTCGTTATACTCACATATTACATTTCCTTCGTCTTCAAGAATCATATTATGCAATATGATACAAGTATACATCGCCTCGCTCATTTTCTTCTCCTCCATATACGGCGCAGGATATTTAAGAATATGCCAACGTTTTTTCAAAGCTCCAAATGCTCGTTCAACATCCTTTTTCGCCCGCTCTTGAGCTCTCTTAAACTTCAACTTTTTCCGATCATTTTGGAAAAGACAATGACTTCACAAAAAAAGCATGCTCCAGATAGATACCATCCACCAGATAATACCCGTTCCTATACGATGTTCCAGCTACTTGAAAAGAGGAGTCTGGTGCAGTCCCGTTGTACATATCATCAAGTAACGGAGACATGTTAAGAACATTGATGTCATTAAGGGAGCCAGTTGAGCCAACGAATGCATGTCATATCCACATATCTTGTGACTCCACCACTTCAAGTATAACGGTTGGATAACCATGATCGCCTCAGGTGTATTGCCCTTTATGGGCATTCGGACAACAACCCCATGCCCAGTCGAGGCAATCTAGGCTTCCTAACATTCTAGGAAAGTCGTGCATGTTTTAGTGATGAGCATACAATTGTTGGATGTCACTACAAGTAGGTTTGCGCAGATATCGTGGACCATATAATCTCATGACATACTTGCAAAATTTGTGAAGGCTAGTTCGTGCAACACGTCCGAACATCCTAAGGTTCTCCTCTAGTGCATCGGGGCAAGTGACATACGCTAATTGACGAAATGCAGCAGTGCATTTTTGTATAGGAGTAAAACCAATTGTACATCTAGCATCATGACGTTGTTGAAAAATGGACACGCTGCCGTGACGTCGTTGACTATATGCAAAAACAGAGATTTATGCATACAGAACCGGCAACGAAAATAATATCCTATAAAGTTGGCGTCATCCACAAAGTAATCTTGCATGAGTCGATCATTAGCCGCCTCACGAATCTTTATATGTATCTTCTCTTCCTCTGGCGCACATTCTCCACATTTTCTTCTTGTAGTTGTTTGATCATTTGCTCTGCCTCCTGAATAACCTCTATAGTTGTTTCAAGCAAGGCATCAAACATGTCTGATGAAAATGACGAAGACGACATTTTGAGAGAGTGTATTTGAGTTGAAAGTTGATGTTGATGAGTTAAAATGGTTTAAAGTTGTAGTATTTATAGGAGGTTTTTTTTTAAATTAAATTAAATGGAAGTAGTCGTTGCCAGCTACCCCACTTTCGCATTGGTCAACAAAACTCGACATATATTAACCGAGAGACCGAGCCGAGCTCGGTAAGCCGAGGGGTTGGCCCGGTGTGCGCCGAGGTTGCCGTGCCCCTCGCCGAGCCCACACCCACCAGCCTAAAGTAGCCACTAAATTAGTAGTTGATTTAGGTCACCTGCGAATTTAACTTAATCACCTGCCATTTTTTCTATGGACTATAAAATCGGCCCATATCCAGCTCAATAGTGTGTAAGTACAAAAAACATGATTTTTATTTTTATTTTTTTGAAGTCGCAGATGGATAAGATCCACATGTAATTTCCTCTTACTTGACCTGCGATTTTAGTTTTTTTATTGAATGTACAAGTCATTAATTTAATTAGTTTTTTTATTGAGTCTGCAAACTAACCTCTATTTCATACGGTTTCCTCTAAAAATTTCGAACACCTCTATTTTTAACCAAAAATTATATATAAACCTATCATAAATGCATAAACATATTAAAAGATGAATAAAACATGAAATATTTCTATAACTTATAAAGTTTTCGGAAGAATATTTTCTTGAGCCATTAAAGAGAGTAGAGAGGACTTTTTAAACTTAAAATATGAAATGGAGGGTTATGTTCAAGTTTTAGGTTTCTATACTTTGGGTTAACGGGCAGAAAATTGGCCGATTCGAAAACCCTACTATGGTAAAATTAACAATTTCTTAATTTTGAGCTAAATCTAACTAAATCATTAAGGATTTAGGTTATTTTTATAAATTCCGATTAAATAAGACATTACACTTTTTTTTTTGAAATGACAAATTATTATTTTTCCACCTATGTCACGGATTGAACCCATGACATCCAAGTTAGTTGTTAGTTTATAACCTCCATATTCGTCAAATGGGCTAACCCCAATAGCAAATAGTTTTCTATATGAAATTATGAATAGTATTACGAAGAGCAATAATATATGGAATGTATGATTTGAATAACATTATGATGAGCAGTAATTAATATATGCAGACATAGATATTTAATAGATGTGATATATCAATAGTAGTACTATAAGAGTAACATTTTATATATGATATGTGAACAATAATATCTCCCCATTATAATAAAAGACTCATTATTTTGCCGCGTGACACTTAAGTTTAATAAACGATCAAAACCAAAGGTAATAATCAGATTGTGTTTACATCAATCATAAAGTTTTATAAGCATCAAAACAAGAAATGATGATTTAATATACGGACCATCCAACGAAGTGATGATTGACGAACTCTTGGAATTGGGAACGTAATTAGGTATATGGACTCTATCTCTGATGGTCTAATATATATTTATTTATGTTTAGTGGACTTAGTTCAAATTCAATTATATATATATATATATATATATATATATATATATATATATATATATATATATATATATATATATATATATATATAGAGAGAGAGAGAGAGAGAGGTTCAAATGTTTTTTACAATTATTGTGTGCATGTATGCACCAATCACAAATTAGCAAAATATTAAATTATTTTTTAAATCAATAAGGGTAATTTGGTAAATGGCTTATAAAATCAATTAATTGAATTTAATATACAATCCTATAAACTTGGTAACTTTGTTTGATTTTGAACCTATATTTATGTTAATATATTTATTCAAATCTACGTCTTTGATTTCCATTTAAATTTGTGAAATCAGTTTTAAAACCTATAAACCATTGACGCCTTTCAGTATCTCGCCTCTGCCTCTTATTCCTCCTCCCTCTCCACTGTCGGCTCGATCAACCATCGACGTGGTTCTGTTAATGTTTATCGGACAAAAAAATGGAAGAAGAAGGTTCATCAGTAAAATTGGTTCGCTGCCCTAAATGTGAAAATCTTCTTCCTGAGCTTCCTGAGTACTCTGTTTACCAGTGTCGAGGCTGTGATGCTGTTATTCGAGGTAATTTTGCAATCTTATACCCCCATTCATATAAATTAAATTACTTTATCTTCATGTTTTGTAACGTGCTTATATATGAATTTTGACTTTTGATGGTCAAATCATTAGCTTTCTAAGTTTTAACTACAAAATGTGTAAGAGCTGTGTCGATTATTGAAAGAACCTTGTTAGTTACATTAATTTTATAGAAACGGATTCATATATTGCTATTACAGTTATATGAAACAAATTAATTTGGAATGCGAATTATAGAAAAACAATTGAAAGCCTCATAATTAAAGTTATATGATGGTATGCGTATTATAGAACAACGACTGAAATCATAGTAATTAAATATGAGTATTTAATTATTGTTATATTCTTGATTTAATGATTGTTTTGTTCCTTTATCTATTAATGTAAATATTGTTGCTTATGGTATTGTTGATATTGCTATGTTTTGGATGATGATTCAAATAATACTTTTTGAAGATACCATCACTATGTCTACTTTTGATTCTTTAATTCTATATTACATTCTTTAATTATGTTATAGTCTTTGTTGATACACACCTAGCACCCACATTATTATTCTAACTTCATTAATTGTTTTAGATGAATTTTGGTTTGTTTGATGATAATGCCTAACAAGTGTTTGTTGAAATGCCTGAAAGAGAATCTAAAGAATTTAACCTTGTGGTATGCATTCTGTCAGAATTATTAGCAACATATGTTTTACGTAATTGTTTAAAAAGGTAATTAATTTGGAATCTAAAATTATATTAGTAGTAAATACGATACTTTTGAATGTATTGTATGTATTCTGTTAGAATGTATTCTGCCAGAATAAAATCTATGTATTCTGTCAGAATGTATTCTATGTATTCTATGTATTCTGTCATATTCTATGTATTCTACCAGAATATATAAAGTGTTAGTTAATTGCAAGTAACATGTTTTTAACCATTATTAGTTTTTGTTCTATTTGTGATAGGAATGTCTGGAAGAATGCATTGAAGACCTAATAGGAATAACTTGAAGAATGAATAAAGTTTGATCATACTCACAATTTAAGAATGTTGTTATTTTTTAAGAATTTTATTCATTTTTGTTGATATTCTATTAGAATATGTATAATTATATTAAAATGTATAAGTTCGGATGTATGAATTTGTATTTAAGTTCGGATGTATAATAATATATTAGAATGTTGTTATTTTTCAACCTCGGATTCAAGAATTTTGTTATTCTTTAATAATATTCTAATAGAATAAAATTGATAAAGAACATCATTCTAACAAAAAAATATTCTAACAGAATAAAATCGATTATGTTTACAAATTACGTTAGAATTGAATTTGAATTAATTAAATAAATCAGATTTTTTAAAATTAGAAGAATTAATTATCCCTAAAAATCCGAAAATTACATTTTATAAATGTAGTTAATTGTCCAAAATACCATTTTTCTAAAATTTGTGGGATTATATGGTACATGTTAGCCCATTGTAATATCATACACTCTCAAATCATGTCCATTGATTAATTTCATCCGTTGGTCCAGCTCTGTGCATGCACACAATAGTTAGTAAAAACAAAATAACCTAACCTTATTTATATATATATATATATATATATATATATATATATATATATATATATATATATATATATAATGTCATCAAAGTGGGGTCGGGGTGGGTTGGGTATTGGTATACCTGACCCCAACCTCATCCTTAGTTTTAGCCTAATGAGGATCCACGACACCATACCCATTACCCGTTTTTGCAGGGAATACCTATCCCGATTGGGCGGGTCAACCGAATTCCCCACCGGGTCGGTGGAATTTTTATGCTTAATTAAAATAGATAAAATAGAATTTGACAGATACTAATTCCTTTCATGACTATGATAATGTCTTTATTTCCATGCTAAGTGCCCTGACTCTTAATCATAGATAAATGCAATGTCTTGATTTGGTTTCCTTACACGAGATGAGTGTCGAATCACTGTATTGGGCGAGGTTGTCGGTTGCCCGGTGGTCATATCAGAACCCCAAAGCTTTTAGAATATTGAGCAACATGAAGGATTCAATTTGTGGCAAGAAGATTAGCAAATAACAACGAATCAAAGAGAGATGAAGGACTAAACATTATGAAATTATATGTAATTAAAACTCAAAGTATAAGCTGTTATGTTTGCATTTCCCAGAACAAAAATTGTCATATATGATGCTTGAAAGTTAATGTGAAGTTGTGACCTAGGGGTAGCACATCCTTGCACGTTGCTACCGAAAATTTATGTATGTATAATTGACAAAACACAATTTGCTGTAATTTGTAAAAAAAACAGAAAAAAAAATCCATGGATAATAAACAAACATGTAAAAACAGACAAATCTTTAAAATACATGCATAAAAACAAAACAAAGATGTAAAAAAGTTATAAAAATAACTAATTTTGTGAAAATAAATTGTAAAAAAAGAAAAGATGTAAAATTTGTAAAAGATATTAAGTTTTAAAAACCATAGTTGGGAAAATTTTGTAAAAAATGGTTGGACAAACTTGTAAAAAAAAAGATGTACATAAACCGTACAAAAAAAGTTTTCACAAAACAAAGTTATAATAAAAAGTTGGAGAGTTTTAAAAAATAAATAAATAAATATGGACCGAATTCGTAAAAGTAATTTAGCATTACGTTAAATTTGTAGAAGAAGTAAACCAAATTCGTAAAAACTATTAAACGTTGGGTTAAAGCTGTAAAAATAATAACTATAATAATAAAAAAGTTGGGCTAGCGGGCAAACAGTTTAGCCCAAACCTGGCTTTTTGACCAACGAAAAATTAATGGAGGGTATGAGATTCAAACCCCCACCCCTCCATACCAAATCAAGGTGTAAATCATTATGCTGAAGAATTTAAGATATCCAAGACAAGCACACTCCCTCGGCCAAACTTCATTTATTTTCAAGTAAAAAATGTGTAAATAGAGGTCGTTGAATCTGCTGCAGATGTCATCGCAGGGATGGAAGACTGAGAAAACGACGATTGAATTGGAGGCAGCAGTAGTGACCGTCGGCGTTGGGGAAGTGGTGGTAGCTTGACCCACGGTGGAAAGCGACGCACATAAAAAAGGTGTGGGTCCATCATCTATTACTTATCTATATTTTGATAGAAAACCAATGGTTTTTCTATCAACTACATTGTCAATTCTCATTTTGATAATCTTTAATTCGGAAAAGAAACAAAAATTGATTTTGTTATGTATCTACTGTGGTACCAGAATATCAATCAATTAGGACCACCTAATTGTCGCATCATTCCCTTGGTAGCTCTAACACCCATGTTCTGACTTATTTTTAGAAACAGCAAATGCAATATAAATATATATAAGAGGAAAAGAACAAGCAGCCACTGTTAGCAAGCAAGTAACAAGTTGCGCTGCTAAGCTGTTTTGTATGGTAAAACCAATTCTTATGAAGACTACATCTATAGATCTAGGGGATATACAATTGTTATGCATGATCCGTTGTACTCTATTAAGAAGTTTCACCGCATTCGGTGCAAGGAAACCAAACATATCAAATGCAAATAGTATGAACATGTGTTGATTTTCCATGCATGATTTCTTATGTTTAGTGACCTTGCATGTAGCAGCTTGTAATGCAGTCTGTCATGAAACCCTCGACCCTCAAGCCTACGAGAGGGGATATCCCTCTAATATGTTACATGTTAATTAAATATTCAATATATCAATTTGAACCATAGATTTTTCGTAATTTTTAGATCCATCTAAACTTAGCAGCCTCCAAGACCAACATAAATTGTGGTGGTCAGTGTTTGTCCCGACTTGTCACCCGTTGGCTTATAATCTTTCATAAACAATGTTAGATTTTGGTATCATTCCCACAACCAGCCCCCATCAATTTATACCATTCATATGAAACCCTAGCCACCATTTGTGAGTTTCGAGCTTTTAGAGAGCTTTGTGTACTCTTTGAAGGAAGAAGGTGTTTGTAGAACCAAGTGGGAAGCTTTAAGGCGTGTATATCTAGTTATTCTTGAGTATTCCATGCTTTTGTCCCCAAAACCTTGGTCTACATGAGTATGAGCTACTCCATACCATTTGAGTATCATTTTCAGATGTTTTTAGGGTTGTTAAATCATAAAAATGAGAGATTGGTCACTCTCATCCATCCATGCATGTGTTCTTGAGCAATAAATAACTTTATGGACCTAGGTTTTGGTTTGTGCTTTTTGTGACCATGTAAATGGATAAAGTTAGAGACTTTATCCATTAAGACATTCATTCAGATCAGATCTGGTAGTTTGAGAGTTTGGCTTCATGTGTTAAGAGCTTAATAGAAGTTTTGGGAATCATGGGCTCAATGTTGGGCGTAGCCCTCTGTACACTGAGCGTAGCTCTATGTTGGTCGTAGACTTCTATATGCTAAGCGTAGCTCTACGCTGGGCGTAGATAGTGTGCTACGTTGAGTGTAAGTCAATCAAGGATTGAACGTTGACTTTTTTGATCGGTTTGACTTTTGGTCAACCATGTTGGGACTTAGCCTTGGTAGTGCAAAATGGTCTTTTGCCCAAAGGAAGTGTTAAATTGTGAGCCTAGACCTTTGAGAATTGGTTATTACCTTAATTATTAATTATGGTTTTATTATGTATTTATGTATATGTTTAGCAAGAGGAGACTTGATATCGTTGGCTCGAGTGTGTGGTTTATCGGGTCTTCAGTATTGAGGTGAGTTTTCTCACTGTACTTGTGGATCGAAGGCACCGATGTCGGCCCACTAGATTGTGTTAGGTATCCTTGTGTATAGGACGTTGCTATGTCGTAGTGATCTGTCAGATTTGGTAGATCTGTATGATTACCCGTATTTGCTGGCTATTGATTATTATTTTCATATTTTGACATGATATGGTTGGGTTGATGCGGTACTGCTTTGTGTTGTAGGCCAACAAACCCAAGAGCGGTCCAGCTTTATGATGTAGGCTTGGGAGCGGTCCAACTTTATGTTGTAGGCTCAGGAGGGGTCCAGTGTTATGTTGTACGCTTGGGAGCGGTACAACCTTGTCCTGTAGGCCTGGAGGTAGTCTAGTCTTGTGTTGTAGGCCTGGTGTGCATACATTATATACATGTTATTGTGTGGGGTATTTTAGGGGAAATCACTAAGCTTTGGCTTATAATTGTGGATTCAAATCTTTTTCAGGTACTTATCGGATTGCTAAAGCAGGACTGTACACATGCACATCAATGCTTTTATGATTCGAGATTCCACATTGTTTTCCTTATAACTCTGAGCATGAATTATGGTTTTTGAACAAATGGTTTGACTTAATGTAATTTTATAAAAATGGGTATTTATTCTATTTTGAAAATGAAAAAATTTATTCCGAAATTTGGGACATTACAGAATAAATACCTATTGCTTAGGATATATGACATGTTTGATCAATTGCAAGGTGCAAGCTACTTTTCAAAGATTGATCTCATGTCAGGGTATCATAAGTTGAAAGTGAGAGAGCAAGATGTCGAGAAGACAACTTTTAGAATGAGATATGGACACTGTGAGTTTTTGATTATGTCGTTTGGACTAACCAGTGCTCTAACAACATTTATGGATCTGATAAATAGGGTATGTAAACCTTTCCTCGATAGATCTGTAATAGTGTTCATCAATGACATATGGATTTACTTAATGAGCTAGTAAGAGCATGATAAGCACTTGCGATAAGTATTCGAAGTTCTGAAGAAGGAGAAGTTGTATGTAAAGTTCTCAAAAAGTTGATTTTTGGATCCGGGAGGTGCAATTATTGGGTCATGTGGTTAACCAAGAAGGCATAATGGTTGATCCAACCAAGATCGAAGCAGTGATGAAGTGGGAACGACCAAAAAGTCCCATTGAGATTCGTAGTTTTCTGGGATTAGCTGGATATTACCGAAGGTTTATTCAATGCTTTTCTTCGATAGTTGCTCCATTGACAACCTTGAACCACAAAAGGGGTACATATACATGGAGTGAGAAGCATGAAGAAGATTTTGAGAAGTTGAAGAAGCGATTGTGTGAAGCACCAATCCTTTCTTTACCCGACGGAGTTGAAGACTTCGCAGTTACAGTGATGCATCTGGAGTAGGGTTAGGTGCGTTCTAACCCAAAGAGACAAAGTGATAGCATATGCATCCAAACAATTGAAAATACACAAATAAAACTAACCCACTCATGATTTGGAGTTGGAAGCGGTGGTTTTTGCACTAAAGATAGGTCGACTTGGCATTCATTTAAATGTGAAAAATTGTAGCTCCACTCAAAAGGTATTAGTTATAAATTTTTTATCTAAGTTTTAAAGTTCGGGCTCCATAAGATGTTTTTTTGGTTATACTCACAAGCAAGTTTTTGGTTTGGAAGTTTGGTTGAGCTTAATTTGAATGTCAAGATTAAGAATATAGATAAATATGACATTAAAGATATGTATGAGACCATTTCTATAAATATGAAAAATGCTAAATTTGGCTAATTAAGAACAGCTCTAACCACAATACCAAAGAAAACACTAAAATGGTGTCATTTTAACAAAAAAAATACATGTGTCTCTCCAACCACACACTAAAATAAATATTAAAAAACTTATATTTGTATACATTAATTGTAAAAATACTATTCATAGATTTTAATCATTATATATACAATTAATAGTGAATTGGCTTATGCACAGTTCCATGTTTTAAGCCGAGCCATACCAATTTTCCATCCAATGGCTAGTTTTCTTTTCGTTGGCTGTTCGTTGGCTCCCTTCACCGGCTACAAATATTCCCATGCTTCCTGATTCTTCCTACCTTCCGCTTTCTATTACACATACATTAGTCGAATTTCCGTCTTCCATAGATTTTGTCGTTTCTCTAATGTATGCGTTTTCTACTTCTTCTACGGTTTTTGTGATTTTTGTGGTTGTTTCGATTGTGTCGTTTAATTTTAATTTATGTCGTCTGCGTCCTGGATTTCATGTCGACATCTCTCCTTGTGACTCCAGTTATCAACACTTCCTCGAATTAGCGTGTCTTTCTTCGAAGGTAATTTATAAATTTCAACTTTGGTGCTCCACCGTCGTTTGTCGGTTCCACTTTTGACGTTAATCTATTCAAGTTTCCACTTAACCGGAGAAGACTTGCAACCAGAATCCAACACTTGCCCGCCGAAGACTTCCTCGGTTTTCCGTGTATAATGCTTCTCTGTCCGATTAGGTTCCACAAACCCTCGATTCTCGTTACCGAATTCCAATCAACCGATGAGGTCGATGCCCACTACTCCTTTTGCTCATTAAATCCTTGAAATCCAATCTCTACTCCTCATGTCTACACATATTACACCCTTGATCGTGAAATAGCGATTGCTTGTTGAACCCTATGAATTGTGTGAAAGTAGGATACTCCAAATTCGGGAGTAAAAAAGTTTTATAAAACGTTCTTGGTGGAAAAAATGTGAATGAAAGATCCCACTGAATTGAATTGGGTCCAGGAATCTAAGAAATAGTGAGAATTCTTGATCTCTCTCAATATTTCTCTCAATTCTAAAATACAGGACTTGAATTCATGTCCTGTCATTAAATTCCTCCTGATTTATTAGAACTAAAAGAATTCCATTTAAGCATCTCATTGCTTTAGTTGAAAGATTCCATTTGAATTAGAATCTGGTCATTCACTATGACTCGCTAAGCATCCATGGCTGAATGGTGAAAGAACCAACTCATAATTGGCGAATTCGTAGGTTCAATTCCTACTGGATGCACGCCAATGGGATCCTCTAATAAGTCTATTGGAATTAGCTCTGTATCAATGAAATCTCATCATCCATACATAACGAATTGATGTGGTATATTCATATCATACTATATGAACAATAAGAATTAGTAGTCTTATTGAGACTAGAACTCATAGGGAATCAAATCGATTTATGGATGGAATTAGGTATGTAGTATTTACAGACAAAAGTATTCAGTTATTGAGGAAAATCAATATACTTCTAATGTCGAATTAGGGTCAACTAGGACAGAAATAAAGCATTGGATCGAACTCTTCGTTGGTGTCAAGGTAATCGCGACATTCTCTTCTACTCCTTAACGTTGGTTGGAAGAATCAATTTTTGTAGAAATTTTCATATTGCTTTCTACTGCTACTCTATCTGATGTTTTTAGGGTTCGTCTTGCATTTACTTCATGGTTTTCTCCATCCCTTGGATTTGTTTCTTGTATTTACCGAAGAATTTGTATAATATTACAAGCTATGGGCTTTACATGAGATGTTATACTTCATCCCGTTTAAAGCTACTTAATTTTAGAAAATAAACATACCCTTTTGCCAATGCTCTAGCTAATTGGTATTAGAAGCTAATCCTTCCCTAAGGAGAAGATCGACTTGTGATATGTTGTTTTTATGTTTCTTCTTACTTTTATGGTTAATGTAACTTCACCAGATCTGTGAATTAGTAACTTGTGATTGAAGAAAAATGCTTTTCTTGATTCGAATGACTGTTGTGTTAAAGCATGGAGTGATCCTAATGTTTTTACCCCGTTTTTTCTCTTGTTTTGAATTATTGAATATTTGTGCACACACTTGAAATGATAGAGAAGAAAGAAAAAGTGCTTCTGAAGAAAGTCAGTACAGAGGTTGAACAGGCAAAGGAGTTCACTAGAACGAAAAACAAAGGGCTATTAATTAAGTTTTAAAATTATTATTCTGTGCACTCTTAGGTGCTGTTTGTTTTTTTGAAGCAAAAATTCATAAAGTCTGCGGACCACCTCTACAGCCCTCTGCAGTAAAAGAGGTGGACCAAACGGCTGCAGACTGTAATAAGAAGCGTGTTTGTTTTTTAACATCTGCATACTGCTGCAGATATTAAAAAATTAAAATAAACTGATTTTATAATTCGAATATAGTTTTTTAATACCGAAAATTTAATAATGTATGACATTTCGCCAATAATTTATGATATTTCAGCAAAAAATAATGATATTTTAACAAAAAATAAAGATATTTTAGCATAAAATAATGATATTTCATCAACAAATTATTATTATTCAATATAAAAAAAGAAAAAAAATTCAACAAGAATAAACAAAAAAAAATGTGAAATAAGATTTCAATAATATATAATCAATATTTTATCAAGAAAAAAAGAAGAAGAAGAGGTTGGAAGAGGCAAAACAAGTGTTGCGCCAAAAAGAGCACGCGCAGAGGTTTTTTAATCCGAAGACTTCTGAAAAACAAACAGCTGCGAGATGAAAAGTGCTGCGCGTGTGCTGCGCCGCACAGCAATAAGAGGTGTGAAGAGGTTTTTTCCAAAAAACAAACAACACCTTAATCTCTTATTCTTTGCAAAGTTAATTTATACTAATTATATTGTTTCTCATTATGGAATTATTCAGCTGCAATATAGTGTTTGAAGCGAAAAATACTTTATGAACAACAAATTCAACAGCTTGGCAATTTTCAATTGTGTATTCATGATCAGGTGCCTTTAAATTTTTGCATCATTAAAACATTAGCAATTTTACATTATGTTTTATATTTTCACTAAAAGTTATTTTAAATAATTAATATTTATCCATGGACACCAGATGATAATTCTTGAAGGTGCAAAGACTACAACAGAGACAACAAAAAGCTGTGTAAGTTTCAAAATCGGTTACTGTGTAAATAATAATATAAGGGTAAATTGGTCATTTACTCTATTGAAAAGACATTATCAACCATTCAACCACTTTACATATGCAAGGCTTAGTGAGAAGGAAAAAAAACCCTAAGTAAAAAAGAAACACGATTACATTTTTTTTGATTTTTTTGTGATACAAGAATATTGATGACGTGGACAAGACAATGGATGAGATAAGTGAGCAAACAGAGAACACGAAACAAATTTAGGAAGCATTGTCAACACCAATTGGTGCAGCAGCTGATTTTGATGAGGTAAAGTAAAAAACTCTTTTTAACTTTATAAAGACTTATATAATTTTGAGAAAAAAATCATGATGGTATAAATATGCAAGATGAGCTGGAGGCTGAACTTGAAGAATTAGAAAGAGTTGTGTTGGAAGAACAACTTCTACACTCCATGTACCTATGGGTAGACAATCAACACATCCACCTCCCCTCTAGAACGCAGGTCAAGAAGATGAACTTGCTGCATTGCAGGCTGAAATGGCACTTTAAAGGTCCATTTTTTTTGCTTTGTAGTATAAAAAAATTTGATAACGTTTATTGAAGAAAAGATAATCAGAGAGACAATGGTATATAAATTTCTGTAAAGCTCTGTGTCTCTAAATGGCTAAACACGATTACAATAAATAGAAAGGAAAAAGCTAAATAAGGCCACAGATCAATCAATCCCTAAGAAAAAGGCGATGACTAGGGAAAGATAAAGAAGGAAACAATATGACTAATTCCAATACTCCCTCTCAAGTTGGAGCATGGAGATTAGTAATGCCCAAATTGTTGAGTAAAAAAACTGAGTTGTTGTCCTCCAAGAGCTTTTGTAAGTAAATCAACAATTTGCAGGTGGGACTTGATGTAAGTGGGTGAAATTTCCTTGGACTCGACCCATTCCCGTACGAAATAACAATCCATTTCTACGTGGTTGGTCCGTTCATGAAAAACGGGGTTGTTGGCTATGTGACGAGCAGCGTTATTGTCACATAACACAATTGTAGGACCTTCTTGAGGAGCATCCAGTTCAGTAAGAAGCCACCTAAACCATAGAACTTCACTAACTGTTGTAGCCATGGCACGGTATTCCGCCTCTGCCGAGGACCGAGAGACGACTGACTGTTTCTTCGATTTCCAAGAGACCGGAGCTCCACCAAGTATAAGGAAATAGCCAGTCCTAGAGCGTCTTGTAAACGGGAAACCTAACCAATCAGAATCACAATATGTAATGAGCTGAGTACCACCTTCTTTTGGTAACAAAATCCCTTGCCCCAAGGTGGTCTTGAGGTAACGCACGACACGAAGTGCAGCATCGAGATGGGGCTGTCTTGGGTCAGCCACGAACTGACTTAACAAATTAACGGAGTATGCAATATCGGGTCGTGTGGCCTGTAAGTACAACAGACGACCAATAAGGCCTCGATACTGACCTGCGTCTACTCGTTCCTCGGCATCACTTTTGTCTAATTTTAGGCCTTGTTCCATAGGAAAAGCGCTAGGTCTGCAACCTTCCAGACCCATATCTCGAAGTATGTCCAATGTGTATTTTCTTTGGCTGAGCACAATGCCGTCTCTCGTTCGAACCACCTCGATGACAAGAAAGTATTTCAAGCTACCAAGATCTTTAATGGTGAATCGACGATTTAATTCAGTTTTGGTAGCTTGTATTTTACTCATGTTATTACCGACAATGATAACATCATCAACATATATAAGAGCTACCACATGAACTATGTCGGTTTTATATATAAACAAGGAAGGATCTGCGATAGATTGCGTGTAGCCCATTTCAACCAGGGCCTTTGTGAACTTGTGATACCAATTTCGAGAGGCTTGTTTGAGTCCGTAAATGGACTTTCGTAGGCGACAAACACGAGTTTCTTTTTCTCTTGTGAAGCCTTGCGGAATCTTCATGTAAACTTCTTCTTCAAGATCCCCATGTAGGAATGCGTTGTTAACATCGAGTTGGTGTATGAACCAGTCTCTTTTTACAGCCAAGGTCAACAGCGTCCTCATAGTTGCCAATTTTGCAACCGGAGCGAACGTGTCGTGATAATCCACCCCCTCTTGTTGGGTGAACCCTTTTGCAACGAGTCGTGCCTTGTATCTTTCGACATCACCATTTGGTTTGTATTTGATTTTATAGACCCATTTGGAATCAATGGCCTTCTTTCCTTCAGGTAGCTCTTCGAGGGTCCACGTACCGTTTTGTTGCAATGCTCTTATCTCTTTCTTCATGGCGTCTTGCCATCTAACATCCTGTGAAGCTTGTTGAAAATTCTTTGGCTCATCGTGAGAGTCGATGGCAGAAAGAAATGCCAAGTGATTAGCGCTGAAATTTTTATATGAAATATAATGAGCTAAGGGATGTACCGTGGAGGAGGCTTGATCGTGAGATGGTTTTGCATGGTCTATCGAAGGTGGAAGCTTCACTGCGTAGTCCTTCAAATGTGATGGTTGTGACCGAATCCTTGTGGGTCGAGTGGGCTCCACTGGTGCTTGGAACTCACTTGTATTTTCGTGATGTCTAGGAAGGTCGTCGTCGCTGATAGCATGATGATCAATGGGGGAGTCCTTTTCATGCATATCATTTTCATGCATGTTCTCATCAGCTTGTGGGCCCAAGTCATTATTTTGAGTAGATGAATCTTCATGCACGTAAGGTTGCTCATCAGTGGGTGTATCTCCCTCTTTCAACCAATCAGGTGTGTCTCCCCTTTTTAACCAATCTTCAAATTCTTTTCCACTTTCTTCATGTTCACTAGTCTTGGTGATCTCATGGCGGTCAATCTGACTGTTGAGATTATCTTCTGAGAAGGGGAAAAACTCTTCTATGAACTTCACATGCCTGGAAATAACAATTTTCTTTTGTTCAAGATCATAAATTCGGTACCCCTTTGTGCCATAAGGATATCCAAGGAAGACCCCTCGTCGTCCTCTCGGTTCAAACTTATCCCCCTTCGTGTCGCTGTTCCAATGGTAAGTGAGACAGCCGAACACCCTCATGTGATCATATTGTGGGTGTTTTCCTAATAGAACCTCGTAGGGCGTTTTGTTGTTTAAGGCTTTAGATGGAATGCGATTAATAATGTATGCAGCCGTCAAAATACATTCTCCCCAAAATTTTATGGGAAGATTTGCCTCAAACCGAATAGCCCGAGCCATTTCAAGAAGATGCCTATGCTTCCGTTCCACAACCCCATTTTGTTGCGGGGTGTGAGGACACGTGGTCTCTAAAATAATGCCTTGTTTTTCATAGAAAACTCTCATCTGATTAGATGTAAACTCACCTCCATTATCACACCTAAAACGCTTGATTTTCTTTCCGAATTGTCTCTCAACCATGTTATGAAAACTTATTAGACACGTGCTGGCCTCACTTTTCTGTTTAATCAAGTATACCCAAACGGATCTACTGTAGTCATAAACCAAGGTGAGAAAATAGTTTGCACGTGACAGTGATGGTGTCCAATAACCTCCCCAAATGTCACAATGTATCATATCAAAACAGTCAATTGTTTTTATGGAACTCTTTGGAAAAGGTAGTTTTGCAAATTTTGCTCTATTACATGAGTCACAAACATTATTTTTGGCATCAAAATTGACGTTTCTAAAAAAGTTCACATGAGACAGTTTTACATTTGAGGAGTGCCCAAGTCTCTTGTGCCATGTGTTGGATGTTACCGCCATTGCCTTCCTTTCTCTTTTTAAAACTTTTATTCGATAGAGACCATTAATGCAATTACCCGCTCCAATCAAGCTCCTCGTTCTCAATCCCTGCATTACAAAGAAATCAGGAAAGAAGGTGATTGCACAATGCAAATCTCTTGTTAGACGTCTAACTGATAAAAGGTTACATTTAAAGTTTGGGATAAATAAGGCCCCGTTTATTTTTATTCCTCCTTTAAGAAAAACTTCACCGTTCCCTTTTACGGGAACATTTATTGTCACACCCCCAAACCAAGGATGGCGGAAACGTCTGGGGGTGGAGGACTTCATGTATAGTATCACAACAACTAGTATAATAGTGCTCAAAGTAATTACAACCATCATAAATATAATTGAAAAAGTTACACCAAAGTATATGTTTACATGTTTCGAATCAATTACATTATGATAACAAAATGTGTTGTTTGGCGACTTAACGTCTCATCCTCAAAATGCTGTTGATTTCCTGTTTCAATGATTTCCTGAGAATACAAGTAGTTTTGAAAAAGTGTCAACAATTAGGTTGGTGAGTTCATAAGAGTTTTGTTTGAGAAAGAAACCGTTTTCTTTGTAAAAGCGACAAAGTAAGTTTTCCAGAAAATCCAATATTTTCCTTATAAAAGTTATGTGTTGTCTTTAATTCCAAGACCGAAAGTGTACATTACTATCCATACTTATTGATAATAAAAGTGATTTTAAATCGACATAAAACCCTTTTTAATTTGGGAAATATCCCGTAAACTTTATGTGTTATGTGTTGTCTTAAATCCTAAGACCGAAAGTGTACAAGTATTTTTCCATACATAAAGATATAAAAAGTGATTTTAAACCGACATAAAACCCCTTTTAATTTGAAAGTAAAACCCGTAAATCTTATGATTTGTTAATACCACATGTGAGCTATTATAACCATGCTAAGACTCAGACGGCCTCGTAATACGACGTTCTTCAGGCGTCGCACGTTAAATGACACTTGTCACCTCAGACCTGCCGGTCTAGCTGTTGCATGCAGCTCAGGTGCGGGTTTGTCAGACCCAATATAGATCTATACACAACTATCACACTCTCCCTCCAAGAGACTCTGGTTACAATTTACAGGACTTTTGACTTTGTTACTTTGAAGGTAACACGAAGTGAATGACTCACAAATTTATTCATTAACAGATTTATGTGAACTGAACTGAAAACCTTTGGTAAATGAGTTTGAAATGTAAACGATACATAAACTATACCTATTATAGTTTATCCGAAATGTTTGTAATGTAAAGGAAATCTTACTGCAATGTAAATGATACGTGAACTGAACTGAAAACATTTGGTAAATGAGTTTGAAATGTAAACGATACATAAACTATACCTATTATAGTTTATCCGAAACGTTTGTAATGTAAAGGAAATCTTACTGTAATGTAAATGATACGTGAACTGAACTGAAAACCTTTGGTAAATGAGTTTCAAACGTAAATGATACATAAACTATACCTATTATAGTTTATCCGAAAATACATTAGTGCTATGAGTCCATAAACTATTACTATTATGTAGTATATGAAAAAACAACCCATTTGTTTTGAGAGTAAAACCTTTCTCATGTAGTAAAAATCCATAAACTATACTTATTATAGCTTATTATATGAGTTCGAATGAATGAAGAATTTTTATCATGAATGACTAAATTTCAGTTTATGATGATAAACTAGCAACTATTACATTCAATATTTAGAACTTATTGTTATACACTTTGCTCAACATAATACAAAGTGTTATGAAAGTTATAAGATGTTAACTAGTTTTTAACCGTTCTGCACTGTTTTAGAAAAATCACAGAAATATCATACGAAGTCGAAAACTGAATCCGTAAATTCTGAGAGTTCATAAAATGTGTCTAGTTTGTTCATAATTTTTATTATGATTTTTGGAAGTCCTTAACTTGTGTTAAAATGTTCATATTCACAGACTGGTCCGAATTCGTTTATGAAATGATAGGCAGTTTTGTAAAACATACCATAAATTGTAGAAAAATCGTATGGAGATGTGCAAGTATTCATTTTAAAGGTATGAACCTGAACTATCTGCATATTAAACCGTTTTGAAAGATATTAAGTTTAAGATAGTTAAAACAGTCTGTGAATAAGACTCAACTTTTCTGATGAAAGCTGTTGTTTGAGTTTTGTTGTGTTCTTGGTGTTTTAACTTGTATTCCCCCCCTTAAAACTTAAGAAAAACATGAAAAGATAGGGGTATGAACTCACCTTGAGTGATTTCAGTAGATGGATGATGGAGAAAGGTAGTTTTCAACTCAAGAACACTAAGAAGATGCCTTGAAGATTTGAAGATCTAACACAAATGTGACGATATTTGTGTAAGCAAGCTATGATTTGGATGAAGGATGTTAAATAATCATAAGGAGGATAATATCACTTACCAAGAGTGAAAGAAAACTTGATGATCAGCCCTTGAATCTCGAATTTGAGAGAGAGAGAAGTGAGAGAAAAAGTGTTTGTTCTTTGGAGGAAAAATGAGAGAAATGAGAGAAAGATGAGGAGAGATAATAGTTTTCAGCCTTTGACCAAGAGTATGACTGGTCAAATGGTGGGGAAAGTACTCTTGAATGACCAGGTATGGTGGAAGGACAATAGCTGGTCACGGAGTGGGCATGGGAGTGGTTGCTTGTGTCATACACTAAGGCAAAGTCAACACTCCACCACAAGATCTTACTTAATAGATTTTTATTCATAAATAAGGATTTCCCTAAAAATATGTTGAATTTATGAATATATGGAGCCTTATATGTTAAAATATAAGTTTGGGTGAAAATCCCTCGTTAAAATAATTAAAAACGGGCTTAAAACGAAGTTGTGGTCGAAAACCGGGTGGAAAATGGCAAATCCGAAGTCAGGAGGGTGATTCCGGTCTTAACAGCCTTAGGTCCGAAGTGGGGTTTGGTCGCTGAAGTGGATCCGAAGGGAAACGGACTGCGGTCCGAGCAGGTACCGCAGGCGGCTCGTCAGGAAGAACCGGAGGCGAGTTCGGATGCGGTGCTCTGGGTTTGATGACTGCGGTTCGGAGGCTGCGGCTCGCTGGCTGCGGCTACACAAGGGGACTCCGGTTCAAGGAGGGTTTGGTCCCTATAGAGGGACTTCGGCCCTAAAAAGCTATTTTCCAAGGTATCTTCCTGTTTCGCATGGTTTTTCACCGAGTCAAGTGTCGAGATGCCCCAAATGATTACAAAAAGATCAAAAGAGGTTTTGAGAGTGATTTGGGAGAGATTTCACATTCTTGGAGAGATTTCTCCTACAGAGAGAGATTTGGGAGAGATTTCACATTCTTGGAGAGGTTTCCCATACAGAGAGAGATTTGGGAGAGATTTCATATTCTTGGAGAGATTTCTTCTACAAAGAGAGATTTGGGAGAGATTTCACATTCTTGGAGAGGTTTCCCATACAGAGAGAGATTTGGGAGAGATTTCATATTCTTGGAGAGATTTCTCATACAGAGAGAGATTTGGGAGAGATTTCACATACTTGGAGAGATTCCTCATACTTAGAGAGTTTTGGGAGAGTTAGAGTGGAAGAGATTGGGAGAGACTTCTTTTGTGACCTTTTTGAGTGTTTGGCTCCGTAACGCAAGGTTTGTAAACCTCATTAAGTCTCGTTATGATTGTTATATGCCCCCGGGGGTTAAGGAATAATGTTTTATCGAGTAGTTTCATCACTTGCCCTGATTAGGGTTTAGAATTTCCGAACACGTGAAAACTCTAAGTGATACTTTGTATTAAGATTGCGAGCTGTTCAATAAGAAACATAATGGAAACCCTAATGTACAAGGGTTAGATGAGTTGACCGGTTTGACTTGTTGACTTTAGTTGACTTTGACTTGGCCAAAATTGACGGTTGTCACATCATCCCCCCGTTAGAAAGAATTTTGTCCCGAAATTAGTGTTTCGACTGGGACTTCAAGAATTTGGAGGAAAGATGGGGGAACTTTTCGTAGTATAAGAAATTGATATGGTGGGGAACAACCTGCCTGATGTTAAATGACGACCTTGGAATTTCTTATTGTAACTTGAGCTGAGTTGATTTAAAAGGAGTTATTGTTTTGGAATGATAGTGTATTCTACGTGTGCCTTTATGCTCTCTGCTTTATACTTGGTATTACCACTATGAATATTTTATAACGTAATTTGTGAGTATTAGCAGTACGAATGTTTCAACAAATTGTGATGAGATTTTCATTATAAGTCCTACTAGTTCTTTTATAATCGCTTGGTGTAAACTAGTCGTATATCATTAAGATTGCAAGGGCATTCGGATGGGTGACCCTGCCTTAAGCCCACAACCAAACAAGGAACAGGGAATGAGGCGAAATCACACATTCTAATTCCATAGGATCTTAATGATACATGACCATAATGTTTACACTAGCCATCATAGATTCACTAGTAAAAACCCTGCGTTTTTATATAGATGATAAGACTTATTCGGGTTTTGCCATGTTCTCGAGATGCTTTCAGCCTTACTCGAATTTGTACTAAGTCATAAGTGATAACTTCTCCTCGGAGCGTTGCATAGGGTTTGCTTTAATGTTTCTCGTTTGATTAGATCGGTAGGGAACATATGGATTCGGTTTACACGACTAGACTTATTCGGATGATGGGACGTTCACTCGCCCTCCTGGGTATCCTTGTCTCGAAGTTCGTGGCAGGACTCGTACCTGGTCCATCTATCATTAACTTGCGCATATAGGTCGTATGTACTTAAGGTTGGTGAGACAGTTGGATGGGTGACTCTACCCCAAGTCCACAACCAGACAAGGAACAGGAAATAGGGCGGAAGACACATCCAATGTCCGTAGAATCTTAATTATACATTATCCTCGCATATACACGTAGTAGTGGTAGACTAACCGTATTCGTCCCAAGCTTCTGTGCTTGAACCTTATCTGCTGCATGCGTGACATTCCCGAAAGGTCTTCTGGAATTACTTGTGGTAAGGTTTCGGAAGGTATAATACTCCTCTGGTGAGTGTTTTGGGGTTTCGCGGCGAGAGATGGCCCGGAGGTCCGTGTTGGATTTGTGTTTATGCGAGACGAAGGTTTTTCGAGATTAGGTGAAAGGTCTTTTCGTAGCCGTTTAGTCGGGAAAGTGAGGACTATATCAATTGAAATTGAATGACGACAACAATATCTTTTTAGGTAAAACATGTGTTAAGCTGTATTTGCAAGAAATGCTCATTAGAGTGATAGAGTATCTTGTGTTTCTTTTCAGTGTGTTCCGTTTTGTTCGATGTTATTATTACCGCAGATGATTCATACTACAACAACTAGCACTGGTAGTGAGTGGGTTCTGATAGCTAGCAATGATACTTGACATCATGATCCCTGACAGGTCACTCTATGATCGAGCGGTATATGTACGTCGTATGTAATTTGATATTGGTGAAATCGTCGTGTGGGTGGCTCTACCCTAATCCCACTGCTAGACATGGAGCAGGAGTCAAGACGGAATTTATTCGCTTTGAGTCTTTAGTATTTTGATTATAATTAACCCCGATGTACGTATAAAGTCATCACGGCTTACAGGTAATGATCCTAATGTCGTATATGAGTGTCTTTGATTTGATTTGAACGAGAGAGTATTTTAACTACTTTTTGAAAGACGGTAATCTTAGCAAGCATACCAAATTCATTACAAACATATGGTACTTAAACGTTTTTGTCGTTGGAAACATTACAAAAAGCCCTAATAAGGTTTCCTTGTTGCTCCTGCTGGTTTGTTCATCACACTCCTCCTGCTCCCTCGTCATTCTTCTCAGTTGGACATTCTCTCTTGAAGTGTCCCTTTTCACCGCATAGGTATCATACTGGGCCTACCTTGGTGTTGGTGGCTGAAGCGAGGTGTTGGGTCTGGCTTCTGCAGAAGCGGGCAGTATGTCCGTTCTTGTTGCAGTTTTTACAGTGCATCACCCGGCAAGCCCCATTGTGATGGAAGCCACACTTGTTACACTTTGGGAGTGATCCCTTATATGGTCTGGCCGGTGTTTGGGTGACAGACCTTGTGGCTAGTGTCGATGCATGTGTCGTGACTGCTGTTGTAATAGCAGGGGTGGCCATGGGTTGTTGTCTTTTAGCGAATCTTTGAGATAGGTTGCGCTCCTTTTTGTTCCAAAACTTTCATTTATTACTCTTAGGTTTGTGCCCTGAGGCGCCTTCATGGGCAGACACCCGCCGGTGTTCCTGATTGTTACAACGATTTATATTGTCGGTACCGCTTCCATCTCTGCTGGCGTTGTTAGCATTGAGTTGCGCCATGACGGCTGTCACGGCTGCCATGACTGCAGCTTGAAAAGTAGCAGAGTCTATCTGCAGGGTTGGCGCCTTGCTAGTTGGTTGGTTGCCTCTTGGTGAAGACATAGTTCTGTTTCACAATGAAAAACGACTTCGTGAGTGGGGATAATTATCTCAAGTGCATTCTTACGATTTATATTCACATATATAAATTTTTGCACATTGCTGTACTATTCTTAGTGTTTCTGCTAACGTTCATGAGACGGAGTTATGGTAGTGGGTAGAAGTAGGTTTCGTACAGGCGTTAAGCTTTACTCATCTTAGGATCATGTTTGTCCAAACACACTTAGCTGAGGAGTTTTGATGGGATCTGGTGCATTAGTGCTGGTATGATCGCACCCTATAGGCCTACGAAGAAGGCACCTTTCAACCAAAATGTTTAAAGGTGAGACGATAATGAGTTTTTGGAATGGCTATACGTCGCGAGTTTTCTAACTAAGTTTATCTTAGTTCAATTTGTAACGTATTTCGGTTGTTTATGGTGTTCTGAAAACAGTTCATAACGAGAGTCTATATATGATAAACTCATGTATTTTAGTAGTTCCGTATCCAAGTTGAACCTTGTAATTTGATCCAAGCTAGATCCTTCTTACGACCAATTGATGTATGCTTAGTTATATAATTAAGACTAAATAGACCTTCGAGTCTGTTAGGTATGTCCTAAGCCCATCTTGTTAATATGATTCTAGTAATTATGGTTTCGGAGAAAATTTTGACCTCGATGCAGGTCTACCTCACATCCCTGCAAGGAAAAGTTTTGATAGCAAATAGATCTCTTGATTAGTATAATCGCTTAAATTGCAGTGTTGTGCTTACACATAGAATAGAGTAGCACCAACGCATACTCATGAACCTAATTTACAAGGTCTTGTGAGCGGTATGAACTCTACTCATGACGCTCCGTCCCTTGCGATGCCTGAGGCAAAGTCGATGCACCTTGCAGCTCTGCCAATCGACGCTTGGCTGCAACCATTCTCCCTTCAAATGCCGTGTGCCTACCCTGTTACTCTTTTGCCTCTGCCCGAGCGGCGAGAAGGTCTTAAAAAGAAAGTTGGTCTCTGAAATAGCAGTCTTTTTCCAAGTCTCGGGTACGTGAGATGGTAGGGTTTGTAGTAGCGCGCAGTTTTCGAACTCGGTTTGCAGTCTCCCTGTTTTAATCCCCGATGTTCGCGATCCGCCGGGTCCTTGCCGGGAGGGCTCTGTCAGTCGGTCCCCCGTGGTTGAGGTCATAGCACCCTCGTTGGTCTCCACATGGTGATTTGCTGTTATTTCCGTCGACTCCAACCCTCGATCACGGTTGCCCAACGGGGCACAGGTCCGATGTAGTCGAAACGGTTCGCGGGAACCCTGGCTATACGTGGAGGGTTGATTACCTCCGGTTCCGCTTCTGATTCTTCTCATAACCATCCACCATTTCCCTGGTTGGGAAAATAGGAGTCCCCTGGTAAGTAGGATCTTGCTATGTTATACGTGCGAGAATAGGAGGGGTAGAAGAGATAATTAATAGACGTCTAATCCTATAATTACTTATAGGGGGTGATCCTTACTAGTTACGTCTATAATCACATAGTGCATACCAGTTATACATAATCTGAGATAGAATAGACCTTCGAATAAATGAATCTACTCTAAGTCCACAACCAAACAAGGAATAGGAAGTAGAGCAATAGTCATAGATTCTGAGTCTATAATATCTTTAATTATGTGTAACCTTGGCGTATGCACTCAGTCGTTATAGACCTACTAATAGGGGTCTTTAGTTTTCACATAAGTTGGTTATAGTATTACAAAATACTCCTATAGTATTTTAAGGTTTGACTTATGCTTTTCAATGTTTGTTTGTAGATAGAATTGGTAAGTTTTTAGACTTGTTGCAACGCCACAACCATTCCCGGGCATATGCTAATCACTTCTGGGTTAGACATAGTTGATCAGGCTATGTCATTCCCAGACCTGACTATACATACCCAAGTCTACTTGTGCCATTCAACAATCATTACTTTTGTTTGGTTCTAGAATGATACTGACCTTAGTATGTATGCATGCATGTATACTTTTAACAAGAAACTATTTATTTCTAAAAGTATATTTATTTCAAAATGTATAGTATCACAACAACGAGTATAATAGTGCTCAAAGTAATTACAACCATCATAAATATAATTGAAAAAGTTACACCAAAGTATATGTTTACATGTTTCGAATCAATTACATTATGATGACAAAATGTGTTGTTTGACGATTTAACGTCCCATCCTCAAAATGTTGTTGATTTCATGTTTCACTGATTTCCTGAGAATACAAGTAGTTTTGAAAAAGTGTCAACAATTAGGTTGGTGAGTTCATAAGAGTTTTGTTTGAGAAAGAAACCGTTTTCTTTGTAAAAGCGACAAAGTAAGTTTTCCAGAAAATCCAATATTTTCCTTATAAAAGTTATGTGTTGTCTTTAATTCCAAGACCGAAAGTGTACATTACTATCCATACTTATTGATAATAAAAGTGATTTTAAATCGACATAAAACCCTTTTTAATTTGGGAAATATCCCGTAAACTTTATGTGTTATGTGTTGTCTTAAATCCTAAGACCGAAAGTGTACAAGTATTTTTCCATACATAAAGATATAAAAAGTGATTTTAAACCGACATAAAACCCCTTTTAATTTGAAAGTAAAACCCGTAAATATTATGATTTGTTAATATCACATGTGAGCTATTATAACCATGCTAAGACTCAGACGGCCTCGTAATACGACGTTCTTCAGGCGTCGCACGTTAAATGACACTTGTCACCTCAGACCTGCCGGTCTAGCTGTTGCATGCAGCTCAGGTGTGGGTTTGTCAGACCCAATATAGATCTATACACAACTATCACGCTCTCCCTCCAAGAGACTCTGGTTACAATTTACAGGACTTTTGACTTTGTTACTTTGAAGGTAACACGAAGTGAATGACTCACAAATTTATTCATTAACAGATTTACGTGAACTGAACTGAAAACCTTTGGTAAATGAGTTTGAAATGTAAACGATACATAAACTATACCTATTATAGTTTATCCGAAACGTTTGTAATGTAAAGGAAATCTTACTGCAATGTAAATGATACGTGAACTGAACTGAAAACCTTTGGTAAATGAGTTTGAAATGTAAACGATACATAAACTATACCTATTATAGTTTATCCGAAACGTTTGTAATGTAAAGGAAATCTTACTGTAATGTAAATGATACGTGAACTGAACTGAAAACCTTTGGTAAATGAGTTTCAAACGTAAATGATACATAAACTATACCTATTATAGTTTATCCGAAAATACATTAGTGCTATGAGTCCATAAACTATTACTATTATGTAGTATATGAAAAAACAACCCATTTGTTTTGAGAGTAAAACCTTTCTCATGTAGTAAAAATCCATAAACTATACTTATTATAGCTTATTATATGAGTTCGAATGAATGAAGAATTTTTATCATGAATGACTAAATTTCAGTTTATGATGATAAACTAGCAACTAATACATTCAATATTTAGAACTTATTGTTATACACTTTGCTCAACATAATACAAAGTGTTATGAAAGTTATAAGCTGTTAACTAGTTTTTAACCGTTCTGCACTGTTTTAGAAAAATCACAGAAAAATCATACGAAGTCGAAAACTGAATCCGTAAATTCTGAGAGTTCATAAAATGTGTCTAGTTTGTTCATAATTTTTATTATGATTTTTGGAAGTCCTTAACTTGTGTTAAAATGTTCATATTCACAGACTGGTCCGAATTCGTTTATGAAATGATAGGCAGTTTTGTAAAACATACCATAAATTGTAGAAAAATCGTATGGAGATGTGCAAGTATTCATTTTAAAGGTATGAACCTGAACTATCTGCATATTAAACCGTTTTGAAAGATATTAAGTTTAAGATAGTTAAAACAGTCTGTGAATAAGACTCAACTTTTCTGATGAAAGCTGTTGTTTGAGTTTAGTTGTGTTCTTGGTGTTTTAACTTGTATTCCCCCCCTTAAAACTTAAGAAAAACATGAAAAGATAGGGGTATGAACTCACCTTGAGTGATTTCAGTAGATGGATGATGGAGAAAGGTAGTTTTCAACTCAAGAACACTAAGAAGATGCCTTGAAGATTTGAAGATCTAACACAAATGTGACGATATTTGTGTAAGCAAGCTATGATTTGGATGAAGGATGTTAAATAATCATAAGGAGGATAATATCACTTACCAAGAGTGAAAGAAAACTTGATGATCAGCCCTTGAATCTCGAATTTGAGAGAGAGAGAAGTGAGAGAAAAAGTGTTTGTTCTTTGGAGGAAAAATAAGAGAAATGAGAGAAAGATGAGGAGAGATAATAGTTTTCAGCCTTTGACCAAGAGTATGACTGGTCAAATGGTGGGGAAAGTACTCTTGAATGACCAGGTATGGTGGAAGGACAATAGCTGGTCACGGAGTGGGCATGGGAGTGGTTGCTTGTGTCATACACTAAGGCAAAGTCAACACTCCACCACAAGATCTTACTTAATAGATTTTTATTCATAAATAAGGATTTCCCTAAAAATATGCTGAATTTATGAATATATGGAGCCTTATATGTTAAAATATAAGTTTGGGTGAAAATCCCTCGTTAAAATAATTAAAAACGGGCTTAAAACGAAGTTGTGGTCGAAAACCGGGTGGAAAATGGCAAATCCGAAGTCAGGAGGGTGATTCCGGTCTTAACAGCCTTAGGTCCGAAGTGGGGTTTGGTCGCTGAAGTGGATCCGAAGGGAAACGGACTGCGGTCCAATCAAGCTCCTCGTTCTCAATCCCTGCATTACAAAGAAATCAGGAAAGAAGGTGCTTGCACAATGCAAATCTCTTGTTAGACGTCTAACTGATAAAAGGTTACATTTAAAGTTTGGGATAAATAAGGCCCCGTTTATTTTTATTCCTCCTTTAAGAAAAACTTCACCGTTCCCTTTTACGGGAACATTTATTGTCACACCCCCAAACCAAGGATGGCGGAAACGTCTGGGGGTGGAGGACTTCATGTATAGTATCACAACAACTAGTATAATAGTGCTCAAAGTAATTACAACCATCATAAATATAATTGAAAAAGTTACACCAAAGTATATGTTTACATGTTTCGAATCAATTACATTATGATAACAAAATGTGTTGATGGCGACTTAACGTCTCATCCTCAAAATGCTGTTGATTTCCTGTTTCAATGATTTCCTGAGAATACAAGTAGTTTTGAAAAAGTGTCAACAATTAGGTTGGTGAGTTCATAAGAGTTTTGTTTGAGAAAGAAACCGTTTTCTTTGTAAAAGCGACAAAGTAAGTTTTCCAGAAAATCCAATATTTTCCTTATAAAAGTTATGTGTTGTCTTTAATTCCAAGACCGAAAGTGTACAGTACAAAGAAATCTGGAGGGTCCGAGCAGGTACCGCAGGCGGCTCGTCAGGAAGGACCGGAGGCGAGTTCGGATGCGGTGCTCCGGGTTTGATAACTGCGGTTCGGAGGCTGCGACTCGCTGGCTGTGGCTAGATGGCTGCGGCTAGATGGCTGCGGCTACACAAGGGGACTCCGGTTCAAGGAGGGTTTGGTCCCTATAGAGGGACTTCGGCCCTAAAAAGCTATTTTCCAAGGTATCTTCCCGTTTCGCATGGTTTTTCACCGAGTCAAGTGTCGGGATGCCCCAAATGATTACAAAAAGATCAAAAGAGGTTTTGAGAGAGATTTGGAAGAGATTTCACATTCTTGGAGAGATTTGTCCTACAGATAGAGATTTGGGAGAGATTTCACATTCTTGGATAGGTTTCCCATACAGAGAGAGATTTGGGAGAGATTTCATATTCTTGGAGAGATTTCTCCTACAGAGAGAGATTTGGGAGAGATTTCACATTCTTGGAGAGGTTTCCCATACAGAGAGAGATTTGGGAGAGATTTCATATTCTTGGAGAGATTTCTCATACAGAGAGAGATTTGGTAGATATTTCACATACTTAGAGAGATTCCTCCTACTTAGAGAGTTTTGGGAGAGTTAGAGTGGAAGAGATTGGGAGAGACTTCTTTTGTGACCTTTTTGAGTGTTTGGCTCCGTAACGCAAGGTTTGTAAACCTCGTTAAGTCTTGTTATGATTGTTATATGCCCCCGGGGGTTAAGGAATAATGTTTTATCGAGTAGTTTCATCACTTGCCCTGATTAGGGTTTAAAATTTCCGAACACGTGAAAACTCTAAGTGATACTTTGTATTAAGATTGCGAGCTGTTCAATAAGAAACATAATGGAAACCCTAATGTACAAGGGTTAGATGAGTTGACCGGTTTGACTTGTTGACTTTAGTTGACTTTGACTTGGCCAAAATTGACGGTTGTCACATTTATCCCGTTGGCAACAGTGACAGGAGTTTCATTTTCATTCGTGGTGATGTTTCCGAGCACCTCCCTTTGATAGATCATGTGCTCGGTTGCACCCGAGTCTATGACACCCCAATTATCATCAAACGTACCTGCCATGTTGGCCTGAGGAGTCTGCTGTTCTGGGTTTTGTTCCTTGCAGTCACTAAAAAATTTCAAGAACATACCATATTGTTCATTAGTCAGTCCAGGAATGGGACTGGGTACGGGATCGGCGAAAGCTGCCTTTGGTTTGAAATTTTCTTTCTTTGTTTTTCCAGGCCACCAATCGGGATACCCGATTCGCTCAAAACATCCTTCCCGACTGTGCCCACCTTTTCCACAATGTGTATAGTTTTCTGTTTTGTTCGTTAAGCCCCCTTTTTCGTTTTTCTGCCACGGTTTCTTCTGTGGCCGACTTTCTTTTCTATTGACCTACAAGGCGGCCACATCTGTGGTTGTCTTCTTCCCGATTGTCACGTTTCTTTGATGTTCATCTTCGGCCACCATGTGATAAGAATTACTCAAACTTGGTGTAGGCTTCATTGCTAATATTTGTGTACGGATGACAGCAAAGTCGCTATCAAGACCCAACAGGAACTCATATAGGCGCTTTTTCTCCCTTAATTCAACTAGCTTCTTTCCCACCTCACACTTGCAACCATTACATGTACAACGTGGGGTGGGTAGAACAATGTTTATTTCATCCCAGATTCTTCTCAACCTCGTAAAGTAAGCCGAAACTGTGACTCCATCTTGTCGAGCTGCATTGAGAATCTGCTTCAATTCATAAGCCCTCAGTGCACTTTCTTTTCCAAAACGTTCGTTCAGATCCTTCCAGATTTCGGCTGCTGTATGTGCGTATTTCACGCTCGCACGTATTTCCTTCTCCATTGCAGTTGTGAGCCACCCCTTAACCATAGCATCGCACCGCATCCATGCCATGTAATCTTTATTGGTGCTTTCTGGTTTCTCAATGGATTCATCGACGAACCCAATTTTGTTTTTGGCAAACAAAAAATTTGTCATTTCTTGCACCCAGTCGTTGAAATTGTTGTCCGTCAGCCCTTCATTGACCTGCATTTGTCTGGGATAATCTGACGGATAGAGATAGAATGGTGAATTCGGGTCGATTTGATCATTGTTTTTCGACCCTCCTTCTTCTCCGGCCATTAGGGTTTTTGGGTGAGGATCTTAGTTTTGAATGGCCTGCTCTGATACCATGAAGAAAAGATAATCAGGGAGACAATGGTATATAAATTTCTGTAAAGCTCTGTGTCTCTAAATGGCAAAACACGATTACAATAAATAGAAGAAAAGATAATCAGGGAGACAATGGTATATAAATTTTTGGAAAGTAATAATTATAATGTGACAACATTATCTAAGACGAAAATGCTTGATATACTTTTGGAGGAAAAAAATCAGGATCATTAAAAAATTTTATATAAAGAAAATACAAATTTAAATTTGGTGAAATTATGGATGAAATTACTAACGAAAATTATTTTGGAGGGAGTTGTATTTTGTAAGGTAATAAGAATATTACAAAATTCGAAATATGTATATTTGTTGTGTAAATTTATAAATTTTGTTGTTACTATATAAAGATAAAAAAGTAGGTTGGTATGATATACAAAAACATAATAATTTCAATGATATTTTAAAATCATGCCAAAATTAACCGGATTTTTATGACATAAAAATTAAAAAAATAAATCATAATCATCTCTAATATATAAAAGTAACATTTTTGTAATTAATGTCATTTCTCAAGATAGTTAATTTCTGTTTTGTTAAAGGTACGTAATATCTTTTCCTGTTTATTTGAAAAGTTTCAGAAAATTAGTTAACTGATTTTATTTAATTTGTGACAAAGAAAATCGAAATATATGAATCCATATATTTGATATAGGAACAAAAAAATAATCGAAAAAAATATAAAAAGCGAAAGAAGATACTGACCTTCTAGTGCATAAGAGCGAATGTTTGAAGCAGAGAATGATGATGGAAGTGATAAACAATAAGAATGATGTTGTAGGAGAAGATTTGAAGAAAAGAAACGATAGAAAATAAGTGTGAGCCGCGGATTCAAGGATGAATCGTATATGTATGTGATAATTTGAATATGATTTTTTGGTATTAATGATTTCCTAATAAAAATAGATTTTATATTAATTGTTTACTAATATAAACAGATTTATATTAATAGTCGATATTAATGCCTTGATTAAAATGGTTTGTTAGTAATATGCTTTTAAATTTGACCATATTAAAATCTTCATAACCGGAAATTCAAGATTTAAAATATGGAAAATTTTTATTAGAATTAAATACATTCCATTTCAACGAATGTAAGTTATTGTTTGACGATTGGAAAACATTTATTGGAACTAAATACATTCCATATAGGAAAGATGATGTCAGCAATTTGATCTAAGGGTAGAAAAAATAAAATTAAAATACAATCAAAGGTCCAGATTATTTAAGATGATGTCATAAGGTTTCTCTTTTAATAATATTTAGAGATTTCTTACTCTTCCATGATATTAGACAATTGTTAAAATAAACCATGTAGCCAGCACAGATTTCCTTGTAGTCAAACACATAGCCCGGTCTGCATCAACAAACCCTTTCAATTCAAATTTATCAGATTTAGTTATTGCTACTCCTCTTCCAGGACTACCCTTTGAATATCTTAGTAGCCTGAAAGCAATTTTCAAATGGGATTTTTTAGGTTTGTGCATAAACTGACTCAGTACTTGAACATCATAAGAAATATCTGGCCTAGTAACAGTAAGATATATAATCTTACCAATAAGCTTTTGAAACTCTGTTTTATTATCCAACAAATCATTTCCTTTATCAGCTTCACATGTACTTATTATAAAATTTGTTTCTAAAGGTGTATTTACAGGTTTACAACCAAGCATACCATATTCATGCAACAACTCTAAACAATACTTTCTTTGATTTAAGCACAAGCCATTATCAAAATTTACCACTTCTATTCCCTGAAAATATTTAAGAATTCCAAGATCCTTAATCAAAAATTGAGTTTTCATAAAATCTTTAACCTTTTTCAGTTCAGTTTCACAATTACCAGTTAATATAATATGATCCACATATACAAGTAACACAGTTATTGAACCTTCAAATTTCTTAACAAATAGAGAATAATCACTTATACTTTGTTGAAAACTAAACATAAACAAAGATGCACAAAGTTTTTCATTCAATTTTCTAGGAGCTTTCTTTAAACCATATAGTGACTTGGTAAGCTTACAAACCCTAGAATCATTAGCAGAATAATACCCAGGAGGAAGCGACATATAAACATCCTCTGTGAGATCACCATAGAGAAAAGCATTATTTATATCTAATTGTGACATCCCCTAATTTCTCGGCCAGAAAAGTCCGATTTAATTTATGCTTTTAAAATAAAGTCAGAGAAATCATTTTAAAAGATGTTGCGGAATTGGTCCCCAAAACAAAACATGATAAAAGTTTATCAAAACCTTCTTTAAAGAAATATATATTTTCATTTCATATCAAAACCTCGGGATGTCATGTTCCGATACAGATCAAAAGCATAAACAAGACATTATAAGCCTTTCAACAGTTATTTACAACTACTGGCCTATAATCCAAAAATCTCTCATCATCATCCGACTATGCTCGGGGTCCACTACCTGTAATATAAAAAGCTGAGTGGGTCAGGCTTGGGAGCCTGGTGAGCATATAGGGTTTTCAACCCACAATAATAATAAACTTATTAAATTCATCAATCAACAATAACCCTGATTACCCATTCCCGTTATCCTCAGTTTACGTCCCTAAACACCTATCACAAGGGACCTCGCCTAAGAATTATCATCGGGGTGGACACTACTGCTAAGGGAACTCCTCAGCCATACATGTCCTAAAGGCAACCATGAGGGGGATGGAGTACACCAATGAACATATAGTTCACCAACACCTACAGGTTGCGAACCTGCTAGCGTTCCACTGGACTGTCTAGAAAGGTCTGTGGTCGTCATCTATACTCCGCTAGACGACTACAACAAAAACAACATCGAGGCCTCTCATCAGTTTAACAGACATTGACTATTTCGTCTACCCATGTTTTACCCAACATATTTGTAGATAAAATACATATACAGTTTAAAACTTGTATAAAACATCTATTCAACAGTCACCTCAAATAAACAATTAATGTAATTACACATAGCACGTATTTTAAAGAAACTACTTCATATCTATGTGTAAGGTGAAAGTGACTACACACTCACCTGATTTAACGATAATCGGGTAGCACTTCGTTTCCTAAAACAATCGTTTCTAATAAAACCGGGAGTTTTATTGAGAAACCGGGCTTTGCGAGGGTTGGGCTTCAAAAACCGAAAAGATAAATTTTCCCGGGTCTTCGGGCACTTCGGAACGTATTTTGGGTGTTTGGTATAATACCGGGGCTTTGGGGGAAGTTGGAATGGAAGAAATATTGTTTAAGGGGTGAAAAGTGGCAATTTTCCAAATTACCATCGGGGGGTCTCGCACCCTTCTATTTATAGGGGCGAGGTTCGGAGCTCTGGACGAAGGAAGGGACACACGGCAACTTCGGATAGGAGGGGGAGGGACGCGCGTCGGCGAGGACACGTGGGTGATGCGAGACCGAGACACGGAGAAGGCACGAGGCGGCTTCTGATTGGCCGAGCCTTCGGTGCGAAGAGGGTGCGACACGCGTCGACAGGTGGCCTCGGATGACTCAGCAGATCGGACACGCGACATGCTACGAGCGAGGGTGACGTGGCCGAACACCAGCCATGCGAAATTCCTCGGTTTTAGCATTTTTTCTCGATTTTTGTGTCCGAACTTCTAAAATCCATAACTTTCGCATACGGGCTCCGTTTTTTTACGTTCTTTATATGCACGCGTAGGTAAAGTTATGCTCTACAACTTTCGTTTAGACTTCGTCGGCTAATTTTGAATTTAATTTTAATATTATTATTTTTAACAGACCGGGACAGGAAATCCGTTAAAAATCCATAACTTCTTCATCCGACGTCCGTTTTCGTCTGTCTTTTTACCGTTGTACTACTATTGATGAGACCTTCGATTATCGTTTAGGTTGTGTCGGCTAAAAATCACTCGATCTAAAATTTGAGTTTTTAGTTGTCTACTGCTAAGCTGAAACTTAGAAAAATCATAACTTCCTCATACGAAGTCAGATCTGGGTGTTCTTTTTATCCATACTGTCGGTTTAACGAACACTACGACTTTCATTTAGATCACTAAGGCTAAAAAGTAGTTTATCAAAAACTCACTTTTTACGTCATTCGGCACCGTGCCGGTTTTGTCGCAGAACTTCGACAGGTCATAACTTCTTCGTTATAACTCGGATTTCAGTATTCTTTATATATCCGGAATCCTTGTCATGACCACTACAACTTTCTTAATAGATATAGGCTTTATCTAATATTTATTTTCGACGCTCATTTTTACTCTTAATTAATTAAATCCTAGTAATTAAGCATAAAACACATAATTCACATAATAATCACATAATTCTTCTTCATTTCTTCAAAATGAGTTACAAAGGTTAACCTAGACTATTATGTAAATATTAATGCCTAGCCTAGAAACACGGGCGTTACACTAATTGATATAAAGGCCAAAAGTTATGTACAGAAAACGAAATAACAATGCGCACAGTGACAATTTTTGCAACTGGAGAAAAAGTTTCTTCAAAATCTGTTCCCTCTCTTTGATTATATCATTTAGCAACTAAACGTGCTTTATACCTTTCTACTTCTCCATTTGACTTGTATTTAATTTTGAAAACCCATTTGCAACCAATTGGTTTTCTATTTTTAGGTAATTTAGTTATTTCCCAAGTATGATTACGATGAAGAGCTTCCATTTCTTCATTCATTGCCTTAACCCAATTTGGATCAGACAAAGCTTCATTGTAATCTTTAGGTTCAATAGACTTATTGAGATTAGAAATAAAACATTTTGTATCAGCATCAAGAAAGGAATAGTTAACTGATCTCTCTATACCATATTTATATTTCCTTTCAACAACATAATCAGCAAATTTAACTGGCATATGTGACTCACGCCTAGATCTAGAGGCACCTAAAGACTGCTCTACATAGGGAATTAAAAGTGAATGACTACTTTCCTCAGACACACCAGAGGAAGAAGTAATAGAACCAGCAATAGGAGGCACAACTGCCTCGCCACTACGGTTGACAGACTCGTTAGAGTTAACGTCATCCAGGTCAATGGCTGCATCAGCACCATCCAACTGAGATTCTACTCTCAGCTCATCAGGATTAATGGAATCATTTAAGTATTCATTTTTGTCAAAAACATCATAGGAAAAAGGATCACTAGGGCCAAAAGTTATCTAAAGTTTTATCAACAATAGTTGATTTTAACTTGTAAGGAAACACATAATCATAAAATTTCACATCCCTGAATACAAAAGAAGTGTTAGTATCCAGACTAAGAAGTTTATAAGCCTTTTTATCAGAAGAATATCCTAATAAAATTCATTTCTCAGCACGTTCAGAAAATTTATCAGTGACATTTTGTTTAACAGCAAAACAAAGACAACCAAAAACTCTTAAATGATCAAAACTGGGAGTTCTTTTAAAAACAAGTTCATAAGGAGATAAGCCATTCAAAACAGAAGTAGGCATCCTGTTTATTAAGAACACAGAAGTTAAAACTGCATCTCCCCAATACTTAACAGGAACTCCTGACTGAAACAAAAGTGATCGTGCTACATTAAGAATGTGTTTGTGCTTTCTTTCCACAACTCCATTTTGTTGTGGAGTATAAGCACAAGACGTTTGATGAATGACACCATGTTTGACACAAAAAAATTTCATTTGATTATTCACAAACTCAGTACCATTATCTGAAAGTACAACCTTAACATTAACACCAAACCGATTTAATAGAATATTCACAAATGACTTAAAACAATCAAAAACTTCACTTTTAGATTTTAGAAGAAAAACCCAAGTGGCCCTAGTAAAGTCATCCACAATATTCAGAAAATACTTAAACCCCTCAACTGAAGCAAGTCTATAAGGTCCCCAAACATCTAGGTGAATCAATTCACCTAGTTGAGTTGAATTATGTTGACTATGAGAGAAGGATTCTCTAGTCTGTTTTGCTTTATGACATACATCACAAGGAGGAAGAGATTCATTTCCAAGTTTTAGCTTATCTTTTAAAGTACTTAAAGCCTGGTCAGCTGGATGACCAAGTCTACTATGTCAAGTCAATTTTGAAACACAACACTTAGAATTAGTTAAACTACCTGAATTACCTGAGGGAACATGATCAAGATAATACAATCCCCTAGATTCTCTACCATTATCCACCATCTCCTTTGATAGTGAATCCTGAATTTTAAAATTATGCTCAGAAAAAACAACCCCACACCCATTATCCTTACAAAGTTTATGTACAGACAAAAGATTAACATTAAAGTCTTGAACAGCAAACACATCAAATAAAGTGAGGTGAGAGGATAACTGAATATTCCCTATTTTATTTATGGGAGCTGAAGAACCATTAGGATGTTTTACAAGAAGATTAAGTCTAGACACATCCACCGTATCTTGAAGTTGTGACTCAGAGGCTATCATATGTTGATTTGCCCCGGAGTCAACTATCCAACTTTGAAAATTATTAGGAGTGACAAAAGAATTACAGTATGTAAATATAGATATACCTACCATATTTGCAGTAGCAGTTACATCTCACTAGTAGAGCTTTCATTAATGAGACGAAGAAACTTGGAGTATTGTTCACTTGTAAGATAGTGAGCATCACTGCCATGAATAGACTCAGAAGCAGCTATAGTGTTACTATTAGAACCAACAGAAGATAAATTCACAGAAAAGGACTTATTCTGATTAAGTTTTTCATTCTTTTGTTTAAAATCTTTTGGATAACCAATCAACTTATAACACCTTTCTATCATATGACCTGTAAGGTTACAATGTTTACATTGTAATCCATGATTTCTGAACCTATTTTGACCTTGTCCCCTTTTAAAATCATTCACTTAACTATTAAAAACAGAGACCTGTGGTTTTGAAGAGATAATAGAACTCAGAGAACCATTCTTTTGAAGAGACTCTTCTCTAGAGAGAATAGAGAAGGCAGTTTTAAAATTTGGCAAAGGCTCCATCAAAAGAATGTGACTTTTAACTTGACTGTAAACATCATCAAGACCACTCAGAGAATGCATTAGCTTCATCAACTTAGAATGATCACTAAGCTTAGTGGCATCCTCACACACACATTCAGTTAAACTAGTTAAACCATCAAACTCTTTCCATAAGGAATCAAGTTTATTGTAGTAATCAGAAAGAGAAGATCCATTTTGTTTTAAGGTGTTAATTTGTTGATGAATATTAAAGATTACAGATCCATCAGCCTTATTATAAGTTTCAAACAATTCATCCCAAATATCTTTAGCTTTATCAGAATATACATGACTAGAATATATAGTTTCAGAAATAGACCCTAATATCCAATTGCAAACAACAACATTTACACGTTCCCACTTAGAAGCTTTAGAAGTTTCAGTTTTTTCAAGAGTAATAGTATCATCCACAAGCCTTAAGACCTCTTGACATAGCACTACGCCACAAACGATAGTTTTCATTACCAGTCAGCTTAATTGTTAAAATAGAAGTTACAACATTATCAGAAGGATGAACATATAAAGGGTCATCAAAGTCAACAGGACTATACCACTCCCCTCAGGTATATCACCAGCCATAATGAATCACAAAATAAACAACCAAATCAAATAAAAAATAACAGACACCTGTGTTGACTTAAAGTCCAGATGGTCACCACAGTATGTCGGGGCCCAAGACAATCAACACAGAGTAAAAAACAATCAATAAACAAATTGAGAACACATAACAATCAACACAGAGTTAATACAGTCAAGAAACAATTTAAGAACACAAACAAATAACTGGTGTACTCAAGACAACCAGTATCTCCCACGTTTATAGCTAAAAAAGAGGAAGAAGAGAACAAGAAACCATCACAGTGCAATAGACAAAAAATGTTTATTGGAATCGACTCCTGAATCTGTTCCCTTCAAGGGTTTATCGGTGATGAAATCTGACCCCGAGAGGGTTATATCAGATTAGAGGGATTGATCGATTAATCTTCAGAGTTCTAATCCAAAAATCACAACAACAATACCAAGGAAACCGATCTCGACAATCTGCAAGATCAACCAAACAACTCATAGTACCAGGATCTCATAAAACAGATCTAAGTCTAGGGAAAATAACAAATGAAACCCTAAACCTACATAGGTTCAATCGCATAAAAAAACTTAAGCGAACAAGAAAGAATACCTTTCACAGATCGTCGTAAACTGAACCACCAAACGACGAACGAACAACAACCGAAGCGTCAGGATCAAGAATCATGAGCCTTATAGCTCTGATACCATGTTGAAATCAGACAAGATAAATTTCCCAACATCTTCATTTCTTATATCATTAGAGGATTAAGAAACATAAGGTTTTCATGTACTTACAACTAAAAACTCACTACACAAACCCTATTCTACTCTCACGACTTAACACTCTCAGCCTAATGTAATCAGACAAACTGATAATACACACTGAATCAATACTAAAAAATAACAAGAGTAAACAAATCTCAAAGATTACAGATGAACATCACACTCAAGAAGCGAGAGAGAAGCGAAAGAAACCCTAAACAATTAACCCTAACTCTGAACTGAAAGACGAGAACTGATCGATCCTTCACTCTCTCTCTCCCTTTATACATCAATCACACGGATACGGTGTAAACCCGAAGAGAACCGACCCGAGCATCTGACCCGCGTGTTTTCCCTACAATTACACTTAACAACCAAGAGAATATACTTTGAACACAAAACACCCTTCATCAATAATAACTTTTCATTTTAAACCAATAAATATGAGATTGACTATGTATTATTATTTTCAACAAACTTGATATTTGATGGATCACAAACTGGCGAATAAAATTTTCGTGGATAGTTGTTGTTCTTGTTGGTTGAATATTTGAAGTAAGTATATATGAAGGCTGAAGAATGGAAATGGGTTGAAGTTCTCATCGGTTCTCAAATATTTCCGAAGAAAGTTATGCTTTCTTATCTTTGCATATCCATATTTTCCGAAGAATGATTCTCTTTATTTCTATTTTTATAGTCATTATTGATTAAAATAGTAACATCTTCAATTTGTCGGTGTGAATAGTAACCCGCCAAAATGGTTTTACCGGTTTACATGTACAGAAACATTTCGAAGGAAATATGTCACTAATTGCATCGAAAAATCCGTTCTAACAACCTCCAGTGACGAAGTGACGAAATACCGACATGTTTTGGTGTTGAAAAGCCCTACCTTTCAAGTAGTGGATGCAACCCCTAGTTTTACACAAGATCTCTAAAATCTTTAGGCTAAATGGAATCCATCACAATGCATTTATGCGTGATGGTGTGCCACATCATTCCACATTCAAGTCACAAACCTTAAGAAATTGTGTTGCACTAATAAGTTGCTATAGAGAGAGAGAGAGAGAGAGAGAGACCAAGTGTAGCCTCACTCACGGACCATCACAATCACAAATGTTAGGGGTGGTGTTTGGAGGTAAGGGCATCCATAATGCATTGAACTCCATAGAGTTCAATGGATTGCCACATCATTTTTTATATTCCATACAACTCTATCATTTTTTTCTGCAATGCATTGAACTCTACAAAGTTCAATAGAAAATTACAAAAGCTAATTTATAGCATATATTAAAGATTTAAAAACTTTCTTTTTTCTTATTGAAGAGTTCAAAGGTCATTGAATTCCAAATCCATTAAATGTCAAGGTGGTATCTAACTATGGTAAAGTTTAATATATTGAATGATAAATATATTTGCCATCTCATTCAACTCACCATTCTGGATGCTCTAAGTCACACGTGAATTGGGGGTGCCAAGTCACGATACGTGTAAAAAAGTGCGCATTCTGTATAACCTTATAGTTTTACTTATTCTTTTAAAGATCGTACGGAATAGCCACATTGTTTAGTTTCCAAAAATATAAAAATGGCACTTTAAAAATCCTCAGTTTCGTCGCCTCGATGTAATCAATTGGCCTTCACATGAAGCTTCATTTGTGGTTTATTAATTATACTCGAACCTTAAACTATTACTCATTCCGTCCCAAAATTATTGCCCACAGACAAATAACTAAAAACAAACAAAAAACACACAAATTAAGGAAAATATTAATTACCACTAACTTTAATTATTAAATGAAATGAGAGTCTTACTCTTTTGTTACATTTAATTTCATGGTAGGTTAACTAAAAATGAAAGATATTTAGATAAAAAAAATATTTATTTTTAGAAGTAAGTTATTATTTTAAGACAAACCAAAAAAGAAACATAGGTTAACACAAATAGCGACAGTCCTAGATATCCTTAATTTGTGTCAGTAATCTGCATGTAATCTTTTAAAATTTTCTGATGGATTAACCAAATGCATCAATACCTTGCTAACCCTCTGTTATTCTGTTAGAAATGTCTTAAAACTCTGCTATTACATTCTATGGGAGATGCGTCGCTAATTACAACGGATTTTGTTTGTGGCTAAAATCCGTGCACGATACCCTATTGTGTTGTAATGATTCCAGTGATTCTAATACAGAATATCATAATATCATCAATTAGAAGAAACTTGTTCTAGATGCAGTGAAAATGATCAATCTATAGGTGTTGGTATATTCGTCACCAGGATGTGATCAATTTGGCCTTCACATGGTTCATCCTTGGTTCTTCAAATTATACTCTTGAACGTTAAAAAATCAAAGAGGATGCCAAGAAAATCGCAATTGCCGTTGACATTGATGCTAAAGTTAACTTCAATGGCATCCTTCCTCGATCTCTCCTTAAAACCATGCCTTCATATATCGGCCAGCTATTCACCACCACAAATCCAGATATGAACATCTGCACAAAAAACTCTTCCAACCTCCCATTAATGAAAACCTCCATAAATCCTTTTACAAACGAAAACAAGTTGATCAATGATGCGACACTAAATGGAAAAAACAAGATTGATTCAACTCCAAAATCAAACACCCCTTGTTCATATAGTCTCTTTTGTTCTTCCTCAGTTACTTTGCTGGTAACATTGAACCCAGATGTTGAAAACCCTAAAGATTTTAGTGACCACTCGAGCAATGCAAATGGGTAACTCGATAGCCCCCATATCAACCACATTCTTTGGCAGTTCCACCACCTTTGCATCGATCCACCTCCAAAGACCACAAAATCTACAAAATCTTTTCCGTAAGCTCCAAGAAATAGAAACGCATGCAAGGAAATCCCACCTTCAAAAACCTGAAATCAGCATAATTTTTTTTCTTCAGTAAAGGTAGTTTTTTCACAAGATGTTGGTATTATCCAAAGTCGAATTGATACCCTTGCAAACATTGGGAAGGAGTTGAGGAGCGAAATTTGAGGCAAGAATGCGTAGACAATGATTGGAATCGACCAAAAGGAACGAAGTGTGTAGTGTGTGTAACATAAAGCATGTAGAGGATTCATTGATCGAATGCCATATGTGATTGGGCAATATTTGTTATAGAATATTTCGAGGAATCCCATGTACCATCGTTTGATTTGGGTTAGGGCATCATTCAAGTTTGAGGGCGAACCTCCAAGAAACGCAGCTCTTTTTGGATTGCAAAGAATCGACTTCCATCCTTCACAATGAAGTCGAAAGCTTGTGTAGGTGTCCTCGGTTAAGGTGCCATATCGAAATCCAATCTACAAAACATAGGCACCAGTAGAATGCTTTTAGTATTAAAGTTTCCTAACTTAAACTAAATTATCCATTGCAAAAGTAAACATCATGATTTATTATTTCCAAATTCTTAGTGGAATCCAAGCAAGAAAGCAGTACCAGGGGAAAAGCCGATAACCTCGGATCCCCATTTTGTATTATCCTCATAGTCGCAGCTTGCTGCTTGGTGTGCTAAAACCAAAACATCCTTAGTGCTTTTTGAAATTGAAATGTTATGCATGCTTGTATCTTTAATGAATCCAAAGGATGAGTCGTCGCTAATAACATGTTGTTTGAAAAAGCCTCCTGTTCCCATAAACTGAGCGCCTAACAAGCCATCCATACCAAGGCTTAAAATTTGTGTCTCGGCCTTGAACTCGGAAGCATATATGTCATTCCTATTAATGCCATTGAATCTTTGCGGAAATTGAACAAATCCAAGCTTAGAATCAGCATTTGGATCCATAAAATAACATAATGCGCGAAGTGGCGTTTCAGGGTCATTTGAGAACATGTCGCAATCTAGAACAAGGACAATATGTCCATTGGTCAGCAAGCCTGACACTCGAAGCTACAATATGAAGGAAAAGGGAGTGATAATCATTAAATTGAAACAAATTAAGAAGCTTTTTCCAGTGTGCACTCTGTAAAGCTTTCTACCCATCAGAAAAACTAAACCAAACATGGATAATAGAGAGATTACCAGGACGTTGAGTGCTCCAGCCTTAAAATTATGGGGCTTGTTGTTGCTTTTTTCTCGAGAAACGTAGACAAGATTTGGCATTACACCACCTGCGACATCTTTGTCTATAGTGTTGTCTAATATAATCTGTATTTCGTGTAAATAAAGAAAATCAAACACCACTACAAAAGGGGTGATTTCTGTCGGTATTCCATCAAAAAGTTTTTCTATGGGTAATTTTTTCTCAAAAATTTCCAAAGTGAGCTCATATTTATTTACTAAAATTGATAATTGATAACAAAACAACAACTACATGAATAGGAGAAACCTGAATAATTGTGGGATGATGTCGACGCGAGAAATTAGGCGTCCATTTACTGAATGTATCACGAATTTCCGATTCCTTCACCTCATCCAAACATACGCCACCACTCTGCACCACCTTCTCCACCCTTGATTTCATTCTTTCATACATCGCCTGCCACACTAATCAGTTAGCCTTATTTCACAGCATAATCAATATTTGATTAGTAGTTATTCAATATTTATTAAATTGTATGTCAATTATGTTTTATTTTTCATGGAAAAAGGAATAAACTTAATTTCAGAAACAAATTTAAAGGTTAAAATTCAGCAATCGGAAATTTAATGAAGGAAGCACCTTGATATCATCTGTCTCAGGGAACCAAGCAGGATCACTTTCAAAATACACTTCAGGAGACCGATCAACAATATTATGCTTCTTGCAGTATGGAATCCAATGCTTAGCAAACTTAGCACCCTCCATGAACGCATACAGTGTCACTTCAGACCCTCCATCATCTGATATATAAACGGAAAGCTTATCCGGCGGGTAGTCATATGCCAATACAGATAAGGCCGTGTTCACCACTCCAACTGGTGGCTCTTTGGTGGGATCAGCCGTGCAAATCAACACATCTAACGCCGGATACTCTCTCTCCTCCACAAACAGTTGCAGGTTTTCTGGGAAAACACGGCGATGGATTGGATTCCAGTGAAAACATTGGGAGGTAAACCACATAAAAGCCAACACAAAGTCGGCTAGAAACAGAGTAATGGAGATTGGAGTTGGAGAGTAGATTAAATTACGGCAGTGGCGGAGGAGAAGAAAAGAAACGACCGCGGAGTAGATGACTGCAAAAATACGGTTTAGCCATGTTTTAGAAAGTCGTTCAGATGAATGAAGGAGAAGGGCTGCCATGGTATGGTAGGCGGATGGATGTCTGGATTAAAGTCTTTGCCTATTTCTTATTCTTTACAATTTTATATCATCACCGTTTAGATATTATATAGAGAATGGAAATTTGGTCCCTTTGGTTTGCCTATTTTTATAGTTAAAGGCGTTTCTAGTTCTAAAATTGCAAATTTAGTCCATTTCAATAGATTTTATTCTCTATCAATTTGAAAAGACTAACTTGTCATTATGATATATATATTTTTTATTTTTTATTTAATTTAAAGTTTTATTGAATAAAAATATTTTAATAAATCAGATACAAAATCACAACAACTAATAGAACTTTTAATTAAATAAAAAGAAGTACAAAAAAATACAATTCACTAATTATGACAGTTTTGGTTTGTGGCTAAAATATCCGTGCATGATACCCTATTTTGTAACTTTTGTTGTAGCTAGTGATACTAGTCATTATAATATATAAAAGCATAATATCATCATATTAGAAGAAATTTGTTTTAGATGCACTCAAAATGCAGAAGATGTGGGTGTCAGGATATTCTTCGCCATGAAGTCATCAATTTGGTCTTCACATATAACTCCATTTGTGGTTTTTCATAGTATGGTCGAACTTTAAAAAAAATCAATGAGGACGCCAATAAAATCGTAATTGCCGTTGAAATTGATGCTAAACTTAACCTTAATGACATCCTTCCTCGATCTCTCCTTAAAACCATGCCTTCATCATATATCGGCCAGCTATTCACCACCACAAATCCAGATATGAACATCTACACAAAAAACTCTTTAAACCTCCCCTTGATGAAAACCTCCATAAAGCCTTTCACAAACGAAAACAAGTTGATCAACGATGCCATTGTAAACGGAAAAAGTAAGATTGATTCAACTCCAAAATCAAACACTCCTTGTTCATACAGTCTCTTTTGTTCTTCCTTAATCACTTTGCTAGTAACATTGAACCCATATGTTGAAAAGCCGATGGATTTCAGTGACCACTCTAGCAATGCATATGGGTAACTCGATAGCCCCCAAATCAACCACATTCTTTGGCAGTTCCACCACATTTGCTTCGATCCTCCTCCAAGGTCCACAAAATCTACAAAATCTTTTCCGTAAGCTCCAAGAAAAAGAAACGCATGCTAGGAAACCCCATCTTCCGAAACCTGAAATCAACATAATTCTTCTTTAGTAAATGTAGTTTTTTCGCAAGATGTTTGTATTATCAAAAGTCGAATTGATACCCTTGCAAACATTGGGAATGAGTTGAGGAGAGAAATGTGAAAATTTGTAGAAACACGATTTTCCAACATCATCATCTATTATATCATTTGATGATCAATAGACAGATGATTTTCATCAACTTACAGGAAAACCTTACTACAAAAAATGTTGGGAAGTTTAGGGTTTGTGGTGGAGATCTGGATACCAACTTGGATCGTGATATCACTTTCCGAACTGATATTTCTACCATATGCCTGTGTTACAAGAAATTCAGCCTAGGATAATCCAAGTGGACACTTACGTTTCTAGGCACAGAAAACGTAAGCCAATATGCTAAAGGGTTCTGTGAATGTGTGATGAAAAACGAGAGCTAAAGAACGTCCCACACTTCTGGAAAGGAAGAGTTGTTTATATATTAAACACGATTAGGGTTTCATTAGGGTTGGGCCGTCATTAGTTGCTTTCGAAGCAAGTAATATTAATCCGGATTAGGGACCCCAGCCAGGGGCTCTGCCCCTTGGACCCCGCTAGGGGCGCTGCCCCTAGACACCGCCAAAGGGGCGCTGCCCCTTTGGAAACCCCGGACCCGGGGGCGCTGCCCCCGGACCCCCGACTAGTCGTCGAACCGGCTTCTGACTCGATCTTATACATGCGTGCACTCCGCACAACCCCGTACATATATTAGAGTACAAATCATGAAGCCCCTTAGCTCACATGTTAGTTCCAGTTACTTAAAATGAAATGGTGACACTAAAATCACCAACAAAAAACCTACACTACTCTCGGTACAAATCTCTCAACCTAAAACTAACATATCTACAAAATTAGACGACAGTTTGTACAAACCCTAATCAGAGAAGATGGAATGAGAGAATAGGAGAGCGTATGAAAACTGATTGAACTTGTGAATGAGCTCTCCTCCACTCATTCAATCCTTAAGTAGCCGGGTCACACAGGATCCGAAGATCCGCATGTAAACCCGAAAAATATTTGCTCAATTTACAAACTGCACCCTTCACCATTTCATAACTTATATTGCAAAACCTCAAAGCCAAGAATATGACAAAATATATCCAATATGAAAATAAACAAAATGTTAGTTTGATTTTATAAAACCATTATTTATTTCAATAGCTCCCCTCAAACTAACCATTTTGAAAAAATACTATTTTGAAGAAAAAGGATCAAACAAACACAGTTTTTCACTAAGAATCTCATGTTGTGAAGACATAAGAGACTTAGTAAAAATATATTCAACCTGATTAGAAGAACTAACCTTAACCAACTTAACAACTCTTTTTTGTATTTTTTTTCTCTTATAAAATGAACATCAATTTTGAAATGTTTTATCTTATCATGAAAAACAGGATTCATTGGCAACTTAATTGTAGAATCATTGTCACAAAAAATATTTACTAGAACTATATTCTTAAAACCCATATCATATAAAAGTTTTAGAAACCAGATTAACTCACAAGACAAAGAACCCAAAGCCCGATACTCATACTCAGTTGAAGAACGTGAAATGGTAGACTACTTTTTGTTTCTCCAAGAAATAGGAGAATTACCAAAATAAACAACATAACCACTAACATACTTTCTAGAGAAAAGTCTTTTAGCCCAATTAGCATCCGAGTAACCTTTTAATAAAATAGAATCAGACTCAGACTTCAAATACCTAACCCCTTTTTTTGGACTAAGTTTCAGATACCTTCATAATCTCATTGCAACTTGTAAATGAGTCTTAGTGGGTTTATGCATGTATTAACTTAGCACTTGAACAAAATAAGCGATGTCAGGTCTTGTAATCGTAAGGTAAATAAGTTTTCCACCAAGTTTCTGAAAATCAATTATATTTTCCAACAAAACATCATTATTATTTTTATCAAGAATAAGATTTGATTCAAGAGGAGTCTTAACAGGTTTGCAACCTAGTATACCGAAGTCATGAAGTAACTCCAAACAATATTTCCTCTGTGACAAGCAAACACCATTTGGATCTTCCACAACTTCAATACCCAAACAAATACTTTAATTTTCCTAAATCTTTTATAAGAAACTGAGACTTGAGAAAATCTTTTACTTTATTAATTTCAGACTCATAATTTCCAGTTACAATGATATCATCTACATATACTAGCAAAATTATAACGACCTTTTCAAACATAGAATAACCATTAACACTCTGTTTAAAACCAAAATTAATTAAAGAATTACTGAATTTTTCATTCCACTTACGTTGAGCTTGTTTTAAACCATACAAAGATTTTAACAACTTACATACCCTATTGTCATTTTTACTATGATATCTAGGAAGTAAAACCATATAAACATCATCTTCAAGAGAACCATAAAAAAGCATTATTTATATCAAATTGGTACAAATTCCAACCATAATTAACTGCTAAGGTAATAACAACATAGATAGTAACAATTTTGGCTACAAGAGCAAATGTCTCCTCATAATCAATACCAACCCTTTGATTGTAGCCTTTAGCTAGAAGACGAGCTTTATACCTTTCTATTTCACCTTTGGCCTTATATTTAATTTTTCAAATCCAACAACAACAAATGGGTATTTTTAGGAAATTCGATTATTATCCATGTATTATTCCTATACAAAGCTTCCATTTCTTGATTCATGGCCTTAACCCATTCAGGATTAAGAGAAGCCTCATAATAAGACTGAGGTTCAATAGTTTGATCAAGAATAGAAATGAAGCACTTACATTCATTAGTCAAATTAGAGTAATTAAGATTTTTCTCAATGCCATACCTGTATTTTCTTTCTATGACATAATCACTAAACCTAGATAGAAGACGAGTCTCCCTCTTAGTACGTGTGAGACCAATTGATTGAGTATTGAGGGGTTCAGGAACTGAATGACTATCTTCAGTCATGACAGGTGAACCAGGAGTGTCAGGAGAAACAAGAGAACTAGGACCAGACCGAACAGATAAAGGCACAAAGGACTCCTCAAATCGTAAACTAGTATCTAAACTTTCTTTTGCAGGGTCTGTTCTATTAAGGTTTAAAGGAGAACTAGCACCATCTAAATGATGATTCAGTGTCAGAGTTCTATTAGACAAACCATCATCAACAAAGGACTCAGATTGAATAGGCTCATCATAGGAAAACAGATCAACCCCACTGGAACTATCACTAGACTTACCAAAAATAGTACTTTGCATTCTGAATGGAAACACCGAATCATAGAATTTAACATCCATGGAAACAAACAAGGAATTGGAATCAAGACTTAAAACTTTGTACCCTTTATTTTCTAAAGATTAACCCATAAAAACACATTTTTCTAGCACGGGCAGAAAACTTGTCATTATTATTTAGATTTGTAGAAAAACACAAACAATAAAAAACAATAAGATTATCAAAATTAGGAGATTTTTATAAACCAATTCATAAGGAGATAAGCCTTTTAAAACAGAAGAAGGAGTTCTATTAATCAAGATTATCAAAATTAGGAGATTTTTATAAACCAATTCATTTTGTTGTGGAGTGTAAACACAAGACTCTGATGAACAATCCCATTATTATCATTACAAGTTTTAAAACGAAAATTTATAAATTCAGTTCCATTATCAGTCCTTATGGTTTTAATAACAACTTCAAATTGATTTTTTTAACATGTGAAAAAATGTAACATGAGTTCGAAAAAATTCTTCTTTTGATTTAGGAAGAAAACCCAAGTAGCCCTAGTGAAATAATCCATAATAGTCAAAAAGAACCTAAAACCACTTATACACTCAATACGATATGGTTCCCACACGTCTAGATGAATGAGCTCACCAAGAACTTTAGTTACATGAATACTATTATAAAAAACATCCCTAGTCTGCTTAGACTTATGAAAAACCTCACAAGGAGGTAAAGAAACACTATTACAATTAAGTTTATTTTTAAGAATGTTTAAGGCTTGATCAGTTGGGTGACCAAGTCTACTATGCCAAGTAAACTTAGAGACACAACAAATATTTTTAGCCATAGAGGAATTATTACCTGAAACATGGGGATCAAGATAATAAAGTACCCCAGATTGATTACCAGTCTCCACCGTCCCCTTGGATTGTGAATCCTGAATATGAAAATTATGTTCATTAAAAACAACTCCACATTTATTGTCCTTACAAAGATTGTGAATAGACAACAAGTTAACATTGAAATCAGAAATTACAAACACATCAATTAGAGTAAGAGTGTTTGCCAGTTTCATGTTTCCAATTATATTAATTTGGGAATAAGAACCATTTGGGTGACTAACCCTTAGGTTCAGTCTAGATACATCAACATAATCCTGAAGATGTGACTCATAACTAATCATATGTTGACTAGCTCCAGAGTCAACAACCCACTTATTACAATTAGTGCTAAGAAATGAGTTACATGAAATACCTGCCATATTGGCATTGACACATGTGTCATCCAACACTTGTTTACTTTCACCAATGAGATTGAGAAACTTAGCATATTGCTCATTAGTCAAATAACGACAATCATTACCATTATCATTAGTTCTAGACACAGAAGACTAAGTCAGAAAGACATAAGTAGAATTACCAGAGAAAATTTTGTTCCGATTGTTAGTTTCAAGCCTTAGGATACCCTATTAACTTGAAACACTTTTCTATAGAGTGACGTTTAAGACAATAGTTTTTACTAGGGATGATCATTTGGACCGGGGAATCGGCCGGAATCGGTACCGGAACCGGAACCGGAATCGGATAGAACCGATCGGGCTGGGACCGGGACGATATTCTTGTGAATTTTTGGAACCGGGAACCGATAGGAACCAGAATTGGTAGAACCGGAACTGGTGGAACCGGAAAAAATAGGAACCGTATGTTGCTATTTCTCGAGGACCGGTTCCAACATTGAAGACACGGCGAGAAACGGAAGGAACTGGGAACCGATAGAACCGACGGTCCGATTCGGTTCTTAATTTCGGCCAACTTCGGTTCCCGGGTCAGGTCCGGTTCGGGCCGGTTCCAGTCGGATCGGTTCCTTTGCTCATCCCTAGTTTTTACACCGTGGTATTTAACCTTTAGATTAGACTTTTTCTTATCAACAAATTTAGATACAAAAGTGGAAGACGAAGTTTTAGAATTGGAGATCAAAGAATTGGAACTATGTCTTTTATTTGACTCCTCATGAGAAACTAAAGAGAAAGCAGTTTTAACAAATGAAAGAGGTTCTATTAAAAAAATATGACTTTTTACCTGATTATAAGACTTATCTAACCTACTAAAAACTGCATTAATTTCATTAACTTTGCATGATTTTTGAAACTATTGGCAGCTTCACAAGTACACTCAGTAAGATTAGTTAAGCCATCAAATTCTTTCCAATAAGGTTCAATTTTACTAAAATAATTAGACAAGGACAAACTATCCTGAGTAAGAGAACTGATTTTTCGATGGACAATGAAACAACATGACCATCAGTTTTATGATAAGTTTCAGATAATTCATTCCATAATTCTGGATCACTTTCAGAGCAGACATGATTGACATATAAGTTCTCAAAAATAGATCCAAGAATCGAAGAACAAGTAATAGCATTAGCACGTTCCCATTTAGACTCTTTAATAGGATCATTAGTAGGTCTAGGAACAGTTCCATCAGTAAAACCAAGTTTATTATGAGCTTTTAAGTCTCTAACCATATAACTGCACCATATCTTATAGATTTCAGTTCCTAACAACTTGAAACTAATGACACTAGTAACAATATTATCAGATGGATGAACATATAAAGGATCATCAAAGTGTGCAACAAGATCAAATTTGGACCCACTGTAGGTTTCAATCACAGGACCAGTCATATTAACAAGCAATCAAGAAAAAACAGAAACTAAACACAATTGAAAACAAAGAAAACTGTGAAAGCCTTTAAGTCTAGATGGTCACCACGGTATGTTGGGGCCCAAGACAAGCGATCACAGAGTCAAGAAAATAGCAATAAGCAACATGAAAGTAACTGGCGTACACAACATGGCCAAGATCTCCCATGTAACATCTAACTATTCATGTATTCGTTTAAACCCTTGAGTTTTGCTTTATTTGCAAGTCTAGTCCCCTGTGGCAATTTCGTAATTTTGGAGGCAGAAGAGTACCCGGGGCGTACACCTTCATACGTTGGGCGTACTCGGGTTCACAGTAGTATGCTACACATACGCTAGTACGCAGGGCGTATGCAGCCAGGGTGCAAACCCTAAATTTTAGGGTTTGGACTCTATTTAAACACATTTATGGCCACATGCACCTTCTTATCTTCAACCTCCTTCCTCATTTAGAAACCCTAAAGAGTGTTAGTGCATTGTGAAGCTTGTAGATCCATTTTTAGTTCCATTTTGAGCTTTTGGAGTAAAAGGAAGAACATTGAGGTGGCGGTGTTTCACTCAAGGCTTTGGATCCAACATCTTGTTCCCCTTGTGCACCCTGTTTTGGTAAAAAGTTTCAACCTTGGTGTAGAAATCTTATAGATGTAGTTTTAGCTCAAAGTTGTTAAATAAATAACAATATAGTTGACCCTCGAGAATACATATGGTGGAGGAGATGGCTAATAATTACGGGTGTAATTAAGTTAACTCAAGCCGAATATTTCCTGGTTCGAAACTCGATTCGACTAAAAAACTGGAGCCTTAACTTCAAGCTCGGGTTTGAGCTCAATAAAGTAATCGACACTCTTGAATGCGGCTCAAATCGACTCGATTGGTTATTAAAAATTTAAAATTACATTAAAATTCAATAGAAGTACAATTAAGCTCATGAGCTCAAGTTGGTTCGGATCGAATATGTAAAATATGAATAAACATAAGGATAAAAATATAAGTATAACTAAGATTAATTAAGCTCGAGAGTTTCATGAGCTGAGCATTCCAGTGTTCAAGCTCAACTCGATAATATACTTGAGTAGCTCGGGCCCGTGCTCTACTCGTCTTCAACCAAGTCGATCTCGAGTATTTTTCGAGTCTGTCTCGAGTATCTCTCAAGTTTGCTCGACTCGATTACACTTCTAGTTATAATTATAATGATTAGAAATGGGAGGAAGGTTACAAAGATTAAAAATAAGGGCATTATTCTTAATAATTTTAATAATTATAAAGTATTATAAAATGATTGTAAAATATTAAAAAAAATTAGGTAAATTCCATATATTCTAAAAATTTAGAAAAAATAATTTGATATTTAGAAATTAAATTGAATAAATATGATATTATAATGTTTAAAAAATATATAAATTCTAAAAAAATAAATAATAGATGAGTTCAAACAAAAATGTATGGAGCCATTTTGCCCCGTTATTGCCGAGCTGGAATGTAGATAACGTCGTGGTAACTAGATGAACACCGCCCCCGGCCAACATTATGTTATCCCTCGTTACCATAAGAAAAGCTTGTAACATGTCTTCTTCTTCTATGATCTGCTTCTTTCTTTGGCCTTATGACGGCGTGTTCATGGACAAACATCATCCCCACAACGACGTTCAAAGCATCTTATTTTCTTCTTTATAACGTGACATGGTGGGATGTCAAGTCCACCAAGCTAATTACACCCTTTGATTGCTAAATAAACGTAATATAATGGTAAAAAGGGGTATCGATCCTCGGGGAAATGGTTGTATTCAATCACCAATGCAATTCAATAGAACTAGTGAAATTAAACTAACTAACTACAATTAAACTAAAAGGGGGGGTGTTTGATTACTTGAAAACTAAAATACTTGAATAACTAAAAACCTTGCAATTAAGCAAGTTGATGAGATGCTCAAAGGTTGGGAATAATTGGTTAACTAAGGCAATTCAACACAATGAACATTTGTGTGTTTATCATTAGGATCTAATACAAAGCTTATCCTTCATCCCAAATTGGTTATAGCAATCATGAAGCATGATATGCCAAGATTCCTCATAGGTAGTATGGAGGTTGGGGAAGCCCACAACACACCTTCTTAATTAAGATCAAGGGTCAATTGAAGCAGTTAATCCCAAGAAATCAATTAGCCTTAAGAATGAAGGAATCCCCAATTCCTAGAGGATGTCAAATGCTTACACATCCATAAAGGAGCTATGATTCATAAGCTAGAGATGATTTCTACCATCATAAAACCTTTGTTCTAGATAAATTCAATGATCCAATGTAAAATCAATGAAACAAATCAACCATTGCTCAATCAAATACTAAGCTCATGATCAAAGCATCAAATAAGCATAAGAATTGTAAACTAGAATCATAAACATGAAATAAATTGATAATCAACATAAATCCTTCAAAACCCACAAACATTCATTGGTTTTCAGCCAAAGTCAACCAAATAAGAGTATTAGCCACTCATGGCAACAAAGTAACAAGAACAATAATTAATTTGCATCAAGAATCTACCTAAGACTTGAAAAGATGAGCCTCTAGATCTGATTCCCCAAGGTAATGGCAAGCCAAATGACCAAAATGCCCAAACTGGGTAGTTGCGCGGGTACCCGCGCAGCCAAAATTCCACCCGCGCAAATGCTGCTGGAATGCCATTGGTCCACCATTCCACCACACCACCCTTCCACTACCAAAGATTCCTTTGGTCCCCCCCCCCTTGTCCATGTAATTTGAATCCACCAATCATCATTTAGCCACCAAATGGATGCTCCAAGCCCAAAATTAGAAATTTATGATCCGTCTTCACAAGCCCAAATAATCCAAGCCAATAACTTTCAAAGCCCAATTCTTCTTCTTTGATTCCGCCAAGCCCAATAATGCTTCGGGAGCCCACTCAGCCCGTCTCCAATCAACCCGCAACCGCAACAAGCACCGAAAACCTACAAAATATCTCATGCAACATAAAAAGCACCCGGTACGATCCATACTAAAGAAAAAATAAATAAAATACAATGCAATAATGATAAAAAGATCTAAAAATCTAAAATAAACTAATAAAATAAGGAAATAAAATAAGCTATCAAATTACCCCAAGCTTAAACCTAACTTGTCCTCAAGTTAGAACAAGACTAAAAATGAGCTCGGGATGAACTATCTAAAAAGGAAAAAGAAAGGTACCATAAAACTTGGTCAACATCAGTCAACATGGTCAGGATTAGTCCTTCATGGACCCTACGCATCTTCAAAATGTTCCCCGCTTTAGAGCCATAAACCACATTCTCAACCACTTGATGGGCGAATAGATCACGGCTGGATGTAGTCGCGGTGTGCAAGACAAAGGAAACAGAGGATGCTCCCAGTGGGGGAACTTTAAATCACCAATGCTGACCATAGTGCACAAAGGAAAAGCGCCTCTTCACACACTATGATTCCTACATTTGTCAGGCTAAAGTGTATAGTACGAAATAGGGTTTTACAGCGCGGCCTCCAGGCAAACATCCGGTTTCAGAGGCTTCTCCCTTGTACTATCCTTTACAGTCTACCGTCTCATCGTCGGGGCCTTTTCTCACCAAAAAATCAAAAATAAAAATAAAATAATAAATAATAAAAATTCTACTTAACCTAAATCTAAACCTAACAACCTAAGTCTTCGATCTTGAACTTTTGTTATTTGGTCTTCAGCTTCTTTGTTGCTTGATATTCAGCCTTTTTGAATCTTCAAAATCTTTTTTTTTTTTTTTTTGAAACTAAAGCCTTGAACTTGGATTCTTATTCTTCTTTTTGTGTTTCTCTTTTTCTTCATTTTTCTAATTTCTTCATTTTTTTTGGAAGGTCTAAGGAATTTCACCATGTAACAAATGATGGAGGCTAACATGAACGCCAAATGATCATTGACAATGTGCCAAGATCAACTAAAAAGGGCGGGGAATGACTCAAAAATGGGTGTTACCGAAAAGACTTGGCCCCAAAAATTGTGAATTGGGGGACCCACTTCAAAGTTCATCAAGCACCTCAATGCAAGGTGTGATAAACAAAATCTATCTAACTATCTACTCTAGACCCCTAGAAAAATGATAACTTATCCTAAAAAGGTGGTGAGAATCTAACTAAGTAAGGCTCGGACGAGACTCGGGAGTACTAAAGGGTACTCCCTCTAAAACCAAGATGCGAGTCTTCAATATCTTCAATGTCTTCAAAATACCTTACCAGGCTAATCTTTGCTCGCACACATTGGCTTGACCAACCACATCCCTCTGCACCTAGACCCAATCAAGCTACCTGCATCTGACCCCCACACAAGCGGTCTTAAAATGGTCCGTGAGGCTCAAAACGTGTCCCATTTATCTAATACAAGGAATTCCATATTAAGACCCGGGACCAATCTATGATTCAATACTTATGACTCGACGCTATGGTACCTGTAGGGATGAGAAGACAAGAGAGAACAAAAATGCATGAACTTAAACTAAAATGCATCTAAAAAGTATGAAAATTAGAAAAGAAAGAAAGAAAATATACAATATTTTTGAATTTTTTTTTTTTTTTTTTTTTTTTGCAATTTTTATGAATGACCTAAATGACTTACTCTAAATGAAACTATATACAACCTAAATGCAATAAAAATAAAAGATAAGAAATACCTCACCCCAAGCTTAAAATTAAGCATTGTCCTCAATGCTTAGGATGAGAGTAAGGAAGGATCATACCGGGATCAAGGTGGAGGAGGCCCTCGAGGGGGATAACCGCCCTCGGGCTGAAAATGATACCAAAGGTCCTCCATGTAAGTGTTGGTGCGTGCTTGTTGTTCCTCAATGCGGTGGATGGTTGCGGTGTTCCTGTTGCCCTGGAGGCGCAAGGAAGCAAGCTGACTGTAAATATCGAGAGGAAACTCGTGTGCGGGGTCGGGCTCATTGTGTTTCTGGTATGAGTGATAATCATGTTGTGGCTGGAAGTGTTCTCCCGAGGGCTGAGAGTGTGACCCGGAGGCTTGACATGGATAAGGTGGTGGCAACTGGCGGATCGGGAGATCATAATGGTCTTCAGCCTCAAATGGGCTATCAGCATTGTCAGGGTCCACCTACATGTCATCATCCGCTGTTGCAGCATCATCATCTGGCAACTCTTGAGGCAAGAACCATGTTTCGGGGTCATTGGTGGTGAAGGCGGAGATACTTGGATTGGGCAAGATGTAAACTGGGTCCTTGACATGGTTGAGCCAAGAGAAATGTCCAGGAAGAGTAGGATGAGGTAGCATTAATTCCATCCGGGTGAGAGTTATGCAATCAAGAAGGTAGAGAGGTGGATCATCCACTGGCACATATTCAGATTCTGGAAATTGAAGGCCCATACCCAAACCAATGAGGGTAATGAGACCTCCAATACAAATGTCACCAGTGGTCTTCGTCCTGAGGCTGTCACATTTGTCTAAAAAGAAGGTGGCGAAATCGGGTAAAGACCAACGTCGGCTCGACATGCAGTAGAGAAAATATAACTCAACGGTGTTGATTTGTCCCGGCTCGTGACGAGCAAAGATAGAAGTGGATAGGATCCGGTGGGCAATTCTCCAGCAAGGATGGATGATAAAGGGGTCTTTTTGGCGACTGGGATTGAACTTGGAAAGGCTCGTGATTTGGGTCCAAAAGTCTACTTTGGGCAAGCTTTTAAATTGAGTCCATTGGTAGCTGTAAATATCGGAGTTGTTGATGTCATATGTGCCCATGATCTTGTTGAGGGTTTTGTACTTGAGTCGGTGCTGCCGACCCTGGAGTTTGAAAGTGAGTACCCTCGCCGTGTCATTGCGGGCATAGGTGGAGAGGAAGTCGAGTGTGGGCTGTTTGTAGGTGCGTGCAGAAAGAGCGAGAAACTCGTGCCAACCAATGTTGAAAAATAGTTGTCTCAAGTGGTTGTCAAGGACGAGGTGCTCCATAGAATCTTGGTGGTAAAATTTTGTGGCGCGGATTGCACGCTTTTGAAGGTTGGATTTGAACTCTCGGCTTTGGGCACTCGTGAGGGTAAGGTTCCCATCACGATCAACATGGTCGGTGGACATTTTCTGGATGGCCCCGAGGATTGAGCTTCACGAGATGAACCATGAGATGCGTGAATGGTCTTGTCCCGTGCCATTGTACCGGTGAATAAACCTAGCAAAGACAAAAACTTGGGCAAAATTATCCCTCACACTCGCCTCACACCAATCCAATCAAATCAAATAATTAAAATCGGGCAATATTCCAAACTTGCAATTTGGGAAAAATCAAATGCAATTCAATTAATTCAAAGCAAACTAAGTCTATTTCTAATCAACCTAATGCATAGCATAAGCCTATGGAATGAGAATTTGAATGCAATGAAATTAAAAGAAATGTACCAATTTCGAGTGTCGAAACCCGAAAAGAAATCCGCTAAAACCGCACCCCAAGCTTGAATTTGACCCACAAGGTTGAATCTTTTGAAACTCCGGCGAGAAACAAAAATTTTTAAATTTTTGGTCAAAATTGGTGACGGCGGCCGGCGGCGGCGACAGACGGCGGCCGGCGGCGAAGCTCGGTTTTCCGGCGATGAGATTTTCCCAAATTAATAGTAGATCGGTGTGTGGTGGAGCGTTTGGTAAAGAATGCCCCAAGAATTTTCGAGTTTTGATGGAATGTGGAGGCGGAATGGACGTTTCATGATTTTCCGGCGAGGGTGGGAATGGGGGCGTCGAGCGGTTTACCGGCGAATAGATGGGTGGGGTTTGGTCGAAATTAGGTGGGGAGTAGAGCGGGGGTAGAGCGCCGACGAAGGGAGCAGGAGCAGGTGACAGCGGCGAGGCGCGTTTTTCCGGCGACGAGAGGTTTGGTCGAGAACGGGCTGCCGACGGAGGCGCTGACCGATGGCGTTGGCGGCGGACGATGGAATCGTCGGTGGAGGCTGAAGGTGGCGACAGTCGGAATCGTCGGCGAAGGGAGCAGCGGTGAGTGTTCATTGACGGGAGGAAAAAAGGGGGGAAAGAAGGGTCCGACGGGTTAAGGGGGTATAAGGAGGGATGGGTCGGGTTGTCGGGTCGGAAGCGGGTCGGATGCGGGCTGGAGCGGGTGTGGGGTTATAAGGGGGGGAGGTTGCGCAGCTTGAAAGTGAAATTTCTTCAAAGCCGCGCAAATATCTACGCGGGAGGATTTTGGCCGCGCGCAAGTCACAGAATGCATCCCATGTTGGTGCAATTTGGAACTCGGAACTTGCGCGGCTGGGGCCGGCCGCGCAAAGGTTGCGCGGGTACCCGCGCAAAAGTCAAATTTTTGGAATTTTTCAAACTTCACCAAAATCACTGGAAGACTTCTATATGCTTATTTTTAGACCAACTTCAAACTTAGAAACACCCAAAACTTCAAACGGACATTATTTATTCACATTGCATTTATTTAACGTCTTTGCCAAGACATAGTCCCGCTTCCATCAACCTTCGTAATTTGGGATTTCCAATGTTACGTTGTCGAATTCTCCCGTATCAAAGCCTTCATAAAATGGTTTCAAGCGGTGTCCATTCACTTTGAAAATTTGATTTGTTTCCAAACTCTTAATTTCAACCGCACCGTGATCAAACACTTTTATAACAATAAAAGGTCCGTGCCATCGAGATCGCAATTTTCCTGGAAATAGCTTTAAGCGTGAATGATAAAGAAGAACTTTTTGGCCTGGGATAAAATGCTTACGAGTGATATGTTTGTCATGAAACGCTTTTGTTTTATCTTTTTAGATGCTTGCATTTTCATAAGACTCGTTTCTCAATTCCTCGATTTCTTGAAGTTGCATTTTTCGGTGCTTTCCACTTTCTTCAAGATTGAAATTGCACTTTTTAACCGCCCAGTATGCCTTGTGTTCCAATTCCACCGGTAAATGACAAGACTTTCCATAGACAAGGCGGAATGGAGACATACCAATTGGAGTTTTGTAGGCGGTTCGATACGCCCATAAAGCATCTTCTAACTTCAAGCTCCAATCTTTTCGGGTAGTGTTGACGGTCTTTTCAAGAATTTGTTTGACTTCTCTATTTGACACTTCGGCTTGGCCATTTGTTTGTGGATGGTCAGCGGTTGATATCCGGTGTGTGACACCATATCTCTTTGTCATTGCTTCCATCATTTTATTGCAAAAATGAGTGCCCCTATCACTCACCAAAGCTCTTGGTACACCATATCTTGCGAAAATGTTGGACTTCAAGAAGTCAATTACCGTTTTAGAATCATCATGCCTTGTTGCCTTTGCTTCCACCCACTTTGAGACGTAATCAACCGCCAAGAGTATATAAGTATAACCAAAAGAAACGGGGAAGGGGCCCATGAAGTCGATTCCCCACACATCAAAGATTTCACAAATAAGGATAGGGCTTTGAATCATCTCATGCCTTGTGGATACGGTTCCCGTTCTTTGACATCTATCACAACTCTTGCAAAATAGATAGGTATCTCTTGATATTGTTGGCCAATAGAGTCCGCATTCGAGCACCTTTCGCATGGTTTTGTTTTGACCAAAATGTCCTCCGCATGCATACTCATGGCAAAACTTCAAAATTGACTCAACCTCATTTTGATGAACACACCTCCGTATGAGTTGATCCGGACAATGTTTCCAAAGATAAGGGTCATCCCACACGTAGTATTTGGAATCACTCTTCAATTTGGCCTTTTGGTACTTGGTAAATGCATGAGGAATTTCTTTAGTAACCAAGTAATTCACAATATCGGCGTACCATGGAATGGAATTTGACATATAGAAGAGGTGTTCATCCGGGAATTCATCAAGGATAGGAGAAGAAGAATCACCAATATTCAACCGACTTAAGTGATCCGCAACTAGGTTTTCGGCACCACTTTTATCCTTTATCTCAAGATCGAATTCTTGTAAAAGAAGAATCCAACGAATCAACCGTGGCTTGGCATCTTTCTTGGTCATGAGATACTTCAATGCGGCATGGTCGGAATACACAATTACTTTTGTCCCAAGAAGGTATTGCCGGAATTTCTCCAAGGCGAATACAATGGCTAGAAGTTCCTTCTCGGTGGTGGAGTAATTGGCTTGAGCATTATCCAAGGTTTTGGAGGCATAGTAGATGACATGTGATGCTTTGCCATCTTTTTGACCTAAGACCGCTCCAATAGCAAAATTGCTTGCATCACACATTATTTCAAATGGAAGCTCCCAATTTGGAGGTTGGATTATTGGGGCGGAAGTGAGCAAGTCTTTAAGTTTGTCAAAGGCTTCTTGGCATGCAACATTGAAGTCAAAATCGACATCTTTTTGAAGGAGGCACATTGGTCGCGTGATCTTTGAGAAATCTTTGATGAATCTTCTATAGAATCCCGCATGGCCCAAGAAAGATCTCACTTCTCTAACACATGTTGGGTAAGGAAGGGTTTGGATGACATCAATTTTGGCTTTATCAACTTCGATGCCCTTTTTGGAGACGATGTGTCCCAAAATGATTCCTTGATTGACCATGAAGTGACATTTCTCAAAGTTTAACACCAACTTTTTCTCAATGCACCTTTTCAAAATCTTCTTAAGGTTACCCAAGCATTCATCAAACGAATTGCCATACACGGTGAAATCATCCATGAACACTTCGATTATATTTTCAACATACTCGGAGAAGATACTCACCATGCATCTTTGGAATGTGGCGGGGGCATTGCATAATCCAAATGGCATCCGCTTGTAGGCAAATGTGCCAAAGGGGCATGTAAAAGTCGTTTTGTCTTGATCTTCGGGGGAAACGGGTATTTGGTGAAAACCCGAGTATCCATCAAGGCAACAATAATGTGATTTGCCCGCCAATCGCTCGAGCATTTGATCAATGAAAGGAAGAGGGAAGTGATCTTTCCGTGTGCTTGAATTCAACTTTCTATAATCAATGCACACCCTCCATCCATTTTGAACTCGAGTGGGTACCATTACGCCTTTGTTATTCTCAACAACCGTGATTCCCGTTTTCTTGGGAACCACTTGCACCGGACTAACCCATTTGGAGTCGGAAATTGGGTAAATCATATCCGCATCAAGTAACTTGATTATCTCCTTCTTGACAACTTCCATCATGGGAGGGTTTAATCGTCTTTGGGCTTCCCTCCTAGGCTTGCAATCATCTTCCATGAGTATCTTGTGAGTGCATACATTAGGACTTATCCCCTTGATGTCCGCTATGGTCCACCCCATGGCCTCTTTATGCTCTTTCAAGACTTCAATCAATTGGTTTTCTTCAAAGTCTTTCAATTGAGAAGAGATAATCACCGGTAGAGTCTCATCTTGACCTAGATAAGCATATTTCAAATGGCTAGGTAAGACTTTCAATTCAAGTGTGGGTGGTTGGATTATGGAAGATGGCATCTTGATTGGAGAATGAGATAAGGCAACTTGAGAAACATCCTTCTTTGTGGAATTAGTAATTTCTAGAGCCTTCACAATATCTTCAACTTCGGAATCCAATGTATACAAATCCAAGGTATTCTTCAAACTTTCACCTTCAAGACTCATGTTAAGCACCATCTTCAAAAGATCCCCATTTGATAACTCGAATAATTGTTGGGTGATTGGCTCAATCACATCAACTCGATACAATGGAGATATGTTGCTAGGATATCTCATTGCTTCAAAGATGTTGAAGTGAATGGTCTCTCCATCAAACTCCATGGTGATCTTCCCATTGTGGACATCAATAATCGTGTGAGCGGTATTCATGAAGGGTCTTCCAAGGAGAATCATAGATGACTTGGAAGGAGTCTTTTCTTCAAGGTCAATGACATAGAAATCCGTGGGAAATACTAGTTGATTGACTTGAACTAGTACATCCTCCAACACGCCTCTTGGAAATATACTTGACTTGTCCGCTAATTGAATGATGACTCCGGTTTCTTCCAAAGGTCCAACATTGAGAGATTGAAAAACCGAGTATGGCATAACATTGATTGAGGCTCCAAGATCTAGCATGGCACTTTCAACATGTAAATCACCAATGGTATAAGGTATAGCAAACATTCTCGGGTCTTTGCATTTGGGTGGAAGCTTCTTTTGGATGACCGCGGATACATTTGCATTGACTTGAATCTTCTCATTTGTCTTGAATTTTCTCTTGTTGGTGCACAAATCCTTAAGAAATTTGGCGTAACGTGGGATTTGCTTAATGGCATCCAATAGTGAAATGTTGAGTTGAACCTTGCGGAAGGTCTCAAGAAACTCTTTCTCTTCTTCTTGTTTCTTTGAGGAAGCCAACCGGGATGGAAAAGGTGGTGGTATGACTAATGGTTTGATGGGTTTGTTGGAAGGATCGGGTTGATCAACATTTGGCACAACCGGTTCCTTTGGAGGAACTACAACTTTTGGAGGTTCCACAATGATCACTTCATCTTCGTCTTCTCTTGAAACTCTTTTAGGTTGACTTTCTCCAAGTGTTTTCCCACTTCGCAAGGTGATGGCACTCACATTGGGGTTCTTCTCGGTTTGTGATGGAAGTTTACCCTTTTGTTCCATCTTGTTGAGAGCGGTTGCCAAGTCTCCAATTTGTGCTTGAATGTTGGAGAAAGTATTCTTGGTTTCTTGTTGAAATTGGGTTTGGCTTTGAGCAAGAGAAGTGACAAGTTCTTGAAGGCTCATTTGATGGGTACCACTTGATTGGCCTTGTTGTGGATGTTGTTGGTAATTTGGAGGGTTATAAGAATTTTGTGGATATGGAGGTTTTTGGGATTGGTATTGTGGATGTTGGGGTCTCATCAAAAGATTTGGTGGATTTTGCTTTGGTGGATAAGGGTTGTTTTGGTTATTCCTCAAATTTGGGTTGAAATTGTTTTGAAATCCCATGGGTTTTGGTTGACTTTGATATCCTCCCATTGCATTCACATCTTCCGGTTCACTTCCAAGTGTGGGACACTTATCCGTATAATGGCCTGTCATTGCACAAATACCGCATACCATCAATTGTTGACCACTTCCCACCACCATTTGACTTAACACATTAGTCAAATCCAAGAGCTTTGATTCCAAGTGTTGAGTGTTGCTAACTTCACCAACCACTTGTGTAGAATTTCTCTTCATGTCATGTCGAGTCCCAAAATTCCTTTGATTTTGAGAAATGGTACCAAAAAGTAATCGGATCTCGTGAGGGGTTTTGTTGAAGATGTCACCACCACTTGAAGCATCAATCATCCTCCGATCTTTTTCATTCATACCCTCATAAAATTATTGAAGAAGTAGTTGTTCGGGTATATTGTGTTGAGGACAACTTGTACACAAATTGTTGAAGCGCTCCCAAAAATCATGAAATATTTCATTTTCCCCTTGACGAATCCCCAAAATGTCACTTCTTTGACTTGAAATGCGGGAGGTGGGATAGAATTTGCTATTGAAGGCCTTGAGTAACTCTTCCCATGTGTGAATTGATCCCGGTGGTAAGTTGAATAACTACTCTCTAGCTTTGTCTTCCAAGGTGAGCGGGAATGCGGTTAACTTGAAATCATCCAATGTCACATTGTCGGGCAACATGCTAACACATATCATATGAAAGGACTTCAAATGCTTTTGAGGATCTTCTCTATCCAAACCATGGAACTTGGTTAGTTGATGGATGAAACTTGACTTCAATTCAATTCCTCGGCGGTTTGCGGGATAAACAATAGCAAGAGGTGTATGAGTAACATCCGTCTCCATCATTTGTCGAAGTGTCAACTCTTGAGGGGGATTGGGTGGATTGGGGTTATTGGGATATTGTTGCAAGTAATTGGGTGGTTGTTGGTAAGGTGGATATGGGTATGGTTGATGATTGTAGATTGGTGGTGGATAAGGTTGGTAGTTAGGGTATTGGTTGTAGGGAGGTTGTTGTTAGGGGTACATTGGGTTTTGGTATATTGGAGGGTGTTGGTAATTGGGTTGATTTGGTTAATGTACTTGTTGAACTTGAAAAGCATTGTTTTGAGGTTGGTTGTTATGATGGAATTGTTGGTTTTGTGGTTGCGGATAATTGGGTTGGTTTTGAAGAGGGGCTTGATTCCAAGGTGGCATATCAATGAGAGGTTCTTGTTGTTGTTGTCTTGGTTGATGGGGTGGGGTATTAGCATCTTGATTGTTTGGGTTTGGGTTAGGATTGTGAGGTGGAGTGTGATTCATGGCTATGTGGTTTTCAAACGGAATGTCTTCAAAGGATTGACCAACAATTGGAGAACTCGGCTCGGTGTCGGTATTACTTGAAGTGTGAACTTGATCTTCTATGTTGATTAGTGGAGAAGAGGAAGAAGCTTGAACTAGTTGTTGTTGCTTTGCTTGTTTGGCTAACTTTTTCAACCTTTTTGCTTCTTTTTCAATTTCCGGATTGTAGAGTAGTTCACCGGTTCTTGTAGACCTAGGCATAAACAATCAAATAACAATAACCAATTTCCCCGGCAACGGCGCCAAAACTTGGTGGGATGTCAAGTCCACCAAGCTAATTACACCCTTTGATTGCTAAATAAACGTAATATAATGGTAAAAAGGGGTATCGATCCTCGGGGAAATGGTTGTATTCAATCACCAATGCAATTCAATAGAACTAGTGAAATTAAACTAACTAACTACAATTAAACTAAAAGGGGGGGGGGTGTTTGATTACTTGAAAACTAAAATACTTGAATAACTAAAAACCTTGCAATTAAGCAAGTTGATGAGATGCTCAAAGGTTGGGAATAATTGGTTAACTAAGGCAATTCAACACAATGAACATTTGTGTGTTTATCATTAGGATCTAATACAAAGCTTATCCTTCATCCCAAATTGGTTATAGCAATCATGAAGCATGATATGCCAAGATTCCTCATAGGTAGTATGGAGGTTGGGGAAGCCCACAACACACCTTCTTAATTAAGATCAAGGGTCAATTGAAGCAGTTAATCCCAAGAAATCAATTAGCCTTAAGAATGAAGGAATCCCCAATTCCTAGAGGATGTCAAATGCTTACACATCCATAAAGGAGCTATGATTCATAAGCTAGAGATGATTTCTACCATCATAAAACCTTTGTTCTAGATAAATTCAATGATCCAATGTAAAATCAATGAAACAAATCAACCATTGCTCAATCAAATACTAAGCTCATGATCAAAGCATCAAATAAGCATAAGAATTGTAAACTAGAATCATAAACATGAAATAAATTGATAATCAACATAAATCCTTCAAAACCCACAAACATTCATTGGTTTTCAGCCAAAGTCAACCAAATAAGAGTATTAGCCACTCATGGCAACAAAGTAACAAGAACAATAATTAATTTGCATCAAGAATCTACCTAAGACTTGAAAAGATGAAAGAAATTGAGTATTTTGCTCTCCAAATCGTCACTTGCAGGTCTCCAATGGTGGAAAATTCGTGAATGAGCCTCTAGATCTGATTCCCCAAGGTAATGGCAAGCCAAATGACCAAAATGCCCAAACTGGGTAGTTGCGCGGGTACCCGCGCAGCCAAAATTCCACCCGCGCAAATGCTGCTGGAATGCCATTGGTCCACCATTCCACCACACCACCCTTCCACTACCAAAGATTCCTTTGGTCCCCCCCTTGTCCATGTAATTTGAATCCACCAATCATCATTTAGCCACCAAATGGATGCTCCAAGCCCAAAATTAGAAATTTATGATCCATCTTCACAAGCCCAAATAATCTGAGCCAATAACTTTCAAAGCCCAATTATTCTTCTTTGATTCCGCCAAGCCCAATAATGCTTCGGGAGCCCACTCAGCTCGTCTCCAATCAACCCGCAACCGCAACAAGCACCGAAAACCTACAAAATATCTCATGCAACATAAAAAGCACCCGGTACGATCCATACTAAAGAAAAAATAAATAAAATACAATGCAATAATGATAAAAAGATCTTAAAATAAACTAATAAAATAAGGAAATAAAATAAGCTATCATGACACCGTGGTAACCGGTGCCCATACCGAATAGCCTAAGGATGCATCAATAATTGAAGGGGTCCATAAAAATCATCTCGAAAATAAATAATCTTTTTTATGAGAAGGTACTCAAATTAAAAATTACACTATTTTAAACGTGTATCAAGTTGGACCATAATTTACCACCTATTCCACTTTTCCTTTTTGTTTCCTTTAATTATTTTTCTTTCCTAAAGGTCGCTAAAAAGTTGAAGTACATTATAAGAATTGGATGTGAATTTCATATGTGTTCTTTCAATAGATATAGTGATTCACTTCGGTCGCTTAACAAAATGATAGTAGATAGCCAGTGGTCATGGTGGTCGGAATTCGAAGTTACCGGCAAGAAAGTCGAGCTCACTTTCCCAGTATTCACTTTATCAGCCATTTCATTCGCTATTTTTCTGTACATATCCTGGAAGTCAAGGTCAAGGTTGCCTCCCGGACCTCGTGGTTTGCCGGTGCTGGGTTACCTTCCGTTTCTTGGCGCCAACTTGCTCGATGAATTCACAAAAATGGGTCAACGTTTTGGCCCGATTTTCAAACTCCAGCTCGGAAGTAAGACCTACGTCGTCATCAGCTCCTCAGACCTGGCTAAAGTTGTGCTCCGTGATCAAGACGATACTTTTGCTAACCGAGACCCTCCGGTGGCTGGCATAGCTCTCACATATGGTGGCAAAGATATAACCTGGTCTGACAACAACACCTACTTGCGTAACATGCGTAAGGTGTTGATGTACGAAGTGATGAGCCACAAGAACCTGGAAGCTTCACTCTCTTTCCGGCGAGGTGGAGTGAGAAAAACTGTCAAGAATGTGTATGAAACAATGGGCACGGAGGTGGATATTGGTGAGACTGCGTTCTCTACGTTGTTGAGGGTCATAACCAGCATAATATGGGGGAAAAGTTTCGATGAAGATGAAGCAAGCAATACTCTTATGGTTGGGTTCCGGGAAGTGATTACAAGTGCAATGATGGTTTTGGGAACCAACAACGTGTCGGACTATTTTCCGGTGCTGGCGAGATTCGATTTACAGGGGGTGGAGCGAAAAATGAAGAAAGAAGCTCAGAAGCTCGATGGGATCTTCCAGAAGATTATCGATGATAGAGTGATCAGCCTTAAAACCAAAGAATCAGTAGAGCAACAGGGAAGAAAGGATTTATTACAGGTTTTCCTTGAGCTTAAACAAGAAAATACTGAATCATCATTCAGTGATACGCAGATAAAAGCTCTTTTCATGGTATCTTTATCTTATTTATGTTTGTTTGTTTGTTTTATATATATCATGTTGAAACCTGCCACTGTGAACAAACCACTACTGAAAGAAGAATAACAACTAAAGATGGGATGGGGCACGTTTATGCTACAACACATGGGCTACATCTTTCAAACCTCTTGTTTTTTCATTTTATATATACACACACACACGTATATCTACTTAGTTACCTACTCCATTATTAAAAGGGGAACAAAGAGGTTGTTTGGCAAAGATTATGAAAAATCATAAGTATTTTTCAACTTATGACTTATAGGTTGATAAGTTAGGGGCCTTTTACTTATTGATTTTTGACTTATTACCGGTATCGTACCGGTATAAGCTATTTTTATCCAAACACTCTTTTTATCTTATTCCGGTGTGGAACCGGTAATAAGTCAAAAAGCTCCATTTTTAAGCTTTGCCAAACACCTGAAAGTCTACTAACTAACAAAATAGAAGCCAACTAAACCCTATATAAATTATTCTAAAATTTTAATTATTCAATAAAGAAAAAAAATAAAGAAAACTACAAGGACTAAAGCAGAACTTTTTTGTTTACTGAAACAGGACTTTTTTGTGGCAGGAACACACACGACAACAACAGTGACAGAAAGTACAATGAGGGAGCTTTTGAAAAAACCAGATGTAATGAAAAAGATACAAGACGAATTAGAACAAGTGGTAGGCCTAAACAACATTGTCGAAGAATTTCATCTTCCAAACTTACGTTACCTAGATGCAACCATTAAGGAAACATTCCGTTTAAACCCAACACTACCACTCTTGGTAACGCGATCTCCGAATAAATCTTGCAAGATTGACAAATACATAGTCCCAAAGGGTTCTAACGTGTTTTTGAATGTTTGGGCAATACATAGAGATCCTAAATATTGGGATAAACCTTTAGAATTCAATCCTAACAGATTTCTAAACCCCGATGGAAATGCCAAATTTGATTATAACGGATTGAATACCAATTTTCTCGCTTTTGGTGCTGGCAGAAGAAGGTGTCCCGGGGTTCCCTTGTCTGAGAAGATGTTGATGTACCTTTTGGCTTCATTGTTGCACTCCTTCAATTGGACGTTGCCTGATGTGAAAGAATCTGATAAGCTTGTCCCGAAGAAACCAAAACCACTCCTAGCTATTCCTTCTCAGAGGTTACCAGACAATAATCTCTACATGTAATAGTACTAATTCCATTTGATGTAATAAAAATTGGATGCAGTGGCTGATCACATTTGAATCCAGTAGCTATAATAAAATATGGATCCACCTTTTATCCGATTGTAAATTATTTGAGATAGTTTATTGATAATCTAGCTTATTATAAGTTAAAGCACTGTAATGTGTGGATTATAACAATATATTTATATTTTTATCCATTATAGCAACATACTTTATTTTTAATTCATAATAGCAACGTATTTAACTTTTTTACTAATATAGGCAATGTACTTATAATTTTTATCGATAATAGCAACATATTTACAATTTTATCGATAATAGCAACATATTAACAATTTTATCGATAATAGCAACATATTTAGCTAAATCATGGAACTAAATTATTTATAAATGAGTTAATTTAGTTTACTGCCCACTACATAAGAGGATATAGTTTGTATTTATTTTACTAAATAGATTATGGAGTAACATTTTTCAATTTTTATGATAAATTTCGGCCACTATTGATCCTTGTATGATGCCAAACCTGGAGCTACTTGCATAAAGTCCACAACTACCAGATGTTGCATGTTGTGGTGCATTCCTAATAATTCAAATCTAGCAGGAAATGGTAAACTTATATTAAAAGTAGAATACTAATATGACAATCCATCAATGCATTGTATGAATTTGTAGGATGAAGTATACATAAACGGTAAGGATATAAGGTTTCAAAATTTTATTTTGACTATTGAACTACTATATGTAGTTAACTCGTTGGATCCACTGAAATTCAACTCACAAACTAATACCGAATTCTATTATGTAGTTTACCAAATCTAAAATAAGGAAAAAAAATACAATTATGGCGTGAAATTCGTTACGTTCTCAATATTATATGCATTCATATCTCATTAATTTCCACTTAAAGTTCATCAGCTTGAGAATGACATGCATAGGATACCCACTCTATAGAGCTAACAATAAAATGCGCAAAAAGTTTTGGTCAAAATGCCAAAGAGGAGACGGAATAAACAACCGAAGCAACACCGAGTGCTTTCAACGTAGTCATCATGGGCATCTTCCCTTTGTCACTCCTCAACAACATGGCTTCATATATTGGCCAACTATTTATCACTCCAAACCCAGCTATGAATAATTGTGCAAATAATTCTTCAAATCCACCGTTCTTAAAAACTTGTATTGTACCCATCAAGAAAGCTAACAAGTTGACAACTGCTGCTATAGATATCGTCAAGAATAATGGTGATTCTACCCCAAATTCAAACAGACCTGCCTCATAACGCTTCTTTAGTTCATCATCCAAAACCTTGCTTGTAACATTGAACTCTATCGTTGACAAACCAAGAGATTTGAGCACCCAATCGACCATTGAAAAAGGGTAACTCGAACATCCCAAAGCCAACCACATTCGTGTACTATTCCACCATTTTACAAGCGTTCCTCCGGCCACCAAAAATTCAAAAAGACTTTTTGCATATGCTCCAAAGAAAAGAAACGCATATAATGGAAACCAAGTGTCTGAAACCTGAAAATATATCACCAAATTTCCCTAATTTATTTGACTTGTTAATTAACAAAATCTTTATTAATTGAAACAATGAATAAGTTCACATACCTTTGGGAATATTGAGTAAGAGTTTATAAGAGCTAGTTGGGGTAAGAACGCATAGATGACGATTGGAATAGCCCAAAAAGGTCGAAAGTTGTAGTGTGCATAACATAAGGCATGAATAGGATTCATATACTTAAACCCATATGTTATCGGATTGTGTTTAGACGTTACCATTTCGAGAAATCCTACGAACCATCTTTTTGATTGGAGTAGGAGATCACTAAGCGCCATTGGGGAGTTCCCGAGGAACGATGGTCTTTCTGGGTCACAGAAAACAGACGTCCATCCTTGACATTGCAGTCTGAAGCTCGTATAAATGTCTTCCACCAATGAACCATACCTAAATCCCATCTGCAAAACAGCAAAAGTCACGGACTTGCTATGAGAATCCATAAATTAAAGAACGAAATCAAAGGAAACCACTTTATAAATCGTACCTCTAAACCCCATTTGGTATTTTCCTCATACTGACAACCTGCAACACGGTGTGCTACTGCTAATATATCGTCAGATTTCATCGATTTATTTCCAAGACGATGTGTTTTTGCTTGTTTGATGTCAGAAGGACCGATAGAAGCTGGACTTCCGAGTAGGGCTTGTCGTTTGAAGAAGCCACCACTCCCTATAAACATTGTCCCACAAATACCATCCATTCCCATAGGAATCGTTCGTATCTCAGGCAAATGTTCAGCACCATAAGTGTCGACCTTGTTAATGTCATGGAAGCATTGAGGAAATTGAACGAGAGCAAGATTTGGGTCAACTTTAGGATCCAAGAAATGACATAAAGTATAAAGTGCCGTTTTTGGGTTGTTTGAGTACATGTCACAATCTAGGACTAAGAAGATTGGTGCATCTGTTAATGTCGCCGACACACGAATCTAAAAAAATGTACATGTTAAAATAATGATCGACATTAATTAAAGAAAAAGTGTAGGAGATGAGTGAAAACGTACTATACTGTTTAGGGCTCCACCCTTAAAATTATGATGCACGGACTTATTTTTCTCTCGTGAAACATAGATAAGATTTGGCAAAGGATGGCCCGTAATGTCTTTGTCTTCATTGCTTTCTAATAAAACCTGTTTTTGAGAAAGAAAATTGTTTGAACCAATACGTCTTGCTTTTATTATCATATATATTGAAATCAAAATTTTGTTTATATTGTATCTTGATTTATGTATAGGGTCAAGAAATTAAAACCTCAACGACTGCAGGATGATTTTGTGGTGTGAATGTAGGTGTCCATCTATCAAGAGCTTTCAACCAACGTTCATCAGTGATTAGATCGGGACTAACGGTTCCGCTATCCACGGCCTTCTCAATTTTGGCTTTCATAGTCTCATACATCACCTTCATCCACACAAGAAAAAAAAATTAGTTCCGTTCTCCACATATACTAATAATAAGTAAAAGACATGTTACTTGTTACATTGACCAAGATATTTCTCTTAGGGTGCTTATCAAACCGTCTGCAACCGCACCCTATAATGCACCGCGTCGAATAATTCAGTTTGATATGGAAGGCGGGAAATGCTACTGTTTTCAGGAACGTAAGGCAAGCGACTATGTTGATAGCAGTGATATTAATATGGATACTTTCAATTGGATTAAATGTAGGTCTAAATGTAATTCTATTGTCTGGCATGTTTGGAACGCCTCCCCTATCTTAGACTGTTTTTTGTAATTGCTCGAGCTTCTCGCTTGGATTTGTTGTTTGTTTTATTTGCTAATATATTGCTCGCCGTTCAAAAAAAAAAGAATAATTCAGTTTGAATCTTTTGTGGTACGTTATGTGGTTGGTACTTTAGCAAAATTGTACTGTTCGGTGAGGTTTGCAGTTTTTTAACTATATTAATAGTTAGTAAAAGATATGTTTCTCCACATACCGACAGAATCTCTACTTATAATAAGGTCATCTCCAATGGGAGTTTAATGGAGGGTTTAATAGGGAGTTTAATCTCGTTAAACTCAAAATCTCCATTATGGGAAAATGACTAGGATTCAATAGAATGATGAGTTCAATCCCCATTGAACTCTATACTCTCTCTCCTCACACACACACACACACACACACACACACATATATATATATATATATATATATATATATATATATATCTTTTATTTTAAATTTTTAATTAATGTTAATTTTATTTGTAGTTTTTAATTTTTAATTTCATGCTAATTAATTTAAAAAAAAATAAAAAGAGAATAAAAAATGATGTGGCAATCTATTAAAATTGTATAGAGTTTAATGAAGTGTAGAGTTTAATGGGTAAAGTTGTATAGTGAGTGGAATGTACATGTGTCAATCCATTGAATTAAGATGATCTAAGTAGAGATGCAATGGGACAAACAGTGATGATCTCACCCTCATACTCGATTATAGAATTGTATCCCAACTTGGTCTTGTACTATTGGTTAGTAACTTATCGGGTTTACACGTATATTGAAGTTATTGGGTATACCATTTATCATATTAGTATGTCAATATTTACCCGTTGGAATTGTAATTATCTAAAACCTAATCATAATCATATGAAATCCAAAAAATGATTTCATTTTCTAATAATTTCAATTTCTACTAACATCATCAGGTTTAATCTTAACAAATGTTGCATAAATATAATTTCGCCATAAAAAATTTATAACATATGAATTTCATGATAAAGTAACAAATATCAAACATAAATATTAAACTAAATATCAATAATTTTCATTCACAGAAAGTAGAGATTAAATAACAAACTTTCTATTTATAATTTCACAAATAATATTTTAATATAATTTTGAAATCATATATATTAATAATCGGGAAAATTCGCCCAGGTTAAGATCAGAAATGAGATCAGGTGATCGGACAGATTTAACACTAATGTTATAACCTTCCCAAACTAGCAAAAAAATTTAGAAAATATCCAATATCCGATCTCATAACCATTTACAAGCCCAAAAGTTTCGCTTTTTGTTTTTCATCTGGTTCAGGTATTTTGACATTTTTATTTATAAGGATTACTATTTCCTAAGCCATAAATGAAGATAAACAATTAAAAAACAACAATCGGTATGTTAAATTTAAGCATTTATGTTAATGAAACTGCAAAAAACACTTTAATAATACGTACTCACTGCATAATGTAATTTTGAATTTTTCATGGTATAGTTTGAAGTTTATGAACATCTCAAAGGGTACATAGGGGTGTAACTGAGTCGAACCAACTCGTGAGATACCCGAAAAATACTCGAAATTAACTCGGCTCTAGTCAAATTGAGCTCGAGCTCAGCTACTCGAGTATATTATTGAGTTGAGCTTGAGTATTGGTCCTATTGGAGTACTCGGCTCGTGAAGCTCGCGAACTTAATCGAAATTGTTATATTTACACATTTACCCTTTTGTTTATTCATATTTACATGTTATAGAACCAAATCGAGTCGAGCTCATGAGCATAATCGCATTTGTATTGTAATTTAATGTAATTTTATTTTAATAGTATAGTTAATCAAGTCGAATCGAGCCAAGTTAGGAAGTGTTGATTACTTTATCGAGCTTGAGCTCGAGATTAAAATTAAAGCTCGAGTCGAGTTCGAGTCAAGTTTCGAGTTTGGCAGTGCTCGATTCGACTCGGCTTGATTACACTCCAAGGTATAAGGGGATTTGGTTTGTGGTTTTGATATCACGTTGAGAACAACTCTTATTACTTTAATATCGATATGAAATTTTTTCAACAAAACCATCTTGAGAGATTTGGTATTATCTAAAATAATTGTATGTAAATAACATAAGGGAAAATGACTTAGAAGGGTAACTACCTCTTATCTGTGTTCACATATTGACAACTTCTTCTTTTTTGTACATAAGAAAGCAACTAACTTGTTTTAACTGTGTAACATCCCAAAAATCATGACCAAAAATTTCGTTTTTAATTTAATACTAAAACCATAATTGTCAAACCATTAATTTAATACTCCGGCATCGGGCCCCGCCTGACATCGAGCCCTGCTCGGTATACAGATATGTCTCGCTTAGGCCCCCCGCCTGTCTCCGGGCCCCGCCCGCTAAACACATACAATCATATAACATGATAACACATAAAGAAACATACTCTACTGTATCCCTGTCCTAAGAAACATACTCTGCTAATAATGAGATACAGAACCTCGTCCGTACTCAGCTAGTTCCAGCCAGGCTTTAGCAGTGCAAGGTGAGTCTCCTCACTGTGTGAATGGATCTAAGGCCACAATGTCAGCCCATGTAGTCTATGAGTAGGAAGACTCGGGGGTTAGCCCTAGGCATTGTATGCTAGTATGCTATTCCGGACCAAGGTCCGATGCCGGGCGGGTGCCCGAGGAATGTTTGCATGTTAGATTATACTTGTTGTCTGTGTGATACTTGTATGTGCCTGGTAGGGAGGTGAGTGTGAGCGAGGTCCCGTATCTCATCACTAGCTGAGTACGGACGAGGTTCCGTATCTCATTATTAGCAGAGTATGTTTCTTAGGAGAGGGATACAATAGAGTATGTTTCTTTATGTGTTATCATGTTATATGATTGTATGTGTTTAGCGGGCGGGGCCCGGAGACAAGCGGGGCCTAAGCGAGACAGATCTGTATACCGAGCAGGGCTCGATGCCAGGCAGGGCCTGATGCCGGGCGGGGCCCGATGCCGGAGTATTAAATTAATGGTTTGACAATTATGGTTTTAATATTAAACTAAAAACGAAATTTTTGGTCATGATTTTTGGGATTTACACAGTTAAAACAAGTTAGTTGCTTTCTTATGTAAAAAAAAAAAAAAAAAGTTGTCGTGAACACGGATAAGAGGTAGTTACCCTCTAAGTCATTTTCCCGTATCATAAAGTAAGACTTAATTATATATAAAGACTATTAACGTACACCCTTCAATCATGGCTATATTAAAAAAAGCTATCTTGCTTTTCTATGATATGATATTTATCGTCGATCGGCAACAGCATATTTAAATTTAAATAATCAAATGAAAGAAAATGGATTTTACTTTGTATAAGTCCACTATTTTTCAATTATGTGATAGAGAAAAACAAAAGAAATCAAATCGTAATTCAAAAGAGTAGAAGATAATAATTAATAACGCACCTTGATTTGATATGCTTCGGGGAAGAAAAATGAATCACTTCCGAAGTAAACTTCTGGAGACCTGTCCATTATATCGTACTTCCTGCAATATGGCAACCAATGTTTTGCAAACTTGGCAGCCTCCATGAACGCAAACAGAGTAAGCTGTGACCCTCCGTCGTCCGATACATACACCGACAACTTTTCCGTTGGGTATTCATACGCCATCACAGACAAGGCGGTGTTAATCACCCTGACTGGTGGTTCCCTGAAAGGATCTGCCGTGCAAACCACCACATCCAGCCCGGGGTAATCGCTCTCTTTTACCACCTTTGGCAGGTTCTCCGGGAAAACCTTCCGCTGGATCGGATTCAGGAGATAAGCCTGCCATGTTGCCCATACCAATGCTAACACAACATCTGCTAGCAGTAGGAAAATGGTGGTGAAGGAAGGATGGTAGACTAGGTTATAACAATGGCGATATACGAGTGCAAAAATGGCGGCTGTGTAAACGAGGGTGTAAGCTCGATTGAACCATCTTTCCGGTGAGGGTTTCCGAGTGTTAAGGGGTGCTTCCAACATGGCGGCTTTAGTGGGGTTTTTCGTTTTTTGTTTGGGAGTTGCAAGTATAAAAAGGTGCTTGGGTTGGTATTTATGATGGTGGAATGCATATCTTTATTTTATTTATTTTATTTGGATTTGTACATGATAAGTGTCCATTCGATTAAAATATTATTTAATATTGTACGTCCACATCGTTCTTCATAATTGTTTCAAGAATTATAATTTATAAACATGTCTTATTCGTATACTCCGAAATTATAAAATACATCTTTTATCAAACTATGTTGCTAATAAAAGGAACTAAATACTAAGCAAACTGTCAACGATCATAAAATATAGATTCTCGACATAAATTGTAAATGCCATCTTTCCATTTTCATTTTCTGACACAAATTTTAAATGCCATCTTTCCACTTTCATTTTTAAATTATGTAAGAGTAATTACACAGATTACATTACAATTTATTAAGATTACATAGATCTTATTCAATTTTATATATCTTTTTTTGAACAAAATTGCAATAATTGTTCCTGAAAACTGTCACTTTGGTCCAAACATCTGCTGTTTGTTTACCTCTTAATTGAAAATTTAAGAGGCAAACCTCTTAAAAATTCAGATGTAAGGTTTTTGATAACCACTTATAAAATGCCTCTTAATTAGATAAATACCTCCTAAAAATCAGACATATACATATGTCTGAATTAAAAAAAAAAAAAAAAAAAAAAAGACAATTGTGCCTGTAACACCCGGCTCTCGGGTATAAGTTTTAAAGCATTATATACATATTTATGGACCTACTCAACAAGTTGGTTGCCCCCAACTCGTCGTGTAGAGGCGGAATAACCTGCGTGGATTACTAGATTTACTCGACAAGTCGGAGGACATGGACTCGACGAGTAGGAGCTGGGAAATGAAACCCTAATTTTTAGGGTTTGCACCCTATTTAAAGGACCTTAAGTCCTTTCCTCCGGTCCCTTATCACCCCTTTGACGGCTAGAAGAAACCCTAATCGCTATTAACCTTGTTCTTGAGTGTTGTGAGGCTTAAAGAGTGATTTGTGGTGCATTTTGTGAAGAATGTGTGAAGTATAAGGAGCTTGGAGTAGAGAGGAGCTCGTGGATCTGACTTTACTGCATCTTGACATCATTTTGAAGGTAACAAGTCGTTACCTTGGCTTATCTTTACCTAGATCTCTTCATGTTTGGGTTTAGGTCCATCTTCGGCACATTTGGAGTCATTTCGGATATTGGGGCAAGATCTAAAGTTGCAACTTCAGATCTGGACTCCCCTTGGTCCCTTTAGCCATAAAGTTATGAGATTTCGCAAGCTTGGGTCCTTCCCTTTGAGTTAACCTTTCCATTAGTCTAGTTTTGGCATTTAGGACCATGCATGCACGTAAAGTTTGCAACTTTACGTTGAAAACATGCCCTAGGAGGTTGGATCTGCAATATGGAGCTTTGGGGTGGCTTAAAAACATTTGTATAAGAAATGGACTGCATGAACTCGACGAGTCGTATGGACGACTAGGCGAGTTCGATGAAGATTTACCATGGTTGGGTTCTGCATGGACTCGACGAGTCAGTAAGGGTTTTCCCCGACTTCTGGACACGCATGGACTCGACGAGTTGGTTAGAAACTCGGCGAGTCAGTGAGGGTTTTTTGACTTTCTGAGTTCTTACGGAACTCGACGAGTTGCTAGCTGCACTCGACGAGTTGGGTCAACATGGACTGTTGACTTTGACCGTTGACTTTGACTTTGACCAAAGGTTGACCAGTTTGACTTCTGGGGGGTTATTTCGGTAATTTGGGAATTTATGGAAGTGGGTCATCGGTAGATGTAGGTGTTGGATTTGGAGCTGCATTTGGTGGAGTTTGACTTTATCACTTCGAGCTACTTGTGAGGTGAGTTCTCCTCACTATATCAACAGGGTCTAAGGCACCAACGCCGGCCCTTTTCGGATTTGAATCTGGGTTATTTTATGATATGCTTATTGATTTACATCCTGGTAGTTAGGATGGTGATATGCTTAGTGACCTGGTTAGGTCGGTATCCTGGTATGTAGGATGATGCTATGTTAGTGACTGGTTAGGTTTATATCCTGGTTATAGGATGTTGCTATGATTGATGATATGCTAGATCAACTTGACTGTTATATATGCTAGCGTATGATATTTATGTGCACATGTTTGTTTGATTGGGGGTTCGGTTGAGGCGGCCCTGCTTTATGATAAAGGCCAACATACTCAAGGCAGTCCGGATAGACTACAGGCCCAGGAGGGCATGCTAGTCAGACTGAAGGCCCGGCGAGCGGTCCGGATAGGTTGTAGGCCCTGCGAGGCGGTCCAGACGTTCCGAAAGCTCAGAGAGCGGTCCAGATAGGCTAAAGGCCTGCGAGGCTGTCCAATCAGGCTGAAGGCTCATCATGCATGCTGTTTGCTTATATGTTATTGATATGTTTTATGGCGTTGGTATTTTGGGGGTAACTCACTAAGCCTTCGAGCTTACATTTATCGATTATTGTTTCAAGTACTTCTCATGATCGCGGGAAGGCGAATGTGTGATCGTACACCTCATTATATTTTCATGATTTGATTCTGGGATACTCTGACATTATACTATTTTGAAAACAAGTTTTGTAATAATCATTGGTTTTGAAATTTTTTTAAAAGTTTAAATTTGGCATGATTTTTATGAGAGTTGTAGTGCCCTGGATAAAACACGCTCTTTCTCTTTTCTTCTCTTACGAACGCAAACCTATTCTCTTCGACGCCAATTCTGTCTTACACCCCTTTCTCCTAGAGCTCTGATCTCGTCTACCTCCGTCCGATCTGCAACACCATCGGCGCCGACTTCGTCTCCGCCTCCGGCTGCTTCGCTTGTGCCTCCTTCGCCTCCGACATCTTGTGCAGGTAAAGTTTTTCTTTTTCCCTTGCTCTGTAATCCGAGTTTAATTCTTGAAAATTGAGTATCATAGTTTTTTCTCCTGAAATTCGAGTATCATTCCTGAAATCAGACCATTGTTTTCCTTTTTTTTCCTTTTTTTTTTAAATCAGGGTATCAATTGAAAATCTGATATTGGTGTCTTCTCGGCACAATTACAAGAAAAGAAACTAAAATTAGATGTAAGTTGATGTTTTCTTCAATGTTTGTACAGGGATACACACGACATATGCTGTATTTTTCTTGAATATATGAATTGAAGTTGTAGTTTATTTAAGTTACTCCTACCATTTAGACAATGTGATGTTAGTTCATTTATTATTCTTTACATTATGAAATTACTGAAATTGCTTCCATATTCTGTTTTCAGTTCATTCATTCATCTTCAGTTTATCAAAAATCACGACTACTTATTGTTCTGATACATTGTCTATTAACTTGTCATCAGGAATTGGCTATATTGTTCCTCAATAGGTTGATGAGAGTGATCCAATACTATCTGCCATTAAAACAATATATGGTTCAGCTACTACCCTCCCATTGCCAACCACAACTCTAATACTTCCTTTATAGCCATAGAAGGTGAAACCAGTCAAGGATCAGCTCTCAAGTCTCTATTGTACCCTTTTTATAGTCGAAACAATTGTGAAGCTCTGTGAAGCTCTTGAATTGGAGCTTTTGATTGTTTTGGGTGCAACAATTAAGAAATAGGTTTGTCATTTGTGATATAAAATCTTTGATTTTCTTGTATTATTGCAATTAGTTGGTTGGGGTATAATCACGAAACGATAGTGTTATGTTTGATTTGGTTATTTTATAAACAAAAATGTTGAATTCAGCAAAAAAAAAATTAACACAGAAGGGCAAAATGGTCATTTTTATTATTCAGCATGCAATTCAGAGGTTCCAAACAAACAACATTTAAAAATTCAGATCTTAAAAATTCAGACCCTCTTAGAAATTCAGATCCCTTAAAAATCTAGATCTTAAAAATTCAGATTCTGCCAAATAACCCCTTAGACTAGCACCAGTGATCCAAAATGTTTGATTTTATTGCAAGTTTGGTCTAAATTTTGAAAAACGTTTTATAAAGACATATTTGCACTTATAGTATTTTCCCCTTTTTAATTTTTTTACTATAGAAATAAGAAAAAAAACACCCATGCCACCTCTCTCTCTCTCTCTCTCTCTCTCTCTCTCGGACGCCATTCTTCCATCACCATCACCCGATTTTGGTATTTGCGTTCCATTGAAGACCTTAGTCTTCTTTCTCTCTTCAATCATCAAAGCTCTATCACCCAAAAAAAACCTTGTAAAAACTCATCACTACCTCCATATCTGCAACTTCAATCACAAAATCTCTCACGCACACCTCCACTGTAAAACAAAATCAGGGGACGACTTTATAGTGGGAGTTCCATTCACACCTCCGGTTAAACGAACCCTTAATTTCCAGAAAATGTAATACAAGTTCCATTCAAAACAGAAAATATGAAATGATTTCCATTCAAACCCGTTAAACAAACCAATGATCTCCCACGTGTTGAACAAACCCCCAGAAAATTCAAAATCGTCGCAAGGGAAAAAACAAGAATTGTTCTAACAAACTAAATCGGACATCCAAGAATGTTCTAAACATTCAATTTCTTGATTATGTACATACTTGTGTGTTCACCACAATAAAGCCAAATAATCAAAAGCCTCGATTGTGTGTTCATCATAACAAACCCAAAAATATCAAAACCTGTAAAAACATAATAGAAGCTTTTAAGCACCACAAAATTTTTGATTGTGTGTTCATCCTAGAAAACTCAAAAGCTTCGACTGTGTGGCCATTGAAGCTTCGACATTATCGATTGTGTCACAAGTGATATATATCCACTACTTCATCTAACAATGGCGCAAAGAGCAGATGGCTTAATTCTAGAACCAAAAATGAAGAACGATCGGTAAATCAATCAGATATCTGGAAGAAATCGGAACAAAAAATGAAGAATAAGATAATGACAGATGAACCCTAAAAATGTGACACCAAAATGTGGGGCTCTGATGAGAACAATCGATCAAATGTAGGAACATTATTAATGTTTATATATATATATATATATATATATATATATATATATATATATATATACATAGAAACAAGATCGGGATGACTCATTTTAAAGTGACGATTCGTGAGGACACCTTAAAAAAATTGAAAAAATATCTTAAAAAAATACAAATCATAAAATTGAGCACAGATCTATGTCCGTGAGAAAAAAAATTGGAAAAAAAAAATTTGATCATTAAAATTGAATCATGGATCATAATGATGCAAAATAAAAAATTAAAATTGAATCATGGATCAATTTTAATGATGCAATTTTTTTTTCCAATTTTTTTCCCGGACATAGATTTATGTTCGATTTTATGATTTGTATTTTTTTTATATTTTTTTTCAATTTTTTTAAGGTGTCATCACTTTAAAATGAGTTATCACAGTAATCGGACCATATATATATATATATATATATATATATATATATATATATATATATATATATATATAGATATATAACCTTTCGGTGGATGATGTAGAGAGTGATTTGAGGCATCCATGAGAACAATCTCAACCTTATTAGTGGCGGCGTAGTTGTTGGCTCGAAATACAAAGTTTTTCATGGTATCAAAGACGGTGAATCCATCGCAACTGAAGAGTAGGGATTTCTTTTACACAGTAGAGGATAGCGTAACGAATCGAGGCTGGTCGGAAGGAAATGGAGGCATAATTGAAACAAGAGATTTAGGGTATACTTTTGTCATCACGACGATTACTTACGATTCGATTTTATGTGGAAAGAGAGAGATATGTGGAGAGAGAGAGAGGGGGGGTGGGTATTTTTTTTTCCATATTAAAAATCTTGAAAAATGAAAATATCAAAATAAAATCAAACTTTTGAACACGATGCTATTGCAAACTTGTTTGAACCAAAATAGGATTTTTTTTTTGGATAAACCACAAGACCATTCTTTCATTTTTGTCTTTTTTTTTTTTAAACTAATTAACTAACCAAAATTGAAGTCATAGAAATATAGAATTGTTTATCATACGGATGGATCTAGAAGTAATTATAGCACTCGATGAGAACATGATTGATATAATATAGTCGGCCATTGTTGAATCTTGAAAGTCGCGCGTGGAAGATAATTTAAAGGGTTGATCACCAGAACACTTAAATGAATTTGTTCTATAATACAATATCTCTTTTTTTTTTAATAATTATTTCTAAACATTTTGCAAAGATTTAATGAAAAAAATATCGTGAAATTGTTTTTTATATGATTTTTCTCATTATTAAAATAATTTTTCGAAGCCGATCATTAATTGTTCAATGAGTTCATGTTATTCAGGGTCGGTCCAAACGTATATGGGACGCGGGGCAAAAAGAAAAAAAAAGCCCCTCAAAGACAAATATAATAAAGATTCGAAAAAAAAATATCATTTATTCTCCATTATAAACGTGTAAAATTAGCAATAACAAGCAATCCAAATTGTTTATCTTTTGAGCTAATTTGAGTTTGAACCAACTTTAAGACCTAACAATCATTTAGGCAATAATTTTTTTATATATATACAATATATAGCCTAGAAAATTTGGGCCCCCGGGAGACGTGGGCCTTGGGCGGTAGCCTGGGTTGCTCACCGTCTGTACCGGCCCTGATGTTATTTGACAAATTAATGGTATTATTTGACAAAATAATAATGCTATTTTGTTAAAACAAAAAAATTACAGAAGGTATTTCGAAAACAAGACAGAAGGTATCTTTTATTTTTTTTTCTCCTATTATCTTCCTATATATTTAAAATATTTAAAATTTTGATATTTTTCTTATTTAAAAAATTAATAAGTTTTTGTTACAATTATCATCATCTAAATGATAAAAAAATAAGTATGAAGAATCATTTCAAAGTTCGTTTTAAGGAGAATTACAAGTTTATAGAGCTTTTAACGTTTTATCTTTATATTTTAATTTTGGGTTTTATTTTATAACTTTTATGTTACTTTCTAGTTTTAATATTTTTATATTTTTTTCACCGTTTTCTTTATTTCTTTAAAATGCATATTGTCAAAAGAATCTTAAGTTTTGTAAAGTTTTTACCATTTTATCCTAAATAACCTTCTCTTTTCAATTTTTTCCAAAGTATATCTTTTTCTAGTTTTTCCTATTCATGATATTTATGCTTCTTAAAAAAGATTTATAGGAACGAAATCTTTAAAAGATATATATAGGATCATATGAAAGTTTATTCATATATATATTTACTCGGGTATTAGAAACTAGTTTATAACCCGTATGAATTATGGTTATAAAATTAATTAAATTTTCATAGTAAAAATTCAAAATTATTAATCAATTACTTTAAATAAATTATTAATTAAAAAATATTTTTTTTAGTTATATAAAATTATAATCGTTGATTTAAATAAATATATGAAATTATATCATCTTATAGCGTCTATTAATTTATTTTATTTTATATTCTAGGTTAGTAATTTAAGACAAAACTGCACAAATGGTCCCTGTGGTTAGCTGAAAATTGTCACTTTGGTCCAAAAAAGTTTGGACTAGCACCAGAGGTCCAAACTTTTCATTTTGTTGCGAGTTTGGTCCGATTTGCTTTGAACTTTTTTATAAAGACGATTTTGCCCTTGCTTTTTGCTTTTTTTTTAGTTTTTTATTTATTTAAATATTTTTTTGATTAAAAGAAAAAATTTTAAAAAATATTTAAAAAGCCAAAACTCTCTCTCTTCACCACCACTTCGTTTCTTTTCAAAAAAAAAAATACAATCCATAAACACCACTTCAGAAATCCATGAACACCTACTTCAGAAATCAAAACACATCTTTATAGTTACGATTTTCATAAAAATAAAATATCACCACCACCATTGAAGATTTGAAATAGATTTAGGGGAAAAAATCGATATATTGCCTTCAAACACGAAAACACACATACATGAACAAATCTCGTTTCGTCTTCAGATCTCGGAGCATATATGACGAGGTAGAGAGATGGATTTCGATTGATGTAATGCTCGTGTTTCTAGGCTAGGCATTAATATTGACATTATAGTATAGGTTAACCTTTGTAACTCATTTTGAATAAATGAAAAGGAATTATGTGAATTATGTGTTTTATGCTTAATTATTAGGGTTTAATTAATTAAGAATAAAAATGAGCGTCAAAAATTAAATTTTACATAAAGCCGATATCTATTAATAAACTTGTAGTGGGCGTGACAAGGATTACGGATATATAAAGAATGCCGAAATCCGAGTTATAACGAAGAAGTTATGACCTGTCGAAGTTTCGCGACAAACCGGCACAGGGCCGAATGTCGTAAAAAGTGAGTTTTCGATAAACTACTTTTTAGCCTTAGTGATCTAAACGAAACTCGTAGTGTTCGTTAAACCGATAGTAAGTATAAAAAGAACACCCAAATCTGACTTTGTATGAGGAAGTTATGATTTTTCGAAGTTTCAGCTTAGCAGTAGACAGCTAAAAACTCGAATTTTAGATCAAGTGATTTTTAGCCGACACGACCTAAACGAGAATCGAAGGTCTCGTTATTAGTAGCGCAAGGGTAAAAAGTCTGACGAAAACGAACGTCGGATAAAGAAGTTATGAATTTTTAACGGAATTCCTGTCCCGGTCTGTTAAAAATAATAATATAAAAATTAAAGTCAAAATTAGCCGACGAAGTCTAAACGAAAGTTGTAGAGTGTAATTTTACCTACGCATGCATATAAAGAACGTCAAAAACGGAGCTCGTATGCGAAAGTTATGGATTTTAGAAGTTTCTGCACAAAAATCGAGAAAATTCGTATAGTCACGTTTTTGCCACGTCACCCTCGCTTAGATTGTGCCACGTGTCCGAAATTGGTGAGTCATGCGAGCCACGTGTCCGAGCTGCTGAGTCATCCGATCTCGTGGGCTGATCCGAAGGGGTCCACTAGGAGTCCGACGCGTGTCCTATTCCTCGTGTCCGAGCCTTCGCGAGAGTGCCATGAACCCTCTACTTCGGACCCTGGGTCGCGATCCAATCAGGAGGCGACACCGAGGCTTTGCATGCGCAGATCACGTGCGAGCACATGCGCACCCTCGCCCAGCTGCTGCCGCGTGGCCTTCGCTCCTGATGCCACCTGCCTTCGCATGCTGACTCCTCTCCTTCTAACACCGACTGCGAACCCTATAAATAGAAGGGTCATGCGAGCCTTCTTGGTTACTTTTGGAGTTTTGCCTTTTTAAGCCCCTTTCTTCATATTTTCTTCATCTTAACATCCCCCAAAGCCCTGGTATCGATCATAACCCCCGGAATACGCCACGAAGAGCCCGTGAAGCCCGGAAAATTTATCTTTCGGTTTCGAAGCCCGACCCTCGCAGAGCCCGATTTCTGAATAAAACTCCCGGTTTTATTAGAAACGAACGTTTTAGGAAACGAATTGCTGCCCGATTTTCATCAAAACAAGTGAGTGTATAGTCACTTTCATTTTACACATAGATATGAAGTATTTACCTTATAATACGTGCTATGTGTAAATATATTAATTGTTTATTTGAGGTGACTGTTGAGTTGATGTTTTATACAAGTTTTAAACTTTATAAGTATTTTTATCTACAAATATGTTGGGTAGAACATGGTTAGATAGTGATGTGTGATAAAATAAAAGTAATGAGAGGCCTCGATGTGATTTGTGATTCAGTCATCTAGCGGAGTTTGGATGACGACCACGGACTTTCTAGACAATCCAGTGGGAAACATTAGGAGGTCCGCAACCTGTAGGTGTTAATGAACTAGAGTGTTCATTCGCTGTACTCCATCCCCCTCATGGTTGCCTTTAGGACATGTATGGCTGAGGAAACCCCTTAGCAGTAGTGTCCATCCCGATGATATTCTTTAGGTTAGGTCCCTTGTGAAAAGTGTTTAGGGACGTAAAGTGAGGATAACGGGAACGGGTAATCAGGGTTATTGTTGATTGGTGAACTTAATAAGTTTATTATTATTGTGGGTTGAAAACCCTATATGCTCACCAGGCTCCCAAGCCTGACCCACTCAGTTTTTTTATGATTACAGGTAGTGGACCCCAAGCATAGTCGGAGGATGACGTGAGATTTTTGGATTATAGGCCAGTAGTTGTAAATAACTGTAGTAAGGCTTATAATGTCTTGTTTATGCTTTTGATCTGTATCGGAACATGACATCCCGAGGTTTTGATATATATGGAAAATATATACCTTCTTAATGAAGGGTTTTGATAAACTTTTATCATATGTTGTTTGGGGACCAATTCCGCAACATCTTTTGAAAAGATTTCTCTGATTTTATTTTAAAAAGCATAAATTAAATCGGCCTTTTCTGGCCGAGAAATTAGGGGATGTCACAGTTGGTATCAGAGCATTAGTTTAAGCGAACTAAGAAATTGTAGGATTTCTATACTTAAACTTAGAATGCTAAGTGATGATTGTGAGATGAGTGTCTACCATATTTTAGACACGAGCACTAGTTTATTTTAGGAAAGATACCTAAAATGCCCTTATGTGCTAAATGTTATGTGTTTGCCATGTGTGCCATTATTTGTTCGGATCTATGGTCTGTTGCCGACCGGATCTGGAAACCTTATATGTGTAGGATTCTAACCGTACGATTACGAGATTAGAACTAACATATAAACGTTTCGGAGTGATAAGGGAATTGAAATGTCTAACAAGGATAAAGACCTAAATTCACCTTATTCGTTATATAGATTGTAATGGCAAGAACTCGTAGTGGAGTTGCAAATGCAAACGGAAACAGGGATCAACAGCCTCAACCTCAAGTAGTTGAGCAAGTACCTGTTGTAGGAGCTGCACCTGAGCCAATGACGATGGCTGGGGTACAAGCAATGATGCAGATGATGTTAGATCGCCAGATTGAGGAGACAAGGCGATTACTACAACAACATAGGGAAGAGACTACGATACCTGTTGAACAGCCCGTAGTGAATGAAGGGCAATCAGTAGGAGGGAACTACAGTGGGACTCTTGGTCAAGCCAGCCCACCGATAGTTAGACAAAACAACCAGGATGGAGGAGTTGATGGACGCGGATGCAAATATAAAGATTTCATGGCATCTAAACCACCATGTCTATCTGGAAGTCCGACACCGGTGGAAGTCATGAATTGGATCTCCGAAATGGAGACGATGTTTGAAAGTTGTGAGTGCAGCGACAAACAAAAGACCGCACTTGCAATTCCTCTGTTAAAGTCTGGTGTGTTGAGCTGGTGGAAGTTACTAGCTTATTCGATGCCCAAAGGAGAAGCTAGTAAGATGTCTTGGGAAGACTTTGTGCTACAACTGAAATTGCAGTACCGCTCTGAGCAGGACCTTCTGGAAATTAATAATGAGTTCCAGAATTTAAAGAAGGGAAAGATGAGCGTTACTGAATACGCTGCTAGTTTTACTGAAAAGTTGAAGCTTGTTCCTTACCTAGTTCCAACTGAACTCTCTAAGGTCAACAAGTTTACCCTCGGATTACCAGCGGACTTTGGTCTGATGGTAAAACAAGCAACCACTTTGAAAGCCGCCATCTGGGCTGCTAAGAATGTGGAGGTTCAGATCAGAGAGAAGGGTCTGGAGAGGGCAGAAGTTGGTGAAAAGAGAAAATTTGAAGGAACTTCAGGTTCCAACAAGAGAAGCAAATTTTCAAAGTCCAAGAAGTTTGGAGGAGGAGGTGAAGTGAAGTGGTGTGAGAAGTGCAAGAAAAAGCACACTGGGAAATGTAGCGAGGGGGTGACTTGCTACAAATATGGAAAGACTGGGCATTATGCCAACGTGTGTCCATCCGACAAGAGGGTATGTTTTGAGTGCCATGAAGAAGGGCATGTTTTTAAAGACTGCCCAAAGAGGAAGGATGCAGCAAAGCCCAATCTACCACCAAAGCCGAAGGCGAGGGCCTTTCAGATGACCCTTGAAGCTGCAAAAGAAGAAGTCGATGTCGCTTCAGGTACCTTTCTCGTAAATGAATTGCCTGCCCAAATTTTGTTTGATTCTGGAGCCAATTACTCCTTTATATCGCATGAATTTGGTAGAAAACTAGCTTTGCCTGTAAATAGACTAGTTAATGCCTTATTAGTCGAGATTGCTAGTGGCAAGTTTGTACTTGTTAGCCATCGTATGAAAAATATCCTCATTGACTTGGATGGGAATAAGTTCCACGAGGAATTATTGCCTATCGAGTTAAATGGATTCGACATAGTTTTAGGAATGGATTGGCTTAGCGCCAATGATGCCGAGATATTATGTAGGAAGAAGATAGTAAAAGTAAACCCGCCAGGGAGAGAGTCGTTTATGGTGTACGGAGACAAACGCAGAGTAAACTCTGGAATCATTTCCCTAATGAAAGCCAGAAAGTGTTTGGCCAAGGGGTGTACATCATATTTAGCGTTCGTGATCGATGCTAAGAAGGAAAAGAAAGAGGTGTAGAATATTCCGGTGGTGTGTGAATATCCGGAAGTCTTTCCCGAAGATCTTCCCGGATTGACCCCTGATCGACAAGTTGAGTTTTGTATCGACTTGTTACCAGGAACGACGCCGATAGCAAAAGCACCATATCGATTAGCGCCCACCGAAATGAAAGAACTTATGACACAACTTCAGGAGTTATTGGACAAAGGTTTCATTCGACCTAGTTCATCACCCTGGGGAGCCCCTGTGTTGTTTGTAAAGAAGAAAGACGGGAGCATGAGAATGTGCATCGATACAGAGAGCTGAATAAAGCGACGATAAAGAACAAGTATCCGTTGCCGAGGATCGATGACCTGTTCGACCAATTGAAAGGTTCGAGCTATTTCTCGAAGATCGATCTTAGGTCGGGATACCATCAACTAAAGGTGAGAGAGCAGGATTGATGGGTTTTAGGTAAAACAAATAAACCAGAAAACAATTCCTAAGTTCACATGCAACCTACTTTGGATCTATGTTTTAACTATTAAACATACAACTTTGAATTGCAAAATAAGAACCCTAGAGGAGAGAGGCTAATTTCGAAATTAACAAACTAGGGTTTAGGGTTTACATACCTTTCAATTGTTATAGCAAACAATTGATAATCCTCTTGATCTTGATCTTGATCTTCTTGGAAGCTTTAGCACCACAAGTGTAATGCCTCTAATGGAATCACACCCAAGAACTAGCAAGAAGGAAAGTAGAAGAAGAGAGAGGGGAGGGAGTATGCAATTTCGGCCAAGGTATTCTTCCAAAGAATGAGTACCCTAAAATGTGAGCCATGAGGCTCCTTAAATAGTTAAGGGAACTAGGGTTTAGGGAAAACCCTAGTTATCCTTTGCTTAGGGCCTAAGCAAGACCCAAGGCCTTATCTTGGACCCCTTAGACGAATTCTCTAGGGTTTCCCCTAGGGTTTTCGTCCACCCCCTTCCAAGGGAGTTCTGGATCCTTCCATTCAACTATCAGTTAATTGCAAACTAGTCCCTGCACTTTATAATTAATTCTTTTAACCCCAAAATCAATTCTGATTAATTTCTGGCTAACAATTAATTAAACATAATGATTTCTAATTAATATATTAATCCATTAACATATTAATAAATCAATTATATATATATTAATTTATTAATCTTATAAATTAATATCTCTCCTTTCATAATTTCCTTGTCCAGTTGCTAGGTTGAGGGCAACCCAAAAGGACTGTGCTGCTATCAATTCAAGTACATACCAATTATAGTTATGGGCTTAGACACCTAATCCAACAGTCTCCCACTTGGATAAGTCTGTAACTATAATTGCTAGTATGCCTTCTAAATTTGACCAGCAAATTGTAGCTTCCAAAAAGCTGCTGCCGAACTCTGACCCAGTCAGTTACGTGTCCTAAGATAAGTGATCATATAACCCTTCGTTCTGCTTGATATCCCCAGACAAAAGACATGGAATGTAATCAATCTGTTTGTCCAGAATCTATGTTTCCCGATTCCTGATTTGTGATGATGTAGGACTTCTAATCGAACACATCAATTTAGTCCTGGCTGGGCCCAGCACATAAGTCAACACCAAATCATCGAGGGGCCCACATATATCGCTTTTCCGGTTAGGGCAAAAGGAACGAATAAACGTTGACTCATATGCTTGTATCTTTTACTCATCAAATTATGCATGACAATACGTTTTATAACACCAAGTTACTGATGCGTTTTCGTATCACCAATGCATGACCGACTTGTAAATCACAACTCATATATCTTCGTTTCAAGATTACAAGATATTATCGTCTCAGTATTACTCGTGATGAATTCCATGAAGTAATACTCTGAGCGAGGGTATATCCAATACTCAAATCTCAATTTCTGAGTACTCATGAACGTTGCAGCAATTCTATTGCCATGTCTATCCTTAGACAATCTGCAATCCAATTCATGACAGTCTTAATTCACTACTTACTTCCAAGAGTACGAGCGACTGTGGAGTTTGAATAATCTCATTATTCAGGAAGTAAAACATGCAAAATATGAAACACAATAATAAACAATTGACAAAAGGTAGTAGCCAAACTTATAAATAATACTTTATTATTTAATCACCAAAAGTCAATTACATTTACTTTGTTACAAGTTTCAAAAACTAATCTAACTACTAAAACTAATATCATCTTTCAGTCCTATGCTCCGAGCATGCTGAATATGCTTAGCCCTACTCAGACCCTTTGTGAGGGGATCTGCTGGGTTATCTTCAGATGAAACCCTCTTTACTATAAGATGGCCTTCTTCAACTCTATGTCTAATGAAATGGTACTTTCTGTCGATATGTCTGGTCTTACCATGATCTCTCGGTTCCTTTGTCAAGGCAACCGCTCCTTCATTATCGCAGAACAGTTCCATAGGCTCCTGGATGGTTGGAACAACTCCGAGATCCCCGATGAAGTTCCTCAACCATGCTGCTTCTTTCGACGCTTCACTCGCTGCTATGTACTCTGATTCACAAGTAGAATCAGCCACCGTATCTTGCTTGGAACTTTTCCAAGTAACTGCTCCTCCATTCAGTAAAAATACCCAGCCTGATTGAGAACGGAAGTTATCTCTATCCGTCTGAAAGCTGGCATCACTGTAACCATCTACTCTCAAAGTATCACTGCCACCAAGCACAAGAACCCAGTCCTTTGTCCTTCGCAAATACTTGAGTATATTCTTAACTGCTATCCAATGAGCTCTACCTGGGTTTCCCTGATAGCGACTGACCATGCTCAAAGAAAATGCCACATCAGGGCGAGTACATGTCATAGCGTACATGATCGATCCGACAGCGGAAGCATAAGGTACACGACTCATGTCATCTATTTCAACATTTGTACTCGGGCATTGAGTCTTACTCAATTTAGTATTGCTCTGGATAGGTAGCTCTCCCTTCTTGGAATTTTCCATACTAAACCTCTTTAGTACCTTATCCAAGTATGTGCTCTGACTAAGTCCAATTAGTCTCTTCTTTCTATCTCTCAATATTCTAATCCCAAGAATATAGGCAGCTTCTCCAAGGTCTTTCATGGCAAAACACTTTCCAAGCCAAGACTTAACTTCTTTCAAGGTTGGAACGTCGTTACCAATGAGTAATATGCCATCGACATATAACACCAGAAAAGTTACTATACTCCCACTAGCCTTGATATACACACAAAACTCATCTTCACTTCTAGAGAAACCAAACTCTTTGACTTTCTCATGGAAGCAAAGATTCCAACTGCGAGATGCTTGTTTCAATTCATAAATGGATTTCTCAAGCTTGCACACTCTATTGGGGAACTTTGCATCAACAAAACCCTCTGGCTGACTCATGTAAACATCTTCAGCCAACTTCCCATTAAGGAAAGCAGTTTTGACATCCATCTGCCAGATTTCATAATCATGAAAGGCAGCTATGGCGAGCAATATCCTAATAGATTTAATCTTAGCTACTGGTGAGAAGGTCTCATCATAGTCAACCCCTGGGGTTTGAGTGAAACCTTTTGCAACCAGTCGAGCTTTGAATGTGTGCACATTCCCATCCATGTCTGTCTTCTTCTTGAAGATCCATTTGCACCCAACTGTCTTGCGACCTGGTGCACTATCAACCAAATTCCAAACTTGGTTGTCATACATGGACTTAAGCTCGCTGTCCATTGCCTCTTTTCACTTGGAAGCCTCTGGGCCTGCCATTGCTTCCTTATAAGTAACTGGTTCATCTAAGTTTACCAGTGTTCTGTCACTTATGAATGTGTCACTATCTGAAGTAATATGAAAACCATACAACTCAGGTGGCACACTCACCCTAGTGGATCTTCTAAGAGGTAATGAGTTATCAATTGGTTCAACAGGAACTGTTTCCTCTGGTTGAGTGCTAGTGTCATCTAAGGTTCCTTCATTGGCTGACTCTTGAATTTCTTCACGGTCAATAGTGCTCCCACTGTCCTCTTTGAATATGAGCTCTCTTTCAAGAAAGACTCCTCTTCGTGCTATAAAGACCACGTTCTCACTAGGCCTGTAGAACAAATATCCAAAAGACTGCTTTGGGTAACCAATGAAAACACATTTCTCACTTCTAGCTGCTAGCTTGTCGTGAGTCTCTCGTCTTACGAAAGCTTCACAACCCCAGACTTTAATATGTGCTAACGAGGAAACTTTCCCTGTCCACATTTCGTGAGGTGTTTTGGCAACCTTCTTTGTAGGGACAAGATTGAGGATGTGGGCGGCTGTCTCTAAGGCATACCCCCAGAAGTGAATAGGAAGCGAAGCCCGACTCATCATAGAACGAACCATGTCTAACAAGGTTCGATTGCGCCTCTCAGCTACACCATTTAACTGTGGTGTCCTAGGAGGAGTCAATTGTGAGACTATCCCACATTCTTTCAGATAGTCGTTAAACTCGATACTAAGATACTCCCCGCCTCTATCGGATCTAAGTATCTTTATCTTTCTGCCCAATTGATTTTCGACTTCATGCTTAAACTCTTTGAACTTTTCAAAAGTTTCTGACTTATGCTTGATCAAGTAGATATATCCATATCTGCTATAATCGTCAGTGAAAGTCACATAGAATCGATTAGCATCTCTTGTAGTTGATCTGAAGGGCCCACACACATCTGTGTGTATGAGATCCAACAGACCTTCACCTCTTTCACAAGACCCTGTGAATGGTGATTTTGTCATCTTTCCCAAAAGACAAGATTCACACATATCATCTGACTTTAGGTCAAATGATTCTAACACTCCATCCTTTTGGAGTTGGGCTATGCGTTTCTTGTTAATGTGTCCAAGACGACAATGCCACAAGCATGCCTTGTCTACACTATTAGACAAGTCAATATTAAGTACACTATTTCCTAGGCTATCAACACAAGTCACTGTTTCATACACACCATTACAAGGCAAAGCTTCAAACATAAAAACACCATTCTTATAAACAGAAATTGAACCATTCAAATCATTAAAAGAATATGTAAAACCTTGTCTGAACAATGCATGAAATGAAATAATGTTTCTCGTCATCTCAGACGAATAGCAACAATTTATTAAATGTAATCTAACATCATTACTAAGCAGAAGCTGATAAACTCCGATCTTGGTTACTGGTGAAGACTTTCTGTTTCCCATGATCAGGTTTATCCTTCCTCGCTCTATCTCCTCACTTTCCTTTAGACCCTGCAAATCAGAACAGATATGAAAACCACATCCTGTATCAAGGACCCATGAACGAGAAGATAATGAGTTATTAGCAGAAATAGTGTAAATACCTGCCGAAGATGGCTTCACTTTGCCATCCTTGATATCTTGCAGATATTGTGGGCAAGATCTCTTCCAATGATCCTTTTGGTTGCAGTAAAAGCAAACTGCCTCTTTTGGATCAGAAACATGGGGAGTGGAACCATTGGGCTTAGCCTTTAGGCCATTACTAGATGACCCAGCTTGAGCCTTGCTCTTCCAGTTTTGCTTGGGAGGACCTTTCCTCTTTTTCCCATTTCCCTGTCCAATAGCCAAAACAGGGGCACTCGTAGGTGTGGAGGGTATACTTTTACCCTTCATCCCTGCCTCAGCTGTCTGCAACAAGTTGTGCAATTGGGCCAAGGTCTGCTCAGTATTGTTCAAATGGTAAGTTAGAATAAACTGACCATAACATTCAGGAAGTGAGTTCAAGACCATGTCAATGGCCAATTCCTCATCAAAGTGAATATTGAGCTTGACCAAACGCTCTATGTAGCGTTGCATTCTTTGCACATGTGACACAACCGACTCCCGATCTTTCATCTTGCAAGCCATGAGTGACTTGACTACTTCGAACTTTTCTTGACGAGCTCGCTTATGGTACTTTTCCATAAGGTCCTTGTTCATCTCGAAAGGCCAGTAGTCCTCATAGTACCTCTGCAGTTCTGGGGACATAGTTGCCACCATGATGAACGTCACTTTGGTAGCATCATCGTAATGTTTCTTGTAGGCAGCAAGATCTTCAGGAGTAGCTTCAGACTCATCAAGCTCTTTGAGCTCCTTTTCAAGAACATATTCTTTGTTCTCAAAACGAAGAGCCATCTTGATGTTGCGCATCCAATCGTTATAGTTTGAGCCATCCATAACGACTTTGGAGCAGATATTGAGCAAAGAGAAGTTCTGGTTGGAGGAGGATGAAGCAGAAGTGTTTCCAGGAGTAGACATCTGAAAAGAAAGAAAGTTTTAGTTAGATTTCAAGATACCTCGATATAATAACCCAAAGATAAAATATCAAGGTTAGGATCCAACTATGAAGATTCACAACTTAGAAATGGGATGCCGAGATCCAAGTGTAAATTTCATAAAGGTAGGTGAATGACGATTCACCAATTCCACCATTAGACGAAACAAATGAAGTGAAATTCCTAATTCTTTTGAGATACATTGAAACTATTCAATGGCATATTTTAATCTCAGATTATGCTCTTCTATTTGTGACTGGGATGCCGAGGATCACAAACAAGATGTGAATAACCATGCAAATGTGCTTGGTAATCTCATTGTCTTTATCATTAACTATTGATGTGCTGGTAAACCACACACGCTCCATCAAAGTGACAATTATGAGATACCCATTACTACTCTTTATTGGTGCCTTTTAGTGTGCTGGTTAACCACACACGCTCCACTAACGACCAATAAAGCACAATGTGCAATTTCATGGATTAACATACTTTTCACATTTTTCCTAAACTAACTAGAGTTGGGATTTTGAAAATAATGTTCTAGTACTTTCTTTAATATTATTATACTTTTAATGAGAAGTAGTTGTCCTATCAAATCCGTTCTGCTAACGACCCTCCACTAATCAAGGAAGCGGTGGGTGAGAGTGGACACCCATTCAACTACCATTTTATAGGCAGTTTCCTTATACCCCCCTTATAGATTAGCTTCGTGAATGCGGCATACTAGCGATTTAACTGACCATATTCTTATACATATATAATATTAAACTTTTAATTATAATATATATATAAGGTGTGTTTTAAAACATTTTAAAACTTCAAGGGTTTATAACTTTCGAAATTTAAGCTATTAAATTTAAATTTAAATAAACCAATTAACTAGATTTAATATTTATCTTTTAATTAACTATTAATCAAATTATTAAATCTTGTAAGGATTATCTAATTAAATTAATCCATTAATTTAATCCTAATCCTTATCCCTCTAAATTTCGAAAAATAGGGTAAGGATAATTATCCAATTAATCTAATTAAGTAACAATTATCCAAAACAAGAAACCCTAGTTATCCTCTAGCATATTTCGAAATTCACAAGGGACTAGGCTAGGGTTTTCAAAACCCTAACCCTAATTTCGATTAGGGTTCTTTGGAGGCTAGGGTTTTCGAAAACCCTTCAATCCAAAACCCTAATTGCGAAAATTTGGCCTTTAGGGTTTAATGGCTATAAACCCTAATTTGCAATTCAACTATTATAGCAATTCAATTTAAAACAAACAATGGCTCTGATACCACTGATGGGTTTTAGGTAAAACAAATAAACCAGAAAACAATTCCTAAGTTCACATGCAACCTACTTTGGATCTATGTTTCAACTATTGAACATACAACTTTGAATTGCAAAATAAGAACCCTAGAGGAGAGAGGCTAATTTCGAAATTAACAAACTAGGGTTTAGGGTTTACATACCTTTCAATTGTTATAGCAAACAATTGATAATCCTCTTGATCTTGATCTTGATCTTCTTGGAAGCTTTAGCACCACAAGTGTAATGCCTCTAATGGAATCACACCCAAGAACTAGCAAGAAGGAAAGTAGAAGAAGAGAGAGGGGAGGGAGTATGCAATTTCGGCCAAGGTATTCTTCCAAAGAATGAGTACCCTAAAATGTGAGCCAGGAGGCTCCTTAAATAGTTGAGGGAACTAGGGTTTACGGAAAACCCTAGTTATCCTTTGCTTAGGGCCTAAGCAAGACCCAAGGCCTTATCTTGGACCCCTTGGACGAATTCTCTAGGGTTTCCCCCAGGGTTTTCGTCCACCCCCTTCCAAGGGAGTTCTGGATCCTTCCATTCAACTATCAGTTAATTGCAAACTAGTCCCTGCACTTTATAATTAATTCTTTTAACCCCAAAATCAATTCTGATTAATTTCTGGCTAACAATTAATTAAACGTAATGATTTCTAATTAATATATTAATCCATTAACATATTAATAAATCAATTATATATATATATATTAATTTATTAATCTTATAAATTAATATCTCTCCTTTCATAATTTCCTTGTCCAGTTGCTAGGTTGAGGGCAACCCAAAAGGACTGTGCTGCTATCAATTCAAGCACATACCAATTATAGTTATGGGCTTAGACACCTAATCCAACAAGGATATCGAAAAGACTGCGTTCAGAACAAGATATGGACACTATGAATTTTTGGTTATGTCGTTCGGATTAACCAATGCCCCAGCAGCTTTCATGGATTTGATTAACAGGGTTTGTAAACCATACCTTGATAAATCCGTGATAGTATTCATAGACGATATCTTGATCTATTCGAAAAGCAAGCAGGAGCATGAGAAGCATCTGCGTGAAGTGCTAGAAGTCTTGAAAAAGGAGAAGCTATATGCAAAGTTCTCCAAATGTGAATTTTGGATTCAAGAAGTCCAATTTTTAGGTCATGTGGTTAACCAAGAAGGAATAATGGTTGACCCAGCAAAGATCGAAGCTGTGATGAAGTGGGAACAACCAAAAAGTCCTACGGAGATTAGAAGCTTTTTAGGATTAGCCGGATATTATCGTCGATTTATCCAAGGCTTTTCTTCAATCGCTACTCCATTAACAGCTTTGACCCACAAAGGAGCTACTTATGCTTGGAATGAGAAGCATAAGGAAGCCTTTGAGAAGTTGAAGAAGAGACTGTGTGAAGCACCGATTCTTTCGTTACCTGAAGGAGTTGAGGACTTCGCAGTCTATAGTGATGCCTTTGGAGTTGGGTTAGGATGTGTTCTGACCCAAAGGGATAAAGTGATAGCGTATGCATCGAGGCAGTTGAAAGAGCATGAAAAGAACTACCCCACTCATGATCTGGAGTTGGCAGCGGTAGTATTCGCCTTAAAGATATGGAGGCATTATCTTTATGGTACTAAGTGTAAACTTTTCACTGATCATAAGAGTCTTCAATATCTCTTTAATCAGAAGGAATTGAACATGAGACATCGGCGCTGGCTGGAACTACTCAAGGACTACGACTGTGAGATACTTTACCACCCTGGTAAAGCAAATGTTGTTGCTGATGCTCTCAGTCGGAAGGTAAATCTTGAAAAGAGAAGGCCAAGAGCGTTGAGAATTGAAGTCGTCTCGACAATTGTGGAAAGTATAAAGAAAGCTCAGGAGGAAGCTTTAGAGAAAATTGACCAAAAGGAGGAACGTTTGGGAAAAACGTTGGTGTTTGATACGAACGGTCAGGGATTGAAGGTATTCAAAGATAGGATTTGGGTACCTAAGACGGGAGGAGTAAGAGGTCTTCTGATGGAAGAAGCTCACAAAACCATGTACTCGATTCATCTTGGCAGTACGAAAATGTATAGGGACCTAAAACGCTATTACTGGTGGCCGACGATGAAGCTCGATGTTGCTAAGTATGTGGCCGAGTGTGTAACTTGTGCTAGGGTTAAGGCACAACTTCAGAAACCGTATGGGATTTTAGAACCTTTACCTGTACCCATGGGTAAATGGAAAGATATCACTATGGATTTTGTGACTAAACTGCCCAGAACAAGGAACGGTCACGACATGATTTGGGTGGTCGTTGATCACTTCACTAAGAGTGCGCATTTCATAGCCGCTAACGAGAAATGGTCTATGGATAAACTTGCGAGTTCTTACGTGAAGGAAATTGTGAGGCTACACGGTGTTCCGTTAACGATTGTATCCGATCGTGACAGCCGTTTTACCTCAAGGTTTTGGAGAAGTCTACAAGAGGAATTGGGTACCAAGTTGTGTTTGAGTACAGCTTACCATCCTCAAACCGATGGTCAGAGCGAACGAACGATTCAAACATTGGAGGATATGCTGAGAGCATGTACCCTAGAATTCCAAGGTAATTGGGATGAACACTTACCTCTATTAGAATTTTCCTATAATAATAGTTTCCACTCAAGCATCAAGATGGCACCTTATCACGCTTTGTATGGAGAAAAGTGTCGAACGCCATCATGTTGGCTGGAAGCTGGGGAAAAGCAGTTTATGGGACCTGAAATAGTCCATCAGACTGCTGAAAAGTTAAAAGTGATAAGGGAAAGGATGTTAGCTGCTCAAGATCGACAAAAGAGTTATGCTGACAAGAAAAGACAACTGATATCCTTCGATGTTGGAGATTCGGTTTTACTTAAAGTCTCGCCGTGGAAGGGACTTATAAGATTTGGTAAGAGGGGAAAGTTGAGTCCAAGGTTTATTGGACCATTCAAAGTTCTTCAGAGGATCGGGAATCAAGCTTACAAGCTAGAATTACTGGAAGAACTGGAGGGTATTCATAATACCTTTCATGTGTGCTATTTAAGAAAATTCACGGGAGATGTGCCCGACATAATTCCCATTTCTGAATTAAGGTTGGATGAAAACAAGAGGTTGATCGAAGAACCTGAGGCAATCGTTGACCGTAAGACTAAGAAGCTGAGACACAAGATGGTCGATTTAGTGCTTGTGTGTTGGAAACATACGAATGGGCCAAATCACACTTGGGAAACAGAGAGTGACATGATGAGTCGCTACCCGTATTTGTTTGCTGATGTGTGATTCCGGGGACGGAATCATCCTAAGGGGGAGAGAATTGTAATGCCCGTGTTTCTAGGCTAGGCATTAATATTGACATTATAGTCTAGGTTAACCTTTGTAACTCATTTTGAAGAAATGAAAAGGAATTATGTGAATATTATGTGAATTATGTGTTTATGCTTAATTATTAGGGTTTAATTAATTAAGAATAAAAATGAGCGTCAAAAATTAAATTTTAGATAAAGCCGATATCTATTAATAAACTTGTAGTGGGTGTGACAAGGATTACGAATATATAAAGAATGCCGAAATCCGAGTTATAACGAAGAAGTTATGACCTGTCGAAGTTTCGCGACAAACCGGCACGGGGCCGAATGTCGTAAAAAGTGAGTTTTCGATAAACTACTTTTTAGCCTTAGTGATATAAACGAAACTCGTAGTGTTCGTTAAACCGAGAGTAAGTATAAAAAGAACGCCCAAATCTGACTTCGTATGAGGAAGTTATGATTTTTCGAAGTTTCAGCTTAGCAGTAGACAGGTAAAAACTCGAATTTTAGATCAAGTGATTTTTAGCCGACACGACCTAAACGAGAATCGAAGGTCTCATTATTAGTAGCACAACGGTAAAAAGTCTGACGAAAACGGACGTCGGATAAGGAAGTTATGAATTTTTAATGGAATTCCTGTCCCGGTCTGTTAAAAATAATAATATAAAAATTAAAGTCAAAACTAGCCGACGAAGTCTAAATGAAAGTTGTAGAGTGTAATTTTACCTACGCATGCATATAAAGAACGTCAAAAACGGAGCTCGTATGCGAAAGTTATGGATTTTAGAAGTTTTTGCACAAAAATCGAGAAAATTCGCATAGTCACGTTTTTGCCACGTCACCCTCGCTTAGATTGTGCCACGTGTCCGAAATTGGTGAGTCATGCGAGCCACGTGTTCGAGCTGCTGAGTCATCCGATCTCGTGGGCTGATCCGAAAGGGTCCACTAGGAGTCCGACGCGTGTCCTATTCCTCGTGTCCGAGCCTTCGCGAGAGTGCCACGAACCCTCTACTTCGGACCCTAGGCCGCGGTCCAATCAGGAGGCGACACCGAGGCTTCGCATGCGCAGATCACGTGCGAGCACATGCGCACCCTCGCCCAGCTGCTGCCGCGTGGCCTTCGCTCCTGATGCCACCTGCCTTCGCATGCTGACTCCTTTCCTTCTAAGACCGACTTCGGACCCTATAAATAGAAGGGTCATGCGAGCCTTCTCGGTTACTTTTGGAGTTTTGCCATTTTAAGCCCCTTTCTTCATATTTTCTTCATCTTAACATCCCCCAAAGCCTCGGTATCGATCATAACCCCCGGAATACGCCACGAAGAGCCCGTGAAGCCCAGAAAATTTATCTTTTCGGTTTCGAAGCCCGACCCTCGCAGAGCCCAATTTCTGAATAAAACTCCCGGTTTTATTAGAAACGAACGTTTTAGGAAACGAATTGCTGCCCGATTTTCATCAAAACAAGTGAGTGTATAGTCACTTTCATTTTACATATAGATATGAAGTATTTACCTTATAATACGTGCTATGTGTAAATATATTAATTGTTTATTTGAGGTGACTGTTGAGTTGATGTTTTATACAAGTTTTAAACTGTATAAGTATTTTTATCTACAAATATGTTGGGTAGAACATGGGTAGATAGTGATGTGTGATAAAATAAAAGTAAGGAGAGGCCTCGATGTGATTTGTGATTCAGTCATCTAGCGGAGTTTGGATGACGACCACAGACTTTCTAGACAATCCAGTGGGAAACATTAGCAGGTCCGCAACCTGTAGGTGTTAATGAACTAGAGTGTTCATTCGCTGTACTCCATCCCTCTCATGGTTGCCTTTAGGACATGCATGGTTGCCTTTAGGACATGTATGGCTAGGTCCCTTGTGAAAAGTGTTTAGGGACGTAAAGTGAGGATAACGGGAACGGGTAATCAGGGTTATTGTTGAAAACCCTATATGCTCACCAGGCTCCCAAGTCTGACCCACTCTGTTTTTTTATGATTACAGGTAGTGAACCCCGAGCATAGTCGGAGGATGACGTGAGATTTTTGGATTATAGGCCAGTACTTGTAAATAACTATAGTAAGGCTTATAATGTCTTGTTTATGCTTTTGATCTGTATCGGAACATGACATCCCGAGGTTTTGATATATATGGAAAATATATACCTTCTTAATTGTAACACCGGGTTCATGGTATGATTTTATTTAAGTTTCTATCTTAATTTTGCCACGAACTCGGCGAGTCTGCGTCCCGACTCGCCGAGTAGCAGCAGGGTGGACACGGGATTTGAGCGGTGAACTCGGCGAGTCGATGCATGGACTCGGCGAGTCCACCTGTCTGGATGAAACTCTATTTTCAGACATTGCACCCTATTTTACCCATTCAAAAACACCCATTTCGTCCCATTCCCTTCCAAAAGAACTGTAGAGCGAAACCCTAGCCCATTTTGATCCTTGTGAGTGATTTTGGCTTGGTGAAGGAAGTTTGAAGCTTAGAAGAAGAAGGAGGAAGTTGGAGGGTGCAAGGAAGTGTGGTATATCCGAAATCTACCCTGGGAGAAGCTCCTAAACCTTTTTGTCCCTTATATGTGGATTGCAAGCCCTTAAACCTCCCAAACTCCGTGTGTTTATACCCTAGGAGCTTAGATTTATGGTTTGGAACCATTGCATGTCTCGGTTTTGGCCAGAATAGGTGAAGAGTCGAAGGGTACTCGGCGAGTGCCAAAGTGCACTCGGCGAGTTCCATGAAGATGGCCTTAGACTCGGCGAGTTGGATAAACAACTCGGCGAGTCCTATGAAGATTGCCTGGTACTCGGCGAGTCGTTCTTCAAACTCGGCGAGTCCCTTGAATATAGCCTTGAACTCGACGAGTTGTTATTCCAACTCGGCGAGTCATATGATCAGTCACTAGGATAAGAAGGGTTTAAGTGTAGGAGGTCCAACCCTCCGTAGTCGCACGTGGAATTAGCAATTTAACGTGTAGCTATAGTCCCAGAATCTCCAAATCTCCAAGGTTGATGTTCTGATGGAAGATTGGAGCGATTTGTGAGATCTGTTCGTCGGACTCGGCGAGTCACCCCCTTGGACTCGGCGAGTCCAGTCGCGGGTTTGTTAGTTGTCCCCGTCTAGCGAGTCGGGCTGACTCAGTGAGTGGGAACAGGGACCCGATGAGTCAGAGTCGGGCTAGACATAGAAGGACTCGGCGAGTCGCCATATGGACTCGGCGAGTCCAGTCAATCAGAAGGTTGACTTTGACCAAGGAGTTGACTTTGACCAGTCATTTGACCTTAGGGGTATTTATGAGTACCTAATCCATGTTTACGGATGTATAGCCGGAGGGATTACCGGTGCGGCAGCCAGGCGTAGTCTGAGCAGGTTTTCGGCAGCTACTCTCGAGGTGAGTTTCCTTCCAGTAGGGACGGGTCTAAGGCACCAAGGCCGGCCCGTATAGACGATATGTTAGTATCGGAGTGTGGGCGGAGCCCGTATCTCATAGCTGAGTTTGATTGTGATATATGCCAGTATGATAGAATTGCTTATACTTGTTGTCTGTGTGATACTTGTATGTTATGGTTTAGTAGCGGAGTGTGGGCGAGGCCCATATCTCCATGGATAGCAGAGTGTGGGCGAGGCCCGTATCTCCTAGCTAGTAGAGTGTGGGCGAGGCCCGTATCTCTATGGGTGTGGGCGAGGCCCGTATCTCTTAGCTGTTCATTATATGATTGCATGGTATGTGGCATTATGGGGGAACTAACTAAGCTTCGTGCTTACGTTTTATAGTTTTGTTTCCAGGTGCCTCTTCAGCTAGGGGACAGGAGCCGGCGCGGTAGCGGCATATCACACACTCTCATGTTTTCCGCACTATGGATTTTCTGGGATGTACTCTGAATATTTTACTATGATGTTACCGGTTCTCAGACATAAATTAATATTATGAATGTTTTGTAACGATGTTTTTATGAATTAACCTAATTTAAAAATGAAATTTTTAGCTGGTATTTTTGGGATGTTACAAGTTGGTATCAGAGCCCTGGTTTGAGGGATTCGGACACACCTTCGGGGGTGTCTGGACTCAAATCGAGGGATTAAAAGATTTTTATAAAAAAATGATTTTCTAAAGACTAAGTAAAAGGGGTTTCTAAAAAGAAAAGGGTGTGTGATGTGCGCGACCGGCCGAGCTCAAGTAAGTTTTCCCCAAAGTGCCCATACAAGTTTACGTTATGATTATCAGTTCAGTTTCAGTAGAACAGCATGCTAGAATAGGACTAAGGATCTAGGAATGATGCCTTATGTGCCTGCTTTATGTGTTTCGGCTTTTTGAGAATTGCATGCTAGTACAGATCAGTCAGTATGATAGCCAGAGTAGTATATACTTGATTATGTGTACTCAATGCCCGAATGCTGCTTGCTTTGTGCTATTAGGAGTTCTAGTCGTCTTTCACTAACTAGTGAACGAATGTGCTAAGTTACATATTGCAAGGATTAAATAATTTCAGAAGGTTGGGTCTAGCCCTATATCGCAGCTCTTGTTTGAGTCCAACCGTTGTAGGGTAGGACCTCTCATTCGAATAATTATCTAGTCTGAGTAATATGTAATAGTATTCGCAAGCTAGTTAGGGAAAGAAAGCAGGGACTTCTTGTGCAGCTGATGGCAGAGAGTGGGATGGCGATTACTTAGGGTAAGCCTAGGGCAAGAGTAGCACGAGAACCGCAGTATTAGTAGAAAGGACTTGGTTGAGTTGAGGCAATTCTTGAGGAAAGTACGGATAGACGTGGAAGGTAGTATGGGCCCGTACTACTGAAAGCGGAGGATCTGTACTCGATTCAAAAAGGGCCGAGGCGAGACCGGGGACTAGTGGTATGTATGTGAACCTCGTTAGTGGAATATCGTTTGATGGTGGTTATGCTATGTTTTTCAGTATGGTGACCACACGACAGGGAGCGGGAGGCTCAGGATCGGGATCGGGTTCGGGTTCAGGGTCCGAACCAGTTGATGAGGGTCTACGCGAGTTCATTGCGTCAGAGATTACCAGGGGCATCCTTGAGTCGACTCCCATCATCTTCAGGTCGATCAAGGAGGGTATTGTAGAATTGATGGAGGATCGTCTCAGGGCGTTCAGGAGTGATATGGCGGCTAGCCAGTCAGGACCACGCACACTGTCCTTTAAGGACTTCAGGGGCAGTGGTGCATCAGATTTCCATGGGGCGAAGGACCCCATTGCTGCCAGACGATGGATTGCAGACCTCGAGTCTGCACAGCTGATCAGCTTCTGCCCCGAGGGGTCGAAGGTACGATTTGCAGCAGGGTGTCTACGTGTCATAGCTAGAGATTGGTGGGAGTCGGTTTGTGACTCTTTGGGAGCCGCGGCCATTGAGGCTATGACGTGGCCGGACTTTGTGACCCGGTTCAGAGCGGAGTTTGCACCTGCAGTGGAACTCCAGCAGTTAGCTAGAGAGTTTTTGGATATGAGACAGACGACGGAGACTGTGGCGGAGATCACCGTCAAGTTCCGGGAGAGGGCGTTACTGGTGCCCCAGTATGCAGGTGATGAGGATATGAGGAGGACCCGCTACCATGACATGTTGCGAGCCGACATACGGGAGCATGTCAGTTTTTCAGCTTGCCCTACCCTGGATTCTATGATTGCTAGGGCGAGGGAGAGGGAGATAGATCTGGAGCACGTCCAGAAGAGGAAGGCAGAGGAGGGACAGACGATAGGGGCTTCGGGAAAGAAGCCCAAGGGATCAAATGGTAGGCCGAAAGGCCATTCAGGACCGGGCCGCTGCAGGAAGTGCGGCAGGTCGCACGAGGGAGCGTGTAGATTAGGATCGACAGGCTGCTACAGGTGCGGCAAGACGGGACACTTCAGCAGGGATTGTACTGCCCCTGCTCCGGTTATTCAGACATCTGAGTTGCTGTGTTTCCACTGCAACCAGAGGGGCTACAAGAGGGCCAACTGCCCCCAGTTGACAGCAGCAGCGCCAGTACAGGCGCCAGCTCCAGCGACCCTGCGGATTACAGATGGCCGGCAGGGCAAGGCAGAGGCTCCGGTGGTGAGGAGCCGGGCATTTCAGCTGACAGCCGAGGAGGCACGCGCTGCACCCGAGGTGGTGACGGGTATGATTCTTTCCCTCTGACCTATTTATATGAGATTTATGATATTGATATGTGCTCTGTGTATATACGTTTAGGATCGTTCCATGTGAACGGTATTCCAGTCCAGGTGTTGTTTGATTCGGGGGCTACCCGATCCTTTGTTTCTCTTGCACTTAGCAAGAAGTTTCCTGAGTCCTCGGGCATGTTGGATTGCCCTTTAGAGGTCGAGATTGCGGACGACCGGTCGGTGCGAGCATCAGAGGTCTTCCGAGATTATGTATTGAGATTGTTCGAAGAGGGGTATTTGGTTGACCTAGTTCCCATTCCATTGCGGGGAAACAAGGTCATTATTGGTATGGATTGGCTGAGTTCCAATGGGGCAGTGATAGATTGCGCGTAACGGTTAGTACGAGTCAGAGCCCCAAGTGGGGGAGAGTTAGTAATTCAGGGTGAGAGATCACAGCGAGGGCCAGCCTTCTGTTCGGCAGCGAGGGCAAGGCGTTACCTTCAGCAGGGTTGCGCAGGATATGTCGCATATGTCATGGACACCCGGGAGGCGGGTAAGGCGACGGTGGGCGATGTGCCCGTAGTACGAGGGTTCGCGGATGTATTCCCCGAGGAGCTGCCTGGGATACCTCCAGAGCGATAGGTGGAGTTCAGGATCGACCTAGTCCCTGGTGCGGCTCCGATAGCCAAGGCACCGTATCGGTTGGCCCCTCCTGAGATGCAGGAGTTGTCTACACAGCTTCAGGAGCTGTTAGACAAGGGTTTCATTAGACCGAGCAGTTCACCCTGGGGAGCCCCGATTCTGTTTGTGAAGAAGAAGGACGGGTCGCATCGGATGTGTATCGATTATAGGGAGCTGAATAAGGTAACGGTGAAGAACCGCTACCCACTCACGAGGATTGACGACCTCTTTGACCAGCTTCAGGGAGCATCTTGGTTCTCCAAGATAGACTTGCGTTCAGGGTATCACCAGGTGAGGGTCAGAGAGGAGGATGTGCAGAAGACGACATTTCAGACACGTTATGGCCACTATGAGTTCGTGGTGATGCCTTTCGGGCTTACCAATGCTCCTGCCGCGTTCATGGACCTCATGAACCGCATGTGTAGACCGATGTTAGACCGGTCGGTGATAGTATTTATTGATGATATCTTGGTTTACTCCAAGACGCGAGAGCAGCATGAGGAGCATTTGCGGGAGGTTTTGGAGACTTTGAGAAGGGAGAACTTGTATGCTAAGTTCTCCAAGTGTGAGTTCTGGTTGCGCGAGGTGCAGTTTCTTGGGCACCTTGTCAACCAGAACGGGATTTCGGTGGATCCGGCCAAGGTGGAGGCCGTGATGAGATGGGAGGTTCCGAAGTCTCCATCTGAGATTCGGAGTTTCCTGGGATTAGCTGGCTACTATCGGAGATTCATCAAGGATTTCTCCAAGATAGCATTACCCCTGACCAGGTTAACGAGGAAGGCTGTGGTCTTTCGTTGGGGGCCTGAGCAGCAGGCAGCATTCGAGACACTGAGACAGAGATTGTGCGAGGCGCCAATCTTATCCTTGCCAGAGGGTATGGAGGATTTTGTTGTATACTGTGATGCGTCCATCTCAGGTTTGGGCGCGGTATTGATGCAGAGAGGGCATGTCATCGCCTACGCGTCGAGGCAGCTGAAGCCTCACGAGGCGAACTATCCGACGCATGATTTGGAGTTGGGGGCTGTTGTGTTCGCCCTCAATATTTGGCGTCATTACCTCTATGGGGTTCGCTGTACGATTTACACGGACCACAAGAGTTTGAGGTACCTTATGGACCAGCCAAATCTGAATATGAGGCAGCGTCGGTGGCTTGATGTGGTAAAGGATTATGATTGTGAAATCCTTTATCACCCGGGGAAGGCCAACGTGGTGGCCGATGCGCTTAGCCGCAAGGCGGCGCCGGTCAGGGATATTTGCATGCGGATGACAGTGGTGACTCCGCTTTTGGAGCGGATTCGGGAGGCTCAGCAGGAGGCTATAAAGGAGGAACATCGGAAGAGTGAGCGGATTGTGGGACAGGTTTCCTCCTTCGACCATGACAGCAGGGGATTATTGACATTACACCGCAGGGTGTGGGTTCCATATCTCGGAGGCGTGCGCCAGGTTCTGATGGAGGAGGCGCACAAATCCCGATTCTCCATTCATCCAGGGGCAACGAAGATGTATAGGGATCTTCGTCTGGACTATTGGTGGCCCTGCATGAAGCGGGATGTAGCATGGTACGTTGAGCGGTGTCTGACCTACAGGAAGGTCAAGGCCGAACACCAGAGACCGCATGGAAAGATGCAGTCGTTGGATATCCCGCTGTGGAAATGGGAAGACATCACGATGGATTTCATCACCAAGCTTCCCAGGACCGCACGGGGAGTGGATTCGATATGGGTCATCGTCGATCGATTGACCAAGAGCGCCCACTTTATCCCGATTCAGGAGAGCATATCGGCCGAGAAATTGGCCGATATCTACATCAGAGAGGTGGTGACACGGCACGGGGTGCCAGTTTCAGTGATTTCGGATAGGGATGTGCGGTTCACTTCCAGGTTCTGGAAGAAGTTTCACGACGAGCTGGGTACTCGTCTGCATTTTAGTACAGCCTTTCACCCGCAGACGGATGGCCAGAGCGAGCGGACCATCCAGACTCTGGAGGATATGCTGCGGGCGTGTGTTTTAGACTTCGGTGCTAGCTGGGATACCTATCTTCCTTTAGCCGAGTTTTCATATAACAACAGCTATCACGCGAGTATTGACCGCCCTCCCTTCGAGATGTTGTACGGGAGGAAGTGCAGGACCCCGATATGTTGGGGCGAGGTTGGACAGAGAGTCATGGGGAGCACTGAAGTAGTGCTCAAGACGACAGACAAGATTCAGCAGGTCCGGAGCAGGCTTCAGACTGCTCAGAGTCGGCAGAAGAGTTATGCCGATAGGCGCCGATCAGACCTGGAGTTCCAGGTCGGGGATATGGTTCTCCTGAAAGTGTCGTCGTGGAAGGGCGTCATCCGATTCAGGAAACGGGGCAAGTTGGGTCCCAGGTATATTGGACCGTTTAGGGTTGCAGCCCGAGTGGGCAAGGTGGCATATCAGCTGGACCTGCCAGCCGAACTCAGTCAGATCCACATCACTTTCCACGTCTCCTAGCTGCGGAAGTGCATGGTGGACGATTCAGCAGTGGTACCTTTGGAGGACATCCAGGTTGATGACAGCCTGAATTATATCGAGCGGCCTGTGGCTATCCTAGACCGGAAGTCGAAGGAACTGAGTAACAAAAGGGTGGAGCTGGTGAAGGTGCAATGGCAGCATCGGAAGGGCTCGGAATGGACTTGGGAGCCCACGGATGAGATGATGGAGCATTATCCGGAGCTGTTCCGGAAGGGAGCGGCAGACTTCGAGGACGAAGTCTAAAATAAGTGGGGGAGATTTGTAACACCGGGTTCATGGTATGATTTTATTTAAGTTTCTATCTTAATTTTGCCACGAACTCGGCGAGTCTGCGTCCCGACTCGCCGAGTAGCAGCAGGGTGGACACGGGATTTGAGCGGTGAACTCGGCGAGTCGATGCATGGACTCGGCGAGTCCACCTGTCTGGATGAAACTCTATTTTCAGACATTGCACCCTATTTTACCCATTCAAAAACACCCATTTCGTCCCATTCCCTTCCAAAAGAACTGTAGAGCGAAACCCTAGCCCATTTTGATCCTTGTGAGTGATTTTGGCTTGGTGAAGGAAGTTTGAAGCTTAGAAGAAGAAGGAGGAAGTTGGAGGGTGCAAGGAAGTGTGGTATATCCGAAATCTACCCTGGGATAAGCTCCTAACCAGGTAAGGAAGCTCCTTCTTGATCCTTAGTAAAATAGATTCCCTTTTTGTCCCTTATATGTGGATTGCAAGCCCTTAAACCTCCCAAACTCCGTGTGTTTATACCCTAGGAGCTTAGATTTATGGTTTGGAACCATTGCATGTCTCGGTTTTGGCCAGAATAGGTGAAGAGTCGAAGGGTACTCGGCGAGTGCCAAAGTGCACTCGGCGAGTTCCATGAAGATGGCCTTAGACTCGGCGAGTTGGATAAACAACTCGGCGAGTCCTATGAAGATTGCCTGGTACTCGGCGAGTCGTTCTTCAAACTCGGCGAGTCCCTTGAATATAGCCTTGAACTCGACGAGTTGTTATTCCAACTCGGCGAGTCATATGATCAGTCACTAGGATAAGAAGGGTTTAAGTGTAGGAGGTCCAACCCTCCGTAGTCGCACGTGGAATTAGCAATTTAACGTGTAGCTATAGTCCCAGAATCTCCAAATCTCCAAGGTTGATGTTCTGATGGAAGATTGGAGCGATTTGTGAGATCTGTTCGTCGGACTCGGCGAGTCACCCCCTTGGACTCGGCGAGTCCAGTCGCGGGTTTGTTAGTTGTCCCCGTCTAGCGAGTCGGGCTGACTCAGTGAGTGGGAACAGGGACCCGATGAGTCAGAGTCGGGCTAGACATAGAAGGACTCGACGAGTCGCCATATGGACTCGGCGAGTCCAGTCAATCAGAAGGTTGACTTTGACCAAGGAGTTGACTTTGACCAGTCATTTGACCTTAGGGGTATTTATGAGTACCTAATCCATGTTTACGGATGTATAGCCGGAGGGATTACCGGTGCGACAGCCAGGCGTAGTCTGAGCAGGTTTTCGGCAGCTACTCTCGAGGTGAGTTTCCTTCCAGTAGGGACGGGTCTAAGGCACCAAGGCCGGCCCGTATAGACGATATGTTAGTATCGGAGTGTGGGTGGAGCCCGTATCTCATAGCTGAGTTTGATTGTGATATATGCCAGTATGATAGAATTGCTTATACTTGTTGTCTGTGTGATACTTGTATGTTATGGTTTAGTAGCGGAGTGTGGGCGAGGCCCGTATCTCCATGGATAGCAGAGTGTGGGCGAGGCCCGTATCTCCTAGCTAGTAGAGTGTGGGCGAGGCCCGTATCTCTATCGGTGTGGGCGATGCCCGTATCTCTTAGCTGTTCATTATATGATTGCATGGTATGTGGCATTATGGGGGAACTCACTAAGCTTCGTGCTTACGTTTTATAGTTTTGTTTTCAGGTACCTCTTCAGCTAGGGGACAGGAGCCGGCGCGGTAGCGGCATATCACACACTCTCATGTTTTCCGCACTATGGATTTTCTGGGATGTACTCTGAATATTTTACTATGATGTTACCGGTTCTCAGACATAAATTAATATTATGAATGTTTTGTAACGATGTTTTTATGAATTAACCTAATTTAAAAATGAAATTTTTAGCTGGTATTTTTGGGATGTTACATTAATGAAGGGTTTTGATAAACTTTTATCATATGTTGTTTGGGGACCAACTCCGCAACATCTTTGGAAAAAGATTTCTCTGATTTTATTTTAAAAAGCATAAATTAAATCGGCCTTTTCTGGCCGAGAAATTAGGGGATGTCACAATTGACCTCCTCCGGTTTGTCTTCTCTGAACCACGACATAGACATGGAAGACAAAATGATGATAAAATCACATTCTTCTGCATAGTTTCATCTAAATCGATCTCGAAGACGAACCACCGTCAATCTAACCCTTGTCGAAGCCGCCTGTTAAAACAATCCCTACCACCAAACACCCATCCTTTCACCTCAGGTCTCTCCCCTTGATTTCCAGTCGCAAAACGCCGCATCTGAAAACCCTAGCCGCCATGAAACCCTAACTTCAAATTTCGATCTCCTTTCTCTTTTCTTCGGCTGTCAAGGTTCAAAGGGAGGGTAGCAACGATCGAAGTGGGTGTTTGGAGTGGTGCTACCTGAACGAAGGGAGGAGGAGGGGGGCCCAGGCCGACGACAGTCGCCGGTTTCTTCTTCTTTGGATGGTGGTAAGCAAGAAATGAGAGAGAGAGAGAGAGAGAGAGAGAGAGAATGGCGATGATGAGGGCTGATCAGGGCTGCACACGACTTGCCTAATTTTTTGTTGGAGATGAAGATGCTCTTTGAGGGTATCTCTTGGCAACAACAGTGAAACACAAAGATGGAAGAGGGATGGGGAAGACGGTGGGTGGAGAGAGAGAGAGAGAGAGAGAGAGAGAGAGAGAAAGAGAGAGAGATTGTATATTTTATTTATTTTTTTCTTTATAAAAAAATTATTAAAGTAAAATAGCAAAGACAATTTTTTTTCTTTTAAACAAAAAAATATTTAAATAAATAAATAAAACTAAAAAAGAAAAAAGTAAGGGCAAAACCGTCATAAAGAAAAAGTTCAAAGCAAATTGGACCAAACTCGCAACAAAATGAAAACTTTGGACCTGTGGTGCTAGTGCAAACTTTTTTGGACCAAATTGGCAATTTTGAGCAAACCACAAGGATCATTTGTGCAGTTTAGTCTTAATTTAATATAATTAGAGTAAGAAATTTAAAATTTAAAATTTAAAATGAAGAATGAAAAGGTGACAGATGACATAATATTAATAGGATGACACATTGAAAAAAGACTATTTTTTATTAGAATAAAAATAAAAATAAAGATAAAAATATGTGTACTAATAATAAGTAATAACAACGTATTAATTTGGAATACATAGGATCATCATACAATTCCTCAGCCTCTAGCACATAGAACCAAATTATTTCTCAAAAAAATCTATCGTACATCATTTATTCAATATTAGACCATTAGTATGATTTATATCAATTTTATTAAGTATATATTTAGTTATCCTTTTGTATCAGTGTTTTTTATGAATTATTATTTTAAGAAACGACTTATCTTCCGATACTAATAAAATAATAGTTATTAATGACATTTGTCATATTCTTATAATTTATGTTTTTTTTCAAATGCTCTATAAAAATGACATTTGGCATTTTCTCATTATTTTCTATTTTTTTTAAATATTGAAGTTAATAATAAGTTAGACAATTATTTATTTGATTCCTAATTTTTAGGAGAAATTTAAATTCGTATTGAATAAGTTTCGGTTATGATTGTCAATAATTAATTGTATTTCTATATTTAAAACCTACAAAATCATGTTTTATTAATAACTAGATTATGACCCCGTGTAAAATGCAGGGAACTTATAAAAAATACATATAAAATTATAAAAAGGCGACACAATAAAAAAAAAGACAAAGTAACATAAAGAGACTTCGTATTATTGATTATATTGAAATGTCTAAAAAATAAAACGATTTGTCTGATTATCTATAATCGTTGAATGACCTCTTTGTAGACAATATTTTTTGTTTTATTAGTTGGACGACCTTCCTCGTCACATATGAATACCTTCAATCATTTTTTACTTGTCACACGAGATACGACTACATATAACTGACCATGAGTGAAGACGGGTCTATGCAAATACAATCCAGTAAATGATAATGACTGTCATTGACTCTTGTTAATGGTCATAGCAAAACAAACAGCTACGGAGAATTGCATCTGCTGAAAACGGAAGGGGATTCTTTTATCAGACGAAGTTAACTTCATGTGAGGTATATAAGTAGTCTCATTGAAGAATCTACCGGCTATAATTCGTGCCTCAATGACATGTTTTCCAAGTCTAACTATTTGTAACCTAATACCATTTCATAGACCTTTGGTTTGGTTAATATTACGAAGCAATATGACCGGAACACATGTTCTTAGTGTAAGTTTATGGTTGGGAATTTCAGATGCCTTAAAAGCATTCTGTACATTCGGAGAGTAAGATGATTCTTCAAAACAATTTGTTGACTCTGTCTCACATAAAGAATTCGAAGATAAGTTTTCCCTTCATCTTTCATCAATCCTAACATGTAGTCATTGATAGCATCGACTTCTTCATTTGTAGGGACCAAAATAGCTTTATCTTGAAAATATGATGGATCGTCAAGATGCTTTTCAAAAGATGGATAAATGGTTGATACAGTTGAATGAATATGGTCACTGTAGAGCGAACGATAGCGTCTTCTGGAAATTCAACTTCAACTTCACTATCATTAGGACCACTAATATTACCTTCACTAATTTTAAGAATCCATTCAACAAATGCTTTTGTCTCATCCAAATCATTAGTAGGACAACCAACCTGAAGCCTCATGTTATTGTTAACCGTAAAATTGTTCACGCCATAATGTGATGGGGTTTTTAGAGCACTAGCTGAAGAGAACAATTGTATATATCTAACACTCAATACAAAATTTAAGGAAAAAATAGTTATACAAATTGAACATTATAGACATTTAAGCATTAAAAATATAAAGATAGTACTTAAATATGAATTTTGCCATTTGTGATGTCAGACTGTGATGTGGTTGGGGAAGAGTTGATGGTTAAAATATTACTAACAGAATTTTTATGTTTTTTCTTTCTCGAAGCATATGAAATTTCACTCATTTCAATATGTTCGATTTGGTTTGTGTTCTTGGTTATATCATCTATGTACACTGATACTGATGCTTTCTAAAGTTTTAAATAAGGGAATTGAATATTAGAAGGGTTTAAATTAGGTAAATAAATAAATTTTGCATACAATTATGGAAGGAATAAATACATTATACAAAAATACATTTGGAATACATGCATGCACTAAAGAAGAATAATATATATCAAACATTAAATACGATATTAAAGGAAAAAATAACTTATACAAATTAAACATTATAGACATGTATGTATTAAAAAATTAATGATAACAGTTAATATATTGGGAAATTAAAATTGATCTTATATGATTTAATATGTGGAGGTAAATCTCCCTAATATAATAAAAGACTCCTTTTGAGCCACGTGTCATCTCTACAAAACATTTTCCATCAATATGAATTTCCTCAAATACCCTTGATTCATTTTAATTCGGTCGAAGTTTATACCCTTGTATTTTCAATTAAATCCGAAAAATCAGGAATCAATTACTTAATCTTAGTAAATCACGTAACCATCTATGTACTCTCTTTGTTTTCTCTGATATGCCATTTACTCCCATGTTGCACCCATCGATTTCCTCTCATCGCATCTCTCCAAACACCCTTATCTTTTGTTCTATGTTTATGCGTGTTTTGTGTATGTAAGCGATCTTGGTAAATGATTATTGTGTAAGTTTTCTATATTCATGTTCTTGTGTTCCCTTCTCTCCTTTCTTGCTCGCAAATCTGCCCCATAGACAAAAACACACCACCACCATCCATTTAACAACATGTTTGTATATGTGTGTGTGTTAGTTTCGTAGATATGGATTTGGATCTAACGTATGATGAGTTATTTGATTTCAGTTTTCAGGTATTTAAAATTCACATCCTCTGATAAATCCTTTTGATATTTTATTGTTTGTCAAACTTCAGCTCTTAGGTTATGGAAAAAAAATTAACTTCTTAACCTATTGATTTTAGTTCAGTATTGTAGAAACGTGGAATCAAGTATTAATCAAAATCAGAGTAGAATGAATGTAAATTGAACACAAGATGTAAATAAGATCTGGTTTCTGCTCATTTACGTTTTCAGTGTTTTACAGAGGAAATAGACAGATTCTGTAAAGACTCTTATCTAACTCTAGTAAAGTTCCCTATTTATAGGAACTGTGAAAGCATACAAAAAATACTAAGGCATTGACAATTAAACTTCGTACGAAATATACCTCAGTAAATAAAATTACAAAACATACAAAGGGTAAAACAGACTTCGACATATTACAATATATTTCGACCCTAACAATCTCCCCCTTTGTAATAATGTCGACCTTCGTTAGTTCAAGAGAATATGTATAGCATACAGCATAACTCTTCGAATCTCAGTGTACCAAGATATTATCTTCTTCAGCTCCTTCTTGTCTCCTTCATTATTCTTCTTGCAGCTATTCATACGAACAATGAAATTCGTATATTGGGATGTTGTATATCTTTCCACTTCGGAATCTTGAAACAAGAATCTTTTTGCCTTCCCATTTTTATCTTTCCTAGCAAATACCATACCAAATGGCTTCAAACATATTTCTCCATCTACATACTTTTTCAACTCAGGTTGAGTTAAAGGAAGTTCCATTGGCACCTTCACTTTCAATCCCTTTGTTGTGGCTAACTCAACATCTGTAAGTGCTAAACACTCATAATAATTTTCAATAAAAATCTTGATGTGAGCCAACCCAAGTCGAAAAACTTCAGGATCAGTTTGTCGAAGGTATGAAGCATCTTTATCCTTTAGTAACAATGCAACTTGTATCAGATCATACAAGTTCATTAAAGGAAAATCTGCTATTGAGAAATCACACACTTGCCCATTTGCTCTTGACACAATAAAGCGAAGATTCTGCATCATATTTTCGAACAATACATCTCGCTTTATGCTTATTACCTTCTTTATCTTCGTCAGTGACCAAATCTCCTCTGGAAGCTTTCCAAGTATAGCATGAAATCTGATCTTCATGTAAGTGTACTCATCATCATTGTCAAATTTCTCAGCAATTTTATACTGAGCCATAATGAACATCATTTCATTGATGGGAAAGTCCAATTGACTCATATCTGTGTTAAGAACAACATAACTCTTCTTTGGCTTCTTTTCGAAAGCATACATATGATTATATGCTACTTTCGACTCTATTGTTTCATAATTGTAATGCTTTGAAGGATCACCCTTGTTCAACCTAGGAGGATCATTGGCACGAAGTCTCATAATACTTTGAACAATTCGAAGCTTTTCAATCTCAGCCTCCGCTTCAGCTTTCTTTTCTTCCTTTGACTTTTCGATCATCACTGTTTTGCCTTTGTCTTTTATAGAAGAATTATCAACCATTTCCTTAGGCTTCGAACTGCTGCTACCTTCCCCAATCACAATTCCTTTGGAAATTGACTTCGTTGATATTGGCATTGTTGTCACAACAGTCGAAATTACTGGCTCAGCAGTTGACACAAATGGTTTTGTTGTTGTTAGAATCTTCGAAGAAAACAATTTCCCAACAACCTTTGCATCTGCATGCAAACCTTCCCCACTAGCCTTCGTACCACCAACATCCTTTTCTCCCCCTTGCACCCCTGTGAAAACAGGTGGGGCATTCGTCGGAAGAATGCTAGAAATATGAGAAAGTGGAGCAAGTTGTTTTTGCAAGATCGCTTCAAAATGAACGAACTTTTGAGACAAAAAGTCTGGAGTGATCAATGGAGATGAAACTGATTTAACAGTTAAATCTTTGAGCTCCTTCAGCGAATTGAGCACTTCTACAAAGCTTTGATTTTCGGTGGTCGACAATTGAGTAAGTTGAGGACGCAAATCTTCGTACAGCTTGACATATTTGGTAACAGCATCACAAATAATGTCAATTTTCTGATTGATCGAAGCATAATCACATTGTACGATGGAGATTTCTTTTTGCATATCCTGTCGAAGTTCTTGGATTTGCAGATTTACATCTTCCCTCACCTTCTTCATATCTTGAACGAATAGTACATGTTGTTCTTTCATCAAATGCTTGAATTCTTTCACCTCCCCTCTGAACATCGAATTGAGAGAATTGACCCTTAATTCATCATTTTGATCAATCTTTTCCAACATACGAACCTCTGAATCTCGGATCATTCCAGAGACTTTACTGACCACCTTTCCTTCGAATGTTTTCAGCATATTATCAACTTCCAGATTAGATACAGACGAATTACTCCCCAAATCCGCTTGAGATTGAAGAATAGAATTCAACTTCTAGTTAAGAATCTTGAACTGTTTCATCGTCATTAACATATGATCAGGGAAATGATCTTCTTCATCATCAAACTGTAAATCTTCAAAGGCACCTCCAAAACCTTTTTATATGTAATCATTAATTTGAATTGGATGCGGGATACGCATTGATTGAAATCGGATGTGGCACCTTAAAAGTCGCACCAGTCTGCCAATAAAGTTGCCATGCGTCAAAAAGTAACTGTCACATCTCCTTGAAACCAGGAAACGTCGCCTCACACAGTCTCTTCGTGTCTCGTCAAGGAATAGTAACCGTCAGCAACCTTCGGATGGAGGGTAAGCTCTTTCGTCTTTGGGTTTAGAGACGAAGTCATTTGCTAGACTTTCGAAATCATCAGCCTGAGTTGGTAGTACTCAGAACCTCAAGGATTTCTTGTGTGCTGTGTGCCAAAGAAAAGATAAGAAACAAATTAACGAAAATTTGGATCTGTGATGTCAAAATAATTTCGACACAAAAGCAGAGAAACCCCGGGCAAAGGTTACTTCATTAATTATCAAGAGAGATAATCAACTGCTTGTGTATGTTCCCGTGAATTACAATCGAATACTTGTAGAGAAGTATCGAAGGGCTTCTTTTATAAGGCTTAGTGGGTGGTTTATAATTTCGTTACATATCATCCTAAACATAAGGTGAGGAATTGTAACAGAAATTCCTTGTTTAATCAGTGTAGTCAGTGACAAGTATGCTTTGAAATATTTTGAGAGTGACTGTGAAAGCGATTGAAACTCACACGAAAATCATATTCAGAAACAAATATTCGTTCTGGATCCTATTGGGTAACAAACATCGTGGGTTTCGACAGTTTGATCAAGATCACGCATAAGAAAAGAATATGATTTTGAGTTTCGAAAATTGGTACTGAAACAAATGTTTCGTCAAAACTGGAACTTGGTTCCCCGTCAATTCCTTATGAGAATAGAGTTTTGGGTTTCACTTTCATCACGGTCTCATGACGTCAGATCATTAACACAGAAGGTTAATATGCCTAAGTCATGATTGGTTTGATCAATGACCTCTCGGACATATGTTATTGTGTGTGAAATGTGTAAGAACTTTGTGACGAAAAAGATTGGTTTTGAGAAACGAATTGTACCTCTGTTATGTTCGGACAAAACAGATAACTCTTAACTCATATGAGAAGAGTAAGGTAGCTCAATCGACTAATGTGAATATAAGCCTGACTTGGGAAGAAATTTCCGTATGAAAAATTTCATTAAGGATTTCGTAAACACACATTGAGTCTACAGAGGCTTGGGTCAACATGCTGCAGCATGCTTCTAGGGACAGTCTAACTAGTACATAGTTGTCAAATTTTAACCTTCCCATAGAAATGCAAGCATGACACTTGAAAAATGTTAGTGTAATCTACACAAAGAAAAAGAAACAAAGAGAGTAACAAAAATATTTTTGAGTTTTTGTAAATTTTTCGAAAAGATAACAACAAACAAAAGTAAAATCTTTTTGGAGTTTTTGATTTTTCGAAAAGAAAACTAAGAACCAAATTTACGAAAAACACTTTTACAAACACACGAAAATTTTTAAACAGACTACAATATGCCAAGCTTACGAAAATGTGACAAACGAACGAAAATTTGTCAACCTTACGAAAATTTTGACAAACTAACGAAAATTGTGTACCACATAAATATCACGTGTCGAAGCGTTGACTATGAACAGTAACCGCTGAATGGAATCGTATTGCCTCTGAATCGACACAGGTGTATAACACACCTTTGCTATACATTCGAAATCTGTCCTAGAACTGAACTCGCATCAATCATTCCCAAACCTGTCAAAATTCGAACAAATGATTTTTCATCTAAAGCTTTTGTAAAAATATCAGCAAGCTGATCAGTTGTCTTTACAAAATGAACTTCAATGTTTCCATCTTCCACATGATCTTTGATAAAGTGATAACGAAGAGCTATGTGTTTTGTTTTCAAATGTTGTACTGGATTATGACAAATGTGTATTGCACTTTGAGAATCACAGTACAATGGAATCTTTTTCATATTCACAGCATAATCTCTCAACTGACTTTGAATCCAAATAATTTGAGATGTACAAGCAGCTGCTGCTACATATTCGGCTTCAGCAGTAGAAATCGAAACACGTGTTTACTTTTTCGACTGCCAACTAAGCAACTTTCCATCCAACAATTGACAACCACCACTTGTACTTTTTCGATCCAATATACACCCTCCTAGATCTGCATCGGAAAATGCCTGTATGAAAAATCCTATTTTCGAAGGATACCACAATCCTAACGAAATGGTTCCCTTGAGATAACGAAAGATATTCTTTACAGCTGTTAAATATGGTTCTCGAGGATTTGCTTGATACCTGGAACAATTACATACAGAAAACATGATATCAGGTCTACTTGCAGTAAGATAAAGTAAAGAACCTATCATGCTCCTGTATAAAGTAAGATCAACCGCAGGCGATTCTAACGAAGGAGTGAGCCTTGTGCCAACAGCCATTGGAACTCTTAACTTCGTGCTATTTGTTAATCTAAATTTTTCGAGCAAATTCCTTGTATACTTCTCTTGATTGATGAATATGCCTTCTCTGTTTTTACATATGTTTAAGCCAAGAAAATTATTGATTTTTCCCATCATGCTCATTTCAAATTGGTTTTTCATCAAATTTTCGAATTCACTAGACAAAGCAGGGTCAGTAGAGCCAAAAATAATATCGTCAACATAAATTTGAACAAGCATCAGATGACACCCAACTTTCTTTCGAAATAATGTGGGGTCAACTGATCCTTGCTTAAATTTCGACTGTTTTAAGAAACTGGTCAAAGTTGCATATCATGCTCTTGGTGCTTGTTTTAACCCATATACTGCTTTATCTAAAATATAAACATGATCATGATGCTTTTCATTTACGAAACCTGGAGGTTGTTCTACGTAAACAGTCTCTTCGAGTTCGCCATTGAGAAAATCACATTTAACATCCATTTGATATACATCAAAATCCTTATGAGCTGCATATGCTAAGAATATTCGAACAGCCTCAAGTCGTGCAACAGGGGCAAAAGTTTCTTCATAATCAATTCCTTCTTATTGCGAGTATCTTTTTACAACTAATCGTGCTTTATTTCTTACAATTTTTCCATCTTTGTCGGTTTTGTTTTTGAAAATCCATTTTAACCCAACAATCAAAACATTTTCAGGTTTAGGAATTAATCTCCAAACCTTGTTTTTTTCAAATTCATCCAGTTCAGATTGCATTGCAACAACCCAATCTGAGTGTTGCATTGCCATCTTAACTGTCTTTGGTTCAATTTTAGATATGAAAACATTGAACATGCAAAATTCTTGATGAGTATTTAATACCTCATTCTTCGCACGAATCTGAGCTCTTGTTAATACTCCATCTTGAGGATTTCCAAGTATTTGATCCATTGGATGAGTCTTTGTCCATTTCTCTAATGGTGGATAAGCTGGATCAAATTCCAAAGGTGAATCTTCGTACATCTCTTCATTTTCAGAGCCTACAATAGAAACATTATCATTTAGATCATGAAAATCATCATTTTGATCAAAATTTATTGTTTCGTTTTCTTCCTCAACATTATTATCATTTATATGCTCCCCCTCAACTATATGCTCCCCCTCAACAACATCATCCATTCTCCCATTCTCCCCCTCGAAAGAATGCTCCCCCTCAACCAGAGTATTCGAAGCCAAGTGCTCCCCCTCCACTGGATTATCAAGTATACTTTCACCATGTCCAAGAGAGTTCGTTGTTGAATTAACATCTTCGATGTTTTGAGGAATTTCCAAGTCATCATAGTGCTTCGAAGATTCAGAGTGATGATTATCATTCGCATGAACTTCAGCATCCACAGCCCTGTCAGGAATACCAAAAATTAAATCATAATCATAATCAGATGAATTTGATTCTTCACTTTCATCAGATGATTCATTAATAATTGGTTTTTGTTCAAATTTCTTTTCAACTTGTTTGACATAATAATCATCAAAAGTAAGATTGAAAGTTTCTTCGACTTTTCTTGTTCACTTATTTAACACTCTGTATGCAACCGAATTGTGCGAATATCCCAAAAATATGTCTTCGTCAGCTTTAGCTTGAAATTTCGAAAGGTTATCTTTAAGATTCATTATAAAACACCTGCAACCAAAAACATGAAAGAATTTAACATTAGGCTTTCGATTATTGATAATTTCATACGGAGTAATATTGAATCGACGATGAATGAAAGATCGATTCTGAGTGAAACAAGTTGTCGAAACTGCTTCAGCCCATAGATATTGAGGAAGATTCGCATATGTCAACATTGTTCTTGCTGCTTCACAAAGTGACCTATTTCGTCTTTCAACTACACCATTTTGCTGCGGTATATAAGGCGAAGAGAAATTATACGAAATTCCTTTTTCTGTTAAGTACGAATCCAGCACATTGTTTTTAAACTCGGATCCATTATCGCTTTTGATTTTTTGAACCTTTCTTCAGACTCATCTCAATCTTCTTAATGAACTCGATCATTGTTTGAGCAACTTCAGATTTTAACCTAAGAAAATATACCCAAGTAAATCGTGAAAAATCATCAACAATAACCAAAATGTACCGTTTCTTGTTGAGAGTTTCAACAGTCGATGGTCCACAAAGGTCAATGTGTAGAAGTTCCAACGGTTCTACAATTTTCGAATCGATCACAATTGGATGGCCTTTCCTGTGTTGTTTCCCTTGTTCACAAGCTGCACACAAAGTATCATTATCAAATTTTAGTACAGGTAAACCACGAACAAGATCATCAATAACCAATTTATTTAAGTTTCGAAAGTTTAAATGTGATAAACGTCGATGCCATAACCAGCTGATGTCAGAGGAAGCTTTCGAAAGTAAGCACACTCAGGGTTTGCTAATGATTGGTTTGATATCAAGAGTAAACATGTCACCATGTCATTTGGATTTGAGCAAGACTTCGTTAGTTTCATTATTTGAAATGATGCTTCCTTCTTCGTTAAACACCACTTGATTTCCAGTACCCACAACTAGTTGTGAAACACTAATCAAGTTATGTTAAAGACCTTCGACATAAGCAACGCGATTAACTGTGAATTTGCCATTCGTGACTGTACCATATCCTTTCATCTGGCATTTGTGATTATTGCCAAACTTCACAACTCCTGCATTCTCCAAGCTACGAAAATCTCTCAGGTTTTCCTTTCGTCCAGCCATGTGACGTGAGCACCCACTATCAATATACCATTTCTCATCATATTGCTCGTCACATAGTACCTACGATCAATGAAAGAATTTAGGTACCCAAGGCTGTTTGGATCCTTGGAAATTAGTTTTGAGAACAGAATGAAATGAAGAACTTTTAACCCAATCACAAACTTTATTTTTGAGACTATCAATTAAATTCACATCATTATTAAAAGAATCAGAAACATAAGTTTTTGTTAGTTTGGGATTGTCACTGACACATGCCTTCGTCTTTAGAGATTGAGTATGATCAAGCTTGTCTTTCGAAACCGATTGCCAAGTTTTAACCGAAACATTCGAATCTTTTAAAGACGAGCTATCAGTTAACGAAGAATTCACATAACTCTCATAAGCTTCGTGAATTTGTTGTTGAGAATATTTCATGGATTGATATTTTCGACCTTTTCCTTCAAGCCAATGATCAATGTTTTTGTCACGAGACAACCCTTTTGTGTACGAAACTTTTAAGGTTTGTTTTCCTGTAGGATTTGGAAAATTCGGTTTTTGTGGAATAAAATCAACATTTGATTTAGGTCTGAATGCCATAGCATATCGACTTCCATCATTGTTGCCAACACTTTGAATTTGAGAAAATCGACTTGATGATTTGTGTTTTTTAGAAAACCTTGTTTGTTGATTAGAAGAAAATTGTTGATATGATGAGTGATGTTGAACATTCTTTGATGTATTTTCGTTATTTCGTGAAAATGATGAGTTGGAAACTTTCGAAAAATTTGTCTTTGGTTGAAATTCAGATTTAGATTTATTTATATGAGCGGGATTTTACTTAAGATCTGAATTAATTTATGAATGAGAAGACTTATTTTCAACTGATTTAATCTTTTTGTTGTCAGTTGTTTTCAAATTCAACTCATTATGTTGTTTTCGAAGTTCCATGGTTTGCCAAAAAATCTTCTTTCGAGCTTGTCTTTTTGAAATTGCATTTTCTTTTGAAAAATTGTCAATTTGTTCTTTAAACTCTTTGGAATTTAATTTGACAATAACTTCTTTTTCCACAACTTCTTTTGTAACTTCTTTCATAACTTTCGATTTTTCAACCCATTTGCGTTGTGGTTTTTGTCTTTGAAAAACATACGAATTCTTTGTTAAGGTATTTTCAACTGTGCTTTGATTCGAAAAGAATCCTTCATCTTTTGTCTTCTTGTTGTCATCTTCAACCATTTTGGTGCATTCTGGTTTAATGCTTTCAACATTTCCAGTTGTAACAAACACTTGATTTGGAAAGATAACATCATCAGTACACTTGAAATTAGGATACACCACTTGATTTGTTTCCAAATAATGGGCTCCTTTTTCAGACAACACTTTGTCGAAATTTTCAGTATCCCCAAATACTTGATCAACAACAACACAAGGAATTTCTTTTTCTATCGAATTTTTGTTTGAAGAAACCTCTTTGACCAATTCGTCATCATCATCATCACTGCTATCCATTTGATTATCTCAGATATCCACAAACTCAGAATCACAATCTTTTGAAGTTGAAGGTTTGTCAGTTTCAATCTTAACTTCCAAATCCTTAATTTTTTATTTTCCTTTAGATTTTGATGCGACATTAATGACAGACAACTGAGAACAATCAACATCCTCAATATCACTAATTTCGCTAATATTGTCAGAATTATCTTCAATATCGGCAAAATTAGATTGAGAATCAGATGTCGAATTCTCAGTCTTTTTCAAAATTTTGATTTGTTCTGACTTGGTCAAAGTATCATTCACAATGTCAACCAATTCATTTGTATCAAGACACTCATCAATTTTGACAATTCCATAAGCATATCTATCATCAGGAATTTTGTCAAACTCGACAATGTTTTTCTCACAATCATATGAAATATTATCTACCTTCGCTCTTTCGTATGATAGAAAAGGTAATAACTTCCTATGTTGTTCCTTTCTAATATCATACGAATGATGCAGTGCAGTTAATTTCGCATATAAACATTTAGCAGAATTGCAATAGATATTTTGTTGAGCAAGCAAAAGTTTTACATCACTAGATAGAGAATCACGATCACACATTATGTTTGTTATTTGTAATTCTAAACATTCTATCTTGACAACTTTCGATTCTAACTTCTTCTATGTCTCTAACAACTGATTGCTTAATTTCTTAGCTTCATTGCTAGCAGAAACAACCAAATTATCGAAATAAGCAACAGTATCATCAAAAGCAACAATTTCAGAATCATATGCACTTAAAGGAATATTGAAAGATTGAAGAATGTTACATACCTTTGTTGTCATTGGTGACTTATCAGCAGATTTCAACACAAAACAACGACCCTTGACCTCTTCGTCCGAATCCTCCTCCATTTTCGCATACATTGCCCCATGCGTAGGATTACGCATTTCCTCATCATCAGAGCCAGATGACCAAATTTGATATGTGTCATCATCCTCTTGTTCACCTTGAGCCACCAAAGATAGATTTTTCGCCTTCGCACGTACCTCTTCCAACCTCTCCACATAATATGCCTCATCCTTCACCCTATTCTTCTTCTCATCTTTCTTTCGAAGCATGCAATCATTTGCTAAATGATTGGCTCCATTGCAATAATGACAATCCATACCAGAATCTCCTTTCAATTTCTTCTCTTTCTTTTCCTCAGCACCCTTCACATCATTCTTCTCATACTTCTTCTTCTCTTCTCCTGCAGCTTTGTTCATGAAACTTCCTTTACTTTCGTTTTGCTTCACCTTCGAATTAAACGGGTTCTTGAAAAACTTTTTAACTCGATTGTTAGAGTAATAAGCAACTGCCTCATCATCAGAATTCATTAAAAACCCCTCTTCATCATCAGAAACATCTTTTTCGACAGTTTCCTTTTCAGTCACTTTTGAAACAAGTGCTAATGGGCCTCCCAAACTAAGTTTCGACTCTTCATCCATTTCATTCACTTCACTTTCGTGAGTTTTCAGTAGATTATACAAATCATTCAAAGAAGATGTATCGAAACTTTGTTGATTTTTCACCATCATGCTCACACTTCTCCATTCCTTACGAAGTCCCATGACAAAGATGAGATTGAATTCCATGGCAGTCCTTGTGATTCCATATCGATTGCATTTGTATATCAGCTCATTCAGCCTATCATAGTAACTTTCGATCATTTCACCATCTTTTTGTTTGAAATCCTTCAGTTCAATTAAGCATTGCTTCACTGAATTGACTTTCGTCTTCTTACTGCCTTGAAACTTTTCTTTGAGATTATTCCAGATTTCCTTTGTAGTTGTACAACTTCTGACATAGTTGTACACCACTGGAGGCAATGCTCCACGTAACTCCCTTATGCATCGTTTTTCAAGTTTCTTCGTACGATCATTTTGATTTTCCATACTTGTAGTACTTGATGAAGATCCAATTGGTTGAAGGTTCGTTGGTAAAGTAACATTTCCTAAAATGCAAGTCCAAAGCTCTTCATCGATTCCATTCAAGTAATCTTGCATACGATCAGACCACTGATCATAGTATTTAGGAATGAGCATAGGAATCTTAGTTGAAGATCCTAGCAGATGAAAGTAAGAAGTCATCGAATTGAGATTGAAGTTCGCCATTGATGTACGGAAGAAAATTTTTGAGAATTTATGAGAAATCAAAGAGAATTTGAGAGCAAATCGCTGAATTGATCAGAAAAACAAAGTAGAATACTCGATTCAACAAATCTGTTGCAGAATCAAATCACAACTCAATATCTAGAAAGCTTTTTCACGTCAAAAGATGCGAAACTTTTTGAATCAAAAATTTGATTCAAAAACCTTTTGAAACAGAATGAAAATTAGATCTCAGATTATGATTCCTGCTCTGATACCAATTGTAGAAACGTGGAATCAAGTATTAATGAAAATCAGAGTAGAATGAATGTAAATTGAACACAAGATGTAAATAAGATCTGGTTTCTGCTCATTTACGCTTTCAGTGTTTTACAGAGGAAATAGACAGATTCTGTAAAGACTCTTATCTAACTCTAGTAAAGTTCCCTATTTATAGGAACTGTGAAAGCATACAAAAAATACTAATGCATTGACAATTAAGCTTCGTACGAAATACACCTCAGTAAATAAAATTACAAAACATACGAAGGGTAAAACAGACTTCGACATATTACAATATATTTCGACCCTAACAAGTATCTATTCTAGATGAAATTGATTTAATGTATTCATTTGTTTTAGATGTCTATTTTGTTTCTGGTGGCGAGACACGTGTGGGGATGGTAACATCCCATCATTTTAATGTTATATCATCCCATATTTTGGATTTTATGGAAACATTGCCAACAGTTATAGGAATATTAATGCATGTTACGTGTTCGATGATATGTCTCTAATAATTGCACCATGTTTTTCTTTTACTTTGTTGTTTGCTGTCTTGATCATTGTTGTTCATTTATTGAATTAATGTGTTAGTATTGTATAAGAGGTCCCATATATGACACACTATGATCCGAAACATGTAATTATTTTTAGTTTTAAGAGTATATGTATTTTTTTAATCAAGGGTAAAATGGTCATTTGATGATCATTTGTTCTTTTCTGGCTTGCATGTTATTATAAAGGTTTTGGTTGGATTGAATTTCAAAGAACAATATGTTTTGTATAAAGAAGTTGAGCCAGCTAATGTCGATGCTCACATTCCTTGATGTGGATAAAGTTTTTTTGTATTTTCTAGAAGGATAGGAATTTAGAAGTATGGTCTATTTCGATGTAAAAATCATTTATGTCATTTGTAATATGTTTTGGGCATCGTGTAGTTTACTATAAGCCTTGTAGAGCAGTTAATAATTGTTGGCTAAACTATGGCCCTATGTACGTATTCTTCATTTTTTGTACCAATTGTTAGTTTAAAAAAAAAACTCAAATTGTTATTTTTTATTTGTTTTGACTGCAAGATAAATGGATTTATAAGATACATCTAGAGCAGTCATGGATGTGGTTTCTTTGCTAATTAATGTTCTTATAAACTTGGTTAAAGTTGAATGGACAACAAACTTGGTTTTTCTTTTTAGCATTGCTATATTTTAATGATTTGGGTTTAGTTGTGTTTGGCATTTGTTTCATTTTGTAAATTCTCTTATTTTTCTTATGTATCTTATGTTAAACAAGAGAATGTGCTGGAACACATAACAGGAACTAAAATAAAAAAAAAATTTTAAAAACTGCCAATGTTTCACATAAGAGCATGCACTTTGGACCCTTGCTAAAACTTTCCTAAAACTGGTTTTTCATTAATTTGTAGTTCTTCATAAAGGGCATCTTGGAAAAATGAAAGTGCACTTCAACCGTGGAAACCACGGGTATTAACATAATATGTTGAATATTTGTTGAATATCAAAATATATTTATAATAAATAATGTTTATTGAAAATATTTATAATTGTAATGTGTATTTTATGTTTAACAAATTATAAAACCAAACAAGTTTTATAATGCCTCATTCATATTTTCTAATTCGAAGTGTTAATTGCTTCATGGTTATGGTTTATTTTGTTTTTTGTTTTGCTACGTCTTTATTTGTGGGTGTCATCTTCAATTTAAAAAAAAATATTCAATTTACATAGGTATGTTTATGTAAAAATAAGGATAAATTTTTAAAAATCATTGATTTTTCATTATCATTTTAATTATCAATATTTTTTTTACTCGTGTAAACCACAGGTTGTAACCTAGTATAATATAAAAGAAATTAAGAATAATTTACCTTGACTGGTTATTTGTGAAAGTGGCGACCTTGACGAGATAAATGTGAATTGCACATTCGGGTGTATGATGTTATTCTGTTACCATATGCAAACGATGTATATTTATGCAAATAAAATTTAAATTTTATTTTGACAAATAAAAGAAGGTGAAATATCATATGTAATAAAAATAAAGTATATCATATGTAATAAAAATAAAGTGGTTTTGGAAATGAAATTTGTAAACTTACAATTTTTGAAGACATGGGATAAGATATGCGACAAACACGTTGACACCATATATGTATCGATTTGTATGTGACAACATGATACAAGTACCATGTTGCAATGATCAACAATTTATGTCATATATGATAAAAGAAAAACATTGTAATTTAGTAATCCAAATGACTTAACCGTTAATACATTAAACATGCATAGATTTTAAGTAAGCTTGTAGGCATACGACATATGCTATGTTTCATGTACAATAATAATGTATAAAAAACAAATGCTATAAAATCAAATCATGAATGAAAGTAAAATAAACATAATATTCATTAACACAAAATAATTCAATAATATGAAATTGTCATAAATAACACAAATAACATCGTGTTCAAACCAAATTTCAAAAACATGTAAAAGACTTGACCAAAAAATCCATAAACCAACAATTAAAAGTGCAGCACACAAAATATTAAAAAGAAAATGTATGTAAACATCTTTAAGATGATATGTAAAATGTTGATGGGTGGCTTCATATTACTCCAACTTTTCCATTTTTGGGATCTTCAAGGTAGCAGAAACAACACCACCTTTCAAAGAAGACCACTCTGAAGAGTCAGTAGTGGCAACAATCTCAATAGGGCGCTTCCCCGCACTGGATGATGGTGTTAAAGCTTTAAGATCAACAACCTCAAGATTGTCATCATGGACCGAAACAGTATTTTCCTGTACAGAACACATAAAAGGATAAAAGTCGGATCATAATAAATTATATATAACATAACATATTTGCATAAATACATGAAAATCAGGAATTAAATTGAAATATATTTTTGACTTTACATTTTTGTGATATTAATCCATTAAGCCATTAAGCCATTGTTGTGATATTAATTCATCATGTTTATGTTCTTGGAGTCATTGAGGTGTATGAGGTGTATTAGAACAAATGGAATGATATAAAGGAAAAGATCAACTTGGAAAAAATGTGAGTAAATTGAACACGTGTGAAAAGAAAATAAAAAGGTGCTACTAAACCTGAAGTGACAAAAAGATCTATGATTCTAGGTTTGCTGAAACAAACAAAAATACAATTAAAAGTTAGTTTTTTTATAGATCTTGTTTCTAGATCTACTGAAATGAAATAAATATAAAAAAGATTACTTTCCAGATATGCTTAAATGAGCTTCAGTTTCCAAGCCAAGAGGTACTCTATAATCTAAGAACTACTAAAATAAATTTGAACCAACAAAATAAAAGAAAAATAGTTTGGAGAATCCACTGCAAAAAAAACTACTTCCAAAAGTTATTAAAAAAAATTTAATTTTACACAACAAAACAAATGATAGAGGGGCCAAAGACAATGCAAAATCCTCAAATAAGGATCGAAATTGCAATTCAAATCTTTTTGGTACCAAACCCAAAAAAATTGGTTAAACTCAGGAACAAAAAAATGTGAAATTATTCTTGATTACCATATTTTTTTGCCTCACTATTACCTGTAATCAGTTGATTTTTTACTCCAAACAACCACAAACTCATTTCACCACATGATAATTTACGTGATCTTTGAGGAAAATAAAGGGTATCTGTCAAATTAAAGATGTTGATACTTTGTATTTGATCCTTAAACCATTCAACAACTTGTTCTTTTGATAAATCAAAGGTTTTGGGTGTGTTCCAATAGCCACGTATGCATATTACATCTTCAATAAATATAAGTTATACCAGTAAACACATTTTAGCATATTCAAGTATTGGAATAAAATTTAAAGTGTTAGGAATAAATAAATTTCATCAAAAAATTCAAACATAGTCAAAATTTCATAAAAAGTGAATGGAATGTCCATTTGTGAATGTCTGTGAATAAAATTTCACTCAGATATTCAATCAAACACCTTGTATGCATTTTAACAATCATCAACTCCTGTATCCTTCTTATCATTTTCTTATTACAAGGTACACAACATTTAATCAAATGAAATTGCAATGGCTATTTGAAGCAATTTCATATGATGAGATGTAATTCAATCATTCGTGCAAGGTGTAACTCAATGAATAGACAATTGCATGTTTCTTTTTATGAAGAATGAAAGTAGAATTTAAGAAGGAACTTAAAGATTAAGCACCTGCCAACATCGAAGATTATAAAGTTTTGAAGATTGAACACCCACCAACATGTATTTGGGATGAAGTCGACTAAATAGGAAAGACACATAGACACATAATACATATTTTAGAGTTCACAAAAGGAAAAGAAGATATGCAAAGAAAAAAAAACTCACCGGCTGTGCTATCTATTGAGGCGTAAAAGATGAACAGACGAAGAAGAGTAGTAAAAGAAGCCCAAGCTTATGGTTAAAACCCTTCCAAAGAAGCAATCGTTGTAGGTGGAGACGAAATTTGTCAAATAACGATAGAGGTGTATTTGTAATTCTATATATAAAAAGAGATTGAGAAATTGAATATTAGAAGGGTATAAATTAGGTAAAAAAAAAATTTGCATACAGTTATGGATGGAATAAATGCAGTATACAAAAATAGATTTTGAATAAACTTTTTCCTTGTAGCACTCTGATTAGAAAATGCAAATGATTAAAACTATTAGAAAATGGAAAAGATTGTTGATTTCAACCCCAAAATATCAGGGATTATGATCGTAAGTTAAGAATGTAATTTACAAAAACGATGTTTGACCAAAAGTTTAGTCAAGATGACGTCATCAATTTGATCTAATGGTGGAAAACATATGATTTAAATACAATCTAAGGTCTTGATTGTTTGATTGACGAATTAAGGGTTCTCTTTTAATAATATTTAGAGATTGACTGAAAATAGTTGATTAATAATTACGAATTTTACTATAAAAATTTAATTATTTTTATAACTGTGGTTCTCATGGGCTATAACCTAGTTATAGTATAAAGTTGAATTGCATTTCTTATATATGTATGAGATTTAAGAAAAATAAGTGTAAATATAAAAACTATGGTTGTAAGATATACGACTTACCTTAAGTACACCAGTACAAAGATGGATTTTAGTGACGAAAAAAAAAAGTTTGTCACATGTTTTTTTTTTCATACAAAAGGTGACAAAGGTCATGTCATTTTTTATGGTGACATTTACTCGTGGTAAATAGAACAGTGAATATAAGTCATTAAAAAGTGTTGCTATAGATAAAAAAAATTATTGCTATATGGTAGAGATTTTTTTTAGTTGTATCAATCTTATTTTTGATAGTTGGGATCATAATATATTTCTTGTCACAATTTTTTTTTTTTAATTATGATTGTGTAATTTTTGTCAAGAATTACACGTTAAATTGTTACCAAAAAGATCTTGTAACCACATGTTTTATGTTTTATCATGGCTATTATTATGTTTTAAAATACTTCATAAGTTAAAACGTCATTATAGGTCAAAAGAGTTGGATTTGGTCATTTAGCCCTAACCACGGCATGGTGTGTGGTAATTATCTTGTCACCACGGCATGGCGTCGTCATCAGCCCAAAACCCTAGGGCTAGGTGTTTTAGCCTTATTTAAGGAATGATGGGGCTAGGGTTTCCTTCAACCCTAACCTCCATCCATCCATAAGTGTTCTTTCAAAACCTTAGCCTCCCTTTTTAGCTCAAGCCTCTTCTTTAGTGTGTTTGGTAACATTCTTAGAAGAAGAACATCACCTATTGGAGCTTGTGAAGTGATTCTTGGAGAGCTCCATCAGATTGTGCATTTTCTGGGCCTTTATATGTGTCCAAGTCTCCATCTTGATGATTTAACTTCATAGATCTAGCTGATTTTTGACATTTTTGTCCCTTTTTATGGTTTTGGTGGAAGTAAAGGAAGGGACTTCAGATAAAGCTTGCAACTTTATCAATCACATGTGTCCACAGTGAGTTTTATCTTTTGGATCTAAAACCAAAGAATGTTTTGGATCCACGCAATGAAACAAAGTCATATTTTCCCCCCTTTTGACCTAAAATGGAGTAAGGCTTGCATTAAGTGTTTAAATTCATAAAGTTAGGATTTTTATGGCTCATCTTGCCATGATTAAGCCTTTTGGAAATTTTAAGCATTGATCCTAAGATATTAAGGACTTAATAAGGAGATGAATATGCCATGTGAACCACGGCGTGGCTAAGGGTTGGCCACGACGTGGTGAGCTTTTGTGCTGCGACTGGTTTGTCTTCACCATGATGTGGCAAGCAGTTGGCCACAGTGTGGCAGGGACGAGAATCGTGGTTGGTATATTGTAGACCACGACGTGGAAAGAGCGTTGCCACGACATGATGGCATGTTGAGTTGACGATTTACCATTGACTTTTTTACTAGGTTTTGAAAGGCCTGGTATGCTCAAGAGTCATATTAAAGTGATATTACTAAATAACATATGATACTAATGGGTCACACTAACAACTTGATACAATTGATTATTTATTGGAAATTGATTTTAATAAATATTCAATAAAACTCTTTTAACTAAATTGGAAACTGTTTATTTCATTGAAATAATAAATTCCATTAGCAAGTAACTTAATATATATCATATGGTATGATTTATAAGTCATGTACAAACTTTTGGACTAGTTGACTCATTTTTTTCTTTTTCCTAAAAGACAAGGTTTATATTTTATAAAAGAGTTTATAAAAGTTTGACTTTCTTTCTTACTCTTTATGCAATTTTAGAGATATGTATAAAAAGAAGAAGTGTATGACTTGTCTAATGATGTTTTAAAGGCATGGGAGACATGCTTATGACAAGGAGACAAGTTTGTCTAAAGTTGAAGGAACCAATGGTTAATAACTTCACTTTTAGGCACTTTAAATATGAGGCTTCCACTCTTGAAGTTTTTGCCTCATTCTTTCTTCCAATGGCTAAGAGCTCCATGGGAGACTCTCCATCTCTTCTTTGCTTTGAGTTATTGAAGATTACTTGCATATCTTTTGCTCTCTTGAAGTTCATATTGGTTATAAACTTCAACCTTAAGAGTTTAAGAGTTTTTGGACTAGCATCTACATCAAGTTGAGTCATTGTTGGTGTCTCAAAGGTTCCACATTCTTCATCAACTTCCAAGCCTCCCAAGAGGACCCAAAGAACTACAAAGGTTGTTATTTTTTCATCCTTCCTTTGGTTGGTGTTTAATCTTTCTATAACTTGTAAGAATATCCTTTGTGGGTATAAAATTTTTTATGTTATTTCAAAAATTAAAGTCTTCCGTTGTCATATTTTTCAAGTTTATGAAACTATTTTTGAGCTAAAACCCAACAATGGGTATCAGAGCCATCTTGCAAGTTTGGTTAGATTTTTTATTTTTGGAAATATTAGTTTTTGGAGAATATGGATAACTTGTTTTTGTATAAAAATAAGATCATACATATTTTCTATGACAACTTTATAATTGTTATTTTTTATATGACAAAAGTTTCATGTATCTTTTGTCATTTAAAGTTATATTAGAAAAACAAACGTTGTTTGATGTGTATATTGATGTATATGATGTGCATAAATTAGCCAATGACCAATGTGTTGTTATGTTGTTATGTTGGTTATTTTTGTTATAAAATGGTTGTAATAATTTATTTATTCATATGGTATATAATAATTAAATATATTAGATTTTCTTGTTTATTTTTGTAAAGTAATAGATTAGTTTTTAGAAATAATTTATTTGTACAAAGATGTAACAAGAAATGAAGTTTGAACCATTTTTTGAAGACAAAAGGAAAATTTTCGAGTTCAACATGTGCTGGGCAGAACATGACACTTTCTGAAAAGTGTCATGAATGCTACACATGTGCTGAAAAGGTGTTGAACAGAATGATGACACTTTTTGAAAAGTGTCATGAAAGCTGCAGTCTTTCCTCTAAAGAAGCTTTTCAAATCTTTTGCAAGCAATGATTGTTTACTCAAGTGGGAGCTTTTTCAACAACATTACAAAATATTTTTGGTCCCCTTAAATGTCCCTTTAGGGATGGACTTGACATTTGCTCACAAAAATGTCATTAGTTGGTTATGTTTATGCACATATCTTTTTATGCATGTTTGTGTTGTTTATTTTATGCAATTATTATGTGTGGTTGATAAATTAGTTTTTCACATGCTAAAATAATTTTGGACAAAATAAACATCACATGGAGTTTGGGTTTTCAAAACTGGACATAAGATGTAACAAATTATTATTTTAAAATAAAACCCGGTTTTATAAAATCGTGAATAACGGAAAATTTTGAAATACTCCATTATAAGTTTTTAAATGGTGATTTTTATAACTTATTCAAACTCCAAATATATAAGTAATAAAATTAATTTTTATTAAAAATATAAAAGGTTCAAATGCATTCAAACTTAATACCGGTTATTAAAATTAAATTGCGTCAAATTATATAAAAAAAATTAGCTTTTTATATAGAACCTTTAAAAATGATTTTCTTTTGAAAATTGATACCATGGTTTATTATATGCATGTAATAACCATAATATCATAGGTTTTTTAAACTAGAATTATAAAACATACAAAAGACTCTTTTTACAAACCTCAAATCTATGCAATCCTTTTGAAGAACACTCGCACATCTCTTGTATGCACTAGTGGGATAAAGGGTACCTAACCGTTTTGCGATTTCTATAAGGGGTCGTTTGATAGTTGCTAACTGGGTTAGAGTTGACTGGGTTGGAAGCTGACTGGGTTTGAAGTTCTGACTGAGTTAACTTCTGACTGAAACTTGTTGTTTGATTTTGTATCTGACTGACTGTGCTAAATGATTGTATTACCCTCAAACAATATTTGTTATAATAATTCCTTTATGATGCACCATTTATTTTATAACATTGCATTTTTTCTATAAAACATTCAACATGAGTAAAAAATAAAAAAATTAAAGATATATAACTTTTGTATGGACTATTGGCTTGATATACACATGCAATTTTATAATTGATCGAATGATTTCACCACAACAATTTCCCAGATCTGTACATAAAGGATAATTTCATCCATTTTAGAATAACAAAAACACAACTATTCTATCACATATATATATATATATATATATATATATATATATATATATACAATGAGAATACGTATGTAATTGTGCAAATATGTAATTTAGAAAAAGTAAAAGTATAATGACGATAAAGTATTCAAACCACTAAAATATATATTAGACGGTTGAAAACCTTAGTGGACCAATAATTCATACCACATTCTAAAAAAGTCTTTACTTTAATGCACAAGAGAATTACATGGACAAAAATAACAAAAAGTAAATAAATCAAAAACAAAAAACATGAAGGGAATCACTCCTTGTCTGGGATCAACACAACCGAAACCGTTGGTTTTCAACTCTCAAGAGCAATGTGAGATTGGGTTGCTTGAGACAGAGGATACTTGTGATTAACATGAACCTTCAATACTCCCTTTTTAACATTAGAATACAAGGTTTCAGCAGCTATAAGCAGATGCTCTCGACTCGATTACCTCCGATGTATCCGACTCTAAAGCATGACATGCATGAATGCAAAAATCAAAATGGTTTCGGATTTTACTGAGGATTACATAGCCTAAATATGACATAAAGAGGCAGTAATGATCCCATAGTACATGAATATCAAAATTGGTCATAAGTTATGCAAGGACTCAATTGGAAATTATCTGTACAATGCATCCAACTAACCAATTGGAATATATTTGCACAATACTGACTTTGAAATTATCTATACAATTCATCCAACTCATCAATACATCAATACTCTTGAGTATTCTCTATCTGACTAGTCTTTTACTTCACAATAGGTAAGAAGTCAAAATCTTATACAAATTTCATGAATCTCGAATAATGCAAAGTTTATGAAACCCTTTACTAAAATATGTTATGTTAATAGAAAAGAAGCATACCAAGAAGAATGTATACGAGAAATAACTAAAAAGGAAAGCAACCCTCTTGATATTCGACCTCCATTGATAGTACTTGTTCATGGATATATGTCCAATTTCAGAAGAAAAAAAACAGAAAAAGCTTGATTTCATGTCCGATTTCAGATCATACAAGTGCAGCAAGATGCTAATTTCATATATGATTTCTTGTCAGATTTCATTATCATCTAATCTCAGAAAAAACTAAAAAAAAAAGAACGCAACTTACTATCGAGATGCAGAGGCTGGAAATCCGGCGATGATGGAGGGCATACAGAGCAAACTGATAGAAGAGGACGATGGAGGGTAGAGGCTTGGCAATTTTCCCTTTGAGCGATGAGAGACAGAGGAAGAGAATGGAGCAAAATGGAGGCGTGTTTTTTTCTAAGGGTTAGAAGCGGGATAAAGCATTAAATCTTTCGGTCAGCCTCTTTTTTATCAAGGACCAAATCAGACATTTACTCCTGACCGAATCAATATATTGGACCGGGTCAGATATAATTTTCCCTTTATCAAACAGGCTGACTGGACTGAGTCAGCCAAAATAACTGACCAAACCCAGTCAGTTGTATATCAAACAGGCCCTAACCAAGTTATAGGCCGATTACACCAGTTTTTCAAATTGGACGATTTGATCGGAAATCTTTTGTGATAAAGGATACCTAAGCAAGAGAGTTCTGAGGCATATATGGGATCAAACATGTCTAATTAAATTTGTTATTAGTGATCCCATAAATCTATGAATTATATGGTAAGATATAATTGATAATCGATATCTACCGAGTTGAATTCAAATGGATGGGATAAAGGATACCTAACCATTTATTTGTTTTGCAATTTGGATCCTAGACTTTGATAATTAACGTTTTTGGAAACTAAAAGGGTATTAATTATTAAATATTAAATATTGAAAATACTAAATGAATTTTGTTAAAATTTTGTAGTTAAATAATCCATTCTCATTATCATGAATTGTCATTTTCTTTAATGACTTAATGAAACAATAATATTCAATAGATACAACTTCAATGAATGTGTTCATGTCTTAAGAGACAATCTCGTAAGAGATATGAAATTATATACTCTTAAAGGTCCTAATCCTAAACTATTTGCTTTGAGCAATGAACCAGAACATGATACCTAGTAAAGGCATCACCGTGATGCTTAAGATGCTTCTAACATCAAGCTAGGAATAGTTATTCATGACTTCTAGGAAGTCATGGATAACTTAAACATATATCTGATGATATAACAGATTAGCAATATTCTAATAAATACGGTGATATTTTATTTAAAGCTAGTTTAAACAATGGAATAATGCAAGGCTAAAAGAATCACTTTGTGTGATCCAGGAGGCCCATGCTTTATGGAATGAACACCTTTAAGCCCAAGAAATCTACTAAAGCCCACATAGATGGATCTTCTTTCTTTTGTGAAGGAATTGGACACTGGAAGAGGATTTACTCCTCTTATTTGGAAAGAAAGTCTGGAAGAGACTAGTACTTCTAGTATCTACTGGATAGAAATCATATTTTTCATATAACACTTAGGTACTTGGTACTTAAATGTTAATCTAATATTTGTAAATGGCTTGCAAATATTTATTGAAGAGTAACCAAGCTGAGCACAATCAAGTTGGAACTACACTCTCGGAGTTTAGTTTATTATTTATTCTTGGAACATAAATTACTTGTAATGTAAAACAATATTTGTTTGGAACAAAGTATGTTTTAATTTAGCATGTCTAACTTTATGTCTCGGTTATTTTATTCAAATGTTTGATCATTACTTAATCGTTTGTCATAACGATAATATTCATATTCTGAAATGATTAACTTCTATTTATGAGACTAGATCTCTTAATAGAATTATGAAGTAAATATCAACATTTTATAAATAAAATCAAGTTCTATATACCAACACTTTTGACTTAAACTTGTTTTAAATCAAACTTATCTTGGACATTGATATCTTTATTATATAAATGGCATTCACATATTCCAACTTCAAGAAAAGGATCTTTGAAGGAAAATAATGTAGTTTACTTGACATATGTGAACCTTATTTATATGTAAATGATTCATGATGATATTTTCACTAAAGTGTAGAGAAAATAATTAAGGAACTATACACTGTGGTGTATGACTTCTTTTCCTAATGAATGTCTGAGATTAAGCACAAGATACCAAATCAACTTTGTTAACAACTATAGTAGTTTTAATTGTAGTTTACGTGGTAAAGCATAATTGTGAAATCTTTGTTGAAGGTTTCAAAAAGTTGAGATACAAACCGGTAAGAATCATCTAAGGCCTTAATGATAATAAATGATGAATTAAATCTTACTTAGTATGATTTACTTTCTAGTCGGTAGAAATATCCTCCTTTAAATCTTTTTGGGATAATACTTCAATCACTATTAATTGTATCTTGAATACAAATATCAACTAATAAGTAGATTAAACATTTTATAAGATTAAGTATGGAAAGGCTCCATCCTCATCTTACTCAATGTTTTATGGATTTGAAGCCGATGTTGGACTAAAGCTTCTAAACCCAAAATCTACTAAATACATATTTGTATAATACTCTAAATGTGGCTTAGATTATCATATGCAAACCCACCAAGAATAAGTTCTCTTATTCCCGTGAAAGCTAAGTTAGTATAAAGCAAGCTTCTAATGATAAAGCAAGTGGGAGGTACATGGAACTTGAAGCATCTCAAGAACCATAACCATATGTAGTAATAGTTGGCACTAGTTTTAACAAGGATTGTTAAACTTGAATAATAGCTATTCACAAACACAAAATGTTCGCAATAGTGGTAGAAATCATCTGTGACTTGAGAAATATGGAATCTCTCATTGATGAGCTTTTGTTGATGGTTTCTGGAAAATCAATCAAATACCAAAATGTTATGTCAGATCTCGAATCTGATAAATGACTTAGAGTCATGTACATTAGATGTAATCCATGTATGAGAATCAAGTATGGGCTTGATTAAAATTTATCCCTATAGCAAGGCTAAAAGGAGTAAATGATTCTTCTAGAAAGAATAAATTACATGGATAACCATACACATTTAAAACAAGACTTGTAGTAAAAGGATTTTCTCATACTCATGTCATTGACTGTGGTCCTCATCATACGTACTCATGACATTGACTGTGATCAAACCTTTTTCACGGGTAGCTATGATTAGATCAACAAGGATATTATTTACTATAAATTCATATTCTTAATATGAGATATAGTAAATAGATTTCAAGAAAGACCGCTTTTCTTAATAGACATCTACTGGAAGATATCTATATAGATTAGCCTGGAGGTTTTCTTAATCCATGTTATCCTAACAAAATGTGTAGAGCTTAAGATCCACTTGTGGATATAAAGCAAACATCTCAATGTTGCAATCATCATTTTATGTAAAACCAAAAGGTATGTTTTATATCAAAATGAATAGAACATGTGTGTTTACTAAGAACTAGTGGGAGCATAGTGAAATTCCTAATCTTGTATGAATGAGACACACTTAATCATTTGAAATCACATTCGGACTAAGCAAGGTCGTTATCACATTGACTCAAAAAGTGTTTCTAAAATGAAAGACTTAGGAAGGAGAAGATACATTCTTGGAATGTAAAATCTATAAGGGATAGATAAAATGAATGTTAAAAATTGCATGTCCTTATACATATATTGGCAATATCTTGAAAGCGATCAAGACACAAGTTTCTTTTGGAGAATTCTTGGCATTGTCATATGGAACCATTTTGAGCTAGCCTCAAAAGTACATAGCTCATAGGTTTGAACTACATGAAATGATTTATATTCTATTTGCTTGGAAAATGAATTCATCATTTACGCCATATTATGCATAGGACATGGTATTTGATCATGTTGTAAGCATGTCATAGGATACTAATTGAATACATGGTTAAGTCACTGGATGACTATGAGAGCATTCTAAGAGTACTTTAGAAGAACTAAGAGAATGCATATGAGACAATCAGTTTAGAGAGGATCTTTATGAAAGAGCTACACAAGATGTTAATTTCTAAACAGATACAAATAATTATCAATTATAATTGGATTTTAACTTCATTATGGAATGAAAGGTAATTTTTGTTGGAATGAGCTCCAAGCAAAACATAATGACAAAATCTACTACAAAATAAGAATACACTACTTTAGAAGCTAAATTAAAATATGATTGGATGAATGGATCATTGAAAAACTATGTTGATTTCTGTCATTCAAGGATCACATAGAAATCTTTGTGACTTCGAGAGTATACATAATCAAGCTAAGAGACTCTATGTCACGAAAAAAACACCAATCATATTCTCTAAGATATTTAACTATACCTAGAGTAAAGTTAAGTATGGAGATGATAGTATTCACAGAATTCACACAAATTAAATTTTATCAGATCCATTGATAAATTCATTCTTTTGAGCTAAGTATGAATGGTCACACTTTAGCTATAAGACTTTATTATTCAAGAAATGGGTTTTTGATTTGGATTTAGTATTTGGGTATTAGAACATTATAACAACAACTATTAGATAATGTTATGATATATTGGGATATAGTCATCACATTAATACTTGTTGTGTTCTATATTAACATGTTAAATCCATGAATAATGTTATTATTTTAAAAGTTCATAGTCGGTTATAATTGTGGGAGCAATTATAAATTAAGACTAATATGAATTGGATTGGTTGACTCTCACTAGATGAAAGTAGGAAAGTGGTTGTAACCAAGTTTCATAGGTACTTGTCAGAGAACTAGTATTGAACTGAACCGCATCAAGATCATTTCATGGATCGTTATCGTGAATGATACTTGATTAAAAGGTACTATCTGTGTATCCTTAGCACCTGAGATACATAGTGGGACTTAAGTATAGGAAGTACTATGCATTGATAATGGTTAAATGTTGCTCCTTAACCGGGCAGTTATAAAAGTCATTTTCAGGTATGGTGTGAACTATGCAAGAGGATTATGTAGTCAATATGGGATTTGTTCCTCTTATGCGTTGAGAGTTAGACATCTAAGGCGCCTTACCAAAAGTTGAACAACTAATGAGATTGATCGCGATCTAAATCTCATGTTCAACATGATGTCTATAGCAAAGGGATAACAGATAAACTTACCTTATACACCAATTGTAGCTTTGAGCTTTTTAGGAATTGGGCGTTGATAGAATGGCACAAACAGTCGTATGGTCTTAGGGGCAGTGAAATGTTGCTAGACGTTCACCACTGTCTATATCAGTCTAATATGAGTCTTGCAAAAGTGGGAGATTGAAAGGCCTAGTATGCTCAAGAGTCATATTAAAGTGATATTACTAAATAACATATGATACTAATGGGTCACACTAACAACAACTTGATACAATTGATTATTTATTAGAAATTGATTTTAATAAATATTCAATAAAACTCTTTTAACTAAATTGGAAACTATTTATTTCATGGAAATAATAAATTCCATTAGCAAGTAACTTAATATATATCATATGGTATGATTTATAAGTCATGTACAAATGTTTTGGACTAGTTGAAGCCTTTTTGTCTTTTTCCTAAAAGACAAGGTTTATATTTTATAAAAGAGTTTATAAAAGTTTGACTTTCTTTCTTCTTCTTTATGCAATTTTCGAGATATGCATAAAAAGAAGAAGTGTATGACTTGTCTAATCATGTTTTAAAGGCATGGGAGACATGCTTATGACAAGGAGACAAGTTTGTCTAAAGTTGAAGGAACCAATGGTTAATAACTTCACTTTTAGGCACTATAAATATGAGGCTTCCACTCTTGAAGTTTTTGCCTCATTCTTTCTTCCAATGGCTAAGAGCTCCATGGGAGACTCTCCATCTCTTCTTTGCTTTGAGTTATTGAAGATTACTTACATATCTTTTGCTCTCTTGAAGTTCATATTGGTTATAAACTTCAAGCTTAAGAGTTTAAGAGTTTTTGTACTAGCATCTACATCAAGTTGAGTCATTGTTGGTGTCTCAGAGGTTCCATATTCTTCATCAACTTCCAAGCCTCCCAAGAGGACCCAAAGAACTACAAAGGTTGTTATTTCTTCATCCTTCCTTTGGTTGGTGTTTAATCTTTCTATAACTTGCAAGAAGATCCTTGGTGGGTATAAAATGTTTATGTTATTTCAAAAATTAAAGTCTTCCATTGCCATATTTTTCAAGTTTATGAAACTATTTTTGAAATAAAACCCAACAGGTTTGACTGTGGGTCAAATTATAGGGTTTTAGGTCAAAGGCAAAGAATTCACCTCAGAATACATGTTTAGGTGGACGTTATACCTGCCTTTCTATGATGTGAGCTGTAGAGGCTTCTGATGTGACTGTGAGGTCAGTTTTCTCACTGTGTTACTTTTATAGTGTGAAGTATGTGGGTTATTGATAGCTCGGGGTTGTTGATAACCCAATTTGTTGTATGTGAGTTGTTGATAGCTTGGGGTTGCTGATAACACAATTTGATGTATTTGAGTTGCTGATAACTCATGGCTACTGATAGTCCATACTCTATAGGGTTGTTGATAACCCATAGTTGTTATATATGTTTTTTGTGTTGTGTTATATGTGATATTTTGGGGAAATCATTAAGCTTTGGCTTACAGTTGTGGATCTAAATGTTTCAGGTACTTTTGAGGATCGAGGCAAGGCGAAGGCATGACTGTACACATCATCCAGTAGTCTTCATGGTTTTGAGAGATGTTATGTTTTAATACTCTGATTTTATGAGATATTGTGAAACAGTGATTTTAATAGTTCTTGGTTTTATGGAAAATACTTTTATCTCTCTTAAAAATGAAAATCTTTACTATGGTGTTTAGGACATTACAAGTTGGTATCAGAGCCCCGATTTGAGGGAATTGGATGAACACTCGTATGATTCCAAACTCAAATTAAGGATTTGCGAAAGGTTTTATAACTATTTTCTAAATATAACCTTAAAAAGAATGAAGAGGATACAATGTGTAAAGTCAGTCGTAGCTCAAAGGAAAGTGATCCCCCAAAATATCCATACTTAATATTTGTTTATATGTGAATTGCTAGAACTGCATGCTAGTGAATATGTTAAGGATCCTCAAGAATCACATGATAGAATTGGCTGATTGTTGTGATGCCTTATAGCCTAGGGGAGATGCTTAGTTGTGCTATTTGGGATTGACATTATTGTTGTTAGTAGTCAAGTATATACCCCATAATTGTACATAATACGAATTGTATAGCCTTAGAATGTTTGATTTAGCCTTACTTCCTAATTGGTTTTTACTGCTCGAATGTTGCTTTATTTGTGATATGTGAAACCTATATTGATACTAATTAACTATTAAGTGAATACGTTTGGTTGCATGCCATAAAGATTAAATAGTTTAAGAATGCTTGATTTGGCTCTATTACGTAGCTATTTTTTGAGTCTGGCCGTTGTAGTTCATGATCTTTCAGTCAAAAGATTGTTTAATGTTTTTTTACATGTTATTGTATTCGTAAGATAGTTAGTTGACATTGGTAGGAGTTTCTTTTGCAACTGATAGCAGGGTGGGTGAGAATCACAGGAGAGCCAAAGGAGTATCTCAGTCTGATTGTGTACGTTGTTTAGCAATATAGCCATATGTGAGTAGTTATGGATAAGTGACTTAGAAAATCTGTGATGACTCTCGAGGAAAGTATAGATAGGTGTGGAAGGTAGTATTGGGCCCGTACTTATGAAAGCACGTGATCCATACTCGAATCGAGGAAAGTCATGGGGATTTAATAGCTTGTAGTATGAGAGATTCCTTAAGTATTTTTTGACATTCTGTTGTTTTCTTCTTCAATATGGTGGTGGTGACTCGTGGTTCTGGTTCTGGTTTGGGCTCGGGTAATGGACCTAGTGATGCTAAGCTTCGTGAGTTTATCACGTCTAAGATTTCGTGATCTATCCTTGAGGTGACCTCTTTCATGTTCGGGTCAATCAAGGAGGAGATTATAGAGCCGATGGAGGAGCGATTGGGGGCTTTCCGTGCAGAAATGGTTGTCAGCCAGTAGGGGGCGTACTCTCACTTATCATGATTTTTTAGCTTATGGGGCTTCGAAGTTCTTTGTATAAAATGAATTTTGTTTATATAAATCATATGTGATTAGATACACAGAATCACATGTGATTATATACACGAGAACAACTATTGAATCAACGACATGAAAACAAATCTTTTCCGCATAAATCATATGTTATTAAGCACATATAATCACATGTGATTAAGTACACGAGACCATTTATTGAACCGAAACCGCGAAAATAAATATTACGCACTTAAATCATATTTGATTAAATACATATAATCAAATGTGATTATATGTATCCAATAACATATGATTTATGTGGACAATATTCATTATCTCGTTCTCGATTCAATAATTGTTCTTTGTCAACTTTAATCATATGTATTAAATACATTTAATCATATTTGATTATATATATCTAATCACATATGATTTATATGGACAAAAAAGAATCTTGTCTATAAAAATCATATGTGATTAGATACATATAATCACAAGTGATTATATATATAAGAGAACAACCATTGAATAAAAACGTGAAAATAATTTTTTGTCCACATTAATCATATGTTATTAAATTCATATAATCAGATATGATTAAATACTTGAGAAAAAATTGTTGAATGGAAAACATGAAAATGAATCTTGTTTATATAAATCATATGTGATTAGATACATATAATCACATATGATTAGATGTATCTAATCATATGTGATTTATGTGATTAAATACATAGAATCAAACATGATTTATGTGATTATATACATTCAATCACATTTGGTTACAGGTAGTAGAAGGTGGTGGTATGGTGGAGATGGGTGGTGGTGAAGGTGGGGGTGGTGGAGGTGGTGGTTGTAGGTGGTGGTGGTGGTCGTAGGTGGTAGGTGATGGGGGTCGTGGGTAAAAGTTGGTTTATTGTAGTTGTGGGTGGTGGATGGTGGTGGTGGTGAAGGGTGGTGGGTAGGTCGATGGTGGTGGTATTGATGGGTGGGTGATGTAGGGTGGTGATGATGGGTGGTGGTTGCATGTGGTAATGTCGGTGGTGGTTGGTAGTGTTGGTGGGTTGTGGTGGTAAGTGGTGGGTGGTGATGAGTGGTGGTGGGTAGTGGTGATGGTGGCGGGTGGTGGAGGTGGATGGTGGATGATGGGTGGTGGTAGTGGGTGGTGATTTGGGTGGTGGTGAAGGGTGGTGGAGGCGGGTGATGGTGATTGCTGGTGGTAATAGGTGGAGGGTGGGGGTGGCGGGTGGTAGTTGGTGGTAGTGACAGATGGTGGTGGTGATGATGGTGGGTGGTAGTGGGTAGGTAGTGATAGTGGCTGGTAGTTGGTGGTAGTTGGTGGTAGTGGTGGGTAGTGGTGGTGATGGGGGTGGTGGTGGGTAGGTAGTGGTGGGTGGTGGAGGTGGGTGGTGGTGACGGGTGGTAGGTGGTGGGTGGTGGTAGTGGGTTGTAGGTTGCGGTGATGAGTGGTTGATAATGGTGGTGGGTGGTGATAGGTGGATGGTGGTAGTGGGTGGTGGTGGGTGGTGGTGAGTGGTGAGTGGTGGGTGTGGTGGTTGGTGGGTGGTAGTGGGCAGGTGGTGGTGGTTTTGGTGGGTGATTGGTGGTATGGTGGTGGCGGGGCGGGTGATGGTGTTGGGTGGTGGTTGGTAAGATGGTGCTAGCGGGTGGTGGTGTTGGGTTGTTGGTTGTGGTGATGTGTGGTTGGTAGTGGTGGTGTTTTGTGGGTTGTTGGTGGCGGTGATGGGTGGTTGGTGGGTGGTAGGTAATGGTTGTGGGTGGTGTTGGTTGGGTGGTGAGTGGTGTAGGTTAGTGGGTTTTTTTTATTATTTTTAACTATTTTTTTATTTATATGAATAGTATTTTATAGTTTTTTATTTAATTACAAAAGTGCCACTTTGTAAATTAAAGTATGATTTTTGTTCTAAAATGTTCTTACAATAAGAAATATTCTCGAACGTTCCTATATATATATATATATATATATATATATATATATATATATATATATATATATATATATATATATATATATATATATATATATATAGGTGGTGGTTTTGGTGGGTGATTGGTGGTATGGTGGTGGCGGGGCGGGTGATGGTGTTGGGTGGTGGTTGGTAAGATGGTGCTAGCGGGTGGTGGTGTTGGGTTGTTGGTTGTGGTGATGTGTGGTTGGTAGTGGTGGTGTTTTGTGGGTTGTTGGTGGCGGTGATGGGTGGTTGGTGGGTGGTAGGTAATGGTTGTGGGTGGTGTTGGTTGGGTGGTGAGTGATGTAGGTTAGTGGGTTTTTTTTATTATTTTTAACTATTTTTTTATTTATATGAATAGTATTTTATAGTTTTTTATTTAATTACAAAAGTGCCACTTTGTAAATTAAAGTATGATTTTTGTTCTAAAATGTTCTTACAATAAGAAATATTCTCGAACGTTCCTTTATATATATATATATATATATATATATATATATATATATATATATATATATATATATATATATAGAGAGAGAGAGAGAGAGAGAGAGAGACTTAGGTTATTCTATTCAAATGTAATTATTGTGTTATTGTATGCATAAATGTGGGTCAATCATTTTACTTATTTTAAGAAAGTAATTAATACATATTATTAAATTAAAGATAATTAAAAAATACCATCTAATTTCATTCTAAGGGTATTTTAGACAATTGAGATAATTTTAAAAAAGGAAAATTCCATATTTTTTGGGATAATTAACTCTCTTGATTTTAAAATTATAATTTTTTTAATTACTTTAATTTTAATTATAACGTAATTTTTATAATTAAACTCGATTTTATTCTATCAGAATGACATTCTTTTTATAATGATATTCTATGAAAATTCAAGCCATAAACTAATAAAGAGACTTACTTCTCGCAGAATAAACAAATTTTTAGATACAAGTTAATTTTTTTCTATTACATCCTTGAAAAAATAAAAAAGTTTATATTTTATTCTATAATAATGAAACACTCCCTAATAACAAACAAATATAATATGTAGATTATTCTATTGGAATATACTATTACATATACTATTATCATTCTATTATAGATTAATCTAACATAATATGACAATGAGTAGTGCATTTTTCTGGAAGATCGGTGACCATTGAGGATTGTTCATGTCTATCCCAAACGCATTCATCCAACCTTCGGGTCATTGATCATCATGTACTTCATTCATTCTATGAGAATAACTGTCATGAAAATGAATTATGTAAGAATAAAACATTGTGAGAATGCTTTTATACGACAAAAATAAAAAAAAATTTAGTAATTCTAAGAGAACTCATACAACAGGATAAAATCAAGTAACACAAAATAACGAACTTATAAATTATTTTTGTGCTCTTCAAGAATTTGAACATCAAGTTCTCTTTCAGACATTTCTACAGACACCTGGTGTGCAATATTCTTGTAGAATTATTTTTGTGTTCTTTAAGATTTCTACAAACCCTTTCAATATATCACTACATAATGCACCACCTAATGCACGAACTAGCTCTCCCTTGAAAATATATATATAAAAAATAAAATTACTTATTGTCAAAACTTAAGTTATAAATGCATAATGAAATATGGACATACCTTAAGTTTTGCCCTCTCACGAATGAGTCTAAGAGATGCCTCCATGACTCGGTTCTGGCCCTTCTCTATCACATCCTTAGGAACACTGTTTAATGTGTGTAGATAATGAATTCCTCTTCTCCCAATCTTCATCATGTATGTTGGATAGATATCTGTTGCAGCTACAAGAGAGAACAAGTTAAGTAAAATGTTTTTAAGCTGGGAACTATGCTATCTCATTTAGTTAGCCATTGTATCTCGATTTTTAAGCAATTTTGGTAAGAAAAAGGGTGAATTTGCAGTTTTGCTATTACTATCTAACATACGGTTGAACTGGTCAGGTCGTTTTGGCAAACAAATATTTTCCCCCAAAATGTTCCATTCAGATGTTGAGCAAATACACCGATTGAACAAGTAATCAATAGTCTTTTAGATTACCTAATGTTTTAATCTCAACTATTTACTGATTAAGAATCACCACATCAAAATTATGGACAAAATTTCCCTTAAACTTTCAAAACGGATAAAGAGTTTAACTGGATCATATAAACTACAAAAACAATTACACGCAATTCAAACATGGACGTATTACGTATATCTCGTCACCAAAAAAAAATCGATGTTACTGATATACATATGAATCGGTTTCAAAGGTACAGTTCTGTTTCATCTCAAAGAATTTCAACTCGTGAAAGTTAAATTAATTCCACCAAAACAAAGAAATAGATCAACACATACGAAAAAAACAGAGCAGACATATATCTAACGAAAACTATGGGAAAAACTGAAAGGATAAAGACGTTACCAATAGATTAAAGCGTTATCTAGAGAGAAACTTAGATTCAGAACAGCGGGCAGGTATACAGGTGAAATTTTGGAAAAAGAAAATTGAGGATTGATTATCTGATATGAAGATGGTGTTTATACATGTGTGTGAATGTATTGGGGTGTGTGTCTAAAAATCGCTATCCCATAAATTGATGTAAAATAGCTTTAAAATTTTAAACACAATCAGATGAACAGTAACAATTGCACATACAGAAATAACTAAAAATCGATTTAAACTCGAATCAATGAGTAATTTCACGTGAATAGGAAGAAAACTAACCTTTATTGTTTCAGGTATGGGTTTGACGATACGCTGTTAGTGACAAAGGAACTAAAACCGCAGTAACGATCGTAATCCCTAATATTCCATTAACGATCGACGTAGCCTCGATCTGTCTCTCTTCCGCTTCGACTCCTTTCTCAGCTGACTCAATTACTTCCTTCGCAATCTCCAACGCTTCTTCCTCTGCCTTCTTCAGCTTCTTCCCCAATCCGAAATAGCCTTGTGTCCTCCGCCATCGACGGTATCTCCATTGCCGTAATACTTGTAGGTTTTATAAACTAGAGAAATTAGGTTAAAAGTCAAATACCATAATTATAGGGATTATTTTTGGTAGTTACTAAACAAATTACTATATTACCCTTATTTATTTATTTAATTATTTAATTTTTTTATTTAATTTTGATTGGCTTACATTTATGCGTACAATAACACAATAATTAGTTTAAACAAATGAATCTAGCTATATATATATATATATATATATATATATATATATATATATATATATATATATATATATATATATCCCCTCTTAGGTAATTACAATAGTGTCTAATATGTGGCGATAGCAATACTGAGGTGTTTAATCTATATGTTTATATAGAAATTGTTGTATTTTATATGTATCTATTTAGAGACTATGGGTTATACTACATTTGCATGCTTAGAACTGATATGATTTCTTAACTGTGTGGCATTATAAAAACTAACATTTGACAAAATGGTTGACACTGTTCTTAAGAGCACATCATGCTACAGGGATATATTAAAGGGCATTTACAGTATTTTATATACTAACATTGTTAGGCATGGGGTTGAGAAAGGCATACCCATTATCTCCCTCCTTCTATCTAACCCTAGACGCAACATCCACAACACGCTACTTTTTCATCCTAACCACTACCACCATACACGCATCATGCACCATCCATTATTGCTTTCACCATCTCATCTCTCTCTTACTCGCTTGACACTCTTGGAGAAAGAATCAAAGAACCCTACAACATTTGTGCTTCCAATGTCGTCGTCTGCTGCGTCTTACCTCACCATGACATCGAGTGTAAATGGTAGTGATATCAGGGGCATAAAAATCTTTCATTTTCTTATTTTGTGTTTGTGTTTTCTTGGCATCTTTTGGGAGTAAAATTTTGCCTCTTAAGCCCGACATGCAAATTTTCACCGAAGAAGAAGGAGCAAAATCATCATAGCAAGTTAAAGATTGAAGCACAACAGAGTTACCGAATACTGTCTCTCTATATTCTTATATTTTAGTTTTTTTTTTTTTTTTTTCTCTAAGCCCTTGCGCCACCTGGACTGTGAACTTGAAACTGGTGTCTTCTTTATCCTAGATTTCGATTCTTGATTCTTGATTTGCAACAAGTCTGGAAACATAATTGTCTTTTGTTTTTGTTTTTTCCAGGGATTTGAAGTTTTCCTAGACTTGAAGTCGAAAAGGTTCGTTTCTATGGCTTACTTTATGGATTTATAACAGATCTAAAAACTTAAATGAATTAAAATTATGTATGTTTTTCATTTTGGATTTGTAGATTGAATTAAAATGACTAATTTGTTTTAATCAAATAAGTTTTTGTAGGTTCTTTTGAGAAAATATTTACAATTTGGTAAAGAGTAATGAAAAGTATCAATACCTTTCTTTGCGTTTTGCTTAAGCTCCAGTATTATTTTTAGAAGTTGATTAATCAGTTCGAATAGACTTTTTATTAGGGATGATAACTCTGTTTTATAACTATGATATCTAAATCTATAGATTTTCCCTTGAAAAATGGCTAGCTAAGGTATAACTTTTACTTTGATATTTGTTTCACTTTTATTTGAACTATATTCGATCTTTTTTGCAGAATTATGAGAAAAATATGTTTGACTGCTCTTTTAATCTGGTTGTAATATCAGGAACACTAGATGAAAACAAAAGAAGAAGTTGATCGAAATCATGTGTTTCATGGAGACTTGGATCATGTGTATTGGAACAGCAGAGGTAATTCTCTCTCAACATTCTTATTGTTTAGTTATTTTTTCTCCAAGCCGATTAAACATGAACTTCTTATTTCAAGAGGAAAAAAAAAATTGTTAATTAAAGGAGGTTTGGGCTAAAGATTAACGGATCAATTGATGACATCTTGACGTCATTATTACTGTTGATTTATTCTGTTTACCCCATAAAACCCCAATGCTATTTATATATTCGTGTACTTCTAGTACACAACTATTTTAGTTAAATGTAATTGATTTAAACTATTTAAAGTTGATTGGTATATTGACTGTCATAAATAGGCATCAATTTATTATCACGTGACAATATCTAGTTTTTTGCGGTTTTTAAATGCATAGAAATGCAGTTTTTTGCGGTTTATATATGCATAAAGATTAACACACCACTCTCCCGATGCGACTTTAAATTCACCCATGAATCAACCAAATCTGCAACGAATTCCCATATTTCATAAAACCGTCTACAAGTTGCGTTAAAGAACTGCACTTTATGCATATAAAAACCGCAAAAAACTGCATTTCTATCATTCTATGCATTTAAAAGCAACAAATTTAACACTAAACTTTACACTTTAAGGCACTTTTAGCACTTTAAATCTACACTCTTATGCACTTAAAAGCTGAGTTTTTTCGTCACTTAAAAATTAGAAATAAAATAAACGCAAGCTTTATTTGGGCATATGAAACTTACTATTTCATTTATTTATTTATTTCGCATTCTTATTTCTTTTTCTAAATTTAATATTAATTTTTTTTATTACAGCATTGTACTTTGAAAGTACAATGTTATATTTGGGCATAATTTGAAAACAACCACCCAATTATAGCATACTTTCCAAGTACAATGTTATTAAAAAAAAGAAAAAAAAAACTCATTAGAACATTCTTTGATGGGTTTTAGGCTGCCTACTTATGGTTTTGTGATTTTTTTTGGCAGCCTTTTTATGGAGCACAACTTGAGAAGGTACTATTTTTTACCAACGATATCAATATTGAATATTTTTAGAATTAGGGTTAAAGGCAAGACATAACAACTAACTTCCATTGATATGTTAATTTAGCTAATGTAAAAACTGTTTTTAGGAATAAGAAAAGACGGTGCTCTTGCATTAGCTTTGGCCGGGGGTAACAATCTTTTCGAAAGCCAAGTCTACCTACATTTAAATAAGTTGTGTAGGTGTTTGTATCTGGATGTCTCTGTATGAATATGTAATTTATAATTAATTATCTTTGATTTGCCATTTGTAGCAATGTACTTTCATTATATTTGCAAAATTTCTTTAAAACAACCATTAATGAGTTTTCTTTTACGTGTATACAACAAAAGAACATTGCTTAAACACCCGCCAAAACGCAGTCACCTCCAATGCAAGTTTAGGCCAATGTAGAATATACTTTTCTAGTAGCGGACCCCGAACAACTGTTGAAACATTTTACATACATCATCCACATTCCTGCATATCATGAGTACATGATACATATACAGTATGTAGAATCTTTGAAGAAAATAACTGTTTAAGCATTTCACATACATCGTCAAGCACTTTTTGTAAGAACCATATAACACATTCAATTTTTAGCTTGTTGTTACTCTCATTATCGATATGCATACTCAAAAACAAGAAAAAAGAACGAGGAATGGTATTTGGTAAGGTTAAGAAGTGAAGGTAGAGTAAATTACAAAGATACACCAAAAAACCAGGAGATTTTTGCCTATTAAAGCAATAATAAGATTATATACAATCACAAGAAAACTAAAAAAAAAAAAAAAAAAACAACTCCCCATCAGCATTAAAACGTCCAAATACCTCTCCCTAATATACACATCATCATCATTATATTTTCACTACTACTCCTAATATCTTCTTCCTATTCCTTCAAGAGCCGAGGGTCAAGTCAGTCACTCTTTTTTTCTAACAAATAAACACCAAATTACCACCCCGACCCCTCTTTTATCATCCACTTTTTGTCTTAAAACCCGACAATACACCCGAAACAATTTTACTTTTTTTTTTCTTAAAATAAAAAAAAAAAAAAAAAAAAAACTAGCAAGGGGAACATTAATTAATTAACACCACTCCACTCTTGTAAATCATTTTTCAATTGCTTCTTCATTTTCTATCTGCTGCTTATTACTTCCCGCCCTCATTTTCTTCACATCCTGACTCGAACATATCAAGATCCTTTTCACCATGTTACAAAACTCCCTACACAAATCACCACCATAAAATATATATAAATTCATTCTTTTATTTTTAAAAGATATTATTTAAAAAATAAATTAAAATAAAAAAAAAAAAAAAACTTACGGCCATGGATCGTCACCCATCAACATCATGTCACCTTCATCATCAGTAAACACAATTTCCCATTGATTCCTTGGGCGTAACTCTCCCTTGATCTCAAACATTTCTTCCAGTTCATCAATCAACTCATTGTACCCTTTTAACACTGTTAAATCCACTGCACGCCCCACTGCTATCCCTTGCATTTGAACCTTTCATTTTCGTATCATGTAAATATTATTATTATTAGATAAATCAATTTGATTACATAAATCATAAATGTGAATGTCACAAATTTGATATGTAAGTACATACCTTGGTACGACTACGTGTAGTACATGTGGTTTGTTTGCTTTGAACTTCTTTTGGGGAGACATGCAACTTTTCTTGTTCTTTGTCTGAAATTACAGCTGATAAAGTGCTTGCCACCTGTCCTCCTTCAATGGAGGATTGTGGTGGTTGTGGTTTCTCAATATTAGGGATCTTTAAGTCGAAACCAAATATTCTACAACTTGAAACATTTTCTGGTTTCTTTTTTTCAACTGAATGTGATTCATTTGTTGTTTGTTTGATGGATTCGCGAGGTGAGTAAGTTGACCAAGCTGACAGACCTTGACCTTTTCTATCTTCGCCTTCATCTCCATACATGTTTCTACATGCTTTTACTGGAGAAGATGATGATAGCCAACCAACCTCCATTTGAGTCCTTAAAAGACACCCGTTTTTATCAACTCTTTGCCCTTCAGGGGTACAACTTAACTGGGCTGAATCATGTGAAGGGTTCCAAACAGTTGATACTGTGGAACATGTAGGCTCTAAAACACATAATAATAAACTACAAGTTAATATATTATATGGAAAAAGTGTTTTTATAACCTAAAAAAAAAAGTTTACTCACCAAGATTAGGGATCTCCATTGGAGGTCTAGGCCTCTTGGTTTTTGGTGCAACTGGTTGAGGTATACTTGTGGGAACAGGAGCTACAAAAGTTTCAATCTCCCATGGAGAAACTCTTTCAGGTCTCATGATAGATGCAGGTTCATCCCATTGGACCTGAAATAGTCAACAAAAAAGTTTGACCATGTTTAGTTTTTTGAATCTTGACTTCTTTTTTTCTAAGTGAGAGAAATTATTAACCTTTAAAGAACGCCATTTAGAACAGTTCCATTGAGGAGATATGTCTTCAACTCCAACTATTGTGCCTGTAAACCTGATCAAATGAAAAAAAGTTTTAATTTTTGAGGATCCAAATGTAAAAAAGATTAAATACCCGGATTAAAATAATTCATAAATTCATGGGTTACCTTCTTTCAGGAGAATCCTCGCCCTCAAACCTCATCTTGAATCTCATGCCAACAGTAAACCCATTGTTTACAGCTTCTATATACTTGTTTAACCCTATGATGAACTGACTTGTCCTGAATAATTTTCACCATATTGTAAAAAAAAAAAAATCTTTGTAGCTACAATCACAATCAAGATTCGCTTTTTTCTTTAACATACCTTGGCTTGTAGTAAACTGCAAACCGGGTTTGAGTTGAAACAGCATGTGATGCGGTTGCAAGCACTCCAAGATGCATGCTCTGGCTTGAAATTACTGAAGAGGGCATGGAGCTTTGTTGGCGAGCTTGGCGTCTAACTCCAACACGTAATTCTCCATTTTCCCCTCTATTAACCAGATTTTTGTCAAGATTAAAACAGAATTTTCTTGAAAATGGAGGGTAGAATAGGAATATAAGAAAAGAAATCCGTACGTACCTAAGGAATACGAACGAATCGCCAGCCACTAATCTCTTATTAGTAACAAAAGTACTCCATCCTGTTGTAAGCAGATGCCTTCGTGGTTGACCTCTGAAGATATGCTTAAATCGCCACTCGGTGCCATGTAGATCTGTTGCTGCTAACTCCTGAGTAGGAGTTGCTTGTGTCATGTCCTGAAAATATAAAATTTTTGGTGAGATTTGGAGCATGAAAAAGAGAGTCGAGAGAGGAGGTGGAGGGTATAGAAGAACAAGAGAGTTTACCAATGGAGGAAGGCACTCATTTGCATGCTTCCGGAGGACTGAAAATCCACCATGAGTACTCGTGTCTGAAGCTGTTAAGACTTTGCAGAAAGAGTGAACAGTTGGCCTCACAGGCTCAGCTAAGCATTCATCAGGACTTGTTGGATCACTTTGCTGTGTATTTGTTTACAGAAAAGTGAGAAAAAATAGAAACTTAAAAAAGTAAGTTTATATGTATATATGCTTACATCTATCTCAGGCAGTAGAGTGATTTGAGCATAAACTTCATCTGTGTCTTGTTCAGCCTACAAACGAATAGAAGAATTATAGTATGAAATTTCAGAAAGTATAAAAGAAGCTCAGTAGAGGAATTTAACATTTTTAACTACCAAATACAACCACATATTTTGATTTGCTTCCACCTTTCAAGCAATTAGACATAATCTAAATTTAAAACCTCAATCGATCCGAAAATAAATATTGTAAAGGCAAAATATTACATACCATTAGCTGAGTATGAACAACACGACAAAGAATCTTTGATTTGAGGTTGAAGAGAGGAATCCTCTGATTTAATTCCTGATTTGTTGATGCCTCTAACTGTACAAAACCCAGAAATAGCAAAAGAAAATTAGAAAAATAAACCCAATTACAGTCAAGAAATTAAAACTTGCATATTAAGAGAAACTCCAACAAACAGAGATCTGAAATTTTCAAGCCAAGAATAAGAAATCTTTTACATACTTGTTCCATGTGGCCTTGAGGAAAGTAGAAAACTCTCTCTCCATCCCTTGGAACATCCACTAGTGGGCCCGCACATGCCTTCCATAGCTCCTTATACAGCAGATCTTCACAAAATTAAGAACCCCATCATAATCAAAATTTAGAAGAAAAAAAAAACTTACATCAACAATCAGTAGCAACGTAAAAAAAACAGGAAGAAATTACTACTGTTAGAATAGAATGGTAGAGAAATGAAAACCTCAAATCGGTAATTAACTTAATTGGGGAAAAGGTATATGCATATAATTTGTAGCATAGATACATAAAAGCAAGGAAATTTTAACCATGTTTAGCAGGAAACCGTGAAGGAGTTTCACCTTCAGGTGAGAGACAGGATGACCCTCGATTATCCATGGTTAAAAAACTAAATTGAACAGCTCAGACCGCAGAAAGTCTTCTAAAACACAAATCGCCGGGAAATTAAACCTTCAAAATCATGAATTTTTCCGCATTATATGCATAAACCAGTGATAACGGCAGCCTTTCAATAAATCTCGCTTTTATGAAGAAATTTAACCAGGTAGATGAAACCCTAAACCGTCAATCTTCGGTTACAAAGTACACAGATCGGAAAACGGAAGAGATGATGTTCAGCTCCAGAACTCTGTTTCTCTCTCTAAAAACACAGTACCTCTTCCTCTTTCTCTCACTACAATCCAGGAAATGTGAAAACGCCGTTACTGAACCCTGAAAACAAGTTAATATACGCCTTGATTTCTTCTCTCTCTAAAACTTCCACTTTCTCTCTCTCTCTCTCTATAGGCCTGTGTTTGTCTCCTTTCTTGGTGGTGTGTAGTGCGTGAAGCTAACCTAACTAACCATGGTTGAGTTTGTGCTTTTTTTAGTCCTATGTTGAGTTAACTTTTTGTATTTTCATTTTTTCCAGTAAAATACAACTTTTATTACAAGATATAGATAGATAATTATGACAACTTTTATATAGGATTTTCTGGCTCTATAACCTTGTCTTTTTCGATACATTTCTATCATCAAATCATCTTACCATATGTATCAAAAAAATGTTTATTTTTATTTTTTAAAATATTGAGACATGTGAAATGTATATCTATAGGTAATAATTTATTTACATTAATTACTACTTTTATGATGCTGCTTATGTTTTTTATTAAGTAAATAAGATGTTTTTCTCATGATCTTTATATGGTGGCCAATTAATAGTTTTAAAATCTAAAGTAAACGTTATATTTGGTCCAACCAACCTAAAAATGTAGTTATGAATTTATTTTTTTCATGGAAAATAAATAACATTTTATTCCCATCTAATCTCTTCAAAAATTAACTATTAATTAAATATTCTAAATATAAAAATTTCAAAACGTATTATCACAATCTTTTCATTATGGACTACAATTAGTTGTAACGATGTATTGTAATAAATGTTAATATTTGGGTCGAAAAATATGTAGTATGTTGTATATTTGTTTATGTTTATTCATTATGGACTATGAGTATATATTAGTACTAGGCGAATCCCTGCGTGTTGCGTGAAAATAGAATTATATAGTTAAAATAATAACTTTTACCAAATTATTATTTAATATTTCTACTTTGAAACAACAATGTTAGTAGTAAAACAAACATATAGTTAACATATTAGTTTATTAAACATTATAGTTTAATTTTTAAGTCATTGTGATATATACAACTATTTGATAATTTTATAAACTGTTTAAAATTGTGTAATTTATATATCAAATGAATGATAATATAACGGGTAACAAAACGTATGAACAAAAATATGAACTGCAACTTTTAGTAACATAAAAATAGAAAAACATCTATTATAACATTTGTATTAAAAAAGATATATATACAACGAATAATAAAAAATATGAAAAATAAACACTATAACTTTTAATAACATAAAAACACTAAAACATCTATTATAACATTTATATTAACTCTTTATATTTAAATCACAAATCTCTTCAAATACATTAATGTTTTTAATGAGCAAAACTTCACAACCTTATAAAAGAAAGGAAAATAAAAAGTTATTAGTCATTACTAATTAATAATCATAAGTTAAAAACTTTTGAGTTGTAACTAATAAATATATATAAATTAGAAAACTCTTGAGTTGTAATGTGAGTTTCATATTATTATTATTATTATTATTATTATTATTATTATTATTATATTCGTCTAAATAATTGGTTTTGATGCATCATTTTATTCCCTTCAATTATTAAACATAAAGATATTTAATTATAAATTTATAACATACATAGGTGCATATACATGTTAAACAAATCACATAATATATATATATATATATATATATATATATATATCATGGTTGTAGAAATCGGGATTAATCGGCGATTAATCGTGAATGAATCGCTAGGCGTTCTCCAACCGTCGAGGATTAGGGCATTAATCGGAAATTAGGATTAATCGGGTTTGGCGGGATTAATCGGCCTTGGCGGGATTAATCGATCAACAAAAGTCAACAAAAGTCAAAAAAAAATTCAAACAACCAACTTTTTTTTACTCCAAAATTTTCAAATTTTCAAAATTTCGAATATTATACCAAAATGTTCATATTTTCGTATTTCCAAATTTCCAAATTACAATTTTTCTTATTTTCTAATTTTGAAGTACTTGTTTTTCTTAAGATATATTAATGTTTAATTAATTTTAATATTTTATTAATAATCTATGGTCCCCGATTAATCCCCGCCAAGACCGATTAATCCCTTAACACCAGTCGACCGTCGAGCTACCGTCGAGCGATTTTTACAACCTTGATATATATATATATATATATATATATATATATATATATATATATATATATATATATATATATATATATATATATTCGTAAATGTCATATGTAATTCTTGTCGTAGTAATATGGATAAATTACTTTCATATGAAAAACATATCATGATAATTCTATCATAATTACATATCAAATGTTCAAAATTATGTTATCTTTTAAATACTGTCTTTTAAATATGTTGTGTAGGATAACACAACAAAAAAATAATAGAAAATAAACATAATCAAAATAGAAAAACTACAATCAAATAACTAAGAGCATTGAGTGGTTGAATATATAAATAAAGATGTTACATAAACATACATTTAAATCAAAAGAAAAAACTAACATTCGTCAACTTGGCTCAAACAAAAAAACCTATATCCATTTTATGAATCTTCTTTCTTCATTTAACACCATTCAACCATAGAACCTTGATGACAATACTTCACTAACCTGCAATCAAAACATTTTTCTTGAAAAAGAAGAATCAGAAAGATATTTCAAGCAAAACATTGATGTTTGGAGAGTCACATTCAAGATTGAGTAATACACACAAATCACATATAAAGATTAAATGAGAAATTGAATATAAAGAAATAATAGAAAAGCTTCATTTGTTTTGGTTGAAAAAAAAATCATATTACAATTACCATCGATGCGACATAACCCATTTCTTCAAATCATCATATTTGGATCGTGAATGCTTCAACTATATGAAAACTTTTGAATTACAATATCTTCAAATCCTTCTTACATGTAAGATTTTATATAACACAAAAGATACAAAAGATTGGCCTTTTTATAGTAAACTTTTCACTAAATGCTAATTAAACATAATATAAGTTATAAAACTTTTGAGTGTTAAATCATAATTAAGAAAACTTTTGAGTTGCATTAGTTAAAAAAGGGGGTTTCAAATGAATGTGGTTTGAGGAAGTTAAAAAAGTGGGTTTCAAATGAATGAGATTCAAGAAAAAATGTTAGCTTTATAAGTATGTATGATTAAGAATAAGTGGGTTTATGAGATGTAAAATAGGGATTAATTAGTGATGTCACTCGCTCTAACAAGGATAGTATGTGTGAAAGGCCTGATTGACGGACGTTATACGGGAGGAGCGAGTCGTTCCCTCCCAACCCACCGAACCCACTGCCACATCAATTTTTGTCTCTTCTTTTTCTTCATCTTTCCGAACCCACAACACACGGAAATCATATCTTTTTGAACCCACTCAACCCACTCAATTAAAAAAATACAAAACAACTAAGGTACAAGTTTTAAAACACATGGTACAAGAGAAAATAAGAAAGAGAAAGTAGAGAGAGATGATGAAGTGGGTTAGTGAAACCAATCAACACACTCGTTGAAGTGGGAGTGGTACCGCCGATAACTCTATTGTTAATTAATATTTTACATTTGATTGTTTTGTATTTTTTTTTTAATTGAGTGGGTTAAAAAAGATAGGGTTTCCGTGTGTTGTGAGTTCGGAAAGATGAAGAAAAATAAAAGAGAAAAAGTGATGTGGTAGTGGGTTCAGTGGGTTGGAAGGGAATGACTTCCTCTTCCCTAGGGATCCTTATAATCATCAAAACTGGAAAAGTGGAGATAATAGGACCACTTAAGATTTAAATTTCATAAATTAATTATAATTTCATTAAATAGAAAGACTAACTTAAATTAGGGATAAGTAAGATAATCACAATAATTTGAAGATATAGGCAAATGATCACATTTTTTATGGATTCGGTAACTACAAATTTCTCTTAGACCATAAGGTGTGGGCAACTAGATGTAACACCATTTTGGTGTCACATCACATGCCACATCATCAATGGTGTTATAACACCAAGTGGGGAAATGGGCAACATGTTGTATCTTGTTATGACACCAACTTTTTTTCCATTTTATAATTTATTTTTTATTTATTTCGATTTTTTTTAAATTTTGACAAATATTTTTTAAATATAAATAATAAATAAAACATAATGTTTAAAAATTATAAATAACAATTAAAAAATTTTAAAGATTAAAATTAACATAAAGACTAAATTACACATAATATCCAAAAACAAAAAAGAAATAACATCCAAATTCAAAAAAAAAAAAAAATACAACGCTATTCCTTATCGTTATTGTTACCATAGAAGATATAATCCGCCAAGTCCTCTCGAAGTTGTCTGTGTTTATTTGCGTCCTGAATGTCAACAACGCGATGCAAATAATCTGTTGTTCCTGGTTGAAACTGAACGTGTCTGAGCTCCGTTGGGATATAGTGTGCAATATTTCGCCCTTATCGTCTACTACCATGTTATGCATTATGATACATGCATAGATGATATATTGTAGAGTTTTTAAATCCAATGGTCGTGCTGCATGTTCGACTATATGTCACTTCGCCTTCAGCACTCCAAAAGCACGTTCCACATCCTTACATGCTCCTTCTTGTCTTCTCTTAAAAAATTTGTCTCGTTCTTCAAACGGGTGGCGGAATGCCTTCACGAATGTGGAATACTGAGGATATATTCCATCTGTAAGGTAATACCCATATTTGTATTCGTTTCCATTCACCGTGAAAGGAGCATCTGGGGCTTTTCCATTCAAAAGATCGTCGAATATTGGCGACTGATCAAGAACGTTGACGTCGTTGTTGGAACCCGCAACCCCAAAAAATGCATGCCAAATCCATAAATCTTGAGAAGCGACAGCCTCTAACACCAACGAAGGTGATCCGTGATGACCACTTGCGTATTGCCCTTTCCATGCTACCGGACAATTTTTCCATTTCCAGTGTGTGCAATCAATGCTTCCGATCATTCCGGGAAACCCATGGCGTTCTTCATGCGCCGCATACAATTCTTGCAAATCATGCAACGAAGGTTTCCGCAAATACACGTCTCCAAAAGTTTCAACAACACCCCTTGACAATGTATACAAACTCTCTCTTGCGGTTCTTTCAGACATTCTCATATCGTCGTCCATGGTGTCGGGTGACTCCCCCATAGCCATCAAACGAATGGCCGCATCACATTTCTGCAACGTTGTAAACCCTCGTCTACCTCTAGCATCATATCTTAATTGAAAAAATTCGTACCTAAACATAAATTAACTACAGTTTAAAATTATATTGCATATGTTGTAAAATTAAAGAAACATGTAATACATTTTTATTTATTTTGTATAAAAGTATAGTAAAGAAACGATACCGGCTTTCCAAGGCGTTGGCGATTCATAAGAACACATCCCTACTCAAACGAAATCTTCTTTTGAAGTCCTTCGCCCCGTATACACAATTATCCGCAAAGTAATCGCGATATAGATGTTTGTGTCCTTCCTCGCGATTTCTGTTTAACATCGCACGTCTTGTTAGTAGCGGGGCTGGGTCTGGTTGTAGCAGGTCGGTAGTGTAATAATGATACATCATCCTAAAGAAAATATCGTCATCTGAATCATCAGACGAGTCGAAAGGATCCATATTTTTTTTGAAGATAATTGAAAGTATGTAGAGAGGAGAAGAGAAAGTGTGTGAAATTTTTTATAAAATGGTAGGTATTTATAGGGTAAATTGTTTTTTTTAATAGTTAATTTTTTTTAAAAAAAACGTTGCAATTAAAACGTTTGCAAACGGTAACAATTTCTTCGTTTCATCCGGTCGTGACGCCAACGAGATCCAATCTCGACGAGTTGCAACGAGCAGGGGGGGCGGTGTTCCCCCCGTTAAGACGCCGTTGTGAACGGCCACGTCACCCGCGTTGTTTCTCGTTTGGCCCATACCGATTGCTCTTATTTGAATCATATACTTAAGAGAAAAAAAAATTCTACCCATCGTCATAATGTTCAAGATTGTCATTTTTCTACTAAAAGACGTTAATATGACTTTGTATCCAAATCTATTTTTTTTATATTTGATAAGTTTTTATTATTGGTTGTATCTTAACAACCTATAACATGGTGTCTTTGAAGCTGTCCTTTATGTGGGTTGTGAATATCATGAGTGGACGCCTACAACATTTGAGGAAACCAAATAGATGCAAAACAATCAAATGACAGAATGGAAAATTATAATCAACAAGAACACACACAGACAATTAAAAGATAACTCAAATAGTCAATTTTTATTTCATAATTGGAAAATTGTCTATCAAACAATGAAAAATAAATACTTATATAGGGAGGAGAATATAAGTTTCATCCCTTAACCCTATAAGATCACAATTGATTAAGATAAGATTCTAAATCAATTATTTAAATCAACTCTCCAAAAATAAAATTTTGGAAAAAAAACGTGTTTTTGAGGCCTTAAAAGATCTCTTATGGCTGGAAAACACCACATGTCATGGAAGAACTACGAGTTCTTTTAATCGACTCATTTTATATGTTGTGTGCGAAATTTCATTCAATTTTAAGATGTTGGATCACTTCTGCAGATTTGTTGCTGATGTCGTCATACTTTCATTCCTATTAGTGTTGACGTTATCAAGTCATACATTAGCACTTGTGTCACCTACATCACAAGTGATGTGTAAATATACTATATAAACATATAAAATCATAAAAACTAAGATTATCGTGCAACCAATCGAAATGAAAAATAACTCAAATCGGTCTTGATCATTCATTTAAATGTATGTCACTGTTTCAGGATGTTTCTCCAAATTGTAATAATACAAAGCGAGTTTATAAAAGGATGTTTTTGGGCCCCCTCAAAATTTTAGATGCATGTTGTCTCCCACACCATGTTTGGTTGTATGAAATATTTATTTTGTAATTGGAAGTGATATATATATTGGATGTCAGTTCCATGACAGACTCTACTATGATCATTACCTAATATCTCGACGTTTAAATGACCCAACACTTTTGTTTCCTTGGCGACGGTTTGGGTTCAACTATGCTGAAGAAAAATTGTGTTCATCCACAAGTTTTCTTACATGAAACATGCCACTATTATCCAGTTTTACATATGAAATACGCCAAGTATAATTTTCCTGGTAACATGATGCTTGATTTGTTTCTTTTGATACATCAATTTTGCACAAAAATCCCTCATGAACACTTTTCACTTATACTACTAGTTGAAAAGTTTCTTTGCATTTGAAGCTTTGTAGATTTTGTCCTTTTTAATAGGTTAAGGTTGTGTGACGGAGTAGGTGCATATATCGGGTCCGGACAAGGTGACTTATCAGACGTACCATATAATGGTGTTCTTGTGTATGTGTATTCATCATCTAGCCTATCAATTTTTGTATCATTTTTTCAAGGTTAAACATGCATATAAAAAAAATATTGGCTCCTAATAAGAAAGTAAATTGATACCATCCACCAACGGAAGTACTTCTCGGTAATCTGTATCATCATCTTTAACAATATCTATGTCAACTTTATCAACATCATGGTCATTTATAGGAACACCACTATCACATATAGCAACATCATCATCACCAACATACTTATAACAACCACAACGATTTCCACCATATCATTATCTACCATATACAAATGTATAATATTTGAAACTTATTGAATAACCTTTTTCAAGTGTTTCACATCACTTCCATTGACTATCTTTTTAACATATTTCATTGTTGGATTTTGGAAAGACAAATTAATGTTAGGTTTGTCTTTCAAACCTATTTTTTGTTTGACCAAATATACCAAATCATTAAAAATTATATCTGATGGAATTTCTACACCATAGCTTTTAACAAATGCCATGACGTAAATATATTCATAATTTTCTAAATGTAATGAACCATTGATACAAACAACAACAACATCAACAACATACTCATTTGGAAATTTGAAGTCATATTATTTTCCTTAATAAAATGATATCAAACAGAGAAATTTGTATTGTTTTTTTAATCAAAAGTATATCTCATTAAATAGCCATACGATTAGGAGTGTAAATGTCATATTTTAGTAGTATGAATTTCAACTTTTCACGGTACGAGTGTACGATTTTACAATACAAATTACTAGGAAATATAGCCTTTTGTTAAAAAAATACAATATTTTCATATTTTTTTAGATGACATATGTAAGGACTGAAAAATCATTACTTCATGCACAAGAAATTTAAAATAAAATAGCATTGATAATGTAGAAAAAATGAAGGAACAGGAAGTAGATTGCTATTAAGGAAAAGTCAACAAAAGTCGACCATAGTTTAAATGTGGCGCGTTGGGATATCTGGTGGCAACACATGTAGCAGGAGGCAGTTATACGTGGAAAAGGTTGGACACACAACATGTCGCAGAAAGCAAAATGTGGCATGGACGCGACGCTTCCACAAAAGGGGTGTGGCGCGTAGGCGCATGACAACCCCTATAAATACCTTGAACCCATTTTTCATTGTACAGTTAATTACTCATGATGAGTTTTTCGTGTGTTAAAATGAATGCATTCATAGTTTTAGCGGTGAGGTCCAGAAAGAAGCGGTGACAACTGATAAGCAGTTGTGACTTGTCATAAGTCATGTGACGGGCAGTAGTGTCACAGCCTCGGGACGGGCATGATTCCCATAGATTTGCGGAGTTCAGTTTTAGATGTAGTTTCATGGATCTGACTCACGTTGATCAATATGTTTTCAGTTTTAGGACATGTGCCCCTATAGTAAATTTCCTATGAGGTTTTGTGTTTTTATAGTTATGACTTGCTTGTGTTTTATAAGATAACTATTAAGTTTAAATGTGATTTGAAAACAAGTTTTGACTTGTTTTACTGAGTTAGAACCTACATAGCTCAGGAGTCTTCAGACTTACGTAGTTTGTGCTATATACTCAGGTACGGAGGTGGAGATAGAGTGTGCTACCAAAAAGACCTTAATGAAATCATAGAAGGTTGTATAATCTTTTTCTCATTTACTATAGTTGTTGGTATTATTATAACACTAAGAGCTTAAACTCTTATAATGATTTAAAGTTTTTATAAAAGCACATTTTTATTGATAATAAATGGTTTTTAAAAGTACGGTGTTACAACATATATGAAAACCCATTTTTTTCACAATAACATCCGAAGAAATCCATTTTTTTCGCATATAAAATATGAGAAAATATGATATTTGAGAAAACCCATTTTTTTGCAAATGACATGTGATATGAGAAAACACATTTTTTCGAATATGGGTAGCTGATAATTTTGGAGATTGTCAATTACGAAGTTACCCTATATATATGAAAAAAAAATTGATTTCCCCCTTAAATACTGGAATGATTTTTGCATGTAATAGAGATTTTTGCATGACATCTGTAAAAATCGTGACTATTTTGATTAACTCGTATTTTTATTTTTTTTAAAAAAAAATTGTTTAATTTTTATTATTATTTAAAAAAAATAGTAAGAGCTTGATTTCTTATTAAATATAACGGTGTTAACTTTAATGGTAATCCAAACGAAGCAAGAGGAGTGACAAGAGCGAGAGCGTGAGCATGGGGACCAAAATGGCTTTGACGGACGTTTAATCAGTCATTCAGAGACCAAAAAGAGTGGGGACCAATCTCACAAAAACCAATTACTTTTTTAATGAAAAGAATAAAATAAATGGTATTTATTACAACACTCTTTATAGAAATAACTATGGTACATTCAAATAATAACCACATAGCGAACTATTCTTTCGCCTTTTACTATAAAAAAAAAAAAGTTATTACTAAATTCATTATAGCTTTATATGTAATTATCTACCGAATATTATGGGTTTAATTTTCATTTAAGAATTTGATAATTCAATCGACGAATTTATTGATATTTTCTTTTTTATGTTATGCTATCTTTTATTAACTTTTTTTCAAATGCTATTAAATTAAACTCTTTCAAATCATTAATATTTCTTTTTTATTGATTTTAACGCCATTAGTATATTCATGTCATTATTACATCATCACCGTATTAGTATCATATGAGTTTGATATACTCACCACTTCATATTATATTTCTCCTACTTTTTTATTATATATATATATATATATGGAAAAGTTCAATAGAGAACCATAATTATTGGTTCTTCAAGGAACCAATTTTTTTTTTCAATTTCTAGAGCTTATTCTTTATCGAAAAAAAAATCTAAAAATATCTAAATTCATATATTAACATTGTGAATGTGAAAAATATTTTTCGGATTCACCGTGTGAATCCGTATTCACATTGTGAATTTTCAAAGATTCACATTGTGAATTTGACTTAAAAAAAATTGAATTTAATATCATTGGAAAAAGGATAAAAAGTTATGAATTTCTGTATTTTTAGTTTTTTTTTTTGATAAAAAATAAGTTCTAAAAGTTGAAAAAAAAAGATTGGTTCCTTGGTTCCTTAGTTAATTATGGTTCTCTATTGAACCTCACCCTATATATATATATATATATATATATATATATATATATATATATATATATATAAATATAAAGTTGAAAGAAAGAAAAAGAGAAAGAAAATGATTGGATGTGGTCAACCAGGCAGACCCAAGGGTTAGGTAAGTTGGGCCACTACTCAGGACAACAATGGACACGAGAGCATCAAAATTCGATTTATTCTTATGAACATACATTTTATTTAGGCCTAAAAACTATAGTGACATCACTATGGCACGATTTTGAGGTTCTAAGAACATAGCGACAAAAAAAAATACGATTAATTTTCATAGTAAATGCACATCGCAAGTCTATTGGAAGAGTTGGCTAGAAGCGGAGATGACGGGAAGACGAGGAGATGCGGAACAATATTAAACAACAATTAAAAATTTCATATATAGGGTAACTTACAAGATGTGGAGACACTTAATAATCTTACACGATTAAGAGAATGATTTGTTGAAGATGGATGCACCCAAATTACGACGATAACTTATTGATTTGTTACATGGAAGTGTATAAATTCACCCTTGTATATTTATATCTCTCGGTTTCTTCATTCTCATTCATAATTACGAAATACAAAATAGTGAATTAGTAAACTGTATTGTTTTTCTCAATTCGAATCATCAATCTGTATGTATTGATTTTCAACATATTAATTGCTAAATTAGAATCAATTTCTTTTAGTATCTAAATATGTGCAACTTATAAATATTACTAAAGTCTAAATCACAAAATTACTAATTTAATATTCAATTTGATTAATCTCATAAGTTTAGTGTTTGCTAAGAAATTGATTTTTGTTTAGTTTGAAATGACTAATTTGATTTTAATTACAATTTATTATAGTTAAATTTATTATAGTTAACTGATAATTTGAAATATTTGTTGTGTTCCCTTAATTGATGTTTGTAGTTCAATAGGGATGGCTTTAGTTGTTTGTTATTATGAAGTCATCAATGGAGTTGGATATTTGAATTGTTGATAAGATGCACGATACATATGCACTTTTCTTTATGTTAGTGCACGTTTATAAGTTTTATAAGTTATTCTTTCAAATTCTCACTTCAGAATTGCTTCTTAGTTTTTTTGTTGTATAATAATGTAATACCTTTCTATTTCTTGTTCTACCCTATAGTTGCATGGTTGTCCTCTGCTCCTACTTTGTCTCCTCTTCACTCTATTTTTGAAGTGTTTGAAGTCTGCTACTAATTTTTGTTCGATTTGGGATTGCTTGAGATCGGTTGTTGTTCTCTGTTCTTTGGTTTCAAGTTGTGCTAATTGATTTTTCTCATATAATGTTGATGCAGCTTTAGCTTATGTTCAAGGTTTGCTGGTTATATTATATTGTGACCTATTTAAATGTAACACCCAAATATCAGGTAATTTCATTTTTGACCCAAAAGATAAAATATGTTGCATTTTGGTCCTTATGTCATGCATACTTGGGACGTACGCATGGCGTAGCTCTTTAAAAAGGGACGCACATTTAAGTGAGTATGTTGGCGTACTCATTGGTACGTTGGGCGTACGTGGCAGGTGGGAAAACCCTAATTTTTAGGTTTTGAGCACTATTTAAGAATCCTTATCCCCTCAAAACCCTTTTCTTCATCAGTATCCATCTCTCAAAACGTACCTTGCAACCCCTAATACAATGTGTGAGCCTTATTGAGCTTGAGAGTGTATTTGTGTGGTCTTGAAGGAAGAAGAAGGAAGCATAATCATCTTAGAAGCTCAAGGCAACTTAGATCCAAAAGTATCTCACCCTCAAGCATCCCTTGAAGGTATACATCTTGAAACTTGATGAATGTTTTTCTTGGATCTTGATAGTTCTTAAGTTTTTATGCATTTTAGTCTCATAATATTGGTGTTTATGAGTATGGCTTACTTTAAACCATAAGAGTTGTCCTTTCAGACATTTTTGAGTGCTAGGAACCATAAAAATGTGATCTTGGTCCTTTTCTTCCCTTCATGCAAGAGTTATGATGCTTTGATTGTGTATTAAGTTAGGGTTTTGGTTTTTGGATGCCTTATAGTCATGGAAATCATAAAGCTGGAAACTTTATGACTTAGAATACTATTTGGGGCTAGATATGAGCTTTGGACGTGGTATCTTAATGGAATAAGAACTTAATAGAGAAAAAAGGGGACCAACTGAGTATGTTAGGCGTACCTGGTTAGTGCCCCGTAACTTGGCCAAGGGTGCACTACGCTAGGCGTAGTGACTGTGTATGTAGGGCGTACTCAGTCTATGTTAACCTTCTTTGACTTTTTGACTTTCTGAATTTTGAACTTTGACCAGGGGTTTGACCAAGTTTGACTTAGGGGTATTTGAGGTATTTTGATTAGTAGTTTGAGTTTAGGTCACTATTTATTGTATAGGTAACCGGTAGAGTCAGCAGTTGGAGTAGTGATCTGTTCAGCTACACGTCTGATTGTGAGGTGAGTTTTCCTCGTTGTACTTGTGGGTCGAAGGCACCAAGGTCGACCCACTGGATTATGTATCATGGTATATTGGATTGATGTTATGGTCGTCATGTGATCTGTAGGATTGCACGTGTACACTGGGTATGTGTTAGACTGGTAGATCTATATGATTAACTGTACTTGTTGGTTACTGATTGTTATTGTATATGTCGACATGTTATGGTTTGTTGGGTTGAGGTGGTCCTGCTTTGTGCTGAAGGCCAAGATACCCGGGGCGGTCCGGATAGACGGAAGGCCCGATAGGCGGTCCAGTCGGGCCAAAGGCCCGAAGAGCGATCCAGATAGGTTATAGGCCCTGTGAGGTGGTCCGGTCAAGTTGAAGACTCATATATGCATGTTGTTATATGTATGGTTGTGTGCGGTACTTGGGGGAACTCACTAAGCTTTGGCTTACAGTTTGATTTTATGGTTTTAGGTACTTCATAGGACAGGGGCAAGGAGAAGGTTTGATCGTGCACATCCTTCAAATTTAATGAGATTTGATTTGGGATACTCTGATTTATGATTTGACATTTGAGAACTATGTTTTGTAAACATTTTTGGTTTTTAATTTGGTTTTAAAAATGAAAATTTTACCTTGATTTTTAGGATGTTACAAGTTGGTATCAGAGCCAAGTTTCGATCCTAGGACCTATAGGTTATGGGCCCACCACGCTTTTGTGTGAATCCAGACTCAAACTAAGGATCTGTAAAAGTTTTCAAAATGGTTTTCAAAATTGTTTTCAAGTGTAACCAAGGAAGGATGAGATGTGTACAATCAGTTGGAGCAAGAAAGTATACCCCAAGTTACCCACACTGTTATCTACTTATGATGCTTATGATAGAAATACATGCTAGTGGTAGGCTAGGGATCTTCAGGAATTACATGATGTAATTTCCTGATGTATGATGCCTAGTAGCCTAAGGGAGTTTCTTGTATGTTAGATGGAATTGACATCATTACTATAGTTGCTTAGTGTGTGCATCATAGTTGTACATAGCTAAGATTTTTGTAACACCTGGTTTTGAAAGTGCTTCACTGCTCGGGGCTGCAGCCCAATTATCAGTTGTCATAAGGTTTAGGGGCTTGGCAAAGGAAGGATTTGGCCCATTTTGGATGTAGGTGTTATGGTATAAGTAATCCAAGTGTTAGATTGTGACCTCGGAGGCTAAGGGTATAATCATAATTTGATAATTCGGACTTTTATGGATTTTAGGTTTTGTTCGGGAAGTTTAAGGCCATGGTGAGTTGTTAGGAGCGTAGGGCTTCTCGCCACCTTTCTGTGGATATAAAGAACGTCAAAAACGGAGTTGAAGCGAAGAAGTTATGGCCGTTTGAAGTTGGAGTGGTTCGGGTGAGTGATCATTGACTTGTTGACCAAGCTCACTTAAGGCTCACGACGTGAGCAAGGAGTGTTCACGACGTGAGGAGCGCCTGATGCACTAAAACTCTAATTTGCGGGTATTTAAAGGTATGAGATGATTGGGGTTGCTCCTCCTCAGCTTCTTTCACTCCCAAGACCTCTGGAAACCCTAATCTCAACCCCTATTGAAGTTCTTGGTCATTTTGGTGTTATTCAAGAGATTTTGGAGGCTTTGAAGCTCATTAAGGAGAAGAAGATCATTGGTGGTTCATTGGTTAGCTTCTTGGCCTCATCATCAGCTAGTTGTGGAGCTTTTGGACCTTTGTAAGTCCTCAAGCTCATACTTTTCCTTTCCTTGCTTGCTAGATCTAAGTTTCCATGCATTCTATGGCTTGTTATGTTGGTTAGCATGCATGGAATCCATAAAGTTGGCAAATTTATGGATCATGGTGGTACCTTAAGCCTTATAAGTCTCAGATCTAGATTTTGGTCATGGTTGTGGACTCCAAGTTTGAGTCTTGGACCTTTTTACTTCATTTTGACCCAAGTTGGTGTTTAAGTCATGTATTGGACATATGTTACTGAAAAGCTTCGATTGGTATGGTCCTTGGGGTCAAGGAAGACCCTATATACTGTCCCATGTTAAGTCTTAATGAATTAGGAGCTTAATGCTCATTTTTGGTCAGATTTGGACTCACGATGCGAGGAATGAAGCCTCACGACGTGAGAACGTATTCGAGGAAGTTTTTCGGCCAAAGTCCCGACTTCACGACGTGAGCATAAGGTGCTCACGACGTGAGCGTCGCATGTGCAAGTTTTGGGCTTTTTAATTTTGGGCTAGCTTGGTATTGGACTTATCTTTTGGTTTGGACTCATAATTGACTAAGGATTTTAGAGTAATGGACTTCTGGTTGGGCTTGCCTTTCTAGGCTTGCCCTAATGGGCATTGGATGATGAATTGGGCCTTAGTGGGCCCAATGTAGTTAGGCCTTGATTAGGCCCAATGAGTTTGGACTTTTGGGCCATCAGAAACTCATTGGTTCAGAAAAACAATTGGCCTTTTGGGGAAAGGCCCATGTAAGGGTTTGGGCCTAATTTGGAAAATTGGGCCATTGATGGATTTTATGGATTTGATAGTTTTGGGCCTTGGTTGTGAATCTTGTTGGGCCAGGGGTGAAACGGTCATTTCACCCCAAGTAAGGATTATTGGGTTTTGACTAAGTGTTATTTTGGTACTGATAGCTCGGGGAGATGAAGGATCAGTAGTTTGGGGAATTGCTAGTTAGGAGTCAGAGGATTATCCGCGGGACTTCAGCAGTGCGAGGTGAGTTTCCTCTTGTTTGTATGGGCCTACGGCCACAATGCCGACCCATTTAGTTTATGTATGGTAGGAATACTTGGGGGTTATCCCTTGGCATTAGTTATGTTTATATGCTTCCGGACTTCGGTTCGATGTCGGGGTAAGCCCGAGGAAGGTTTATATGTATGTTATTCCGGACTAAGGTTTGATGTCGGGGCAAGCCCGAGGAATGTTTGCATGTTAGATTATACTTGTTGTCTGTGTGATACTTGTGTGTGCCTGGTAGGGAGGTGAGTGTGGGCGAGGTCCCGTATCTCATCACTAACTAAGTATGGACGGGGTTCCATATCTCATCATTAGCAGGGTAGGGGCGGGGCCCGTGATAGGAGAGAAGTGAGTGTGGGCGGGGGCCCGTATCTCACTACCAGCAGGAGTGTGGACGGGATTCCATGACTCATCAGTAGCAGGACAGGGGCGGGGCCCAAGTTAGGCGAGGCGTTAGAACAGGAAATACATTTAGAGTATGTTTTCTTTATGTGCTACTATGATTATATGATATTGTTGCATGTGTATAGCGGGCGGGCCCAGAGACAGGCGGGGCCTAAGAGAAACATATTTATATACCGAGCGGGGCTCGATGGCAGGCGGGGCCCGATGTCGGATAGAGTCCGATGTCGGGCGGGGCCCGATGTGGGGGCGGGGGCCCAGTATATGTGCTTATGTGTATGATATGTGGTAGGTTGGGGAACTCACTAAGCTTTGTGCTTACGGTTTTCAGTTTTGGTTTCAGGTACTTCCAGTTGCAAAGAGAAGAGCTCGGGATGACTGCATTGCACACACCAAGATGTTTTAGTCTGAGATGCTTTACTCTGATATAATGAACATGTGTTTTGATATGATACTCTGATTTGATACGATGACTTATGTTTTTGGATGAAATGATTTTGATAACTATGGTTTTATTAATATTTAAAAACGAAATTTTTGGACAGTATTTTTGGGATGTTTCAATTTTATAGCCAGAGAATGTTTGATTTAGCCTTATTTCCTGTTCTTTGTCTGGTTGTGGGCTTACGGTAGAATCAAGTATTCGATTGTCTATGGTATCCAGTTTTATGTATGATTAGCACGCACGAGCGGATGCAGGGTTTGTGGAAGTTTCATGAGCGAATGTGATGGTAGCAGACCAGGTTGATCCATGATTAGCCACTCTCGATAGAGTGAGTTTAAGATGTATTCGTATCCTAATTGTGGGTTTTGTATGCCGGGTGTCTGTGACGATTCATTGAGAAAAATATGGGTATGTGTGGAAGGTAGTATGGGTCCGTACTACTGAAAGCACAGGACCCGTATGTGTAGTAATGAAGTCACCAAACCCCAAGGGTTTAGTTTTCTGTAATATTGGTAATAGTATGAATTGTGGCATTTCTTATATACTCTTGTTCATTTTCAGTATGGTGTACACGAGAGGTTCTGGATCAGGAGCTGGCGGAACGGAGAGGCCAGGATTCACAGATGATGGCATTCGTGAGTTGATCACCACTGAGGTGTCAGTGGCTATTCGGGGTGCCATCCCATAGGTATTTGGTTCTATGAAGACCGCAATGATTGAGTTGTTTCGAAGAGCAGTGCGTCGTTGTGTCTGAGGTTGTTGCTATTGCGGGAGTTCGGGGGAGAGGTTCATTCCAGTACCAGGACTTCAGCAATACGAAGCCCCCAGAGTTTGATGGGGTCAAGGACCCGATTGTAGCTATGAGATGGATTTCTGATGTAGAGGGCTGTTTCTTCACTTGTTCATGTCCAGATGACTGGAAGGTCAGGTGTGCCATGAACCTTCTTCGACTAGGTGTGAAGGACTGGTGGAACCTGGTGACCACTTCATATACTCTTGAGAGGAGGACTGATGTTACTATGGAATAGTTCTCGGAGATGTTTCATACAAAATATGTTCCCTAGGTGGAGAGAGAGAGAGAGAGGGAGAGAAAGAAAGAGAGGGAGGTTGGCTCAGGAGTATCTGGCATTGAGACAAACGAAAGGTTTAGTGGATGAGATCACCAAGATGTTTTCTGAGAGGGCTCTTTTCTGTCATGAGTATTCTGCCTCGGATCAGGCCCAGATGGCGCGGTACTTGAGCATGCTCAAGACGGATATTCGGCAGTTTGTGTCCACCCAACGTTATAGTACCTTTTCCGAGCTTCAGGATGCCGCTCGGAGGTAGGAGATTGATATTGAGACCCACACGAGGGGGAGAGGCAGGCTCTGGTGCAGCCACAGGCTGCAGCAGAGTGGTTCAACCCGTTGTTTCACGAGCTGGAGGTCAGAGGGGTTGCACTTATGGCAAGTACAGGAAGGCGAATGAGGGTCTTTGTCGATCAACTATTGGATGCTACAAATGTGGCAAGGAGGGGCACTATGCGAGGGATTATCGCCAGCAGGCCCCAGTACCGAGCAGCATGATTTGTTAACATTGTGATTAGGTGGGCCACGTTAAGGCCCAGTGTCCTTTGTTAACTATCGAGCCGGTGTAGGCACCAACCCCGACTACTTTGAGGATTGCCGATGGACGACATGGGAGAGCTGAGTCCCCGAAGGCCATGTTTATTTCCTTTCAGCTCACGTAAGAAGAGTCTAGGGCAGCGCCAGACGTTGTTACGGGTATGTTTTCATTTATGATTCTGTCAAGTTATTTTATTATATACTTATGATTTTATTTATGCTAGGTACCTTCTTAGTGATCTTCTTGCATACTCTTGTGCTTTTTAACTTGGGTGCGAGTCATTCCTTTATGTCTTAGTCCTTCAATAGGAGTTTTGATATGTCTCTTGGAGAGTTTTAGTACCCGTTGTGAGTTTCCATCGCTAACAAGCACGAGGTTTCTGCATCGAGCATTTTTCAGGATTGTACCTTAGAGATCTTTGGGGTGTCCTATTCGATCGACTTGATCCCTATCCCTATGGGGGCGTATGTGTGATAGTAGGGATGGACTGGTTGAGCAAGTTTGGTGTCATGATAGATTGTGAGGGGTAACGGGTTGTAGTTCGAACCCCAAGTGAGGGAGAACTGATTATTTATGGCGAGGGTACCGTAGTGGATTCAACTTTTTATTTAACCGCCAGGGCTCGGTAGTATCTTCAGCATGGGTGTATGGGTTATCTTGCGTATGTGGTTGACACTCGGGTAGAGAAGAAGGTTTCGGTAGCGGATGTGCATGTAGTCATAGAATTTCTAGATGTGTTCCCGGAGGTATTACCCAGTGTGCCACTTGCGAGGCAGGTTGAGTTCAAGATTGATTTGGTTCTTGGTGCGGCCCAATTGCTAAGGCGTTGTATCGCTTAGTACCTCCAGAGATGCAGGAGTTGTCATCTCAGCTTTAGGGACTGTTGGACAAACAGTTTATTAGACCGAGTAGTTCGCCTTGGGGAGCGTCGATCTTGTTTGTGAAGAAGAAGGATTGTTCACACCGGATGTGCATTGATTATCGGGAGTTGAACAAGTTGACGATGAAGAACCGTTACCCTCTTCCACGTGTTGACGACCTATTCGATCAGCTGTAGTGCGCATCTTGGTTCTACAAGATCGATTAGAGGTCAGGGTATCATCAGATGAGATTCAAGGAGGAGGATGTGGAGAAGACATCATTCCAGACTCGTTATGGTCATTACGAGTTCATGATGATGCTTTTTGGGCTCACCAATGCACCGACGATATTTATGGATTTGATGAATCGAGTGTGTTGGCCGATGCTCGATCGATCAGTTATTGTTTTCATCGATGACATCATGGTTTATTCCAAGACTATGGAGCAGCATGAGGAGCACCTTCGAGAGTTGATAAGAGTTTTGAGGAGGGATAGACTTTATGCCAATTTCTCTAAGTGTGAGTTTTGGTTACGAGAGGTCCAGTTCTTGGGACACCTCGTTAACCAGAATGGGATTTTGGTCAACCCATCCAAAATTGAGGTGCTAGTGCAGTAGGAGGTCCCGAAGACTCCTTTGGAGATCAGGAGTTTTCTGGGTTTCGTAGGGTATTATCGGAGGTTTATTCAGGATTTCTCCAAGGTTTATGTACCTCCCACTTGTTTGATGAGAAAGGACGTGGATTTTCGCTGGAGCCCTGAGCAGCAGGTTGCATTTGAGACGCTGAGGCAGATGTTATGTGAGGCCCTAGTGTTGACCCTTACAAAAGGCGTAAAGGATTTTGTTGTATATTGTGATGCTTCTATCAAGGGTTTAGGGACAGTACTCATGCAAAGAGGGAGGGTTATTTCGTATGCTTCCAGGCAGTTGAAGTCGCATGAGTTTCGGTATCCGACGCATGATCTGGAGCTGGGGGCAGTGGTGTTTACTCTCAAGATTTGGCGGCACTATCTATATGGGGTCTGATGTACCATCTATACGATCATATGAGTCTAAGATATCTCATGGATCAGCCGAATCTGAATATGAGATAAAGTAGATGGCTTAACGTGGTCAAGGATTATGACTGCAAGATTCTTTATCACCTGGGGAAAGCAAATGTGGTTGCTATGCTTTAAGCCGCAAGTCGACTAGTACTTATGTTGGGGGCTTATGTATGAGGATTTTTGTCGATTCGTTTCTTCTGTATTTGATTATGGAGGCTCAAGCCAAGTGATTCAATAGGTAAAATTGGAAGCAAGAACGAATCAGGGGTGAGAATGACAAGTTTTCTGCCAATAGCTGCAGATTAGTGACCAGGTGCGGTCGGGTTTGGGTACCAGATTTTGGCGGGATCAGTCAGACTGTGATGGAGGAGGCACATAAGTCCAGATTTTCAATACACCTTGGAGCCACAAAGATGTATACGGATTTGAGGCTTAGTTATTGGTGGCTATGCATAAAGAGGGAAATATCCTGGTATGTGGAGAAGTGCTTAACCTGTCGGATGGTCAAGGCCGAGCACCGGAGGTCACACGACAAATTGCAGTCTTTGGAGGTCCCCATGTGTAAATAGGAACAAATCACCATGGATTTCATCATCAAGTTACCCAAGACGACTAAGGGGTTTGATGCGATATGGGTTATTATGGATCGTCTAACCAGTGCCCACTTTCTAGCTATTCGGGAGAGCTCCCCGACCGAGAAATTGGTCGATGTGTATGTGCGCGAGAGTGTCACTCGGCATGGTGTTCCAGTTTCCATTGTATCTGATCAAGATGTTCGGTTCACTTATCGATTTTGGTAGAGGTTTAACGAGGAACTGGGTACAAGATTTCACTTTAACACTGCTTATCATTCGCAGACTGACGGCCAGAGTGAGCGGACCATCCAGACGCTCAAGGATATGTTGATAGTATGTGTTATAGATTTCGGTGGGAGTTGGGACTCTTACCTTCCTCTGGCTGAGTTTTCTTATAACAGCAGCTACCACTCAAGTGTCGGTGCGCCACCATTTGAGGTTTTTTATGGGAGTAAGTGTCATACCACAGTTTTTTGGGGGGAGGTCGGTCACAAGGTCATGGGAAAGACCAAGTTAGTTCTTTAGACAACAAAACTCATCCAACAGATCAAGTAGAGGTTGCAGACAACTTAGAGTTGGCAGAAGAGTTATGCTGACAAACGTAGATCCGACCTGGAGTTCCAGGTCGGCGATATGGTTTTACTAAAGGTATCACCCTGAAAGGGCGTAGTACACTCTAGGAAGAGGGGCAAGTTAGGGCCCCGATATATTGGGTCATTTCGAGTATTAGCCAGGGTGGGTAGGGTAGCCTATCGGTTGGATCTACCTGAGGAACTCAGGCAGATTCACAACAACTTTCATGTTCCTCAGCTACAGAAGTGAGTAGTTGATGTTTCAGTAGTGGTTCCTTTGGACGATATTCAGGTTGATGATCGTCTGAACTATGTTGAGAGGTAGGTGGCGATTTTGGATAGGAAGACGAAGGCCTTGCGTAACAAGGTAGTCCCATTGGTCAAAGTTTAGTGGCAGCATCGGAAGGTTTCCGAATGGACTTGGGAACCCGAGATAGAGATACAAGAGTACTACCCTGAGTTATTCGCAGCACCGGACTTCGAGGACGAAGTCTAATTCAGGGGGGGGGGGGATTGTAACACCCAGATATCAGGTAGTTTCCTTTTTGACCCGAAATATAAAATACGTTGCATTTTGGTCCTTACGCCATGCGTACTTGGGGCGTACCCATGGCGTAACTCTTTAAAAAGGGACGCACACTTAAGTGAGTACGCCGGGCACACTTATTGGTGTTGGATTAATGTCTAAGTCCATAACTATAATTGGTAAGACTTGACCCGACCCGGCATGGTCCATTTGGGTTGCATGGCATCATGCATTTGGATAGACTATAATGAGAGAAATAACACTTAAGGTTGGTTAATATATTATAAGTTCTAATATATTAATAAGGTTATTGAATTAGTATTGATCAAGAATTAATTTGGAATTAATTAAGTGATCAAAAGGAGACTAATTAAATATATGGGTTGATTGTGTAAATCATTCATTCTTATATATGTGGGCTTGTGATCCAAGAATCCTTATGTTGGACTAAGTCCATGGGGTGACCCATGGATACTCCATGGAGGTTAAAATCCATGGAGCATAAGGAATGGGTAAAGTTATGAGTTACATGGTGTAACCCTAATAGCCACCATATAAAAGAATCCCATGGCTCAAGAAATCGTGTACTAATGTGTGAATATGAGGGCTAGACGATTTCAAGGAGTGTTCCATTTCTCTCAAGTCATTCCATGTGCATTTGGTGTTGTGTGAACCATTTGAGGTGTCACACTTGGGGCACTAGGCACTCAAGCTTCATGGAGACAAGCTACATCAAACAAAGGTATGTATTCTATCCATTTGATTACCCAAGTATCAAGTATTGTATGCTAGATAGGGTAATACCTTGGAAAGTTCATAATTGCATGTATAATAGAGAAAACATAGATCCAAGGTATTTAGGGTTGCATGTACACTTTGGAGTGTTAGAATGCGCAAAACCCATCAATTGGTACGTTGGGCGTACGTGGCAGGTGGACAAACCCTAATTTTTTGGGTTTGAGCACTATTTAAGCATCCTTATCCCCTCAAAATCATTTCCTTCATCAACCTCCATCTCCGAAAACGTCCCTTGCAAACCCTAATCCATTGTGTGAGCCTTATTGAGCTTGAGACTGTATTTTTGTGCTCTTGAAGGAAGAAGAATGAAGTGGAATCATCTTGGAAGCTCAAGGAAACTTAGATCCAGAAGTATCTCATCCTCAAGCATCCCTTGAAGGTATAAAGCAAAAAACTTGATGAATGTTGTCCTTGGATCTTGCTAGTTCTTAAGTTTTGATGGATTTTAGTCCCATAATCTTGGTGTTCATGAGTATGGCTTACTCTAAACCATTAGACCTGTCCTTTCAGACGTTTTTGAGTGATAAGAACCATAAAAATGTGATCTTGGTCCTTTTCCTCCCTCCATGCAAGAGTTATGATGCTTTGGTTGTGTATCAAGTTAGGGTTTTGGTTTTTGGACTCCATCTAGTAATGGAAAATCATAAAGTTGGAAACTTTTATGACTTAGATTGATATTTGGGGCTAGATCTGAGCTTTGGACATGGTAACTTAATGGAATAAGCACTTGATAGAGAAAAAGGGGACCGACTGAGTACATTGGGCGTACCTGGTGGTACGTTGTACGTACCTGGTTGATGCCCTGTAACTTGGCCAAGGATGCACTACGTTGGGCATAGTGACTGAGTATGTAGGGCGTACTCAGTCTATGTTGACATTCTTTGAATTTTTGACTTTTGACCTTTGACCAGGGGTTTGGCCAAGTTTGACTTAAGGGTATTTTGGGTATTTTGAGTAATAGTTTGAGTTTAGGTCACTGTTTATTGTATAGGTGACTGGTAGAGTCAAAAGTTGGAGCAGTGATATGTTCAGCTACATTTCTGATTGTGAGGTGAGTTTTCCTGACTATGCTTGTGTGTAACGCCCACAGATTCGGGCTAGTCAATTTAGAGACAATAAGAGTTAAAAATGACTCTTTGATAGAAGATTATTTAGAATAAATAATCTTAACTAAGCTATAGTATATGTCACAAGCGTTCCGTACGTATAAAGAACGCTGAAATCTGAGTTATAACGAAGAAGTTATGACCTGTCGAAGTTTTACGGCAAAACCGACACAACACTGTGTGACGTAAAAAGTGAGTTTGCGATAAAATACTTTTTAGCATTAGTGATCTAAACGAAGTTCGTAGTATACGTTAAACCGAGAGTGTGCATAAAAAGAACGTCCAAATCTGACTTCGTATGAGGAAGTTATGATTTTTCTATGATTTAGCATATCAGTGCACAACCCGCAATTCGAATTTTAGATCGATCATTTTTTAGCCGACACAACCTAAATGAGAATTGAAGATCTCATTAATAGGAGCTCAACGATATAAAGACAGACGAAAACGGACGTCGGATGACAAAGTTATGAATTTTAAACGGATTTTAACTGTCTAAGACTGTTTAAATATAACTTTAAAGATAAATTCAAAATTAGCCGATGGAGTCAAAACAAAGTTGTAGATTACGTCGATACCTACGCGTGGATATAAAGAACGTCAAAAACGGAGCTCGTATGCAAAAGTTACGGATTTTAAAAGATAATTAGTTTTTGGAGTAATCTATGAGTGACACGTGGCACAATCTGAGCCACTGCTTCCTCACCGCGGCTTGCCACCAGATGGTGACACGTGGCACTGGAACGTTCGCACCGAACTCAGCCTACAAATAGAGGCCCAAATCACCCATTTTCTTCACACATTTCCAATTCTCTTCTCCCAATTACTTCCAAACCCTCAAGGTTTTTCCCTAGCACCTTCTAGGTGTTAGAAGCGAGTCCCGAAGCGCCGGAAAGCTCTGAGAAGAAGAGCTTTCGGCTCGGAAGTTCTGCCCCCGTAGAGCCCAGTTCCTAGCCAAACCCTCTTATAAGTAAGTTATGCTTACCCTACTTTAAGTATAGCTTATGTTTAAGTTCAATATCGTTATTACGAACTTATAAACAATAAATATATTATAGAATATAATATACAAAAGTGTTATTATAATAATTTTTAACTACTCGCGGTACGGGAAATCTGATTTGAAGGGCTGCATAGGGTTGTTGGATTTCAGAAGTGCTATAATGCCAAAATGGTCCTGCCCTCCGGTGTTTCATGTCTTGACCCTCTCTGTACATAGTGGTTCAAAAGTATTGTTTAACACTTATAAAATAATATCACTTGTTAATAGTCTCTATAAATATTAGACTAAAATCTAGCGGTAATGATAGTAGGTTTCGCCGAAGGAAAATAGAATTGTTAGAAGCGAAGCGGTGCCTGAGTTTGGAATCATCACTTTAACAAGTGAGTGCATAGTTACTTTCATCTTACAAATAGATATGAAGTATTTAATATAAATTACATGTTATGTGTGCATATTATCTGTGTTCTTGATATCTATGCTGGATGAACAAAATATACATTTTTTATTTGATTTAAACTGTATATGTATTTCATACCTATAAAAATATTGGGTAAAGATGGGTAGATGAATGATGAAAGATGAAAGATGAAATAGATGAACATTGGCAGCTATGGACTTAGTGTCTAATAGATAAACCCTGACAGCTATGGAGTTAGTGCCAAATAGACAAACCCCGACAGCTATGGACTTAGTGCCAAATAGACAAACCTTGGTAGCTATGGACTTAGTGGCTTACAAATGAACATTGGCAGCTATGGACTTAGTTCCTTACAAATGAACATTGGCAGCTATGGATTTAGTGCCCTATAAATGGATATTGGCAACTATGGACTTAGTGCCTAACAAATAACCTCAACAACTATGGACTTAGTGTCTGTTATATAAACCCTGGCAGCGATGGACTTCATGCCTATTCCTTAGGACAATCCTTAGGAATGAATGAGTGAATGATAGATGATTCTTAGGGTAGATCCTTAAGAAATAAAGAAGATAATGGGGATGGGTAATTGGGTTAATTGTTTGCTGATGAAACATAATAACTTTATTATTGTGGGTTGAAAACCCTATGTACTCACTAGGTTTCCCAACCTGACCCACTCAGTTTATTTGTATTATAGGTGTCGATACGAAGCTACATTACTGTTGGGTTATGTGCATTACATCAATCCTATGGTGTACATGCAACCCTAATTGATTTGATCTAGGTTTTCTACTATGAACACAACAACATTGAATACCAAAGCAATGATCCTAAGAACTAGCATACAACAATCAAATTGACATATAAACTAGGGTTTAGATCTTACCTTTCTTTTTATGCAGTAATAACAAGTCTTCCTTGATTATCCTTGACCTTTGAAAGCTAATTGCCTCAAATGTTGCACCTCTAATGGAGTCACAAACACCACTAGCAACAAGATGAGTTAGGAGAGGGGGGAGGAGGCACAAAATTAGTCCAAGGGCTCTCTTAGAAGGTTAGGGACGAATTTGGTGTGCCTTTAGGGTTCCTTTTATAGTTAGGCTTCTAGGGTTATCAACTAGGAAACCCTAATTCAGTTGCTTAGTCCTTAAGCAGCCCAAAGATCCTTCCAGAAGGCCCTTTGGACGATTTCTATATGGACTCCCATATAGAATTCTTTCATTGCTTCCTTATGGATCCTAAGCCCAACTTTGTAACTATCTTATAATTACAGTATCAGTCCCATTAATTTAATTAATCTCTTTTGACCACAAAATTAATTCTTGATCAATATTAATTAAACAATATGATTTCTCTTTTAATATATTATTCACATAATATATTAATAAATCATAATTAATCCTCTTTCTCCATAATTCATCCTATCAGTTGCTATGGTGAAGGAAACCCAAAAGGACCATGCTCATAATCGGGTCAAGTACATACCAAAATAGTTATGGGCTTAGACACCTAATCCAACAGTCACCCACTTGGATAAGTCTAATAACTATTTTGCAAGTACGACTTCAGAACCTGATTAGCAATCGTAGCTTTCAAAAGCCGATGTCAACTCTGATCTTATTAGTAACACGTCCTTTAGTTAAGGGATCATATAGTCCTCCATTCTAGATATCGTATGAACTGAGACATGGATTTTAATCATACTCTTTGTTCATGTGTTGTTTCCCGATTTCCGATTTATGACGACTGACAACAGACTACAATTGAACACGTCAACTTAGTCCATGCTTGGCCAAGCGCTTAGGGTGTCATCACTAAATCATCGAGGCGCCCATAAATATTGCTTTTATCCCTCTTAGGGTAAAAGGAACAGATAAAGTTCGACTCAAATGCTCGCTTGTACCTACTCATCAAATCACACACAACAATATGTTTTATAACACCAAGTTACTGGTGCGTTTACATATGTCAATGAGCAACCGACTTGCAAACTACAACTCACACATCTCGGTTTCAAGAATATAAGATATTATCGTCTCACTAATCACTCGTGATAAAATCCATGAAGTGATTCAAGTGTGCGTGGGTTTAATCCAATACTCAAATCTTATTTCAGGAGCACTCATGAACACTGCAGCAGACCTTTGCTATGTCTAAAACGCTTCAGACAACCTACAGTCAGATTCATGATAGTCTTCTTTCATACCTACTTCCAAAGTATGATAGACTGTGGATAGTTTAAATAATCTTATTATTTTGGAAGTCAAAACATGCGAAGTGAAACACAAGAATAATCGAATCCAATATGGTCTCAAACTTTTGAGTATAACTAAAACACCTTTATTTAATCACCATATCGATTACACATTATTCATTGTATAATGTTTCGGATAATTAACTTATCACTTGAATTGAAACAATAGTTGTCCCATGCTCCAAGCATGCACACTATGTTTACCTATGTTCCTTACTTTGTGAAACAGATCAATTGAACAGATTTCCAATGATGCTCATTTCATAATTCCCAATCCTTATTACAGGTGTAAGAATACCAAATTCTTTCCACTTTTAGAATATGTTGGATTCTAACATTTCATGCAATGATCCTTTTGTAATGTCACAACACAAACGTCACAAACATTTTGCCTATGATATTACAAAGTACTCTATAAAGTATCATATTCAAAGTACATTCCTTTGAACTGATGGGTTTCGAGCATTCTAACACTCCTAAGGTGTACATGCAACCCTAGATACCTTCGATCCATGTTTTCTCTAATATTCATGCAAATAAGAATTTTCCAAGGTTTACATCCTAACTAGCATGGCATGGGGTACTTGTAATATAAAAACTAGTAGAATGACATACCTTTGTAGTTGCTTGGATTCCTTAAGACTTTGTGAGCCTAGCACCTCAAATGTGATGCCTCAAATGTTTCACACAACACCACAACTCTGGGAATAACTTGAGAGAAGAACACTTTGATCACAAAATCGACTAGCCCTCCTTGTCTTGTAATATTGGTCGATTTTGCTAGCTATGGAGCTCTTTATATAGTGTGCCACATGTAGGGTTCACCATGTAAACCCTAATGTTCATGGCTTTTCATTTCCTCCATGATCCATGGGTTATAATCTCCATGGAGCATCCATGGAGCACCTAATGGGTCCTAGCCCAATCTAGTGAATCATGAACCATAAGCTCACTACATAAGAATGAATGATTTACAAATCAATCCCCGTATATTTAATTAGTCTCCTTTTGATCACAAAATTAATTCCAAATTAATTCTTGATCAATACTAATTAAATAATATGATTTCATATTAATATATTAGAACTTATAATATATTAACAAATCGTAAGTGTCCTTTTTCTCAGTTTGTCTATCCAACAGTTGAGATGAAGATGCAAACCAAATGGATCATGCCAAGCCGGGTCAAGTACATACTAAATATAGTTATGGACTTAGACACCTTATCCAACAGTCTCCCATTTGGATAAGTCTACTAACTATAGTTACAGGTATGACTTCAGGAACCGACCAGCAATCGTAGCTCTTTCATAGTCTCGCGGAACTGAGATGATGCGCCATTTAAGATAAGTGATCATATAATCCTCTGTTCTAGATATCAGCCGAACAAATACATGGAATAATGTTGTACTTATTGTCTAGCAGTTTGTTTCCTGATTTCCGATTTGTTTGACATAGAACTAAACTGAACACATCAATTTGGTTCTGACCGGGCCCGGTACATGGGTCAAAGCGAAATCATCGAGGGGCCCAGATATCGCTTTTAATGCTCCAAGGACTAAAAGGAACAGATAAACTTCGACTCACATGCTTGTTCTACTACTTGTTGAATCATACACAAAGGCACGTTTTATATCATCGAGTTACCAATGCGTTTTCGTACAATCAATGTATAACCAACTCATAGTCAACAACTCATATCTCTAGGTTTGAAGATTTATATGATATTACCGTCTCATGATCACTCGAGATAAATTCCATTAAGTGATACAAGTGAGAGTGCGTTGAACCCAATACTCAGAACTTATGAGCACTCATGAATGTTGTAGCAACCATTTGCTATGTCTAGCACCTTAGACATCTACAAACCCAATTCATGACAGTCTTGATTCATATCTACTTCCAACATATGACTGACTGTGGAGAGTTTGAATAAAGTAATTATTCTGGAAGTCAAAACATGCAAAATTGAAACAATAGTAAATAATTAACACAAGATAGCAACACCTTACTCATAAATAAACAACAACTTTTATTTAATCACCAAATGTCAATTTACATTTTACAAGTTTCAGAAATAACTATCTAATCTGTAAAACTAATATCATCCTTCAGCCCGATGCGCCTTGCATGCTGCAAATGCTTAGCCCTACATAGTCCCTTCGTGAGGGGATCTGTTGGGTTCTCATCCGATGATACCCTCCTCACCACAAGGAGTCCTTCTTCTATCCGATGTCTAATGAAGTGGTATTTTTTGTCGATGTGCCTGGATCTCCCATGATCCCTTGGTTCCTTAGCTAAGGCAACTGCACCTTCGTTGTCATAGAAAATCTCCATAGGCTCCTTAATAGTTGGTACAACTCCAAGGTCTCCAATGAAGTTCTTTAGCCATATAGCCTCCTTTGCCGCCTCGCTTGCTGCTATGTACTCTGATTCGTAAGTTGAGTCAGCCATTGTTTCCTGCTTGGAACTTTTCCAAGTAATTTCTCCTCCATTTAGGGTAAAGACCCAGCCCGACTGAGAGCGGAAATTATCCCTATCAGTCTGGAAGCCAGCATCACTATACCCCACTACTCTCAAGTTATCACTGCCACCAAGGGTAAGGACCCAGTTCCTAGTCCTTCGTAGGTACTTGAGAATATTCTTCACCGCAGTCCAGTGAGGCTTGCCCGAATTCCCTTGATATCTGCTGACCATGCTCAAAGCAAAGGCCACATCAGGGTGAGTACAAGTCATATCATACATGATCGAGCCTACAGCGGAACCGTATGGTACATGACTCATCTCAACTATCTCAACCTCTGTACTCGGACTCTGAGTCTTACTGAGTTTGGCGTTGCTCTGGATCGGTAAGTCAACTTTCTTGGAATTCTGCATGCTAAAACTTTTCAGCACCTTATCCAAGTAGGTACTCTGACTAAGTCCAATTAGTCTCTTACTCCTTTCTCTCAATATCCTTATCCCTAGGATATAGGCAGCTTCTCCAAGGTCCTTCATAGCGAAACACTTTCCAAGCCAAGACTTAACCTCCTGTAAGGTTGGGATGTCATTTCCTATGAGTAGTATGTCATCCATATACAATACCAAAAAGCTAACTATACTCCCACTAGCCTTAACATATATACAAGACTCATCTTCGCTCCTCGAAAAACCAAACTCTTTGACTTTCTCATCGAAACAAAAATTCCATCTGCGAGATGGTTGTTTCAATCCATAGATGGATTTCTCAAGCTTACACACTCTATTAGGGTGCTTTGCATCGACAAAACCCTCTGGCTGACTCATGTAAACTTCCTCAGCCAACTTTCCATTAAGGAAAGCGATTTTGACATCCATTTGCCATATTTCATAATCATGAAATGCAGCTATGGCTAGCAAAACCCTAATAGACTTAATATTCGCTACTGGTGAGAAGGTCTCATCATAGTCAACTCCCGGAGTCTGAGTAAAGCCCTTCGCAACCAGTCGCGCTTTATAAGTGTGTACATTTCCATCCATGTCGGTCTTCTTCTTGAAGATCCATTTGCATCCAACCGTCTTACGACCCAGTACATTGTCAACCAAGTTCCAAACTTGATTGTCATACACGGACTGAATCTCGCTGTCCATGGCATCTTTCCGTTTGGCGGACTCAGGGCCTGCCATGGCTTCCTTAAAGTTGTTAGGCTCATCCAAATTTACCAGTGTCCTATCACTGATAAATTCATCACCTTCCGCAGTAATATGAAAACCATAGTAATGCTCAGGCGGATTCCTAACTCTTGTGGAATGCCTTAGAGGTACGGACTCATCAACAGGAGTTTCCTCCTCAGGTTGATTGTTAGGGTTTGAGGTTCCTTCACCGCTTGAATCTTGAATTTCTTCAAGATCAATTTGCCTCCCACTGTTTCCTTGACTTATGAATTCTCTCTCACGAAAGACCTCTCTCCTTGCTACAAACACCACATTCTCACTGGGTCTGTAGAAGAGATAACCAAAGGAATTCTATGGGTAGCCGATGAAAATACATCGTTCACTTCGAGGTTCGAGCTTATCTTGAGTCTCACGTCTCACGAAAGCCTCGCAACCCCAAATCTTGATGTGGTCTAAATTGGGAACCTTCCCAATCCACATCTCGTGAGGTGTTTTGGCAACCTTCTTGGTAGGTACTAGATTAAGGATATGTGTGGCAATCTCTAAGGCATAACCCCAGAATGAGATTGGTAACGAAGCTCGACTCATCATGGAACGAACCATGTCTAACAAGGTTCGATTACGCCTGTCAGCCACACCATTAAGATGTGGTGTTCTGGGAGGTGTCAATTGTGAGACAATCCCACATTCCTTAAGATAGTCAAGGAACTCTGTACTAAGATACTCACCACCTCGATCGGATCGAAGCATCTTAATGTTCCTGCCCAAATGATTCTCCACTTCCTGTTTAAACTCTTTGAACTTTTCAAAGGTTTCTGAATTATGCTTGATTAAGTAGACATAACCATATCTACTGTAATCATCAGTAAAAGTCACATAGAAGCGGTTAGCATCCCTTGTGGCGGTTCTGAAGGGTCCACACACATCTGTATGTATGAGTTCCAACAAACCTTCACCCCTAGCACAAGTACCAGTGAAGGGTGACTTTGTCATTTTTCCAAGCAAACAAGACTCGCAACTATCGTCTGACTTTAAGTCAAATGACTCCAAGACTCCAGCCTTCTGGAGTTGGCCTATGCGCTTCTTGTTAACATGTCCAAGACGACAATGCCACAAGGATGCTTTATCCAAACTAGTGGAAGAATCGACGTGTAATACATTATTTCCTAAGTTGTCTACAACCGACACAGTTTCATATACACCATCAGAAGGTAATGCTTTAAAATAAAGAACATTATTATAAAAAACATTAATACCACCACATTCATTATCAAATGAAAAAGTAAACCCTTGTTTGTACAAACCGTGAAAGGAAATAATATTTCTCGCCATTTCAGACGAGTAACAACACTTATTCAAATCCAACACTAACCCACTACTTAGCAACAAATAATAAACTCCAATCTTGGTGACATGTGAAGCTTTACTATTACCCATGAACAAGTTTATCTTTCCGTGCTCCACATCCTCACTTCTTCTTAGGCCCTGCAAATCAGAACATATATGAATACCACAACCTGTATCAAGAACCCAAGAAGTAGAATGTGATGAGTTATTAGACAATATAGTGTAAATACCTGCATGGGTAGGTTTGACCTTCCTATCCTTAACATCTTGCATGTACTTGGGGCAGTGTTGTTTCCAGTGCCCCTTTTCCTGACAATAGAAGCATTGAGCTTCTTTTGGGTTGGAAGAAGGAGTGACAGAACCACCTTTGGTTCCACTTGAAAAGGAGCCATCAAGAGACTTTCCCTTGGTACCCTTCGAAGGGGTTTTCCTCTTCTTCCCTCTACTTTTCCTGATTGCCAGAACAGGGGCGGCGGTAGGAGTAGAAGTAGTAACAACCGATTTTCCCTTAAGACCAGTTTCAGCGGTCTTCAAGAGCCCTTGAAGTTTACTAAGTGTGACCTCCTCCTTGTTCATGTGATATGTCATTCAGAATTGATCATAACAAGTAGGTACGGAGTGCAATATGATATCAATAGCCAACTCCTCGGGGAAGTTCACATTCAACTTGAGCAAACGGTCCACATACCTTTGAATTTTCTGCATGTGGCCCATGATGGGTTCACCATCCTTCATTCGGGTTGTTTTCATGGAAGAGATGATTTCATACCTCTCATGACGAGCGCTTTGATGGTAGCGGTCCATCAGGTCAATGCGCATCTCAAAAGGGTAAAAGTCCTCATAGGACTTCTGGAGTTCAACTTTCATTGTGACCAACATGATACATGCCACCTTGGTAGCATCTCTCTCATGTGCCCTAAAGTCAGCGATCTCCTCTGGAGTAGCAGTAGACTCATCAATTTGATGGGTTTTGAGCATTCTAACACTCCTAAGTGTACATGCAACCCTAAATACCTTGGATCTATGTTTTCTCTATTATACATGCAAATATGATTATCCAAGGTATTATCCTAACTAGCATACCAAAACATTGATACTAGGATACTAAAATAGATAGAATACATACCTTGTTGTTGTTACTTGACTCCATGAAGCTTGAGAGCCTAGTGCCCCAAGTGTGAAACCTCAAATGGTTCACACAACATCATGAACTCTTGGAATAACCATGAGAAGAAGACATACATGTTCAAATCGGCTAGCCCTCAAAATATGTATCACTAGTACCAATTTCTTGAACTAAAGGGGTTCTTATATAGTGTGGCTATTAGGGTTACACCATGTAACTCATGACTTTTCCCATTCCTTATGCTCCATGGGTTTTAACCTCCATGGAGTATCCATGGATCACCACATGGGAACCCAACATAAAGGAATCTTGGATCATAAGCCCACATATATAAGAATGAATGATTTACACAATCAATCCCCATATATTTAATTAGTCTCTTTTTGATCACTAAATTAAGTCCAAATTAATTCTTGATCAATACTAATTAAATAACATGATTTCATATTAATATATTAGAACTTATAATATATTAATATGTCACAAAATGTCTTTTCCTCATAAACGGTCTATCCAAATGTTCCGATGCCATGCAACCCAAATGGACCATGCCGAGTCGGGTCAAGTACATACCAATTATAGTTATGGACTTAGACACTAATCCAACAGTCTCCCACTTGGATAAGTCTAAAACTATTATTGCGTATGACTTCAGGAACCAATTGGCAATCGTAGCTCTCAAAAGACGCTGTCGAACTCTGACCTTGTAGATGAACTCTGACCTTTGTCAATGACTTGTCCATTAGATAAGGGATCATATATTCCTCCATTCTAGATATCATATGGACTGAGACATGGATTATAATCATTCTCTCTGTCCATTTGTTGTTTCCCGATTTCCGATTTATGACGATTGACTAATTGAACAAATCAAATCAGTCCAGGCCCAGCCGAGCACTTACATTTGTCATCACCAAATCATCGAGGGGCCCACAGATATCGCTTTTATCCCGAAGGTAAAAGGAATGGATAAACTTTGACTCATATGGCTTGTTCTACTACTTGTTGAATCATACACAAAGGCACGTTTTATAACACCGAGTTACCGAATGCCTTTTCGTGCAATCAATGTACAACCAACTCATAGTAACAACTCATATCTCTAGGTTTGAAGAATATAAGATATTATCGTCTCATGATCACTCGTGATAAAATCCATGAAGTGATTCCAATGAGCGCGGGTTGAATCCAATACTCAGAACTTATGAGCACTCATGAGTGTTGTAGCCCCTTGTCCAACATCTTAGACCTCTACAAGCCAACCCATGACAGTCTTGATTCATATCTACTTCCAACATATGACCGACTGTGGATAGTTTGAATAGCTTAGTCAATCAGGAAGAACGACCTAGTTATTCTGGAAGTCAAAACATGCAAAATGAAACACAATAATAATAGAATCTAATATGGTATCAAAACCTATGAACATAAATAAAACATCTTTTATTTATCACCATATGATTACACATTATTCATTGTATACTGTTTCAGCTATCAACTTTATTCTTGAATTTAAAACAATAGTTGTCCCATGCTCCAAGCATGTACACTATGTTTTCTAAACACTAGTCATGCCATACACCAAGTATACATACTATGTTTGTCTATGATCTTCACTTTGTGAATTAGATCAATTGAACATAACTCCAATGATCCTCTTTCACAGTCCCAAATCCTTACTGCAAATGCAAGAATTCCAAATTCATGCCATTTACTGAAATCTGTTAGATTCTAAACTTATATGCATTGATCCTCCTGTAATGATTATGCACAGAGTCAGAAAGACTTGACAACAACCATTACAGAGCATTCCAAGGAGATCAACTCCTTGGAAACATCCTTCTTGCATTAAGTTTCCTAATCTTACACAGATTGAATAATTTCCAACTTCGAAACATTTCCATATTCCATATTCCATTTTGTCAAAACCATAATCACAAGACAAGGTTACTGACAAATCCACACTTATATGGATTAAACTTGTGCAATCTTAAATTCTTGCCATTTGGCAGCTCAAGGGCCTGTCATTGCTTCCAAATAGCTGTGCAACCAATTGAGAACTCTCAGAACTCCTATGCAAAGCCAACTTGAATAGGCACAGACATGTCGACACGATAGGTTATAAACCTCAAGTCGTGTGCTAGTGAAGAACTTCAGGTTTTATTCTTGATTAGTTCTTGAGACTTTCAAGACCTTTAAGACTCCCACTGTCCTCTTGACATATAAGACTTTCTTGTCAGATATTCAAGAGATAGTGTGGATTCTAATCAAGACAAACACTTCACACAATTGGCCTTAGTTGGTCTTTGTTTTATCCAAAACATCACAACTTACCAATTTCAAATGTACAAGAGTAGAAAACTTTTACTCTTACATTTGACAAGTGTTTTAAACCTTCTTTAAGACATGTCACTCAAGTTACAATCTTAGAGTATAACTCTAAGAATTGTTTTTGGAACGAAGTATAAATCATCTTCTTGATTTAACCACTTCAACAATTCATAGCTCCTCTTCTTAGCTACCAGAATGCACTTAGAGGATGAATTGTGATAAGGTCTCTTAATCATTAAGATGATTATATAACATGATACTAAAGTACTCTCCCATCTTTTCAGATTTGAGAAAATTTTATCTTTCTGCCTAAGTTGATTCTTCTTATTCGCTCTGCCATACATTGAAACCTTTTCCAATGTCTCAGAATTACACTTAAGCTTGTAAGTATAACCATATTTACTGAATTTTAGTAAATAATGACGAATAGTCTTAACGATTATTTGTGGTGGGCTTGATCAATGCACAAGAATGTGTACTCGATCATTTACTTGACTCACACATCCATGTGAACAAGTACTTAGTCTTAATTTTTCCAATGCTTGAAAGTTCTTATTCATCATGCTATACAACTTGCATGATTCCAAGTTTCTATCCAACTGAAACTTAGGTGATGAGAATCTTTCCTTATTTGGTAAATTTAGACACTACCACAAATGAAAGAATCAAATTCATATTTCCACTCTTGCTCTTAATGGAATCTTATAAGCAACAAAAGTTTTCACAAATGCCATTGTAAGGATATTTTAAAATAAATAAAATAAAAATAAAAAATTTCTTTTATTTTAAAACTTTGCGGAAAAACTATCCTTACAATGCAAAAGCACATGAAAACTTTGTTTTTATCTAATTCTATGCAATATATCATAACTCCTAAGATGTAGCTTAAGAATCCGATCTTCAAACTATGCGATAGAAATCCATCTACGCGATCAGATTCAGCATAATCTTTCTTTAAGTTTCTTCACTTTTTTCTTTGATTCTTAAAACATCAACATGTGACCCAGTCACATCATGTATCAAGAATCTCAGAATAGAAACTTAGTAGAGTTAGATAGTGGACTTTACCTGAAGTAGAGTCAAACTTATTGACTTTAACATCCTTAGGTAAATTTGGCAGCTTCGCAACTAATGCCCCTTTCTTTGGCAATGGACCCTTGATAATGGGACTATCTCAGACTTAGCCTTTCTCTTTACCATTTGGTCAACCGAGTTGACTATGGCCGATCCCTTTCCATTGGGAAGAGAGAGCTTTACTAGATATCCAATGTCATCATTGTCAATGTCCATAAAGTTTTAGGAAGTTGATCTTAGCAAATAGATAAGATCATTAAGGGTCTTGTCATAGTCTGTTTCATAGGAGTCCCAAAGGAACTCACTATGTGACTTAGAAAATAGTTGAGTCACCAACTTTCTCAAGACTTTGACACCCAACTCTCCCGGCTTGTCAATATCTGACTACATCTCCAAGATGTGATCACATATAGACCTTTGCTTGCCAATAGGGCTTGAGTGACCTTAAACTTTTCAGGAACTTGTGGGTTAGGGAGAATAATTGGAGGAGGTGAAAGAAGTATGATTTCCATGGGACATCATCTTCATTTAGGAAAGCTTGTTTCAAGAGATTTGGGAAGATCATCTTTTGGGAGATATTCAAGAGAGTTGATTTAAAGTCCTTAATATAACACCCAATATGAAATATTAAGGCTAGGACCCAACAACCTATTTATAACTGGAAGAGGGATGCCGTAATCCAAGTTATAAAATAGTTGAAGGTAGGTAAATGACGATTTACCAATTTCCACCATGAAAAACGAAATATAATTAAGTTTTAATTGGATTTGAAACTCCTAGATCTTTTGAGATACATTGAACTTTCAATGGCATGTTTGAATCTCGATTGTGCCCTCTCAAGTTTGTGACTGGGATGTCGAGGATCACAAACAAGGTGTGAATAACCATGCAAATTGACTTGGTACCCTTAACTTTATCACCTAATCGATGTGCCGGTTAACCACACACGCTCCACCGATCTATAATAGAGTCAAGTTACCCTTTGCCACTCTTACTAGTCCTTATTAGTGTGCCGGTTAACCACACACGCTCCACTAATGACTTGGTAAGGTACAAAGTGTAATTTCATAGGTTAGCACCTTTTTCACATTTTCCTAAGTAACTAAGATTGGGAATGTACAAGTGTTTAGTTACTTAGTATTTATCATTAATACTTTTAATGAAGGGAGAATTATAGTCCTTTCCTACCCGTTCGGCTAACGACCCTCCACCAGTCAAGGAAGCGGTGGGTGAGAGTGGACACCCATTAAACTGCCATTTTATAGGCAGTAACCTTATACCCCCCTTATAGACCGGCTTCGTGAATGAGGCCTACTAACGGTAAGATTGACTTTATCTTATACATATCTATATAATTAAAGTTATAATAATAGTATAAGGGTTTGAATTTTAACTTTTAAAATTCTAAGGGCTAACTTGGAATTAAAGTATTCATAAGAGAAAACTTTTCAAATTCCAAAACTTGAGGGCAAGTTTTGAAACTATTTAACCTTAATTAATTCCATAAGTTACAAAATAAAGAAAAGTTACATTCTTTTATTAGTTTAAAGTCTTCCATAACTTGTCCTCAAGTTATGGAACTTGAAGAGTTTTTTAATTAAAACTAATTTAAACACATAAGTTATGGAATTAATTAGTTTTGAATAGTTCTTTAAACTAATAAAAGAATGTAACTTTTCTTTATTTTGTAACTTATGGAAATAATTAAGGTTACACATTTTATTACTTACTGAAGTGACTCTTGAACCTCCATAACTTGAGGACAAGACTCTTCATTTTTGTAACCATTACCAACTTTTATGAGTTTTATGAAACTTAAATGTGACTTTTCATATAACTTGAGGACAAGTGACAAAAACACATTTTAGAATCAACTCTTAGATTAAAATGGATTGAAAACACATAATCAATTAACTTTTCTATTAATCTAAGCAACTCATAAGAACAAGATAATTTAATCAAACTTTTTCATGTAATTAGCCTAATCACTAAACTAATACAAAACATGAATCTATTGACAATTATCTTTGAAATTGGATTAGTATGAACATTACCACATCAAAAACAGGATTATAGGTTCAAAAACAGCTTATGGTAATGTTCCTAGTCCATTTCTAGCCAAAAAACTCGAAGATATGCTGTCAGGGGCTCCTACTCGTCGAGTGTATCAACCTACTCGTCGAGTAGGATGATTTTCTTCATGGACTCGGCGAGTTCATCAGTGGACTCGGCGAGTCCAGTGCCCAGAATGCCCGAAATTCGACTTTTTCAGCATTTTTCAGCAATTTGCATCAAGTATAATTGAAAACAAGCCTAGGCTCTGATACCACTGATGGGTTTTGAGCATTCTAACACTCCTAAGTGTACATGCAACCCTAAATACCTTGGATCTATGTTTTCTCTATTATACATGCAAATATGATTATCCAAGGTATTATCCTAACTAGCATACCAAAACATTGATACTAGGATACTAAAATACATAGAATACATACCTTGTTGTTGTTGCTTGACTCCATGAAGCTTGAGAGCCTAGTGCCCCAAGTGTGACACCTCAAATGGTTCACACAACATCATGAACTCTTGGAATAACCATGAGAAGAAGACATACATGTTCAAATCGGCTAGCCCTCAAAATATGTATCACTAGTACCAATTTCTTGAACTAAAGGGGTTCTTATATAGTGTGGCTATTAGGGTTACACCATGTAACTCATGAATTTTCCCATTCCTTATGCTCCATGGGTTTTAACCTCCATGGAGTATCCATGGATCACCACATGGGAACCCAACATAAAGGAATCTTGGATCATAAGCCCACATATATAAGAATGAATGATTTATACACTCAATCCCCATATATTTAATTAGTCTCTTTTTGATCACTAAATTAAGTCCAAATTAATTCTTGATCAATACTAATTAAATAACATGATTTCATATTAATATATTAGAACTTATAATATATTAATATGTCACAAAATGTCTTTTCCTCATAAACGGTCTATCCAAATGTTCCGATGCCATGCAACCCAAATGGACCATGCCGAGTCGGGTCAAGTACATACCAATTATAGTTATGGACTTAGACACTAATCCAACACAATTTCCTTCAGCTCCTTGTCGAAGACGTATTCCTCTTCCTCGTAACGGGTGACCGTCCTGATGTTCCTGATCCAATCATTAAATTTTGAACCATCAAAGATGACTCTCCCACAAAGGTTCATGAGAGAGAAGGAGCCGGTAGGGTTTGATCCAGAAGCAGCATTGTTGGAAGACATCTGAAAAGAAGAAAGACAAGTTTAGATTAGATATAGAATCCTTAATAAGACACCCAAATGTAATATTATGGCTAGGACCCAACACAATAGTTCATAACATGGAAGTGGGATGCCGTAATCCAAGCTATGAAATATTTGAAGGTAGGTGAATAATGATTCACCAATTTCCACCATGAAAAACGAAATGAATTATTAGGTTTTAATTGGATTGAAACTCCTAGATTCTTTTGAGATTCATTGAACTTCTCAATGACATGTTTAAATCTCGATTGTGCCCTCTCAAGTTTGTGACTGGGATGCCGAGGATCACAAACAAGGTGTGAATTGTTGGATTAGTGTCTAAGCCCGTAACTATATTTGGTAAGTACTTGACCCGGTTGTGCATGGTCCTTTTGGGTTGTCTTCACCATAACAACTTGACAGGTTGATTTATATAGAGAGAAGAGATATTATTATATTAATATGTTATAAGAATAATATATTAAAGGAATAATAATATTATTTAATTAATAGTAGTCATAAATTAATTAGGAATTAATTTGGTGACTAAAAGAGGTTAGTTGAATAAAGGGGCTTAAACTGTCAAATGTGTGATAGTTGTGTTTTTGGGCTATGAATCCTTATGGATATTAGGGTGGCCGAATTTTAGGGTTAGGATATCTTAAATTCGTCCAAGCCTCATATCTAGAAGGATCATTGGATTGCTTAGGGCCTAAGTTATTCAATTAGGGTTAAGGATGTAACCCTAGTAGCTCATAGTATAAATAGACCCTATGGGTGAGGGAAATCGGCCACTCTTGTAAGAACGAAACCCTAGAGCCGATTTTCTCATCTCTCCTCTCTCTCCAAATCATCCTCTTGCTAGTTGGTGTTTGTAAGCCATTAGAGGAGTGACAATTGTAACTCTATGCTCCAAGAACAAGAAGATTCAAGCAAGCAACTTAAGGTATTCTTCTAGATCTGATTTCATGTGTTATGTTTCAATTGTTATCTCTAGATCTAGCATTGTAAGCCTTGGAAACATTGCATGTTCAATTAGAGAAACCTAGATCCAAGCATTAGGGTTTGCATGTGCACATAGGAAAGTTCTTATGGCTCAAACCCATCATGAATAACCATGCAAATTAACTCGGTACCCTTAATCTTTATCACCTAATCGATGTTCCGGTTACCCACATGCGCTTCACCGATCTATGATAAATATTAAGTCACCCTTTGCCACTCTTACTAGTCCATGTTAGTGTGCCGGTTACCCACACACGCTCCACCAACGACTTGGTAAGGTACAAAGTGTAATTTCATGGGATAACACCAATTTCACATTTTCCTAAAGTAACTAAGATTGGGAATTTATAAAAGGTTTTAGTTACTTTATATATATTTCATTATACTTTTAATGAGAATTATAGTCCTTATCCTACCCGTTCGGCTAACGACCCTCCACTAGTCAATGAAGCGGTGGGTGAGAGCGGACACCCATTAAGCTGCCATTTTATAGGCAACAACCTTATACCCCCCTTATAGACCGACTTCGTGAATGAGGCCTACTAACGGTAAGACTGACTTGCTCTTATACATATATATATTATTAACTTATAATAGTATAAAGTATAAGGGTTGAATTTTAACTTTTAAAACTCTAGGGGTTTGGAATTAAAAGTTTTTCTAAAGTGACTTTACAAATTCCAAAACTTGAGGGCAAGTTTTGAAAATATTCAAAACCTTTCAACTTCATAACTTATGAGTTTAATGGTTTATTAAAATGAAGACTCTTCACTTTATGTAACCTATGGCTCTTTAATGACAATTTAAAGAAGTGACTTTTGGCAATCCATAACTTGAGGACAAATTATGGACTCCATCAATAGGCATTAAGATCAAGAATTACACTAACAAACAATTTGCAAATAATTCCTATGATCTACTAAAACTTATAAGTATGAACATTCATATCAACAATTTCAAGAATCATATAAACACATATAAAACTTAAAATTTTGATAATAACCATTGAAAATGGATTAGCATAGTCATTACACCATCAAAAACATGTTTTATAAATCCAAAACAGTTTAGGGTAATGATTCTAGTCCATTTCCAGCAGTAAAACTCGAAATTCTGCACACAGGGGCTTCTACTCGTCGAGTGCAAGAACCTACTCGACAAGTAGGATGCATTTTGTCATGGACTCGTCGAGTCACCCCATGGACTTGAATAGTTAACTGTTCAGATTGCAGAATTCTCGACTTTTTCAAGCAGTTTGCATCAAATACAAAGAAAACAAGCCTAGTCTCTGATACTACTGATGGGTTTTGAGAATTCTAACACTCCTAAGGTGTACATGCAACCCTAGAAACCTTGGATCTATGTTTTCTCTAATATTCATGCAAATAAGAATTTTCCAAGGTTTACATCCTAACTAGCATGGCATGGGGTACTTGTAATATAAAAACTAGTAGAATGACATACCTTTGTAGTTGCTTGGATTCCTTAAGACTTTGTGAGCCTAGCACCTCACATGTGATGCCTCAAATGTTTCACACAACACCACAACTCTTGGAATAACTTGAGAGAAGAACACTTTGATCACAAAATCGGCTAGCCCTCCTTGTCTTTTAATATTGGCCGATTTTGCTAGTTATGGAGCTCTGTATATAGTGTGCCACATGTAGGGTTACACCATGTAAACCCTAATGTGCATGACTTTTCATTTCCTCCATGATCCATGGGTTATAACCTCCATGTAAACACTAATCCAACACAATTTCCTTCAGCTCCTTGTCGAAGACGTATTCCTCTTCCTCGTATCGGGTGACCGTCCTGATGTTCCTGATCCAATCATTAAATTTTGAACCATCAAAGATGACTCTCCCAGAAAGGTTCATGAGAGAGAAGGAGACGGTAGGGTTTGATCCAGAAGCAGCATTGTTGGAAGACATCTGAAAAGAAGAAAGACAAGTTTAGATTAGATATAAAATCCTTAATAAGACACCCAAATGTAATATTATGGCTAGGACCCAACACAATAGTTCATAACATGGAAGTGGGATGCCGTAATCCAAGCTATGAAATATTTGAAGGTAGGTGAATAATGATTCACCAATTTCCACCATGAAAAACGAAATGAATTATTAGGTTTTAATTGGATTGAAACTCCTAGATTCTTTTGAGATTCATTGAACTTCTCAATGACATGTTTAAATCTCGATTGTGCCCTCTTAAGTTTGTGACTGGGATGCCGAGGATCACAAACAAGGTGTGAATTGTTGGATTAGTGTCTAAGCCCGTAACTATATTTGGTAAGTACTTGACCCGGTTGTGCATGGTCCTTTTGGGTTGTCTTCACCATAACAACTTGACAGGTTGATTTATATAGAGAGAAGAGATATTATTATATTAATATGTTATAAGAATAATATATTAAAGGAATAATAATATTATTTAATTAATAGTAGTCATAAATTAATTAGGAATTAATTTGGTGACTAAAAGAGGTTAGTTGAATAAAGGGGCTTAAAATGTCAAATGTGTGATAGTTGTGTTTTTGGGCTATGAATCCTTATGGATATTAGGGTGGCCGAATTTTAGGGTTAGGATATCTTAAATTCGTCCAAGCCTCATATCTAGAAGGATCATTGGATTGCTTAGGGCCTAAGTTATTCAATTAGGGTTAAGGATGTAACCCTAGTAGCTCATAGTATAAATAGACCCTATGGGTGAGGGAAATCGGCCACTCTTGTAAGAACGAAACCCTAGAGCCGATTTTCTCATCTCTCCTCTCTCTCCAAATCATCCTCTTGCTAGTTGGTGTTTGTAAGCCATTAGAGGAGTGACAATTGTGACTCTATGCTCCAAGAACAAGAAGATTCAAGCAAGCAACTTAAGGTATTCTTCTAGATCTGATTTCATGTGTTATGTTTCAATTGTTATCTCTAGATCTAGCATTGTAAGCCTTGGAAACATTGCATGTTCAATTAGAGAAACCTAGATCCAAGCATTAGGGTTTGCATGTGCACATAGGAAAGTTCTTATGGCTCAAACCCATCAGTGGTATCAGAGCCTTGATTGATTTCTATTGAATTGATGCTTTGGTTGATTGCTTTTTGCATGGAAAAATCATTTTTTGTGCCCCTAACTGATGAATTCGGCGAGTCCCATTGTGGACTCGGCGAGTAGCTCCAACTCGGCGAGTTCACAATGGAACTCGGCGAGTTCAAGCGTCAGTTAGAGTAGATTTCGGGATTTCTTGCTGTTTTGCTTGAGGATACTTGCCTTAATTGTTATGGGTCATTAAAATCCGAATTTTATCATATATTTGAGTATATCCTTGACCAAACAAAAGGATAATTACCATTTGATTGAATAATAATTTCCTTATATGATTATAATAAATTATTTGAATTAAATTGGTAAATTGTCTTGCAAGTAATATTAACTAGGTCAAATTTAGATAATCATTAAATTAATTAGTTGATTTATATTATTTGCTGTTTGATCCTTTATGTTTTGAAAAGTTCAAAACTTGCCCTCAAGTTTTGAAATTTAAGTTTTGTGATTATAAGTTTAATTTGAATAATTTAAATTTCAAACCCTAGAATTTTACAAGTTTTAAAATTCAACCCTATACTTATAATATTATAAGATTAATATATATATGTATAACTTAAATGCTAGTCTTACCGTTAGTAGGCCTCATTCACGAAGCCAATCTATAAGGGGGGTATAAGGTTATGGCCTATAAAATGGCCGTTTAATGGGTGTTCATTCTCACCCACCGCTTCCTTGATTGGTGGAGGGTCGTTAGCCGAACGGGTAGGATCGGGCAAACCTTTCGTCATTAAAAGTATAATGAATCTATATTAAGTAACTAAATGTTTTTACAAAATTCCCAATATTAGTTACTTTAGGCAAAAAGTGAATTGATGCAATTCCATGAAATTACACTTTGTACCCTTGCTAAGACGTTAATGGAGCGCGTGTGGTTAACCGGCACATTAATTGGGTTCTAAGCAAAGGTGACAAAGGGTGACTCATTGTTTGTTATAGTTCAATGGAGCGTGTGTGGTTTACCAGCACATTGAATAGGTAACTGTAACAATGAGGGCACCATGTATATTTGCATGGTTATTCACACCCACTTTGTGATCCTTGGCATCCCAGTCACAAACGAGAGGGGCATATCGAGATTTAAACATGCCATTGAAAAGTTCAATGTATATCAAAAGATCTAGGAGTTTTCAATACATTTAAAACCTAATTTCTTTTTCGTTTTTCATGGTGAAGAATTAGCGAATCGACATTCACTTGCCTTCAAATTATTTACTTATTAGATTACGGCATCCCTCTTCTAATTAGTAAATAATGTTGTTGGTTCCTAGCCCTAATTTTTCATTTGGGTGATTAATTTGGGAAATTCATTTCTAATCAAACTTTGTTCTTTTTCCATTTCAGATGTCGAACGCAAACAACAACACTTCTGGGTCAAACTCCTCTGGTTCATTCTCACTCATGAACTTGTGTGGGAAAGTGATCTTCGATGGGACCAATTTCAGTAATTGGATCCGCAACATTCGCATGGTCACTCGCTACGAGGACAAAGACTATGTCCTCGACGAGAAGCTTAAGGAGATTGACATTGAAACTGCTACTGCCGATGAGATCCCGGCCTACGAGGCCCACTAGCGTGATGCCACGAAAGTCCATTGCATCATGCTCGCGACTATTACTGTTGAACTTCAAAAGTCCTATGAGGACAAGTACCCCTACGAGATGCATCAGGATCAGCTGGAACGCTACCACCAGAGCGCCAGGCAAGAAAGGTATGAGATCATCACTTCGATGATCACTACCAAAATGAGAAATGGAGAGTCTCTTACTGCCCATCTGCAAAAGATGCAGAGATATGTTGATCGCCTGCTGAAGTTGAATGTGAACTTCGATGAAGAGCTAGCAATTGACATTATCCTTCACTCATTGCCTTCCTGCTATAGCCAGTTCCGCATGACCTATCACATGAATAAGGAAGAAGTATCTTTGAGCAAGCTTCAGGGCTTGTTGAGGACTGCTGAGAGCAACCTCAAGGATAAATCTGTTGCATCACCTCCCACTCCAGCTGCTGCCCCTGTCTTGGCAATAGGGCAAGGGAAGGGTAAGAAGAGGAAGGCCTCCTCAAGGAGCCACCACAAGGGAAAGTCTCAAGATGGCACCTCTTCTAGTGGAACCAAAGTTGGTTCTGCTAAACCCAACTCAAACCCCAAGGAGGCAGAGTGCCACCACTGCCACAAGATAGGGCATTGGAAGAGAAGCTGCCCAGAATATCTGCAGGCCATCAAGGATGGAAAGATCAAGCCATCTTTCGCAGGTATTTACACAATTAAATCTAATAGTTTGTCACATGCTACTTCTTGGGTTCTTGATACAGGATGTGGTTTTCATATATGTTCTGATTTGCAGGGACTAAGAAGAAATAGGGATGTGGAGCGTGGAAGGATGAATCTGATCATGGGAAACAGAAGATCGTCGCCTGTGACCAAGATTGGAGTTTATTCCTTAGTGCTTAGTAATGGTTTAGATTTAAATTTGAATAATTGTTGCTATTCGCCAGATATGGCTAGAAACATCATTTAATTTCATGGTTTATACAAACAAGGCTTTAGATATTCATTTGATAATGAAAAGGGTTCTATTTATGCTTATTTTAATAATGTTTTATATTTTGAAGCATTGCCTAGTAATGGAATATATGAAACTGTGATGGTTGTAGACAACTTAGGAAATGATGTATTATGTGTGGATTCTTCCAATAGTATGGACAAAGCATGCTTGTGGCATTGTCGCCTTGGCCATGTTAACAAGAAACGCATAGCCCAACTGCAAAAGGATGGAGTTTTGGAGTCATTCAACCTTAGGGACGATGACGTATGCAGATCTTGTTTACTTGGAAAGATGACCAAGTCACCCTTCACTGGCACTTGTGCGAGGGGTGAGGGTTTATTGGATCTCATACATACAGATGTATGTGGACCCTTTATATCCACCACAAGGGACGCAAATCGCTTCTATGTGACTTTCACAGATGATTATAGCAGATATGGGTATATCTACTTGATCAAGCACAAGTCAGAAACCTTTGAAAAGTTTAAAGAGTTTAAACAAGAAGTGGAGAATCAATTGGGCAGGAAAATCAAGATGCTTCGATCTGATCGAGGTGGAGAGTACCTAAGTCTTGAATTCCACGACTACCTCAAGGAATGTGGAATAGTTTCACAATTGACGCCATCTAGGACACCACAATTGAATGGTGTAGCTGAGAGGCGTAATCGAACCTTGCTAGACATGGTTCGTTCCATGATGAGTCGTGCTTCACTACCTATCTCATTCTGGGGGTATGCCTTAGAGACTGCCGCCCATATCCTTAACTTAGTACCTACGAAGAAGGTTGCCAAAACACCTCACGAGATATGGACAGGGAAGGCTGCCTCGTTAGCACATATCAAGGTTTGGGGTTGCGAGGTTTTCGTAAGACGGGAAACGCACGACAAGATCGAACCTCATAGTGAGCAATGTATTTTCATCGGCTACCCACAAAAATCTTTTAGATATCTCTTCTACAGACTGAGTGACAATGTTGTCTTCGTTGCGAGGAGAAGGGTTTTCCTAGAGCGAGAACTCATAAGCCAAGGAGACAGTGGGAGGCAGATCGATCTTGAAGAGCTTCAAGAATCGAGCGATGAAGGAACCTATAACACTGGCGCTCAACCCGAGGAGGAAACTCCAGTTGAACCGATTGACGAATCCTTACCTCTTAGACGTTCCGAAAGAGTTAGTGTTCCACCCCAGTTTTATGGTTTTCATATTACTATGGAAGGGGATACGTTCATTAGTGATAGTACACTAGTGAATATGGACGAACCTAACAGCTATAAAGAAGCCATGACAGGCCCAGAGTCTGCAAAGTGGAAAGAGGCTATGGATAGCGAGATCCAATCCATGTATGACAACCAAGTTTGGAATTTGGTTGACAATGTACCAGGTCGTAAGACGGTCGGGTGCAAGTGGATCTTCAAGAAGAAGACTGACGTGGATGGAAACGTGCACACTTATAAGGCGCGATTGGTTGCGAAGGGTTTCACTCAAACTCCTGGAGTTGACTACGATGAAACCTTCTCACCAGTTGCGAAGATAAAGTCTATCAGGGTGATGCTGGCCATTGCTGCATTTCATGACTATGAAATATGGCAAATGGATGTCAAAACCGCTTTCCTTAATGGGAAGTTGGCTGAGGATGTTTACATGGCTCAGCCAGAGGGTTTTGTCAATGCGAAGCATCCCAATAGAGTGTGTAAGCTTGAGAAGTCTATTTATGGACTTAAGCAAGCGTCTCGCAGATGGAATCTTTGTTTCGACGAGAAGGTCAAAGAGTTTGGTTTTCTGCGAAGCGAAGATGAGTCTTGTATATATGTCAAAGCCAGTGGGAGTGTAGTAAGCTTCCTCGTATTGTATGTCGATGACATACTACTCATAGGAAACGACATCCCGACACTGCAGGAGGTTAAGTCCTGGCTCGGGAAGTGCTTCGCTATGAAGGACCTCGGAGAGGCTTCCTATATTCTAGGAATAAGGATAGTAAGAGACAGAAGTAAGAGACTAATAGGACTTAGTCAGAACACTTACTTGGACAAGGTACTAAAACGTTTTAGTATGGAGAATTCAAAGAAAGGGGAGTTACCAATCCAAAGTAATGCCAAGTTGAGTAAGACTCAGAGTCCGAGTACTGAAGTCGAGATAGCAGAAATGAGCCGAGTACCTTACGCTTCCGCAGTCGGCTCGATCATGTACGCTATGACTTGCACTCGCCCTGATGTGGCCTTCGCTTTGAGCATGGTCAGCAGATATCAAGGGAACCCTGGCAGAGCGCATTGGATCGCAGTCAAGAACATTCTTAAGTACCTTCAGAGGACCAAGGAATGGTTTCTAGTCCTCGGTGGGAGTAATGACTTAAAGGTGCGAGGGTACAGCGACGCCAGTTTTCAGACCGACAGGGACAACTATCGTTCGCAGTCGGGCTGGGTCTTTACCCTCAATGGAGGAGCAGTAACTTGGAAGAGTTCCAAGCAGGAAACTGTAGCGGATTCAACGTGTGAATCAGAGTAAATTGCAGCAAGTGAAGCGTCAAAGGAGGCAATATGGTTGAAAAACTTCATTGGAGACCTTGGAGTTGTGCCAGCCGTAAAGGAGCCCATGGAGATTTTCTGTGATAATGAAGGAGCGGTTGCCTTGACCAAGGAACCAAGAGATCACGGTAGATCTCGACATATCGACAGAAAATATCACTTTATTCGACATCGGGTGGAAGAAGGACTCCTCGTAGTGAAGAGGGTATCGTCAGAAGATAAGCCAGCAGATCCGCTTACGAAGGGACTGAGCAGGGTTAAACATTTGCAGCACGCTAGGAGCATTGGGCTGAAGGACGATATTAGTTTAGATTAGATAGTTTGGAAACATGTAATAGATAAGTTGTTATTAACATTTGATGATTAAATAAAGGAGTATTATTTATTAGTAATGTTACTGTCTTATGCTAATATTTTACCTATTGTTTCATTTTGCATGTTTTGACTTCCTGAATAATTAAGTTATTTGATAATAATCGAATTATTCGAATGGTCCACAGTCGTTCATATGTTGGAAGTAGATATGAATGAAGACTGTCATGAATTGGTGTGTAGATTGTCTAAAGTGTATTAGACATAGCCGGAATCACTTCATGGAATTTATCACGAGTGATCGCAAGATGGTAATATCATATGGTCTTAAAACCTAGATATATGGTTTATTGTTTGTTAATTGGTTATGCATTGATAATGCGCAAACGCATCAGTAACTTGATGTTATAAAACGTATTGTTGTGTGTGATTTGATTAGTGGATAGTAGATGCATATAAGTCAAAGTTTATCTGTTCCTTTTATCCTAAGAGGGTAAAAGCGATATCAGGGCCCCTCGATGATTTGATTTGACTTATGTGCCGGGCCCAGTCAGGACTGAATTGATGTGTTCAATTAAGTTCTATGTCAAATGAATCTGAGATCGAGAAACCAATTGCAGGACAATAAGTATGACCATGTTCCATGTAATTGTCCGCACGATATCTAGAAGAGAGGATTATACGATCCCTTATCTGAAGGACAGGATATTGATAAGATCAGAGTTTGACAGCGTCTTTGAGAGCTACGATTGCTAATCGGATTGTGTTTGCATTTATAGTTACTAGACTTATCCAAGTGGGAGACTGTTGGATTAGTGTCTAAGCCCGTAACTATATTTGGTAAGTACTTGACCCGGTTGTGCATGGTCCTTTTGGGTTGCCTTCACCATAGCAAGTTGACAGGTTGATTTATATAGAGAGAAGATATTATTATATTAATATGTTATAAGAATAATATATTAAAGGAATAATAATATTATTTAATTAATATTGGTCATAAATTAATTAGGAATTAATTTGGTGACTAAAAGAGGTTAATTGAATAAAGGGGCTTAAACTGTCAAATGTGTGATAGTTGTGTTTTTGGGCTATGAATCCTTATGGATATTAGGGTGGCCGAATTTTAGGGTTAGGATATCTTAAATTCGTCCAAACCTCATATCTAGAAGGATCATTGGATTGCTTAGGGCCTAAGTTATTCAATTAGGGTTAAGGATGTAACCCTAGTAGCTCATAGTATAAATAGACCCTATGGGTGAGGGAAATCGGCCACTCTTGTAAGAAAGAAACCCTAGAGCCGATTTTCTCATCTCTCCTCTCTCTCCAAATCATCCTCTTGCTAGTTGGTGTTTGTAAGCCATTAGAGGAGTGACAATTGTGACTCTATGCTCCAAGAACAAGAAGATTCAAGCAAGCAACTTAAGGTATTCTTCTAGATCTGATTTCATGTGTTATGTTTCAATTGTTATCTCTAGATCTAGCATTATAAGCCTTGGAAACATTGCATGTTCAATTAGAGAAACCTAGATCCAAGCATTAGGGTTTGCATGTGCACATAGGAAAGTTCTTATGGCTCAAACCCATCAGTGGTATCAGAGCCTTGATTGATTTCTATTGAATTGATGCTTTGGTTGATTGCTTTTTGCATGGAAAAATCATTTTTTGTGCCCCTAACTGATGAATTCGGCGAGTCCCATTGTGGACTCGGCGAGTAGCTCCAACTCGGCGAGTTCACAATGGAACTCGGCGAGTTCAAGCGTCAGTTAGAGTAGATTTCGGGATTTCTTGCTGTTTTGCTTGAGGATACTTGCCTTAATTGTTATGGGTCATTAAAATCCGAATTTTATCATATATTTGAGTATATCCTTGACCAAACAAAAGGATAATTACCATTTGATTGAATAATAATTTCCTTATATGATTATAATAAATTATTTGAATTAAATTGGTAAATTGTCTTGCAAGTAATATTAACTAGGTCAAATTTAGATAATCATTAAATTAATTAGTTGATTTATATTATTTGCTGTTTGATCCTTTATGTTTTGAAAAGTTCAAAACTTGCCCTCAAGTTTTGAAATTTAAGTTTTGTGATTATAAGTTTAATTTGAATAATTTAAATTTCAAACCCTAGAATTTTACAAGTTTTAAAATTCAACCCTATACTTATAATATTATAAGATTAATATATATATGTATAACTTAAATGCTAGTCTTACCGTTAGTAGGCCTCATTCACGAAGCCAATCTATAAGGGGGGTATAAGGTTATGGCCTATAAAATGGCCGTTTAATGGGTGTTCATTCTCACCCACCGCTTCCTTGATTGGTGGAGGGTCGTTAGCCGAACGGGTAGGATCGGGCAAACCTTTCGTCATTAAAAGTATAATGAATCTATATTAAGTAACTAAATGTTTTTACAAAATTCCCAATATTAGTTACTTTAGGCAAAAAGTGAATTGATGCAATTCCATGAAATTACACTTTGTACCCTTGCTAAGACGTTAATGGAGCGCGTGTGGTTAACCGGCACATTAATTGGGTTCTAAGCAAAGGTGACAAAGGGTGACTCATTGTTTGTTATAGTTCAATGGAGCGTGTGTGGTTTACCAGCACATTGAATAGGTAACTGTAACAATGAGGGCACCATGTATATTTGCATGGTTATTCACACCCACTTTGTGATCCTTGGCATCCCTGTCACAAACGAGAGGGGCATATCGAGATTTAAACATGCAACCCAAATGGACCATGCCGAGTCGGGTCAAGTACATACCAATTATAGTTATGGACTTAGACACTAATCCAACACAATTTCCTTCAGCTCCTTGTCGAAGACGTATTCCTCTTCCTCGTAACGGGTGACCGTCCTGATGTTCCTGATCCAATCATTAAATTTTGAACCATCAAAGATGACTCTCCCACAAAGGTTCATGAGAGAGAAGGAGCCGGTAGGGTTTGATCCAGAAGCAGCATTGTTGGAAGACATCTGAAAAGAAGAAAGACAAGTTTAGATTAGATATAGAATCCTTAATAAGACACCCAAATGTAATATTATGGCTAGGACCCAACACAATAGTTCATAACATGGAAGTGGGATGCCGTAATCCAAGCTATGAAATATTTGAAGGTAGGTGAATAATGATTCACCAATTTCCACCATGAAAAACGAAATGAATTATTAGGTTTTAATTGGATTAAAACTCCTAGATTCTTTTGAGATTCATTGAACTTCTCAATGACATGTTTAAATCTCGATTGTGCCCTCTCAAGTTTGTGACTGGGATGCCGAGGATCACAAACAAGGTGTGAATTGTTGGATTAGTGTCTAAGCCCGTAACTATATTTGGTAAGTACTTGACCCGGTTGTGCATGGTCCTTTTGGGTTGTCTTCACCATAACAACTTGACAGGTTGATTTATATAGAGAGAAGAGATATTATTATATTAATATGTTATAAGAATAATATATTAAAGGAATAATAATATTATTTAATTAATAGTAGTCATAAATTAATTAGGAATTAATTTGGTGACTAAAAGAGGTTAGTTGAATAAAGGGGCTTAAACTGTCAAATGTGTGATAGTTGTGTTTTTGGGCTATGAATCCTTATGGATATTAGGGTGGCCGAATTTTAGGGTTAGGATATCTTAAATTCGTCCAAGCCTCATATCTAGAAGGATCATTGGATTGCTTAGGGCCTAAGTTATTCAATTAGGGTTAAGGATGTAACCCTAGTAGCTCATAGTATAAATAGACCCTATGGGTGAGGGAAATCGGCCACTCTTGTAAGAACGAAACCCTAGAGCCGATTTTCTCATCTCTCCTCTCTCTCCAAATCATCCTCTTGCTAGTTGGTGTTTGTAAGCCATTAGAGGAGTGACAATTGTAACTCTATGCTCCAAGAACAAGAAGATTCAAGCAAGCAACTTAAGGTATTCTTCTAGATCTGATTTCATGTGTTATGTTTCAATTGTTATCTCTAGATCTAGCATTGTAAGCCTTGGAAACATTGCATGTTCAATTAGAGAAACCTAGATCCAAGCATTAGGGTTTGCATGTGCACATAGGAAAGTTCTTATGGCTCAAACCCATCATGAATAACCATGCAAATTAACTCGGTACCCTTAATCTTTATCACCTAATCGATGTGCCGGTTACCCACATGCGCTTCACCGATCTATGATAAATATTAAGTCACCCTTTGCCACTCTTACTAGTCCATGTTAGTGTGCCGGTTACCCACACACGCTCCACCAACGACTTGGTAAGGTACAAAGTGTAATTTCATGGGATAACACCAATTTCACATTTTCCTAAAGTAACTAAGATTGGGAATTTATAAAAGGTTTTAGTTACTTTATATATATTTCATTATACTTTTAATGAGAATTATTGTCCTTATCCTACCCGTTCGGCTAACGACCCTCCACTAGTCAATGAAGCGGTGGGTGAGAGCGGACACCCATTAAGCTGCCATTTTATAGGCAACAACCTTATACCCCCCTTATAGACCGACTTCGTGAATGAGGCCTACTAACGGTAAGACTGACTTGCTCTTATACATATATATATTATTAACTTATAATAGTATAAAGTATAAGGGTTGAATTTTAACTTTTAAAACTCTAGGGGTTTGGAATTAAAAGTTTTTCTAAAGTGACTTTACAAATTCCAAAACTTGAGGGCAAGTTTTGAAAATATTCAAAACCTTTCAACTTCATAACTTATGAGTTTAATGGTTTATTAAAATGAAGACTCTTCACTTTATGTAACCTATGGCTCTTTAATGACAATTTAAAGAAGTGACTTTTGGCAATCCATAACTTGAGGACAAATTATGGACTCCATCAATAGGCATTAAGATCAAGAATTACACTAACAAACAATTTGCAAATAATTCCTATGATCTACTAAAACTTATAAGTATGAACATTCATATCAACAATTTCAAGAATCATATAAACACATATAAAACTTAAAATTTTGATAATAACCATTGAAAATGGATTAGCATAGTCATTACACCATCAAAAACATGTTTTATAAATCCAAAACAGTTTAGGGTAATGATTCTAGTCCATTTCCAGCAGTAAAACTCGAAATTCTGCACACAGGGGCTTCTACTCGTCGAGTGCAAGAACCTACTCGACAAGTAGGATGCATTTTGTCATGGACTCGTCGAGTCACCCCATGGACTTGAATAGTTAACTGTTCAGATTGCAGAATTCTCGACTTTTTCAAGCAGTTTGCATCAAATACAAAGAAAACAAGCCTAGTCTCTGATACTACTGATGGGTTTTGAGAATTCTAACACTCCTAAGGTGTACATGCAACCCTAGAAACCTTGGATCTATGTTTTCTCTAATATTCATGCAAATAAGAATTTTCCAAGGTTTACATCCTAACTAGCATGGCATGGGGTACTTGTAATATAAAAACTAGTAGAATGACATACCTTTGTAGTTGCTTGGATTCCTTAAGACTTTGTGAGCCTAGCACCTCACATGTGATGCCTCAAATGTTTCACACAACACCACAACTCTTGGAATAACTTGAGAGAAGAACACTTTGATCACAAAATCGGCTAGCCCTCCTTGTCTTTTAATATTGGCCGATTTTGCTAGTTATGGAGCTCTGTATATAGTGTGCCACATGTAGGGTTACACCATGTAAACCCTAATGTGCATGACTTTTCATTTCCTCCATGATCCATGGGTTATAACCTCCATGGAGCACCTAATGGGTCCTAGCCCAATCTAGTGAATCATGAACCATAAGCTCACTACATAAGAATGAATGATTTACAAATCAATCCCCATATATTTAATTAGTCTCCTTTTGATCACAAAATTAATTCCAAATTAATTCTTGATCAATACTAATTAAATAATATGATTTCATATTAATATATTAGAACTTATAATATATTAACAAATCGTAGGTGTCCTTTTTCTCATTTTGTCTATCCAACAATTGAGATGAAGATGCAACCCAAATGGACCATGCCAAGCTGGGTCAAGTACATACTAAATATAGTTATGGACTTAGACACCTTATCCAACATGAACATCCTTCTTGTATAAAAGTTTCTAATCTACATAAATCTTTAATATCCAACTCCCATTATGGAAACATTTCCGTATTTGCCATATGACAACACATTCTAAATAGAATCTTATTTATTCATAACAATGTCAATATGGTCCATCCATTACCATACTTCCAACTGCCCACAAGTGACTAATCCTTGGCAAACCTTAGATCCTCCTTGACAGTTGTTTAATTTATAATTAGTCATATCCGGTTCTAGTCCTTTTTCCATCTTAATGCCCTAGGCATTTGGAAAATTTAGAATGGTCGAATATTACAGCATATGCAATCGATCCTATACCCGAAGCATATGGGACACGACTCATAATGTCTTACATAAAGACATGATACTTTACCAGTCTTTTTCCATAATATTTCTATTTCTATTTGCCATGTTCTCACAATTCGAACTATGAAGAGGGATGTCATAATCATAATCGAATTTGAGAACGCAACTAATATTTCCATATATAGAATTATCTTATGTTGAATCTTTTCAACATAACATTCATATATATCTTTTGACTAAATTTGATTAAAATTTCTCGATCTAAGCTTTTAGATTTGAAATGAAGTATAATATTCTCTCCCTTAATTATAGCAAAACAACTTTTCAAACCCCTACAACTTTGCGAATTGAAACTTTTATTTCTATAATTAATATTGCTAACTTGCAATACTTATAATAATCATGCTCCCACTAACATGATAATTATATCCATACCAGCATAACACTTATGCTCCCACTAGCCTTGACATGTATTCAGAGATCAGATAAACTTCTAGAAAACAATACTTATTGAATTTCTTAACCAAAGTTCATGTTTCTGATATGAGATGCTTTGATAAGCCGTTATCTAAGCTTCTCAAACTCATACATCTTTCCTTAGATAGCTCACATGTGTGTCTAAGCTATTTCAGAACCTACAACAGTAAGTCCCGAATGTTCAGACTTATTGCCATTTCTTACAATTCGAACTATAAAGAGGGATGCCGTAATCATAACCGAATTTGAGAACGCAATTTACACAATCGCTATCTCTTAAAATCTCTCTTAGTGAAAGCGTTTCCTCACAACCATTTTCATGAAATGGAGAGAAACCTTATGACACTTAGATTTTATGGCGTATTTGTTCCTATCCATGTGATTTTGTCATAACCATAATCATAAGACAATGTTTGTGACAAATGCAAACTCATATGGACTGAACTTGTTAATTCTTAATTTCCTGCCTTCAAGGGTCCTACCATTGCTTCCAAGTTATTGAGCAGCTCATCCCTACATATCAATGTACTTTCCATTGATCAAGGTGCTTTGCCTTTATGCATTCAATTGAGAACTCATAGAACTCACATGCATAGTTAACTCAACTGGAATGGCACAGAAAACAAGAATATGTCAACTAGTGATTGATCAATTCTTGAAGCTTTTCAAGATCATTAAGACTCCCACTGACCTCTTGACATATAAGATTCCCTTGTCAAGAAACATTTCTTGACAAACAAATACTCAAGAGTTAGTACGGATTCTTACCAAGACAACACTTCTTACAATTGGTCTTAGTCGGTCTTTGTCTTATCCAAGACATCACAACTTACCAATTTTAAATGTGCATGAATAATAAAACCTTTCCAACTCCATACTTGATGAGTGTTTTAAACTTACTGAAGACGTGTCACTCAGTATCACAATCTTGGAGTACGATTCTAAGACTTGATTTTGGAACGAAGTATGATTCACCTTTTGATTTAACCACTTCAACAATTCCTGATTCCTCTTCTTAGACATACTAGTGCATTAAGATTTACTTAGAGGATCAATTGTGATATGGTTTCACAATCAATGAGACGATCATAAAACATGATACTAAAGTACTCTCCTATCCTTTAAGATAGGAGGAACTTTTATCTTTCTGCCCAATTGATTCTTCTTATTCGTTCTGCCATTCATTGAAACTTTTCAATGATTCATAATTACACTTAATCATGTAAGCATAACCACATTCACTAGACTTTTAGTAAATCACGACGAATAATCTTATTGTTATTTATGGTGGACTTGACCAGTGCACAACATTGCGTACCATATCTCCTAGTCTTTCAGTTGACTTACATACTTATGTGAACAAGGAATTAGTCTTAATTTTCTCAGTACCAAGATTTCTATACATCACATGACTAAAATCATATGATTCCAAGTTTCTGTCCAATTGAAACTTGGGCGATGGGAATCTTTCCTTACTCTAGAAAATCACGACACTACCATAAATAACATAACTAAGAATCACATCCACTTAGTATTGCTCAATTTTCACAAATGACATTGCAAGGAGATATAAATAAGACAAAACTCAAAATTTATTTTATTTATAAAAAGGTGTGGAAAACTTGTCCTTACAACGCAAATTCAAATGAAAACTATGCTATTACATATTCCTAAGCAATCTATCATAACTCTAAGTAGCAGCTCAAAAATCCGATCCTCGAATCATGCGATCGAAATCCATTTCTTCGAGATCAGACTCAACTCACTTCTTCCTTTAAGCTTCCTTTCTTTTCTTCGATCCTACAATACATCAAAATGCAATCTTATCACATCATGTATTAAGAATCTAAAATAGAAAACTTAATAGAGTTAGATAGTGGATTTTACCCGAAGCAGAGTCATACATCTTGACTCTCCCATCTTCGCGATATCTCAGGCAGATCTGGCAGCTTCGCAACCAATGCCCCTTCTCTTGGCAGTAGAAACAAACAGACTCTTTCGGAATAGCACATGGGACAATCTTAGATTCAACCTTTCTCTTTACCATCCGGTAAAACGGTTTGACCTTGGTCGATCCCTTTCCATTGGGAAGAGAAGACCTTTCTGGACTTCCAATGTTTCCATTGTCAATATTCATGGAAGTTTGGGAGTTTGATCTACCGGAAAAATTTGCTTGACCAGTGCGCCAAATCATTGTTGATTCAGCAGCAATAAGCAAATAAGTCAAATCAATGAGGGTCACGTCGTGGTCCATCATATAGTATTCTCTAATGAACTCACCATATGAGCCAGGAAGTGATTGAAGAACCCAGTCAACAGCCAACTGCCTTGAGACTTCGACACCTAACTTTCGTAATTTGTCAAAATGCAGCTTCATGTCCAAGACGTGAGCACATACAGACTTTCCATCTTCATGTCTTTTTGACAATAGGGATTGAGTGATCTTGAACTTTTCAAGTCTTCGAACTTGTGGGCCAGCGAGAATAATTGGAGGATGTGGAGGAAGTGAAGTTACACTTAACCATAAACAAGGGATTGATCTTTCACCTTGATCGTTGCGTGGACTTCCACTATTATGAGGAAAACCTTCTCCAAAGGATTTTGGAAGACCATAGTTGTCATAACCAGACATCTACAAGAGGAGAAAATTCAAGTTAGTTGATTGAGTCCTTAATAAAACACCCAAATGAGATATTAAGGCTAGGACCCAACACAATATTCTACAATTCGGAAGAGGGATGCTGTAATCCAGTTGCAGAACATTTGAAGGTAGGTAAATGACGATTTACCAATTTCCACCATGAAAAACAAAAAAAAAATTAAGTTTTAAATGAATTGAAACTCCTAGATCCTTTTGAGATTCATTGAACTTTTCAATGGCATGTTTAATCTCGATTATGCCCTTCAAGTTTGTGACTGGGATACCGAGGATCACAAACGAGGTGTGGATAACCATGCAAATTAGCTTGGTACTCTCGAAGATGTCTATCACCTAATCAATGTGTTGGTTAACCACATACGCTCCATTGATCTATGATAATCTACGAGCTACCCATTGCCATCCTTCATTGGTCCCATATTAGTGTGCCGGTTAACCACACACGCTCCACTGACGACCAACAAGGTGCAATGTGCAATTTCATGGATTAGCATCAACTCCACATTTTTCTTAAAGTAACTAAGATTTGGGAATTTATAAAAGTGTTTAGTTACTTTGTATTTCATTATACTTATAATGGAAGGTTGTGTCCTATCCTACCCATTCGGCTAATGACCCTCCACTAGTGAAGGGTGCGGTGGGTAAGAGTGGATACCCAATGGCGGTCATTTTACAGGCCGCTTCCTTAAACACCCCTTATAGACCAGCTTCGTGAATGAGGCTTACTAACGGTAAGACTGACTCTTTACTTATACATATAATATATTAGACTTTTAATTTTATATAGTATAACGGTGTATTTTACACTTTTAAAATACTAGATGGTCTAATCTAATAAATTACACTTTTAATTTTATCAAATATAAACCATTACATTATGGATTTATTAATTCTCTTTTAATTATACACTTAATTAATTTAATAAAACCATAAGGGTCCAATTTGAACTATTCAAATTACTATGGTTTTAGAATTCAATATTTCAAAATTAAAACTTTTAATTAAATTTTAAATTCCAAAACTTGAGGACAAGTTTTGAAACCTTTCAAAACATTAGGGTTTAACTATTTAAATTTCAAAAACTAAAACTTTTAAGTTCAAATTTAAACTATAAAACCTAAAGGGTGTAATTTAAAACTTTTTCAAAATTACTAGATTAAATATTTGAATCATAATAATCCTATATTATCCATATTTAACCAAATCCATTAACTTTGATAAGGATAAACATACCAAACATGAAAAAATTGATTTTAGGCAAGACAAAAGAGTTTTGGTAATTATCCTCATCAAAAACTGCTCAAAAAATTGAAAATCCCGGCAACAGCACCCTGGACTCGCCGAGTCCACTGATGGACTCGCCGAGTTCATGCAACTCGTCGAGTCCACTGATGGACTCGCCGAGTTCATGCAACTCGTCGAGTCCACTGATGGACTCGTCGAGTCGGCTTCGCAGACAACAAAAATTTGACTTTTTGATCCTTTGGCAGTTCACTTTTGCATCTATTCAACTAGAAAAACGACCTAGGCTCTGATACCACTGTTGGGTTATGTGCATTACATCAATCCTATGATATACATGCAACCCTAATTGCTTTGATCTAGGATTTTTACTATGAACACAACAACATCGAATACTAAAGCAATGATCCTAAGAACTAGCACACAACAATCAAATTGACATACAAACTAGGGTTTAGATCTTACCTTTCTTGTTATGTAGTAATAACAAGTCTTCCTTGATTATCCTTGACCTTTGAAAGCTTAGTGCCTCAAATGTGGCACCTCTAATGGAGTCACAAACACCACCAGCAACAAGATGACTTAGGGGAGGGAGGAGGAGGCACAAAATTTGTCCAAGGGCTCTCTTAGAAGGTTACGGACAAATTTGGTGTGCCTTTAGGGTTCTTTTTATAGTTAGGCTTCTAGGGTTATCAACTAGGAAACCCTAATTCAGTTGCTTAGTCCTTAAGCAGCCCAGAGATCCTTCCAGAAGGCCCTTTGGACGATTTCTATATGGACTCCCATATAGAATTCGTCCATTGCTTCCTTATGGATCCTAAGCCCAACTTTGTAACTATCTTATAGTTACAGTATCAGTCCCCTTAATTTAATTAATCTCTTTTGACCACAAAATCAATTCTTGATCAATATTAATTAAACAATATGATTTCTCTTTTAATATATTATTCAGATAATATATTAATAAATCATAATTAATCATCTTTCTCCATAATTCATCCTATCAGTTGCTATGGTGAAGGCAACCCAAAAGGACCATGCTCATAATTGGGTCAAGTACATACCAAAATAGTTATGGGCTTAGACACCTAATCCAACAATTACACTAAGAGATTAAAGGAGATGTAGATCACTAGTGTAAATGAATGTAAGGTCAGTTTATGCTTGCGTTTCTGTATTGACAATGACATCCCAAAGTTTTAATATAAACAAAATACATTTCTTCGGAAATTCTTTGATAACATATTTATCATGTTTTACTGGGAACAAATTCCGCAATATTATTCTTTAAAAAGGATACACTGATTTTCAAATAAGCATAAATAAAATTTTTAAAATGACCGTGAATTTGGGGATGTCACATTGTGGGTCGAAGACACTATAACGCCCGTGCTTCTGGGCTAAGCATTAAAGATGATGCAATAGTCTAGGTCAACTATTGTAACGTGTTTTGAAGTAATAAGAATGAATTATGTGAATTTATGTGTCTTATAAATACTTATGGGGATATAATAAATTAAGGGTAAAAATAAGCGTCGAAAGTAAAATGTTAGATAAACCCGATATCTATGAAGAAAGTTGTAGTGGTCGTAACAAAGATTCCGGAGATATAAAGAACGCTGAAATCCGAGTTATAACGAAGAAGTTATGGCAATTTCGAAGTTTCGTGACAGAATCGGCATGACGCTGTGTGACGTAAAAAGTGAGCTTATGATAATGTGCTTTTTAGACTTAGCGATCTAAATGAAAGTCGTAGTATACGTTAAACCGAGAGCGTGCATAAAAAGAATGTCCAAATCTGACTTCGTATGAGAAATTATGAATTTTCTAAGATTTGACATAACAGTGTGCAGCCCGAAACTCAAATTATAGATCGAGCGATTTTTAGCCGACACAACCTAAACGAGAATCGAAGATCTCGTCAATAGTAGTTCAACGGTAAAAAGACAGACAAAAAGGGACGTCGGATGAAGAAGTTATGAATTTTTAACGGACTTTTACTGTCCCGGCCTCTTAAAAATATAACTTTTAAAAATAACGTCAAAATTAGTCAACAGAGTCTAAAAGAAAGTTGTAGAGAACGGTCTCACCTACGCGTGTATATAAAGAACGTCGAAAACGGAGCCCGTATGCGAAAGTTACGAATTTTTGAAGTTTGAAAAATAAAATTTAGAGGAGTACGCCCAGCGTACTCGTGTACATGGTCCGAAGTCGGCCACGTCCCCCAACTCCTTTGCACGATAGACGCGTGTATATAGCTGTGATGAGTCCGAGGCTCGGAATCCGTTCAGGCGCCATAATCCCCCCTACGCCCAGCGTACGTGAGTACGCCCAACGAAGAGCTGAACGAAGTAGTACGCCCCGCGTACTAAAAAGTTACGCCCAGCGTAACGAGAGGCTTCGGCCACCTATAAAAAGGGTGCGAGGCTGCCCGATTTCCTTTGCCATTTTCAACTCTCTTTCACCTTCTACTTTCTTTTAAGCTAAACTAAAACCCCAAAAACTAGGGTACCATCCTAGCATCAGAAGTAAGCCCCGAAGAGCCCGAAGTCTCCGAGAAAAAAAGAGTTTTTCGAGTCGAAACTCGGCCCGTGTAAAGCCTGGTTATTGAGCAAACCTCCCGGTTTCATCGAAAAAGATTGTTTTAAGGAACGAAGTGTTGTCTAATCATCATCTTATCAAGTGAGTGTATAGTCACTTTCATCTTACACATAGATATGAAGTATTTTATATAAAATACGTGCTGTGTGTATATATATTGTTTGTTTATTTGAGATGGATGTTGAATGAATGTTTTATACATGTTTAGAACGATTTAAACTGTATAGGTATTTTTATCTACAAATATGTTGGGTAAAACATGGGTAGATGAAATAGTTGATGTGTGATGAAATAAAAATGATGAGAGGCCTCGAAGTTGTTGATGTTCCAGTCATCTAGCGGAGTATAGATGACGACCATGGACCTCTCTAGACAGTCCAGTGGAACGCTAGCAGACTCGCAATCTGTAGGTGTTTGTGAACGATGTGTTCACCGGTGTACTCCATGCCCCTCATGGTTGCCTTACGGACATATATGGCTGAGGAATCCCCTTAGCAGTATTGTCCATCCCGATGATAATCCTTAGGCTAGGTCCCTTATGATAGGTGTTTAGGGACGTAAAGTGAGGATAACGGGAACGGGTAATCAGGGTTATTGTTGGTTGATAAATTAATAAATTTATTGTTGGTTAATGAAATTAATAAATTTATTTATTGTGGGTTGAAAACCCTATGTGCTCACCCGGCTTCCAAGCCTGACCCACTCAGCTTTCTGTATTACAGATAGTGGAACAAGAGCATAGTTGGATGATGACGAGGGATTTTGGATTATAGGCCAGTAGATGTAAATAAATGTTGTAAGGCCTATATCGTACTGTTTATGCTTTTGGTCTATATCGGAACATGACATCCCGAGGTTTTGTAATATAATGAAAATACATTTCTTTAAGAAATGTTTTGATAAATTTTATCATATTTTGTTTTGGGAACAAATTCCGCATCACTTTTATTTGAAAGATTACTCTGATTTTTATTATAAAAGCATAAACGAAATCGGTCTTTTCTGGCTGTGAAAATGGGGATGTCACAGTCGGTATCAAAGCATTACTTTAACCGAACTAGGAATTTGTAGGATTTCTAGACTTAAACTTAGAATGCTAAGTGATGATCGTGAGATGAGTGTCTACCATATTTTAGACACGCGCACTAGTATACTTTAGGAAAGATGCCTAAAATGCTTTTATGTGCTAAATGCTATATGTTTTCCGTATATGTTATTATTTGTTCGGATCTATGGTCAGTTGCCGATCAGATCTGGAAACCTTATGTGTTCAGGATTCTAAGCGTATGACTACGATATTAGAACTAGCATGTAAACGTTTCGGAGTGATAAAGAGAATTTAAATATCTATCGTGAATAAAGATCTAAATTCGCCTAATTTTGTGTATAGATCAAAATGGCAAGAACCCGAAGTGGAGCTGGAAACGCAAATAGGAATCAGCAACCTCAACCCCAAGTGATTAAGCAGGTGCCGATAGTAGAAGCTACACCAGAACCAATCAAAATGGCTGGAGTACAAGCCATGATTCGGGCAATGATGGTTGAACAAAGGGAAGAAATGAGACAACTATTGCTGAACAACAGGAGTGAACCTTCAATGCATGTTGAACAACCTGAACTAAATGACGGACAATCAGAGGAATGAAATTACAACTGTACTGTCAGTCATACGGAACCCACAATGGCAGAAAGGAATGACCCGGAGAGGGAAATCAACAGAGATGGGAGTATGTATAAAAATTTCTTGGGCGCCAAACCACCAAGTCTTGCCGGAAGCCCAAAACCTGTAGAGATTATGGATAGATCTCCGAAATGGAGATGGTATTTGAAAGCTGCAACTGTAGCGACAAGCAGAAAACTGTTTTTGCGGTCAGACAACTGAAGACCGGAGTTTTAAGTTGGTGGAAGCTATTGGCAGATACGATGCCACATGGAGAAGCCCTGAAAATGTCTTGGGAAACGTTCTTGGAGCAGTTGAAGATGCAATACTGCTTAGAGATAGATCTGATAGATCTAAACAATGAATTTCGTAACTTGAAGAAAGGGAAAATAAGGATTGACGACTATGCTACTGCATTTACCGAAAAGATGAAGTTATTTCCATACTTAGTGTCAACTGAACTCTCAAAAATTGAGAGGTTCGCAAACGGACTGCCAGCCGACTTTGGCCCAACGGTCAAGATAGCAACTACTCTGAATACAGCAGTCCGAGCAGCTAAAAATGTGGAGACCCAGTTAAAAGAAAGGGGTTAGGAGAGAGCAGAGGTTGGTGAGAAAAGGAAGTTTGATGGACCTTCGAGATCCAACAAGAAAAGTAAATTCTCGAAGTCTGGTTCGAGAGGAAGAGGAGGCAAAGCAAAATGGTGTGACAAGTGTAAGAAGAAACATGTTGGGATATGTGGCGAGGAGGTCACTTGTTTTAAATGTGGAAAGCCTGGGCACTATGCCAAGGAATGCACCATTATTAAGAATGTTTGTTATGGGTGCAACGAAGAGGGGCGCATATTGAGGGACTGCCCGAAGAAGAAAGAGACAGCAAGGCCCAATCTCCCACTAAAGCTGAAGGCGAGAGCCTTCCAAATGACACTGAAAGCCGCAAAAGATGCAGCGGATGTCGCTTCAGGCACCTTTCTTGTAAATGGATTGCCTGCCAATTTATTGTTTGATTCCGGAGCGAATTACCCCTTTATATCACATAAATTTGGTGAAAGACTAGCATTGCCTATAGAAAAACTTGATGATGCCCTAATTATAGAAGTTGCTAGTGGCAAATTCATACCTGTTAGCAATTGCATTAAGAATATCGTCGTTGACTTGAACAGAAACGAATTCCACGAGGAGCTATTACCCATTGAGTTGAATGGTTTCGACATCGTACTGGGGATGGATTGGCTTAGCACCAATGATGTCGAGATACTATGCAAGAAAAAGATAGTAAGGGTAAACCCGCCTGGAAAAGAGTCATTTATGGTGTACAGAGATAAGCACATAGTAAATTTTGGAATCATTTCCCTAATGAAAGCCAGAAAATGTTTATCTAAAGGATGTACCTCATACTTGGCATTCGTGATCGATGCTAAGAAAGAGAAAAAGGATATGCAAAGTATACCAGTGGTGTGTGACTATCTGGAAGTCGTTCCCGAAAATATTCCTGGATTTCCCCCTAATAGACAAATAGAGTTTCGAATAGACTTGTTACCAGGAACAACACCGATAGCAAAAGCACCATACCGGTTAGCACCAACGGAGATGAAGGAGCTCATGACGCAACTTCAGGAGTTGTTGGACAACGGTTTCATTAGACCTAGTTCATCACCCTGGGGAGCTCCGGTGTTATTCGTAAAGAAGAAAAATGGAAGCATGAGGATGTGCATAGACTATAGAGAGCTGGACAAGGCAACAATAAAGAACAAGTACCCATTGCCAAGGATTGATGACCTGTTCGATCAGCTGCAAGGTTTGAGCTATTTCTCAAAGATCGATCTTAGGTCAGGATATCATCAGCTAAAGGTGAGAGAGTAGGATATTAAGAAGACTGCATCCAGAACAAGATATGGACACTATGAGTTCTTAGTTATGTCGTTTGGACTAACCAATGCTCCAACAACATTCATGGATTTTATGAATAGGGTTTATAAACCATTCCTCGATAAATCCGTGATAGTGTTCATAGATGATATTTTGATTTATTCAAAAAGCAAGCAGGAGCATGACAAGCATCTGCGAGAAGTATTAGAAGTTCTGAAAAAAGAAGAGAAGTTGTATGCAAAGTTCTCCAAATATGATTTTTGGATTCAAGAAGTCTAATTTTTGGGTCATGTGGTTAACCAAGAAGGGATCATGGTTGACCCAGCTAAGATTGAAGCTATAATAAAGTGGGAACAACCAAAAAGTCCCACGGAGATCCGAAGCTTTCTAGGATTATCCGGATATTACGGAAGATTTATCCAAGGCTTTTCTTCGATAGCTGCTCCATTGACAACTTTGACCCATAAAGGGGCTACTTATACTTGGAATGAGAAGCACGAGGAAGCATTCTAGAAGTTAAAGAAAAAGTTGTATGAAGCACCGATTCTTTCTTTACCTGATGGAGTTGAAGACTTCACAGTTTATAGCGATGCATCTGGAGTTGGATTAGGTTGTGTTCTGACCCAAAGGGATAAGGTGATAGCATATGCATCGAGACAATTGAAAGAACATTAAAAGAACTACCCCACTCATGATTTAGAGTTGGCAGCGGTAGTTTTTGCCCTAAAGATATGGAGGCATTATCTTTATGGCACAAAATGCAAACTTTTCACTGATCATAAGAGTCTTCAATATATCTTTAATCAAAAGGAATTGAACATGAGACAACAACGCTGGCTAGAGTTGCTTAAGGATTACGATTGTGAAATACTTTACCACCCTGGTAAAGCAAATGTTGTAGCTGATGCTTTAAGCCGAAAAGTGAGCCTTGAAAAGAAAAGGCCATGGGAATTAAGAATCGAAGTTGTCTCAATGATTGTAGAAAGTATCAAGAAAGCTCAGGAAGAAGCTTTAGAGAAAAATGACCGAAAGGAAGAACGTTTGGGCAAAATGTTAGTGTTCGATATAAACGGTCAAGGACTGAAGGTATTCCAAGATAGGATTTGGGTACCTAAGATGGGAGGAATAAGAGATCTTCTGATGGAAGAAGCTCACAAGACCATGTACTCGATTCATCCTGGCAGCACGAAAATGTATAGGGATTTGAAACCCTACTACTGGTGGCCGACGATGAAGCTCAATGTTGCAAAGTATGTGGCCGAGTGTGTGACATGTGCGAGGGTTAAGGCACAACATCAGAAACCGTATGGGAGTTTTGAACCTTTACCTGTACCCATGGGTAAATGGGAAGACATCACCATGGATTTTGTGACTAAACTGCCCAGAACGAAGAGCTGTCACGACATGATTTAGGTGGTCGTTGATCGGTTTACTAAAAGTGCACACTTCATAGCAGCCACTGAAAAATGGTCTATGGATAAGTTTGCAAATGCTTACGTGAAGGAGATAGTAAGACTTCACGGTGTTCCTTTAACGATTGTATCAGATCGTGATAGTCGTTTCACGTCAAGGTTTTGGAGAAGTCTACAAGAGGAATTGGGTACGAAGTTGTGTCTAAGTACAACCTACCATCCGCAAAACGATGGTCAGAGCGAACGAACGATTCAAACATTGGAGTATATGCTAAGAGCATGTACCCTGAAATTCCAAGGTAACTGGGATGAACATTTACCTCCGGTAGAATTTTCCTACAATAATAGTTTCCACTCGAGCATCAAGATGGCACCTTATCAAGCTTTCTATGGACAAAAGCGTCGAACGCCGTCATGTTGGATTGAAGCTGGGGAAAAGCAGTTTATGGGACCCGGGATAGTTCATCAGACTGCTGAAAAGCTGAAAGTGATTAGGGAAAGGATGTTAGCATCTCAGGATCGTCAAAAGAGCTATGCCGACAAAAAGCGACAACCGATGACATTCGAAGTTGGAGATTCGGTTTTACTTAAAGTCTCACCATGGAAGGGACTTATAAGATTTGGTAAAAGTGGAAAGTTGAGTCAAAGGTTTATTGGACCATTTAAAGTTCTTCGGAGAATTGGGAACCAAGCTTACAAGCTAGAACTACCAGAAGAACTAGATGGTATTCATAACACATTCCACGTGTGTTATTTGAGGAAATTCATAGGAGAAGTTCCCGACATAATTCCAATTTTTGAGTTACGGATGGATGAAAACAAGAGGCTAATTGAAGAACCAGAGGCAATCGTTGACCGTAAGACTATGAAGTTGCGACGCAAGATGGTTGATTTAGTGCTTGTGCGATGGAAACATACGAATGGGCCAAATCTCACCTGGGAAACGGAGAGTGACATGATGAGTCGCTATCCACATTTGTTTGCTGATGTATGATTTCGGGGACAGAATCATCCTAAGGGGGAGAGAATTGTAACGCTCGTGTTTCTGGGCTAAGTTTTAAAGATGATGTAATAGTCTAGGTCAACTATTGTAACGTGTTTTGAAGTAATAAGAATGAATTATGTGAATTTATGTGCCTTATATTTACTTATAATGATATAATAAATTAAGGATAAAAATAACCGCCGAAAGTAAAATGTTAGATAAACCTGATATCTATGAAGAAAGTTGTAGTGGTCGTAACAAGGATTCCGGATATATAAAGACGTCGAAATCCGAGTTATAACGAACAAGTTATGACTTGTCGAAGTTTTTGCGATAGAACCGGCACGACGCTGTGTGACGTAAAAAGTGAGCTTATGATAATGTGCTTTTTAGACTTAGAAATTTAAATGAAAGTCTTAGTATACGTTAAACCGAGAGTGTGCATAAAAAGAATGTCCAAATCTGACTTCGTATGAGGAAGTTATGAATTTTCTAAGATTTAGCATAGCAGTGTGCAGCCCGGAATTCAAATTATAGATCGAGCGATTTTTAGCCGATACAACCTAAACGATAATCGAAGATCTCATAAATAGTAGTTCAACGGTAAAAGACAGACAAAAACGGACGTCGGATGAAGAAGTTATGAATTTTTAACGGACTTTTCATGTCCCGACCTCTTAAAAATATAACTTTAAAAATAAAGTCAAAATTAGCCGACGGAGTATAAACGAAAGTTCTAGAGCACGGTCTCACCTACGCGTGGATATAAAGAATGTCGAAAATGGAGCCCGTATGCGAGAGTTATGAATTTTTGAAGGTTGAAAAACAAAATTTAGGGGAGTACGCCCAGCGTACTCGTGTACATGGGCCGAAGTCGGCCACGTCCCCCTACTCCTTCGCATGATGGACGCGTGCATATAGATGTGATGAGTCCGAGGCTCGAAATCCAATCAGGCGCCACGATCCCCCCTACGCCCAGCGTACGCGAGTACGCCCAGCGAAGAGCTGAACGAAGTAGTACGCCCCGCGTACTAAAAAGTTACGCCCAGCGTAACGAGAGGCTTCGGCCACCTATAAAAAGGGTGCGAGCCTGTCCAATTTCCTTTGCCATTTTCAACTCTCTTTCAACTTCTACTTTTTTTAAGCTACACTAAAACCCCCCAAACCTAGGGTACCATCCTAGCATCAGAAGAAAGCCCCGGAGAGCCCGAAGTCTCCGAGAAAAAAAGAGTTTTTCGAGTCGAAACTCTGCCCGCGTGAAGCCCGGTTATTGAGCAAACCTCCCGGTTTCATCGAAAAAGATTGTTTTAAGGAACGAAGTGTTGTCTAATCATCATCTTATCAAGTGAGTGTATAGTCACTTTCATCTTACACATAGATATGAAGTATTTTATATAAAATACGTGCTGTGTGTATATATATTGTTTGTTTATTTGAGATGGATGTTGAATGAATGTTTTATACATGTTTAGAACGATTTAAACTGTATATGTATTTTTATCTACAAATATGTTGGGTAAAACATGGGTAGATGAAATAGTTGATGTGTGATGAAATAAAAATGATGAGAGGCCTCGAAGTTGTTGATGTTCCAGTCATCTAGCGGAGTATAGTTGACGACCACGGACCTTTCTAGACAGTCCAGTGGAACGCTAGCAGACTCGCAGTCTGTGTAGGTGTTTGTGAACGATGTGTTCACCGGTGTACTCCATCCCCCTCATGGTTGCCTTATGGACATATATGGCTGAGGAACCCCTTTAGCAGTATTGTCCATCCCGATGATAATCCTTAGGCTAGGTCCCTTATGATAGGTGTTTAGGGACGTAAAGTGAGGATAACGGGAATGGATAATCAGGGTTATTGTTGGTTGATAAATTAATAAATTTATTGTTGGTTGATGAAATTAATAAATTTATTTATTGTGGGTTGAAAACCCTATGTGCTCACCAGGCTCCCAAGCATGACCTACTCAGCTTTCTGTAATACAGGTAGTGGAACAAGAGCATAGTTGGATGATGACGAGGGATTTTGGATTATAGGCCAGTAGATGTAAATAAATGTTGTAAGACCTATATCGTACTGTTTATGCTTTTGGTCTATATCGGAACATGACATCCCGAGGTTTTGTAATATAATGAAAATACATTTCTTTAAGAAATGCTTTGATAAATTTTATCATATTTTGTTTTGGGAACAAATTCCGCATCACTTTTATTTGAAAGATTACTCTGATTTTTATTATAAAAGCATAAACGAAATCGGTCTTTTCTGGCCGTGAAAATAAGGATGTCACAAACACCAATGTGGGCCTACTGGATTATGTATCGTGGTATATTGGCTTATTGTTATGTTGGTTATGTGATCTGTATGATTGCCTGCGTACACTGGGAATGTCTTAGATTGGTAGATATGTATGATTACATGTACTTGTTGGTTATTGATTATATGACGACATGTTATGGTTTGTTTGGTTGAGGTGGTACTATTTTGTGCTGAAGGCCAAGATACCCGGGGCGGTTTGGATAGACGGAAGACCCAATAGGCGGTCCATTCAGGCCGAAGGGCCAGAGAGCGGTCCATATAGGTTGTAGGCCCCGCGAGGCGGTCCAGTCAGGTTGAAGGCTCAGATATGCATGTTGTTATCTGTATGGTTGTGTGTGATACTTCAGGGAACACACTAAGCTTTGGCTTACAATTTGATTGTTATGGTTTCATGTACTTAAGAGGACAGGGACAAGGCAAATGCTTGATCGTGCACATCCTTCGAATTTTATGAGATTTTATTTGGGATACTTTGATTTATGATTTAACATTTGGGAACTATGTTTTGTAAATATTTAGGGTTATTGGTTTGGTTTTAAAAATGAAAAATTTACCTTTATTTTTGGGATGTTACATTAAAACTTTATATTAACTAGTTTCATGTTGGTATTTTTTATAGTTATATAAAATTTGCCGAAAAAAGGAACAAAAAGGGTACTAATTTGATGAGATTTTGTTCGTTTTAGATGATATTTGAAAGATTCAGTTTATATGGATATATTGATATATGGATATGGATGTTTTTAAAAACATGTATTACATTTCAACATATAGAAATGATGTTGCATATGCATATAGTGTATAAGGTATACAAATAAAGGCAAATTTTAGTCTTTTTGTCGGGGGTCTGGGAAATCAATGAACCAACCCTATGGTCAACAATTATGGTGACCATATTACACCGAGATGTTGTTCAAAAATATGATGAGTTGCCACCTTATCACTACAAATCACATTAGTACCATAGCTGAAGGTTGTATACATATTAGTTAATATATTTTAATAAAATATTTTATAATGCATTTGTCTAGTTTGTTGATTAAACATGTGTAATATCCATAAAATAAAAAGTGCATATGAACAACATTATATAAAATCAACATATAAATGAAATGACACATAGGAAAAATATTGTTATACAAAAAGATCATAAAAGAATTATGTAAAAAACGGTAAACCGTACAATATGAATGGTTTATATCAACACATTTCAATGCTTATGTGGGAGATCAATCATAGAATAGTAGTAATATTTTTGGGTGTACAACCCTCGACATCTTGAGTGAAATTCCACTTCTTAACCGATAAGCTCCGATTATGGGTGCAAAATTATGTATATAACTATACAAATTAATAAATAAAAAAATAGCGTACAATCATTAAAAAAATTAATCTTTAATACTCCATAGATTTAAATAAAAAAAATAGTCAAATAATTAATAAAGTTTTAAATGTTAAATATAATAAAGGAAGTAAAATTAAGCATCGTTAAACAAATGATGTTAATGGTACATGTTTTGTATTATTTACTTATAAACAATAATTAGTCAGTTTCTTAAAGACGGATCGTTAATATTTGCACCCAAAAAACTATTAGGAAAGATTCTTGTAAGCTGGATATTAATTGATGATGAATTTCATAAATAGAGAGCAAAGATGATATCAAATTCATATTTATGTTCTAAAATGCTATTTTCAATTGTTATTATCATTTTCAAATATAATGATGTTAAAGAAATAAATTAATCAGAATTGTTTCCTTATTTTCTGCTTCCAAATTAATTGCATATGTATTACCCATATCGATCTTAGGATTCTATAGAGGGCATGATCTATATAGTTTAGTCATTTTCTTGTTTAGCTCGTATTGTATCTGTATATAAACAATATTTGTTGTAATGCAAAGAATCAAGTTTTCCATTTCTTCCTATGGTATCAGAGCATTGATCCATCCTAGTTTTCAAATTCTCTCCAATCTCTTCTTCCTATAGAAACCTGTAAAATTTGTTTTTTGTCATGACTATCAACGACCAGCATCCTATCATTCAAATCATATCAGACTCTTTTGTCTCTCTTGTTACCTTTCCAAACCCACTAAAACTTGCCCCTTCTACTTACAATGGCTGGAAAACTCAAATCAAAGCTCTCCTTCGTGGTCTCGATCTCTATAATTTTGTTGATGGGACACATGTAACGACCCAAATTTTCTAACATCTAATCTAAGGGCTATATCGGAGTTTTATCTAACAATTACAAAATTCTACTCTAATTAAAACATTTACATCCCATGATAAATCACTGGTTTACAATAAAATCTTACATATAAATTGGAACAACAAGGAAATACATAAATACCATCCCACTATCTAAGTTTTGTCCTTATGCTCATGTCTTCTCTTATGGTACCACAATTGTTGCTACCTGAACCTATCAAACATAAATCTCTACAACATCATACATAATGTATCTGGTGAGTTATTCTTTCTATCTTTTCTTATCTTTCATCTTTCTTCTATTTCTCATACTCTATCATCTAACTCTTCTCTTAATAGCATACCCTACTATTTTTTCTTCTTTTATCTATCTCTTTTGTCTTTCTTATCTAATCTTTCTCTCTACTATTTCTCATATCCTTTATCTCTTTCTCTATCATCTACTATCTTTCTCATACTCTTCTCTTAGTCTCTTCTCAGGCTCTTCTCATACTCTGCTCATACTCTATATATGTATCTAACTATGTCTCTTCTCTACTATGACTTTTCTTTACTCTATATTTTCTCTACTCTTTCTCTACTCTACTTTTTCTCTTCTTTATTTTCATCTCTAATCCCTCAACATTTTTTTCTCATTTAGACCTAATGGTCACATCGCATACTCTATTCTTCTTTATCTTATAGGGAAACAACATCCCACTACATTATCGGGTATTCTCATCCGATCTTACTCCTCACTCTTAAGATACCTCTTGGATCCTTAATCTTTCTTGTTCTCTTGAATCCCTCAAGGATTCCTTACACTTTATCCCTCACGGATTATCTCTAAGCTCTTACACATAACTCATTTATCTTGTTTCTCTTAAGGAACCTTTTGCTATCTTATATAATCATATACAATATGGGTTCTCGTACAAACCATCTATCTACATCCCTAAAGGGATCATCATCTCTTTCCCCATATGGACATAATCTTATTCCTGATGGAATCATACTCTATGTCCTCGAATGAACCATACTCTTGTTCTCGTAGGAACCATGGTCTTGTTCCCAAAGGGACCATACTCTTATTCCCAAAGGAATCATACTCTTGTCCGGGTAGGAACCTCCATCTCCTATTCCCGATGGAATCATACTCTTATCCCCGTAGGAACCATAATATTGTTCCTGAAGGAACCATGATCTCTATTCCCGAAGGAATCTCTATCACTTGTCCCCGAAGGAACCTCTGTCTCTTTTCCCCGAAGGACCATCTTATTCTACATCTCTATCTTCGTTATGTGACTCATCACATAACACTTTTCCCATGGACAATCTATCTCTTTATCTCATCAAGATATCATCTAATATTTATCTTCTAGTACTTAATTAATTACGTACTTAATCTCTATCTATTTCTAATAACATATTGGTATTCTACACAATACCAATAATGTCTAAACATACATACTTGCTCTTATGATTATATTGCATATAATCATCTTCTATCAGTTTCTACTATCTCTTGGGTATTAACAAATACCCTTCTCATCTCTAGCCATGCATAGGATTATATTTCATATAATCCTATTCCTTCTTTATCTATTCTTACTATCTCTTGAGTATTAACAAATACCCTTCTCATCTCTAGCCATGCATAGGATTATATTTCATATAATCCTATTCCTTCTTTATCTATTCTTATGGCTATTACTCATAATACTCATATTCCTTCCTTGTACATATACACATACTTTGGTTATACATACATGCTCGGGTACATGGTCTTACATGTATAACTACAAGCACTTAATCTTACATAGGGTTATAGTCTATATAACCCTATCTTTCCTTTCTCTTTGTCATGCTTAGATACATGACTATAACTTACATAACATACATACATATATACACAGAATGTATAAAATAACTTAAAGAGAGAGTGAGTGAGAGTAATAACTCACCTTATCAGTTAGTGAAGACTAACTGTCCCACTTTGGCTCCTTACTTTAAATGATGCATCTTGATCCATCTTTTTTTTTCTCTTAGGCCTATTTATGCATACACGCAAGTATCTTAATACTTGTTTTAGCATATTAAGGGCTAAGTGACTCTTAAGGTCAAAATGACTACTTAATGGATCAGAACTCTATCTTTTCATTCTCTACTCTTAATCCAATCTAATTAATGAATTAGTAATCCTATACTACCTTATTCAACATAATATAACATCTAATGCATCAATTAAACATAATCACTAGTTAGGGTTTCAAACCCGAACTCTCATTAGATTGATCCCACTCATGGGGTCACATATAAAGCTTGTTTGAGGCATCTAAACACCTTCATTAACACTACTAACAATCTTTCTTACTATAATATAACATAACTAGATCAACTCATCAAAAACACCATTATAGCCCCACTAGCTTAAAAATGGAGAAGATGATTACCTCTAGAACATTACACATTCAATCTAAGCCATAAACACCTTAGACTGCCTCTTGTCCCTTCTTCCTTCTCTAAATCATCGAAGCCTTGCTTGGGAGGGGTTGGGGTGTTAAATGATGAGAATGAAGGGCTTAACATCCTTTACTCAGGTGCATAACCATGTCGTGATGGTCGAGTAACCGCGCTACGGTGACCACTTGAATCGCGGTCAAGGGCAACCTAGTGTGCGTCACCGTGCTGTTGGGAACATATTGTCGCAACACGACAAAGATCATTGCTATTTATTTCTCTATTAGATGAACTCATTTGAATCCTTTATAATTCTCACCACGTCATGGTGATCTATTTACCGCACCATGGTGACTGCTTGACATCAACCCTTTGGGCTGATTCCATTCCATCTTTAGGATATTTTTGTCTAAACTTCTATCCTTCATAACTTCTTCATTTGTTACCCGTTTTCGATGTTCTTTACATCCACGCCAAGGTGGGAATAAACTCTACACTTGTGTTAAGTCATCTCTCACTGACTTAATATGGTTCGTAATCTATTAAGTCACAAAGTTGGCTCAATAAGCATAAAATACCCATTTTACCCTTTTGACCAAAAATGCATCTTCTCATCCATTATATCTCTTGAACTTGCTCCTCTAACATCTTCTTAGTGACTTAAACTCTTACTGTCCATTTTCATGAAGTCACAACTTCATAATCTTATCTCTTTATCATAAATGACAATTTTGCTCTTTTGGTCAATATTTGACTAAAAGTCAACTTTCTCTAAATTTTAGGTTCTTATAACACACCCTTCACCCCCACCTACTCCCACTGTCAATAATATTGACACTCCAAACCCTACACACGACTTGTTGTATCGACAAGACAAATTACTTTTTGGAACCCTTGTTGGTACTCTCTCTACAAATCTTATTCCCCTCATTACTCAAGAAAAAACATCACATGATGATTGGATCATGTTATCCTCTACACATGCCATCCCCTCGATAATATATCAAACAAATTAAATCCTGCCTTCACCAATAATCTAAATCTCCCTCCCACTCCATCACTAAGTACATGAAAAGCATCAAGATGTCCATTGATGATCTTTCCCTTATTGGCAGACTGGTTGACGACGAATACATCATTTACACGATCCTATAGGGGCTTGACTATACACTCTACAAACATGTGATTCTTGTTGTCTATGCTCGAGACAACCCAATTCCTTTTGTTGAACTCCATTAAAAGCTCATTAATCATGAACTCGCCCTCCCAAAACACCCTACACAACCCACCCGTAACAACCTTCATCATCCCGTTACAACCCACACAACAACGAACCGTACCAACTACCAAAATTGTCCGACGTCACGTCATAATGGGCTACACCATCCTCCACCCATATTTCTCAACCCTTTCGACAGTCCATGGCCATTGTCAATCATGTAGAAGCAAAGGTCACTACCTTTCCAATGCCCAACCTTCAAACAAATGTTTCCCAACATTTCCTTTCCTTCTAATCCCCACTCTAATCAACCTCCCTATCCCAACCCCGCTACTTGTGCTCCTCAAGCCTACACTGCTACCGCCCAAATTTCGTCATCATTATCATGGTTGTTAGATAATGGTGCATCACACCATGTTACTAATGACATTCAAAACCTTGCTTTGCATGCCCTATATGGCGGTACAAAAGAATTGGTAATTACTGATGGTTCGTCCCTTCCTATCTCTAACATTGGCTCTCTCACTCTCTCTACCCGTTCTAAAAATCTCCATCTGTTGCTCTCTCTCAAATCTCTAATGTGTACCCTCTAATTCTCGTAAAATTTTGTCAATTTATCAATTTTGCACCGATGATAATGTTCTAATGGAATTTCATCCTACATGTTTCTTTGTGAAGGATCATTCTACGAAGAACACATTCCTCCAAGGTCCAATTAAAATGGCATTTATGAATGGTTTCTTTCTGTTCCTACTTTCAATTCTAGCATCAAGGCTTCACACCATGATTAGCATCATTGATTAGGACACCCATCTCTTTCCGTTATTAAAACCTTACACACCGATTTTCCCTTACAAATTTCTAGTTTTTCTTATTCCTCATGTAACTCATTCAATATCAATAAAAGTCACAAATTTCCATTTTATATACCTACTTTAAACTCAAATACTCATCTTGAACTTATTTTCTTAGATGTGTGGACCTCTCCCGTACTTTCTTATGATGCACAAAAATATTATGTCATATTTTTCGACCATTTCACAAAATATATTTTGAATTATTGTAACTTCATGATTTTTACCCCATAATTTTTTCTTTTTATTTAATACTTTTTACCAGAAAATGCAACAGAAGTCTTTTATAAAGTTCATACTTTAAAAAAACCACACGTTACCGTATTTTAAATAACAATCCAATTAAAAGCGTTTAAGTTGAAGAAAACCATCATTGAACAAAAGTAACAACCAAAACATGTCCAAGTGGTATCGTCTAAATATAAAAACAAACTACCCAAAGATAAAAGCACCCGAAATCACCAATCCATGCTCCTAAGCTACCTGTACCGAGCCAAAGGCACAAAGTACAAGAACAAGTGTCAGCCCATGCTGAGTGAGTTAATAAAATTTGCACATAGTCGTACGGAAAACGTACAATTCCCAAATGGGTCAACAATTAAGTTTATGACGTAGCAACATTAAGCAACAAATACACCTTACTCACATATATATTACACATAGCAACAAATTTGTCACGTACCACCAAAAGTATAACATATCACCAAAAGCAACATATATCTTCAAAAGCAATATATATCACCAAAAGCATCGCATATCTCCAAAACATAACATATCACCTAAAGCATCACATATCACCAAAAGTATATTGCCAAAAGCATATCTCTAAAAGCATCACATATCACCAAAAACATCACATATCACTAAAAGCATTCTATTATAGGCATAAATCTCTACATACATCCTATCACAAGGAAATTACCCAGTTCACTACTTGTGTGCCAGCATTGTTTAATGATCTAAGTGGCTCATGACTTCCACCATAATCACCAACCCCAGACACCCCTTTCGCTACTCCAACTATGCGAAACAAAAGTATTCTGCGATATCGTTCAGGATTTGGTACCAATTGTGTCGTACATCCATAACACCTCCCAATCTAATGTGATGTTTATACTAGTCCTTCTCAGTAGGACCACACCACTCCACTACACGAACACTGTAGTGAAAATGTATGTGTACCATGTGTTAGTGGGATCTTCTAGATAAACCAGGTGACTTACACCAAAATGGATTAAGCTCTTTCTTATAGGTCCTCTTTAAATCTATTATGTCACCAAAGGTATCTGAATAGGGTTTAAGGCAAGTGTCAAAAACTACTCAACCCACTACACAAACGCCCCACAAAATTCAAAAAGTCAACATATTAAGCATGCAATTTCATACAATCAATTAATATCATCATATTAACCAAATTCATCAACAATCCACCAAAGCATAAATAACTATCATCATTTCAATCAAATTTATGCTAACATACCATAAACATCATAATCATCATAATGGACTCAAATACCAATTTAGACCCTAATCATGACAACTAGCAAACAAGCATGTCAAATTAACATATCATATTCAAATACAAGACAATGGATAATTTAGACATAAAGTGAACAAATGATCCGCATATGAAATGTACTTTTCGACTTATGTATATTTAATGAGTAAAACTACTAACTCACATTAGCCTTGACGAATACTTTAATTAATTAAAGTTTTGAGATCCCTTGAAGATGTCAAGACATCACACAATCACATATATCATCAAGTTAATAAGTGCATGCAAAGTCTATTAGTTTAGTTCATCATATTTTAATTTTATATTTTATTTTTTTTATAATTCTAGTCATAACCATTTTTCAGTGTTTTGATCATAAACCCAAACCTACAACTCCAAACAATATGATTCAAGACTTTCTAGACACTAGACTTGATTTCGTACAACTTTGTTCTTGTGGTGATTTTCTCTAAAACGGAAAAGAATGGCCTCTACATGCCTCGCAAGACAGGTAAACATTGTTGTACAGATTTCCATCTTTTAGCAAAAATCACCATATGCTTTAAGACTTTAGACAAAGGATTAAGCCACTAATTTATACAAAAAATAGGCTTGAATGAAGGTAGTAAGACATAAATTGAGTGCCTAGAAGAAAGATCAAAGAGGTGACCAAACATAATTGAAAGTAGGATGCTATAATCGCACCAAACACATAACTCTACACCCACAAACCAAGACTTCTTTGAGTTCCAATTCAAGACACATACTAGGATGGCTATTGAGAGAACTTTAGGAACGAATTATGTGACATATAAAGATGATATTTCATCCCTTTGATTATGGTTTTAGGGCAGAAAAATACTTGACGTAACGACCAAGATTTTCAAGACTTTTCAAACTAGATGCTAACATCTTTTAGTAAGCATTACCACCACTTAGCAAAGCATATAACTAGGATTTTAAGGAATGTTTTAAGAAACTTTATGAAGGTTCAAACATAGCCTTTTAATTCATAAAATTTACCCAAAATGAATCACATGAATTAAACTGAAAGAACACAAAATTTTGTCACCAAATAGAGACAACTGATTCCATAATTCTATCCAATTATTAAACACCATTAACAACATATAAAGGAGTGTTTTAGAAGGATTTTGACAGCAATAACTAGCCAAGAACACACCTATTGTGGCTAAAAATTGCACATATGAGGAATCACAATAATTGAAATGAAAAGAAGAAGGTTATGTAAACCAAGAGAAGGAAAATCAAAGACTTACAAAGAGGAAGGATCGATTACTAGCCTCAATTGGAACCATAATTGATGCTCTTAATCCCTCTCCTGTCAACCAACACTCCACAAAAACCAAACGATTGAGCCCGCTTCTGATACGCACGCTGCCTTGCTCCCTTCGTTTCGAGATCGTTCTTTTTTGCTCCCTTCCTTTCACTCCTCCTACCCTAACCCTAGATGACATAAAATTGTAGGTTTCTTTTTAGTAAAATTTTAACCCCTCTATATCATTCATACACTTTTTAATGAATTATATTTGTCTTATTTTTCCATAAAACCAATTAATTTAAGTTATTTCCTTTTAACTATTGTATAACTCTTCTAGATTTTAAATAACATCATTTTTATTAAATTTATTTCATTATCTAACTTAAAATCGAAATAATCTTATTAAAATAAATATTCGACTAACGGAAGTTAACATCGCTGATGGAAGAAAATTCGAGTCGTTACACTTATCCCTTAAAACAAAAGTCCGACACTTATGCCACTTTTCAACGTTTTTGTTCACTTGTTGAAAAATATTTCGATCGCCCTATTGTTCAACTATCCTCTGAAAATGGTGGTGAATACCTCAAACTCACATCATATTTTCTCTCAATGGTATCTCTCACCTCACGCGCCATAACCAATGGATATGTCGAACGTCGTCATTGACACATTACAGAAACCGATCTTGCTTTACTCTCTCATGCCAACATGACACTCAAAAATTAGTCTTTTGCATTCACCACGTATGTTTATCTCATCAATCGACTGCCCACTCCTACCCTATAAAATATATCCCCAATCTCAAACTTTTCAAAAAACCACCTAATTGCACAAAATTACGAAGCTTTGGTTCCTTGTGTTATCCATGGCTACGTCCTTATACATCTCACAAACATGATCCTCGCTCCAAACCTTGTGTATTCATTGGTTATTCAGCTACCCAAAGCGCTTACCACACCATTGATCCAACTACAAAGAAGTTCTACACTTCTCATCATGTAAAATTCATCAAAAATAATTTTCCTTATACCACTCTCACAAATTCATCATGTTTATCGTTAGCCATATCTACTGACGACTGGTGTCATTTTTTAATACCACTTCCCCACCTCCACCAGTCCATCCTCTTCACAACCTCCAGAAACTAACCCAAATTCCTCACCTCCATTACCCAAACAAGCACCACCAAAAACTATTCAACTGTACCAGAACCACAAACAAAATCTACCATAATCCCATGTCCCTCACATGAACCACCAGAAACCACCCAACATTCCCCGCCTCCCTCTCTCCAACCCTCCCCCTCCATCTAACAAAATTACTACACGACTACAAAATAACATTCATAAACTCAGCCTCAAATACAACAACCCTCAATCCATAACCTCACTTGTTATGTCAAGTGAGCCTAACAAACCTCAGACTCTTTCCCATGCCCTAAAACATCATCAATAACATAAATCCATGACAAATGAATACAATTCTCTCATTCAGAATAACACTCGGTCACAGGTTCCTCCCGATTCCTCTCAAAACATTGTTGGTTGTAAATAGGTTTACCGAATCAAATATAATATGAATGGCTCAGTAGAGTGGTTCAAGGATCGCCTTGTTGCTAAAGGTTTTCATCAAAGGCCCGACATCAATCACTCTGATACATTCAACCCCGTAGTTAAACCCACTACCTTATGACTGCTCCTTTTTATTGTCGTCTCACATAGTTGGACTCTCCGTCAACTAGATATTAATAATTCCTTTCTACAAGACACTCTTACCGAAGATGTATATATGTCTTAACCACTCAGGTTCATTGATCCTAAACTGCTGAATCATGTTTGCAAGCTTAGAAAGGCCATATATAGCCTTTGACAAGCCTGTCGAGCTTGGTACAATGAGCTCAAAGTTGTAACACCCTATTTCTGATGGTGTTTTTTCAGAATTTAATTGGGGGGTTTTATAGTCCAAAAGAAAGTAGATGGATGGGGCAAAGCAGGAATCCATTAATCAAATTTGCTGAAAATCTAAAAATATGTAATTTATCGCATGGGACGTAGGACGCCCTTTAAAAGGCGCGACATGCCTCCGAAACATGGGTCGATCACGTTTTTACGGTTTTTGGGGTATTTGCCATTAGCCCATGCATTTTGTCATTTCTCAGCCTCCATCAACCACTTGATTAATCCTTGAGTGATGTATTCTTGCAATATTGATCTTTGACGCTTTTAAACTAAAGAAATCACCCCTCATCAATCTTACGTACATTGGTATGTCTTAAAGATTCAACCTTTATTGTTTTTCATCTTTTGATCTATGAATATTTGGGGTTTTTGGGCTTAAAGGGTTGTTTTGGTCCCTTTAATGGTTTGATCTATAGAGTTTGGACAACTCCATGATCTAAGTGCAACAATATACTTCAGATCTGAGGTTCAAGTGTAGTAGAGAGTACATGCAAGAACTCTCTTTACTCCATTTTTGAAGAAAAATGCAATATTGGACATTTTGAAGATTAGGGTTTTAGATATAGCTTGTTTGAGATGTATTAATGAATAAAGTTGGAAACTTTATGCATTTAGACATCAAGGAGGATCCATATCTGAAAGTTAGAGGTTTCGACTTAATGGTTTAAGTCTAAATATAGGGTTGGACAGGGTAAGATACAACATATCTTTTTGTGGGCGTGACGTGCCTTTGGGGCTTTTTGGATGCGTTTGATTTTGAGTTGGATCCTGACTATTTTGTCATCTAGTGGTAATGGTTTAACAACCCAAAATTTAGAGAGATTTGACTTTAGGTGAATAAATGATCAAAAGGGTAATTTAGTTATTTAGAGGAATTTCATGAATTGAGAAGGTGTAACTTCATGAAATTGTTTAAGATAAGTTTAAGTCACTTTTATAAGATGAGATAAGTGAGTTCAAGAGAATAAATTCAAGATATGGTGTATTTAGGCCATAAATAGTATAAGAAATGACTTAATAGAGATGTAGAATCCATCCATACCTTCGTGTTGATATAAAGATAATTGAAAACAGGTTTAAAACAAAGAAAATATTAGTATTAGAAGATTGGAAGAAAACTGTACCAAAGCTGGAATGGAATCAACTAAGGAGCTGATGGTGTGCAGCTACCACGACACAGTAAGGTATTTTCCGTGGTGGTTCGTAAAACGGTAAAATGGACGAAAGTTTTTTCAAAAGTCGAGGGAAATGTACTTTGCACCGTGATGTGGTATATCGGTATTGAGGCGTGGTAGAAAAAGTAGGATGCTATATGAGAAAGGAACCGCGACTTGGTAATTAGGAGATCGCAACATAATATCGCGCACCACGATGCGGTAAGCATTTTGCTATGACGTGATTTCGTAGTTCAAGAACATATTTAAATATGTTAAGGGATCATTCTCGAACCATTTCTTCCCCAATTTGTTTGAGAGCTAAAGTGGGGCGATTTTAGTGCCAAAATGATGACAAGATAAGCTAGAGATAGTGGATTGCAAGGATTAACATCATCTTCCTTTAAAGGTAAATATTTCACCCTTAAATGAAGCTTTGAGATTTAATGGTGAAAATGTTAGATTAACTTGAATGGTTGAATTTATCAATCTATGTCTTGATTATGATGTTAATGATAGTGTTTAGAAGCTTTAATCAATCTTTGTATGTGATTTCCATGGTTAAATCCATATATGGAAAGTTAAGGTTTGAAGCCCTTGGTAATGATAGGGGTGAATTGATGCAATAGAGGTTAGAGTGTAAGGAATTAGGTAGTATAGGATGCTTAATTCACTAGGTAAATTAGATTTAGATGTAGAAGATAATATGTTAGAATTATGATCAATTAAGTGACCATTTTAATATAGAGAGTGATTAAGCTCTTAATAGGCCAAGACAAGTTCTAAGGGGCGTAATATGTTGTATGAATATACCTTGACCAAGAAGATGGAACAAGATGCATCAATTGAAGATTGGAATCTAAGGGTAGTTAGTCTTCACTAACTAACAAGGTAAGTTATAATTCACTTTCTCACTAGATGATGTATGCTTATTTACATGTGTTTATGTTATTATGTATGAATAATTAAATGCTAGTGGTATTTTGTTAAATACCCATAATTCATTAAATGAAGATAATGCATGGTTATATGGATTATAACCTTCTGGATGATTATATATGTATGAGTAGATGTTAGTGCTGTTGTGTTAAATACCCATAATATATTATATGAAAGATAGAGTATGAAAGTATGATTAGATGTAAATGGTATTATGTTGAATACCCATAATATGCTATATGAATATGCATAATGATTATATGTTTATAATCATATGAATAAGTATGTATATATGTTTAGATAATAATGGTATTATGTTAAATACCTACAAGCCAATACATTAAGCTTGAGTATATATGTGTGGTTAGATATTGATGGTGTTGTGTTAAGTATCCATCATATATTAGATGAAGATAAAGTATAGATGTACGGCTAGATGCTAATGGTATTGTGTTAAATACATATACGTTAGTAGATGAAGGTTTAGATTAAGTGCTTATTAAATTAAGTACTAGATGGATAGTAGAAGATATCTTAACAAGATGATGAGATAGAATGTTAGGTGACATGTGATATGTAAGACTACCATAACATTCACATGTAAGATTATGAGAAAAGTAAAAAGATGCTTCCTTTGGGAAGGAGATTATGATTCCTTTGGGAATGAGATCATGATTCTTTCGGAAATAAGATTATGATTCCTCCGGGAATGAGATTATGATTCCTTCGGGAATGTGATTATTGTTCCTACGGGAAAGAAAGAATAGAGCGTGAGAAAAGAAGATTAGACTGCTAGAGTATGAAAGAAAAAAAAAGAATAAAAGTAGAGTATGATTGCATTAAAATAGAGTATGACATAACTCACCAAACTTGTGATCTGATGTTGTACATTTTTTCATGTGTTGGAGGTTCATGTGGTATCTGTTGTACGATCGGAGGTAGGCGCATCAAGGACTTGGACTAGAAGTAGATTTTACTTTGATATTTCCTTATTGCTTTAATTTAGAGTTAGGATTTATTGTAAACCCGATTATACCCTGGGATGTAAAATATTTTTGAGATTTAGAATTCCGTAATTTGGGTCATTACACGCGGGGGGGGGGGGGGGTGGGAGTGGATGGCGCGGCGTTCCTATTGGTTATAGAGTTGACTTTTTGACCAGTTTGACTTATGGTCAAACTTTGGTGAAATTGAGTGTTTGTCTAAGGAATGGTCTCGGTTGTTATTAAGTAGTTTATGTTAGGTGTTTATGTGTTGGGATTGCTGGTGAGCTTCTTCTGTTTAGCTTAGGTGTTTTCACTATACTTTATATTATAGTATGGATCATATGTATGCTAGGATGTTGGTATGTTGTAGCGAGTTGTTAGGCAGGTAGTCTTGTTTTGATAGTTGCCTGTTGTTGTTGGTTTGTTTGTTGTCTGCTATATATATATATATATATATATATATATATATATATATATATATATATATATATATATATATATATATATATATATATATATATATATATATATATATATATATATATTGACATATCATAGGCTAGCGGAGGGCGGTCCAACTTTGTGCTGAATGCCAAGATACTCGGAGCAGACCAACACGCTGAAGGCCACTACTTGCATGCATTGTATGTATACTGTTGTGTGTGGTATTTATTGGATTAGGTGTTTAAGCTCATAACTATAATTGGTATGTACTTGACCCGAGAGTAGCATGGTCCATTTGGGTTGCATATCATGAGGACAATTTGTTAGGATGGATTTTTGAGAAGAGGTTATGTATGGTTTATTAATATATTATAAGTTCTTATATATTAATATGAAATCATATGATTTAATTAGTATTGATCAAGAATTAGTTTGGAATTAATTTAGTGATCAAAAGAGACTAATTAAATAAATAGGGACTAATTGTGTAAATTAGTTATATTTATATGTTGGGCTTATGATCCATGTTGGACTAAGTTTATGTATGGATACATAAAGAGTTGGGCCACATGAACCACGGATCGTAAACCCATGGGTATGGATTAGGGTTAACCCATGACCCTTGGAATCCCACATATAAATATGTGACTCCATAGCCAAAATCGTAGACTACTAGTTCTTGGAGTTCATGGACGATTTTGGGTTCAAGATTCTCTCTCAAAATGTCATCCTTTGTCCTAGATGTGCTGTGAACCATTTGAGGCATTCATACTATTGGTGATAAGTTCTTAAAGGCCAAATACATCAAGGGCAACAAGCTACAAGAAAAGGTATGTCATCTAACTTGTATTATTACCCAAGTATCAAAGTTTTGTATGCCAGTTAGGGTAATATCTTGGAAAGATCAAGTTTGCATGTATAATAGAGAAAACATAGATCCAAGGTATTTAGGGTTGCATGTACACCTTAGGAGTGTTAGAATGCTCAAAACCCATCAGTATTTTAGGGAACTCATTAAGTTTTGTGGTTACAAGTGTGGATTAAATGTTTTTCAGGCACTTTATCAGACTTACAAGTGTGGATTAAATGTTTACATGCACTTTATCAGATCGTGAGAAGCTGAAGGTGCGACTGTACACACATCATCAGTATAATGATTTGAGATTATGTGATGCTCTTCTTTTTAACATTAATTTTGGATTATGGTTTATGAACAAGTGGTTTTACCTTGAATATGTCCTGATGAAATCGATTGTATAGTTCTATTTTAAAATGAAAAATTTACTCTGAAACATTCCTACTAAGTTATGGTTTTCGCCCCACCATATCTGATTCGTCTTTATTTTTTCTTCAAAATAGAGCTGTCTTACTCTTCGTCCTCGTTTATGTCAATGAAATAATTGTTACCAGACCATCTCCCACTTATCTTAATACTTTCATCTCCATTCTTTCCAAATGATTCTCTCTAAAAGATGTTGGTCCTTTATCGTACTTTTTGGGTGTTGAAGTTGTCCCTATGCCTTCTGGTCTATTCCTAAACCAAACAAAATACATCAATGACATTCTTACTCGCTATAATATGCTCAGTTCTAATCCACTTGGGACACCCATGGTGCGCTCTCCCATGCTCTCCCTCACTAGTAGGCAAGCCTTGCCCCCCACCAAATACCAAGCCGTTGTTGGTATAAGTAACCTCAATGGTATAAGTAACCATTGTTGGACCGCTCTCAAATGCTTATTACGTTACCTCAATGGTATAAGTAACCATTGTCTCATGTTATACCATGACTCCCCCATATAGTTACATGCATTCACATATGTTGATTGGGCATGCGACTAAGATCATTTTCGTAGTATAACAGGCTACATCATCTACCTTGGACGAAATCCAATTGCATGGAGCTCTAAACTCCAACAAACCTTAGCTTGTTCTTCCACAAAAGCTGAGTTTTAAGCAGTTGCTGCTACTCCAGCTGAGATATTATGTCTTATCTCCCTCATGTTTGAGATATGATACACCTCCTCATAAGTACCTACTATATATTGTAACAATTTAGGCGCCACACACTACTTTGCAAATCCAATTTTCACTCTTGCATGAAGCACTTAGCCCTTGATTTCCATTTTGTACGTGAATGTGTTGCTAACCGCACATTACATATCACTCACATATCTAGTGACGATCAACTTGCAGCTGCTCTTACAAAACCCTTGCCAAATAACGTCTCTATACCTTGCTACTCAAGATCAGACTCCTCCCCAGATTGTCCGTCTTACGGGGGTATGTTAAGAAAATAAATTAATCAGAATCCTTTTCTTATTTTCTCCTTCCAGATTAATTGAATATATATTACCCAAATCAATTTGAGGAATTCTATAGAGGGTATGATTTGTATACTTTAGTCATTTCCTTCTTCAGCTCGTATTGTATTTGTATATAAACCACATTAGTTGTAATACATAGAATTAAGTTTTCCACTACTTTATAAATGTTACATACAATTTAAAGTAATATGATTTTTATAAACTTAAAACAATTTTTGAATTTTTTTTCAAAAGTCTTTTCCAAATTTTTTAGAATATCAATTTTATTGAACAAAAAAAAGCTGAATTTGGCCAAATACAAGAGAGTACAAAAATACAAAAACAATGTAAAAAACAAGTGGAACAAGATAAGATTATGGCAACACTAAAATGGATGGTAAAGCATTGGAAATAGATATATCAAACTCGTTTTTAACTAGTGACCCAATTCCACAGGCTGACAAAGTTTGATTAAAATGACTTCAAAAGTAAAATCTGAGATTTATATTTTCTTTCTACAGGCTACCAACATGTAGATTCACTACAATTGTAGAGTACGTATTGTATGTATTATAGATGTATAATGAACACAAGGAAATTTATTTTCATTATAGCTAATTCCCTTATCATTAGAGTTTGGATAGTAATATTTTGTAAAGAGGTTGTTATGTTGAATAAATATGCGACATATACTGTTGGTCTACGACATGTGTTCGAACTATAGTTGGCGATACAAAGTCTTTCCTTGTTGAAATTAGGCTCCATCGGGGTTCAAAACTTAACCTTTATATCTTTGCACTTATTATCGATGGGTGTCTTGCGAGGTATAAAGAGAGGTACCATGGTGTATGCTTTCTGCAAACGATATTATGATCAATAAGGATGGGAGTGTTGAGGATGATGTCACTCACTATATAAAGGTAGGGGTGGATAAAGTAGAGAGCAGCCACTGAAGGTTTGTGTGACAAGAAGGTCTCCTTAAAACTTAAGGGAAAATTCTACAAAGTGGTTGTAAGGTCGACAATGTTGTATAGATCTGAATGTTACGTGAAAAAAAGGATCATGAGAGGAAGTTGGAGGTCGTGTAAATGAGGATGTTGCAATGGACTTATGGTAGAACTGTAACGTCCCCAAAATCATATCCAAAAATTTTGTTTTAAAATCATTAGTCGACCATAAGCAAGTCATACATAAATCCTTATATGAAATCAAGTATCATTTCAAACATATTTATTTTATCAGGGTAAAACATCCCAGGCTAAAAACCAATGGTGTGTGCCATGCGATCATATCGAGCTCTTCCCTCCGCTACCGGAAGTACCTGAAACCAAAACTGCAAACCGTAAGCACGAAGCTTAGTGAGTTCCCCAACCTACCACCTACCACATACCACATACGCATAACCACATACACATAACCACATATTGGGCCCCCGCCCGCTGCATCGGGCCTTGCCCGGCATCGAGCCCCGCTCGGTATACAGATCTGTCTCTCTTAGGCCCTGCCTGTCTCTAGGCCTCGCCCGCTATACACATACAATCATATAAACATGCTAACACATAAGCAAACATACTCTACTGTATTCCTATCCTAAGGCCTCGCCTAACTTGGGCCTTGCCCATGTCCTGCTACTGATGAGCCATGGAACCCCATACACACTCTTGCTGATAGTTAGATACGGGCCCCCGCCCACACTCACTTCTCTCCTATCTCAGGCCCCGCCCCAACTCTGCTACTAATGAGATACGGAACCCCGTTCATACTCAGCTAGTGATGAGATGCGGGACCTCGCCCACACTTACCTCCCTACCAGGCACATACAAGTATCACACAGACAACAAGTATAAATAACATACTAACATTCCTCGGCCTTGCCCCGGCATCGGACCTTGGTCCGGAATAACATACATATAAACTTTCCTCAGCCTCGCCCGACATCGGACCGTGGTCCGGAAACATACTATCATACAATGCCTAGGGCTAACCCCCAGGTCTTCCTACCATACGTAAACTAAATGGGCCGGCATTGTGGCCGTAGACCCATGCACACAGTGAGGAGACTCACCTCGCACTGCTGAACCATGCTGAAAACTCCTCTGGCTGCTAACTGGAACTTCCCGAACTGCTGACTCTTCGGCTCCCCGAGCTATCAATACCAAAATATCACTTAGTTCAATTCAATAACCCTTCATAGGGTAGAATGACCATTCTACCCCTAGGCCAACTTGGTCCATAACTAAGGCCCAAACCATAATGAAAAAGGCCCAACACTAGGTGAGCTTCCCAAGCCCACTAGGGGCCCACTAATGGCCCAATTTGCTACATTGGGCCCAATCCCTTAATGGGCCTTATCCTAAGCCCAAAATATATTCCTTGGCCCATATTATTTAACTTATGATGGCCCATTAAAGCCCGAAGTCCAAAGCATGACCCAATCCGAGGCCCAATAACACGAAACCCAAACTGACAGAGTACGCGGGGCGTACTCCTATGTACGCTAAGCGTACTAGCCAATGGTGTGTACGCTGGGCGTACCTGCATGTACGCTCAACGTACTCCCCCTGTTAAGTCACTTTCCCATTAAGTGCTTAATACTCTACTCCAGAAGCTACAAACACAGATCTAAGTCCTTTTCCATGTTTTAATCCATAAAGTCACTGACTTGGTGACTTTACTTGGTCCAAACAAGCCCAAACTCCTAAAAATGATATTCCACTTCCATAAAGAGAGCTAGATCTCATGCATGAACCCATAAAGACATTCAAGATGGAGACTTTACTGCTTATGGGACCCTTTTAGCTCTGAGGGTGGCAATCCTAAGCTCACAAACAAGATTTCATCATAAAAGGTCCATTCTTGGGACCAAAATGACTCTAAAACCACACTACACTAGATCTAAGCATTCTTAAGTAAAGTTATGAACTTTATACCTCAAAAGAGTTCCAATTGGTGATGCTATTCCAGATCTATGAGCTCCAACTCCCCAAGTTCTTCCTTGCCAACTTCTTCTTTTCTTCTTCCAAGCTTACACCACCAAAATGAGCTTCTTGAAGTCAAAATCACCCAATGATGTAGAGATGAGGCGGTCTAGGGTTTCTATGAGGTTGGGGAGGCTGATAAGGAGGCTAGGGTTTGAGCCATTATGTTCTTTATATAGTGGCTCACCCTAAAAGTTAGGGTTTCTGGACACTGGACGTACGTTGGGCGTACGCCAAAAACACCCGCGACCCTATGACCTTATACGTTGGGCGTAACCCAGCCTTACGCGGGGCGTACTCGCGCGCTTACCACCTTGTATGCATGGTCCCTCCTTGCCATTTATTTCCATTAAGGGACATTTCTGCCAATAACTTCAAAGTGTCATAACTCCTTCATTCCAAGTCCGTTTTCGACGAACTTTATATCCACGAAAAGGTGGCGAGAATCCCTACGCTTCTAGCAACACACCCCGGCCCAAAACCTATCGAATAAAAAACTCAAGACAAATAAAAGACCAAAACGCCCCTAGCCTTGGCCTCTGAAATCCATAAACAAACATTTTCAGAACAGGGTGTTACAAGAACCATCTTGGATTGAGTTCCAAACTAAAAAATTAGAAACTCAGTAGGAGTAGTGTCTATCAACGAGAATTAAGGGAAGGAAGACTGTGGTGGTTCAGACATGTCTGTATGAGACAACCTACTATTTTGCTTAGGAGAGTGGAGACAATTATTATAGGCAGTGAGATGCTGAGAAGTCGCCCACAAAGAAAGTGCATATATATCATGATGTTAGACCTGAAGGAGTTTGGTATTTAAAATGATGTGACCTCAAATATGAAGACATTAAGGCATATGATCACGATAGTCGAGTAGAATATGAATATACCTTTGAGTTTATTATTAATATTTGCTTATATTATATGTGCCTTTAGACCATCTAGGTTGACATTTGTTTGAGCCTGTATTTTTATGACTCAGTCTTATGCTTCAGACCTTCTAGTGTAACATTTGTTTGAGTTTGTATTTCTATGAGTCAATCATATGCTTCAAACCTTCTAGTCTAACATTTGTTTGAGCCTCTATTTCTATGACTCAATCATATGCTTCCTTTCTTCTTATATATTGGATTTAACGGTTGTTGTTGTTATGAGTGTTATGCCAAATGTCTTACCCTTAACCTTCCTCATTAGGCTGGAGGGAGTGGTGCCACCGAAACCGCACTCCCTCCACCGCCACATAAGCGTCACGTCATTTTTTACCACACAAGTGTGGGTTCTTGCCACACCAAGGGAGTGGTGCCACACTTTTATTTTCTTTTTCTTTTTTTAGTTATTTTAATTAAAACTTCTTTTTTAATAAAAAACATACTTTTTCATTACTTGAAAATTAAAAAAACATTACATTGAAAATTCAAAAAACATTACATTGCATTACAAAAAAAAAAAAAAAAAAACAAAACAAAACAAAAAACACACACATGACATTAAAATAATCCTAGAAACTAAAAAAAACACAAATAAATTAACTAAAGTACATAAAGTCGTTCTCCGAGAACTCGTCTTCGGAGTCATCCGGTGGATCCAAATTAAGGGTAATGTTTTGAACCCCGTAAATGTGTTCCACCAAGTCATTGCGAAAATTGTGAACTGTTTCAGTGCAACGTATCTCTACTCTCCTGTTCATATACTCTTCGCCACCAATTTCTATTGGTTGTGTCTCTGGTATGGTTTCTTCCTCGTCAAACGCACATATCGTTGTTGGTTTCCTCGCCTAAATTAACTGCTGGTTTTTTCAATATGAACCACCGTTTCTTCAGAGCTCCAAAAGCACGCTTAACATCCTTCCTAGCTCTTTCTTGAGCTCTCTTGAATTTTTTTCGTCTAGAACCATGTGGACACGTAAACGATTTAACAAACACAACATACTAAGGATAGATTCCATCGACCAGATAATAGCCATACTTATATGGCGTTCCACGCACTTCAAAAGAAGAATCTGGTGCAGATCCATCGTATATGCTGTTAAATATAGGTGAACGATTAAGAACGTTGATGTCGTTAATCGAACCAGGAGAACCAAAAAAAACATGCCAAATCCATAGATCTTGTGATGCAACTGCTTCAAGTATGACCGTTGGGTGACCATGATCACCTCGGGTATATTGTCCATGATATGACGTAGGGCAATTTTCCCATGCCCAATGGAGACAATCTAAGCTTCCTAGCATTCCAGGAAACCCATGCACACTAGCATGATGAGCTTGCAATTGCAAGATGTCATTACGTGTAGGCTTACGTAAATATTTAGGACTATAAAAATGAATCACAGTTTTGCAGAAATAGTGGAGACTGTCTCGTGCGGTCCTAGCAGACATCCTAAAACTTTCGTCTAACGCATTAGGCGAAATGCCATATGCTAACTGCGAAGTGCGCCCGTGCATTTTTGTAAGGGAGTGAAACCGGGTGTACCTCTAGCATCGTAGCCTTGTTGCAAAAAAACTGCACTCCCTCATTACATCTTCAACTATACGTTCGTATAAACCTTTGAACATTCTGAAGTGTCTACGAAAATAATACCATTGATAAGTGGCATTCTCTTGAAAATAGTCTTGTACCAAACGCAGGTTGACTTCTTCACGATTCTGAAAATATATATTCGTGTTCTCCGTTGAGAAGTTGCAGCTGCGTTATTGCATAAAATATCGTATGTTTGTTCCGCCATTTGAGCACACGCAACAGCGGCATCAAAAATAGTCTGAAATTCTTCAGAAGATGACATTTTTGAGAGAGATTGGTGATTTTTTTTAAAAAAAATTTGAGAGAGAAGGGTTTGTATTGTTTGAAAAAAAATGAAATGTATGTGTATATATAGGAAAGAAAGACAAAAAAGAAAAAAAATTAATGCACAAAGAGGACCGTTCAACGGTCAAAGATTCAACAACCAATCACGAGTCGCCGTCCTCTCGATCGGTAGTGCGGCCAAAAACGCAGCCCGAGGGCGGTGTTTGCGGTCCAAATGGCTATACTGCGGTTCCAAACCGCGTGCCACTCCCATCAGCTTTACTATCTTTTTTGTTTATATATTTTTTCCCTTAATCTTTAACCGATAACCATTTCCTTTTGAATTTATTTAATTTTTTTTGGAACGACAGTAGTATTATAAACCTCTAACTTTTTCGTTTATATAATTTTTCCCTTAATCTTTAACCAATAATCATTTCCTTTTGAATTATTTAATTATTCATTTAGTTTTTTTATAGAGAAAATTGCAAATTTAACCAAATACACAAATTACTTTGTGGAAAATAGTACAAAAAAACCAAAATTGCATTTTTAGCCACTAAAATCGCAGATGGGTATAATCCATCTGCGATTTCGCCATGCCATCTACGAACGTACAAGTGGCTAAAGCACAGACGTGCTTTAGCCATTTGTACGTTCGCAGTTGGTTTTTTTTTTCGCTGTATATATACCTTTTTTTCAGCCTAAAATTGCAGATGGGTTATGTCCATCTGCGATTTCCTCTCCTTTTGAACTGCGATTTTGTGATTTTTTTTTGTTTTTTTTTTTTTTGTTTTTTTTTTGTTTTTTTTTACTATAAAATTGATAGGTTTAACTAGAAAACAACCTTATTATATATAATCTTTTTCAATAAATTATCATTTTTGTTGTTATTTTTTTGGAAAATTTGTTTAAAACATCTCTAAGGAAATCGTCTATGATATCATCGATAATAGCTCTAAGGAAATCGTAGAGAGAGAGAGGGAGAGAGAGTTTTTCCAAGAAAGAGAGTGAAAAATGAAGAAAAAAAAACGTTTTTATACTAGATCCCACGAAATCGCGGATGGACTTCACAAAATCACAGATGGACTTTTCCATCTGCGAACGTACAAGTGCCTAAAGTACATCTGTGCTTTAGGCACTTGTACGTTCGCAGATGGAAAGACAAAATCTCAGATGGGTTTAATCCATCTGCGATTTTAAGGGCTATTTTTGTAATTTAGGTTTTTTTGGCTATTAATTTATTTGACTAAATTTGTAATTTTCTTTTTTTTATATGCTTAATGGTGGGCTGATGTTTTATTTGTAGGTGATCTTAGGAGGCAAGGCATATTTTTGTTTTATTATTATTATTTTTTTTTTTGTTGTATGTCTTATTTAGAAATAGTTGTAATTATCTACCATCTTACCTCATTTTTATTATTCTTATGGGAATCGGGATATCTTGTTGTATTTATTTATTTATTTATTTAGAAACTAGAGTGCTTGTTAACCTGGCATATTCATAAGACACTATATTTTAACTTTTCAATTTTTATATACTAAAAAAAGTTCATTTTTTATTCAATAAATAATATGTATATTTGCAAACTTAATGAAAAAGGTAGGTGAATACTAGAAAAGGGAATTAGGATAAAAAAGCTGGGTCTGGTTGTGATGTCATGGGGGCGTGAGTAGCGAGTGTTCCATCGGCAGGCAACAAGGTTGGCTAGACTAAAACCGGCACAGAATTTCTGTTTCCTTTTTTATTCACGTTTCATTTTCCCCTCCACTGTCACCGATAATTACCTTACACTGCCACTGCTTCTGCCCCCCTACCCCCCACCATCACATGCCCTCTTTAAGCTAAAAATAATTATAATCTAATTGTTATTAGTAAAAATATAATCATAAATTTATGATTGAATTGGTGAATATTCGTTTCCTTAATTATTTTGTTTTCTACAAATTAATATATACTACATAAGTATAATACAAATAATGTAATTGGGAGATTAATTAGCAAGTTCTTTTTTGTTTAAATGATAAAGCTTGCAAATGTATCAAGAGTTTATATATAAAAAATGACAAATACGATCATATAAGTAAACTATATTTTACAAAATAGCCAAAAAAATTAACTTCCTAAAAAATGAACATCAATATGAAATTGGTGTATATTATTGAACTATTATATTATTTGGTCCCAAATTATCTTCGTATTTAAGTATTTTTTTTAGATTTTATTTCATCAATTTAAACTCATTTGCCACATTATTTTCACGGATTACATAATGTATGTATTGCTTCAACTGTGGTACCACTTCTTGAAGGAATCGTGTACAACAAGCCTGAAGGCGACTCTATCAACCCTAACAACAAAATAATTTAAAATTTATTAAAAAAATATGATTTCCAAAACATCTAATTATCTTTAGTTTTTTTAATATTATTTGATGAATACCATATGAAAAAATAATTTTCATTGTGAATTGTTGGTTATTTTAGAAAGAAAAAAAATAATAAAATGATACTCTTTGAAGCTTTTTCTTAATATATATATATATATATATATATATATATATATATATATATATATAAATGTTAATTGTAAATTTTAAAACGAAAAATGATATAAAAGTGGTACAAAACGGTGTGACATACTGTGGATCCCACATTAGCACGTGGGAAGTGGTAGGTTGGTGTACATTGAGGAACCTTTTACCTATTTCATGGTCCCCACAGCTCAGTACATGTCCTACACTGTTGCCACGTGGTACGACGTGGGCCATACTGAGTAGTCAATTGTCCATTTCATCCTCACTTCTTTTGTCTCTGATTTGGGTCGACATGGACCACCAAGGACTCATTGTATGCCACCAAACATTTTTATACCTTGCCCAACCGACGTCGTTTCATTTCACAACTAAGCTTCCTACACGTGTAGAGTATAAGAGCAGATGACCCCAGTCGATAGACAAAGGTACATTTTGATAATTGATATTTTTATTAATCTCATGTAAACCCTTTTTAAATAAATAAATCAAATTAACGTTTATCAATTCATATGTAGGACAATATGATAACCAGACGAGTTTTCAACAAAAAAAAAAATTAATTAAAAATGTCAAAGAGAAAATAAAAATATTAAGTTTTTTTTTTTCAAACATCAGCAAAAAATTAGGGTTCACCTGAAAATAGACACAGTTTTGCATGCAAAATTACTACTGGACCTCCAAAATGTCAAAACAATATCGTTTTAAAATTTAAAAAGATATTAATTTGCAGGTTTGATCTGAAAAATTACCGTTTGACATGCGCAAATGCCAAAAACGATGTTGTTTGGGGAAAAAAAATACCCTTCACCTGAAAAATGGAACTACAAAATTGTTCATTTCTTTTTAACAAAAATCATGATTTTTTGTCAACTAAATATATTTTTTTTTGAAGTTTATCTGTATACTTAATCTTCAAACATTATTTAAAAAATAAAAAATAGTTTTCTATTTGCTAAAATGAAGTCTTATAGGTCGAGAGAGATTTATATTATGAAACCCTATCGTTTTAGGAATTTCGCAGGCTAGACGCTATTTCAAAGTCCAACAGGAAAATTTGCTTTTAATTTATATTTTTCAAAAAACGAAATCGTTTTAACATTTCGACTGCAAAATTTATAGATATTTTTAGAAAAACTTTAATTTTGGAGAACAATATAATATTTTTATTAAATTTATCATTTTCTCTTTATAAGAGGGGTTTGAAATCGCTAATAAATATTTTTGATTGTTGATTAAATAAAGCTTACCTGGTGACAATCTCAAACAGTGGGATCTCGCTCTTTCACATACAACGTTTGATTACAATCATACCACATACAATACCCCATTTGAGATTGTGTATGACAAGAATCCGGTCACCCCGCTTGACTTAGCTCATATAACTATTGTTGATCAGTTTAGTGTTGAAGGTGACGAGCAATCAAGTCAAATTAAAGAGCTTCACCAACAAGTTCGAATGCGGATTGAAAATCATAATAAACAATATGTCGATCGTGCCACTAAATATCGCAAATGGGTTGTTTATCATAAAGGTGATCTTGTGTGGATTCATTTGAGGAATGAGAAGTTTCCTAATAGTAGCTTTAGTAAGCTCTAACCAAGAGTTGGTGGTCCTTTTCATGTTTTGAATAAAATCAACGACAATGCTTACAAGATCGAGTTATTGGATCGTTACAATGTGTTAGCTACGTTCAACGTTGTAGACTTGTCACCTTTCGTGGATGATTATTATGATGAAACAGACTAGTTGACGAGTCTTTTTTAAGAGGGGGAGGATGATGTAGGTGGTACAAGTGTTAATGAATGATTTGATGATGTCAACACTAAAGGAATAGAAATGTGGTGACATCAACAACAAACTAGCCGAAGTGATACGACAACTCGGATTTGGACGAAATTCACACACAACATGTAAAATGGATCGATTAAGAAAAGTTATCGCTATGCCATGACTTGTAGGGTTTTGTTGGTTATCCGAGATAGTTTAGGGACTCGAAACTGCATTTTCTATTTTTCTTTTTATTTTCAAAGCTTTATTTTTTTTTTAGATTTGATTTATATAATTTATTTGGAAACTTATCCTAATCATTTATGATCTTTCAGGATTAAGAAATAAAGCTTATCTTCTGCTCCTTATAAATATTTTATTTCCTTTGTTTATGGGAATGTTGGATCATAAGATAATTAGCAAACAAATAACAAAACAAAGTTTCACAAAGTCTTAATCAGAAACTAATTATGATTAAGGTTTTTCACTTAGAAATAAAGAGTTATTTGCACAAAGCGGCGTGTTTACATTGCACTATCAATAACTTATATACTTGGAGAAATAATAGATATAAGGAAATCCCTACAAAAGAAGTATTTATACAAAATGCAATCCTAATCACTAAGACTTCAGATCAAAAGCTTCGTGTACAAGAAACCTTCACGTTGGCGTTGACTGGATTTGCAAGGTATGATAACGTTGTATTAATGATTAGCATGATGTCAGTTTGACACTCATAAGATTCTAAGGTTTGATTTTATAATCTCACCCAATCCGATGATGTCAAAAACTTTAAGAATAACTACCAAAAACTTCATGGCCCTGAGCCATAACTTAATATGATTCACTTAGAATTTTAGGCTTGATCCACTTGTAAATATCTTGTAGCAGTTCCTCCCTTGACTTATTTAGCTCAAAAGATAGTAACAAGCAGAAACAATCAACAACTTCTTCTTTTATACAGAACAACCTTAGATAGAATAGATGATCTGTTGGTGCATTTGATGTAACATCCGAATCCCGAGGTATGAAATTTTAATTATGTATGAAAAACTTGGCAGGCCACTACGTGGTGATGATATCACCACGACATGGCAATATGGTTTATAGCCGTGCGTTTTAAATGGGTGCCACGCCATGTCACTAAGTGGCCACCCCGTGGCGACCATTTTGGGCCAAACCCTAATTTCTGGACTTTAAGCCCTATTTAAAGGAAGTTAAGGCTAGGGTTTCCCGCACCCTCAACCTCCATCACCCTCAAACGACTCCTTTTGCAAACCGTAATCCTTTTAGAAGCTTTTGTGCTCATTTTGCAAGTTCTTTGTGGTTTCAAGGAAGAAGAAGAAGAGTTAGTGCATTAATTCAACAAGCAAACCTATCCTTCACTTGTGTGCATCTTCTGGACCCCTTGTAAGTCCTCACGTCTCCATATTTTATGCATCTCTCCTTAGATCTAGTTTTTGTATCATATTATGGTCCCTTGGTGTAGTTTGTGTCGGTTAAAGAAATAAAGTTTGCAACTTTATCTTTTCTCTATGTCCTAAGAGCATTATATCTTATAGATCTAGGATTTGGTGGTGATTTGGAGACTTTGCTTGAAGTTTAGGTTTTATTGCATCTTTTGACCTAAATATGGGAAAGGACGTGCATAGGGTATGCATGTCCATAAAGGTTGCATTATTAGGGGTCATTAGGGTCCCTAAAGTGCTTCTGGAAGTTGTGGATTGAAGATTTCATGGATTAAGTGCTTAATGGTCTAGTTACATGCATTAAGTTGCCTTTTAGACTTTAGAAGTTAGATCTAGACTTAAAGGGATGTCTTAAGGGATAAAGTTGGAAACTTTATCCAGTAAGACCTTGGAAAGGACCATATGTGAGCTTTGGAGCTTTTGAAATCATAATAAAATGGATTAAGCTCGTTTGAGCTGCTCAGACCAGTCCCCACGACATTGCCTTAGGATGTCACGATGTGGCGACTGGGGAATCATCGCCTGCACTTTACATTTTTATAATTCATTAGTCTAAATATTTTTTATTTTAAAAATACACGAAGTCAGAATGATAAACAAATCTCTTTTACTTGTATAGGTTTACAAGGGTAAAACATGTTGCATTTCACTTTTATAATTCATTAGTCTAAACATAGTGTTGATTATACAACCATACATAGTCAAAACATGTAAAGCTCACCAACATCATTGTTGATGTATTTGATTTCTAACGTAAGTATCTTCTAGAACTTAGGAGCTAGAAGACACACCATGTGTGTGATGTATTTATGCATTTCTTTGTTTAAATGTTTGGCCATTCTGTTAGGCCTTTTGTTTTATTTTGACTTACGTTTGCAGAACTTGTTCTAGTAGTTATCATCTGTTAGATTGACAACAATGGAATTCCTTGTACCATATTTATCGAAGAATGTAATGTTATCATAAATCCTTGTACTATTCAATATGTGTTGTTAACTGTGATCCAACGTTTTACGTCGCAACCCTGGTGTTTCTGCCGACGCTCGGGATGTGACAAAGTAGTTTACTCTTGCTTGGTGGATACTTATAGAGAAACTCTATTTTGAGTCTTTTTACATCTTCATCAACTTCCATCCCCCGGGGAGAAATCATAGTCTTCAAAGGTTGTAGTTTTTTCTTTCTATGGGTACGTTAATATTCCAAGCTTTACAAAATGATTATTGGTGGGTTAAAAAGAGTTTTAAGTTTATTCTATTTTTAAAGCTTTCGATGACATTTTTAACGTTTTTGGGAAAACAATTTTGAATAAAACCTAACATTTAATACCCACCATTGCCAACGGTAAGTTTAATTGATTGAGATCCCTTGTCATAGTTGCAGGCGTAGTAGAACTTTGAGATGTGATTAGCAAAAAAAAAATGGGTCTGATGTGAGAGCGTATTTCAAGATGTGATTGAAGAAAGTCAATGAAAACCTTAAGTCATTGATGCTTGAACTTTGGGGGAATGTTATACGAAGCGTATACATTCATGGCATTGATGATGATTGGAGTGTTTGGATTTGACTTTGCATTGACAACATTTGAGGATGTAGCATATGTGAACAGAGGATTTAGGGTTTTCTAAGAAACTAGGGTTTATGAGAGATATTTGAAAAAAATATATTAAAGGATTGGATATATATATATATATATATATATATATATATATATATAGGAGGGATGAGGAACAATTTTTAAGTTGAGTGACATTGTGTGATAATGATATTAGAAAATGTAGTCGAGATTCTCGAAACCCAATGTTAATCATTACTTTCTGTAACACCCTCGATCTATAATATCTAGTCTATAAGAATTACCAAAATTTTATTTAGAATTGCGGAAAAATACTCAAATTTAAAACTTTTTACATCCCAGACTGAATCAATTACGTATAATATAATCTATCTATATAAAATGAACAATACAACAACAACATCCTACTATTTAAAACTTGATCTTGTGCTTTTGTCTTCTCCTCTGGTACCACGGCTGCTAAAACCTGAACCTGCAAAACATAAATCTCTACTACATCAAACACTAGATCTGGTGAGTTATTCTCATATCTTTTATTAACTCTCTTTCTTTTAGTTCATATTCGTCCTCATAGTTACTTTTCCAACTCATGTCATACTCTGTTAAAACTCATCTATCTTCTGAATAATGTACTCCATCACATTTCATCTATGATAAATCTTATATTCTCTATCACATCTCATCTCTAATGAATCTCATATACTCGGTTTTATCTTGTCCTTACCCAATCTCATCTTGGTATATCTCATGTCTACTCGATATCGTATACTCTTTAATACCTGATCTTTGCTCAATATCATATACTCTGTTATATCTCGTCTTTTTTCAGTCTCAGTTAGTCTGCATATTTAAATATATCTCATATACTCTATTCATCTCATCTAGTATATCTCATCTCAACTTAGTCTCATAGGCTCTGTATATCTCATCTCATACTCAATCTCATATACTCTATATACACCTCATCTCATGCTCAATATCGTATACTCCATATAACTCATCTCATGCTCAGTCTCATATACTCTATATATCCATCTCATACTCAATCTCATACACTCTGTATGTCTCATCTCAATTATATCTTGTATACTCACTCTACATATAGATCATCTCATACTTAATCTCATACATTTTTTATTCATCTCAATTAGATCTTGTATACTCTATATATATCTCATCTCATAGACTTTGTATGTCTTATCTCGGTTAGATATCGTATACTCTCTCTCTCTCTCTATATATATATATATATATATATATATATATATATATATATATATATATATATATATATATATATCATCTCATACTTAATATCATGTACTATGTATGTATCGTCTCAACTCTAACTCGTGTTCTCATATCTCAACCTCATTCCCAAAGGAAATATAATCATATCTTAATCTCATTCCCGAAGGATATATACTCATGTCTCATTCTCATTCTCGAAGGAAATATACTCGTGTCTCAATCTCATTCCTGGAGGAAAGATACTCATATATCAATCTCATTCCCGAAGGAAATATAATCATGTCTCAATCTCATTCCCGAAGGAATATACTTATATCTCAATCTCGTTCCTGAAGGAAATATAATCATGTCTCAATTTCATTCCCGAAGGAATATACTCATGTCTCAATCTCATTCCCAAAGGAAAGATACTCATATCTCAATCTCATTCCCGAAGGAAAGATACTAATATCTCAATCTCATTCCCGAAGGAAATATACTCATGTTCCCAAAGGATTATCAATCTTGATTCCCAAAGGATATATGCTCAAATTCACGAAGGAATATCAATCTCGTTACCCGAAGGAAATATACTCGTGTTCCCAAAGTAATATCAATCTCGTTTCTCGAAGGAATATCGATCTCGTTTCCCGAAGGATATATACTCGTCACGTGCTCTGGTGCATGTCTCTATAAATATCTCATGTATATATACTCCAAATATACATACAAATGCTCTAATACATGATTTCTATTTATTTTCATGCTCTATAATCATCTCATGACTTGATGACATTCACTTAGTGCCTCAAGGTTCTCATACATAGATATATAATTATGTAATCAAACATATAACAATCATAAAGAAAGAGTGAGAGTGATAACTCACCTTATCAGTTAGTGAGAACTAACTGTCCCACTTTGGCTCCTTTGTCAATTGTTGCATCTTGATCCATATTTTTCTCTTAGGCCTATTCATACACATTTACAATCATCTTAATACTTTTCTTAGCCTATTAGAATCTTAATTACTCTTAAGCTCAAAATAACCACTTAATGGGTTAAAACTTTATCTTTCATTCTCTATCTCAAAATCTCAATCAATTAATGAATTAAGCATTTCTCAATAACTAATTCATTTTAATCTAACTCTAAAGCATCAATCACTAATAATCATTAGTTAGGGTTTCAAACCCTAACTCTCATTGAATTGGTTTCACCATGGAAATCACTTCTAAAGCTTGTTAAAAGCTTCTCTACACTATCAATAACATTATAATTGTGTTATAAACTGATTAGCTCAAGCAATCTAACCAAATTAAAGATTCCACCATTGAAGTTCAAAACTTCAAAAAAGGAAGAAATCATTACGTCAAGGGGAAAAGGATGTTAATCCTTGCAATCCACCATCTCTAACTCATCTTGACACCGTTTTTGCATCGTAATCGACCCATCTCATCTCCTAATCGATCCCCATGAAGAATGGTCGAAATGAGCTCTTAAAACATATTATAACATGTTTTCTGTGTGTATTCACGTCGTGACAAGTATATGGTCACGTCGTGATCTCTGGGAATCAGCAACAGCTTTGGGGCATTTTTGTCCCAACTTCAAATGTGCATAACTTCTTCGTTTCTTATCCGTTTTCGATGATCTTGATGGGTTATGAGCATAACTACATCCTCTCTCTCTCTCTCTCTCTATATATATATATATATATATATATATATATATATATATATATATATATATATATATATATATATCTTTTAATATTATAATAGTATAAGGGTGTATTTTAAACTTTTAAAATACTAGGGTTCTAGAATTTAAGATTTCAAAATTAAACTTTTAATTAAATTTTAAATTCCGAAACCAAAGGGGTATTTTTAAAACTTTTCAAAAATAGTAGATCAAATTTTAAATAATTAAATTAATCAAATAATTTTGTCTTTATCTTAAAATTTGACCAAATGTGACATCCTCAAATTCACGCCCAGAAAAGACCGGTTTAATTTATGCTTTTAAAATAATCTCAGAGTAATCCTTTGATTAAAAGAGTTGCGGAATTTGTTCCCAAAACGAAATATGATAAAATAAGATTTACCAAGGCATTTCTTAAAGAAATGTATAACAAAACTGGGGATGTTATGTTCCGATACAGACCAAAAGCATAAACGGCACATTATAAGCCTTATAACAGTTATATACACTACATGCCTATAATCAAAATATCTTGATAAGTCGTTCAACTTATGCTCTCGCACCACTACCTGTAATACAAAGAAAACTGAGTGGGCCAGGCTTGGGAGCCTGGTGAGCATATAGGGTTTTCAACCCACAATAAATAAATTTATTAATTTCATCAAACAACAATAACTCGATTACCCATTCCCGTTATCCTCACTTTACGTCCCTAAAACAACTATCACAAGGGACCTAGTCTAAGGATTTTCATCGGGGCGACAACACTACTTTGGGGGTTTCCCAACAATTTATGTCAAATAAGGCAACCATGTGGGGGATGGAGTACAGCAAATGAACACCCAAGCTCATTAACACCTACAGGTTGCGAGCCTGCCAGCGTTCCACTAGACTGTCTAGAAAAGTCCGTGGTCGTCATCCATACTCCACTAGATGACTGGATCACAATAACATCGAGGCCTCTCATCATTTTATTTCATCACACATCAACTATCTACCCATGTTTTACCCAACATATTTGTAGATAAAAATACATATACAGTCTAATTTATTTAAAAATCTGTATAAATCATTCATTCATCATCCATCTCAAATAAATAAACAATATATAATCACATAGCACGTATTTTATATAAAATACTTCATATCTATGTGTAAGATGAAAGTGACTATACACTCACCCGATTTAATGATAATCGGACAACACTTCGTTTCCTAAAACGATCGTTTCTAATAAAACCGGGAGTTTTATTGAGAAACCGGGCTCTGCGAGGGTTGGACTTCAAAACCGAAAAGATAAAATTTTCCGGGTCTCCGGGCACTTCGGAACGTATTTTGGGTGTTTGGTATAATACCGGGGCTTTGGGGGAAGTTGGAATGGAAGAAATATTATTTAAGGGGTGAAAAGTGGCAATTTTCCAAATTACCACCGGGGGGTCTCGCACCCTTCTATTTATAGGGGCGAGGTTCGGATCTCCGGCCGAAGGAAGAGACACACGGCAGCTTCGGACAGGAGGGGGAGGGACGCACGTCGGATGCGAGGCGAGGACACGTGGGCGATGTGAGATCGAGACACGGAGAAGGCACGAGGCAGCTTCTGATTGGCCGAGCCTTCGGTCTGAAGAGGATGCGACACGTGTCGACAAATGGCCTTGGATGACTCAGCAGATCGGACACGCGACATGCTGCGAGCGAGGGTGACGTGGCCGAACACCAGCCTTGCGAAATTCCTCGGTTTTAGCATTTTTTCTCGATTTTTGTGCCAAAACTTCTAAAATCCATAACTTTCGCATACGGGCTCTGTTTTTGACGTTCTTTATATGCACGCGTAGGTAAAATTACGCTCTACAACTTTCGTTTAGACTTCGTAGGCTAATTTTGAGTTTAATTTTAATATTATTATTTTTAACAGACCGGGACAAGAAATCCGTTAAAAATTCATAACTTCTTCATCCGACGTCCGTTTTCGTCTGTCTTTTTACCGTTGTACTACTATTGACGAGACCTTCGATTCTCGTTTAGGTTGTGTCGGCTAAAAACCACTCGATCTAAAATTCGAGTTTTTTAGCTGTCTACTACTAAGCTGAAACTTAGAAAAATCATAACTTCCTCATACGAAGTCAGATTTGGACGTTCTTTTTATACATAATCTCGGTTTAACGAACACCATGACTTTCATTTAGATTACTAAGGCTAAAAAGTATTTTATCAAAAACTCACTTTTTACGTCATTCGGCACCGTGCCGGTTTTGTCGCGGAACTTCGACAGGTCATAACTTCTTCGTTATAACTCGGATTTCGGTATTCTTTATATATCCGGAATCCTTGTCACGACCACTACAACTTTCTTAATAGATATCGGCTTTATCTAATATTTATTTTCGACGCTTATTTTTATTATTAATTAATTAAACACTAGTAATTAAGCATAAAACACATAATTCACATAATATTCACATAATTCCTTTTCATTTCTTCAAAATGAGTTACAAAGGTTTACCTAGACTATTATGTCAATATTAATGCCTAGCCTAGAAACACGGGTGTTACAATTCTCTCCCTTAGGATGATTCCGTCCCCGGAATCACGCATCAGCAAACAAATGTGGGTAGCGACTCATCATGTCACTCTCCGTTTCCCAGGTGAGATTTGGCCCATTCGTATGTTTCCATCGCACAAGCACAAAATCGATCATATTGCGTCGCAACTTATTAGTATTACGGTCAACGATTGCCTCTGGTTCTTCAATTAACCTCTTGTTTTCATCCAACCTTAATTCAGAAATATGAATTATGTCGAGCACATCTTCCATGAACTTTCTGAAATAACACACATGAAAGGTGTTATGAATACCCTCTAGTTCTTCCGGTAATTCTAGCTTGTAAGCTTGATTCTCGATCCTCTGAAGAACTTTAAACGGTCCAATAAACCTTGGACTCAATTTTCCCCTCTTACCAAATCTTATAAGTCCCTTCCACGGCGAGACTTTAAGTAAAACCGAATCTCTAACTTCGAAGGATATCGGTTGTGTTTTCTTGTCATCATAGCTCTTTTGTCGATCTTGAGCTGCTAACATCCTTTCCCTAATCACTTTCAACTTTTCAGCAGTCTGATGGACTATTTCAGGTCCCATAAACTGCTTTTCCCCAGCTTCCAGCCAACATGACGGCGTTAGACACTTTTCTCCACACAAAGCGTGATAAGGTGCCATCTTGATGCTTGAGTGGAAACTATTATTATAGGAAAATTCTACCAGAGGTAAATGTTCATCCCAATTACCTTGGAATTCTAGGGTACATGCTCTCAGCATATCCTCCAATGTTTGAATTGTTCGTTCGCTCTGACCATCGGTTTGCGGATGGTAAGCTGTACTCAAACACAACTTAGTACCCAATTCCTCTTGTAGACTCCTCCAAAACCTTGAGGTAAAACGGCTGTCACGATATGATATAATCGTTAACGGAACACCGTGAAGCCTCACAATTTCCTTCACATAAGAATTCACAAGTTTATCCATAGACCATTTCTCGTTGGCTGCTATGAAATGCGCACTCTTAGTGAAGCGATCAACGACCACCCAAATCATGTCGTGACCGTTCCTTGTTCTGGGCAGTTTAGTCACAAAATCCATGGTGATGTCTTCCCATTTACCCATGGGTACAGGAAAAGGTTCTAAACTCCCATAAGGTTTCTGATGTTGTGCCTTAACCCTAGCACATGTTACACACTCGGCCACATATCTAGCAACATCGATCTTCATCGTCGGCCACCAGTAGTAGGGTTGTAGATCCCTATACATTTTTGTACTGCCGGGATGAATCGAGTAAATGGACTTGTGAGCTTCTTCCATCAGAAGATCTCTTACTCCTCCCGTCTTAGGTACCCAAATCTTATCTTTGAATACCTTCAATCCTTGACCGTTTGTATCAAACACTAACATTTTTCCCAAACGTTCTTCCTTTCGGTCATTTTTCTCTAAAGCTTCCTCTTGAGCTTTCTTTATACTTTCCACAATTGTAGAGACAACTTCAATTCTCAACGCTCTTGGCCTTTTCTTTTCAAGGTTTACCTTCCGACTGAGAGCATCAACAACAACATTTGCTTTACCAGGGTGGTAAAGTATCTCACAGTCGTAGTCCTTGAGTAACTCTAGCCAGCTTCGTTGCCTCATGTTCAATTCCTTCTGATTAAAGAGATATTGAAGACTCTTATGATCAGTGAAAAGTTTGCATTTAGTACCATAAAAATAGTGCCTCCATATCTTTAAGGCGAATACTACCGCTGCCAACTCCAGATCATGAGTGGGGTAGTTCTTTTCATGCTCTTTCAATTGCCTCGATGCATATGCTATCACTTTATCCCTTTGGGTCAGAACACAACCTAACCCAAATCCAGAGGCATCACTATAAACTGTGATGTCATCAACTCCTTCAGGTAACGAAAGAATTGGTGCTTCATACAATTTCTTCTTTAACTTCTCAAAAGCTTCCTTATGCTTCTTATTCCAAGTATAAGTAGCTCCTTTGTGGGTCAAAGCTGTTAATGGAGTCGCGATCAAAGAAAAGCCTTGGATAAATCTTTGATAATATCCGGCTAATCCTAAAAAGCTTCGGATCTCCGTAGGACTTTTCGGTTGTTCCCACTTCATCACAGCTTCAATCTTTGCTGGGTCAACCATTATCCCTTCTTGGTTAACCACATGACCCAAAAATTGGACTTCTTGAATCCAAAATTCACATTTGGAGAAATTTGCATACAACTTCTCCTTTTTCAAAACTTCTAGCACTTCACGCAGATGCTTGTCATGCTCCTGCTTGCTTTGTGAATAAATCAAGATATCATCTATGAACACTATCACAGATTTATCAAGGTATGGTTTACAAACCCTGTTCATCAAATCCATGAAATCCGCTGGAGCATTGGTTAGTCCGAACGACATAACCAAAAACTCATAGTGTCCATATCTTGTTCTGAACGCAGTCTTCTCAATATCCTGCTCTCTTACCTTTAGCTGATGATATCCTGACCTAAGATCGATCTTCGAGAAATAGCTCGAACCTTGCAACTGATCGAACAGGTCATCAATCCTCGGCAACGGGTACTTGTTCTTTATTGTTGCCTTATTCAACTCTCTATAATCGATGCACATTCTCATGCTCCCGTCTTTTTTCTTTACAAATAACACTGGGGCTCCCCAGGGTGATGAACTAGGTCGAATAAAACCTTTGTCCAATAATTCATGAAGTTGTGTCATAAGCTCTTTCATCTCTGTTGTTGCTAATCGATACGGTGCTTTTGCTATCGGCGTCGTTCCTGGTAACAAGTCGATACAGAATTCTACTTGTCGATCAGGGGGTAATCCAGGAAGATCTTCGGGAAAGACTTCCGGATAGTCACACACCCCCGGAATATTCTGCACCTCCTTCTTTTCCTTCTTAGCATCGATCACGAATGCTAGATATGATGTACATCCCTTGGCCAAACACTTTATGGCTTTCATTAGGGAAATGATTCCAGAGTTTACTCTGCGTTTGTATCCATACACCAAAAACGACTCTTTCCTTGGCGGTTTTACTTTTACTATCTTCTTTCTACACAATATTTCGGCATCATTGGCGCTAAGCCAATCCATTCCTAGAACTATGTCGAAACCATTTAACTTGATAGGTAATAATTCCTCGTGGAACTTATTCCCATTCAAGTCAATGAGGATGTTTTTCATACGATGGCTAACAGGTATAAACTTGCCACTAGCAACCTCGACTATTAAAGCATTAACTAGTCTATCTACAGGAAAATCTAGTTTTCTACCAAATTCATGCGAAATAAAGGAGTAATTGGCTCCAGAGTCAAACAAAATTTGGGCAGGCTATTCATTTACGAGAAAGGTACCTGAAGCGACATCGGCTTCTTCTTTCGCAGCTTCAAGTGTCATCTGAAAGGCTCTCGCCTTCGGCTTTGGTGGAAGATTGGGCTTTGCTGCATCCTTCTTCTTCGGACAGTCTTTCAAAACGTGCCCTTATTCGTTACATCAAAGCATACCCTCTTGCTGGACGGACACTCATTGGCATAATGCCCAGTCTTTCCACATTTGTAGCAAGTCACATCCTCACTACATTTCCCAGAGTGCTTTTTCTTGCACTTTTCACACCATTTCACTTCGCCTCCTCCTCTTCCTCCAAACTTCTTAGACTTTGAAAATTTGCTTTTCTTGTTGGAACCTGAAGTTCCTTCAAACTTTCTCTTTTCGCCAACTTTTGCCTTCTCCAGACCCTTCTCTCTGATCTGAGTCTCAACATTCCTAGCAGCCCAGATGACGGCTTTCAAAGTGGTTGCTTGCTTGACCATCAGACCAAAGTCCGCTGGTAATCCAAGGGCAAACTTGTTGACCTTGGAGAGTTCAGTCGGAACTAGATAAGGAACAAGCTTCATCTTTAACGTAAAACTAGCAGCGTATTCAGTAACGCTCATCTTTCCCTTCTTCAAATTTTGGAACTCATTATTGATTTCCAGAAGATCCTGCTCAGAGCAGTATTGCAATTTCAATTGTACCACAAAGTCTTCCCAAGACATCTTGCTAGCTTCTCCCTTGGGCATCGAATCAGCTAGTAACTTCCACCAGCTCAATACACCAGATTTTAACAGATGAATTGCAAGTGCGGTCTTCTGTTTGTTGCTGCACTCACAACTTTCGAACATTGTCTCCATTTCGGAGATCCAATTCATGACTTCCACCGGTGCCAGGCTTCCAGATAGACACGGTGGCTTGGATGCCATGAAATCTTTGTATTTTCATCCACGTCCATCACCTCGTCCATCCTGGTTGTTTCTTCTAACTATCGGTGGGTTGGCTTGACCAAGAGTCCCACTGTAGTTCCCTCCTTCTGATTGCCCTTCATTCAATTCGGGATGTTCAACAGGTATCGTAGTTTCTTCCCTATTCTGTTGTAGTAATCACCTTGTCTCCTCCATTTGGCGATCCAACATCATCTGCATCATTGCTTGTACCCCAGCCATCTTCATTGGCTCTGGTGCAGCTCCTGCAATAGGTACTTGCTCAAGTACTTGGGGTTGAGGTTGTTGATTCCTGTTTCCGTTTGCATTTCCAACTCCACTGCGAGTTCTTGCCATTATAATCTATATACCAAATAAGGCGAATTTAGATCTTTCTCCACGATCGATATTTTAAATTCTCCTTATCACTCCAAAACGTTTACATGCTAATTCTAATATCGTAGTCGTACGCTTATAATCCTAAACACATAAGGTTTCCAGATCCGGTCGGCAACAAACCATAGATCCGAACAAATAATATCATATATGGAAAACATATAGCATATAGCACATACAAGCATTTTAGGCATCTTTCCTAAAATAAACCAGTACTCGTGTCTAAAATATAGTAGACACTCATCTCACAATCATCACTTAGCATTCTAAGTTTAACTCTAGAAATCCTACAAATTCCTAGTTCGCTTAAACTAATGCTTTGATACCAACTGTGACATCCCCAAATTGACGGCCAGAAAAGACCGGTTTAATTTATGCTTTTAAAATAATCTCAGAGTAATCCTTTGATTAAAAGAGTTGCGGAATTTTTTCCCAAAACGAAATATGATAAAATAAGATTTACCAAGGCATTTCTTAAAGAAATGTATAACAAAACTCGGGATGTCATGTTCCGATACAGACCAAAAGCATAAACGGCACATTATAAGCCTTATAACAGTTATATACACTACATGCCTATAATCAAAATATCTTGATAAGTCGTTCAACTTATGCTCTCACGTCACTACCTGTAATACAAAGAAAACTGAGTGGGCCAGGTTTGGGAGCCTGGTGAGCATATAGGGTTTTCAACCCACAATAAATAAATTTATTAATTTCATCAAACAACAATAACCCGATTACCCATTCCCGTTATCCTCACTTTACGTCCCTAAAACAACTATCACAAGGGACCTAGTCTAAGGATTTTCATCGGGGCGACAACACTACTTTGGGGGTTTCCCAACAATTTATGTCAAATAAGGCAACCATGTGGGGGGTGGAGTACAGCAAATGAACACCCAAGCTCATTAACACCTACAGGTTGCGAGCCTGCCAGCGTTCCACTGGACTGTCTAGAAAAGTCCGTGGTCGTCATCCATACTCCGCTAGATGACTGGATCACAATAACATCGAGGCTTCTCATCATTTTATTTCATCACACATCAACTATCTACCCACGTTTTACCCAACATATTTGTAGATAAAAATACATATACAGTCTAATTTATTTAAAAATCTGTATAAATCATTCATTCATCATCCATCTCAAATAAATAAACAATATATAATCACATAGCACGTATTTTATATAAAATACTTCATATCTATGTGTAAGATGAAAGTGATTATACACTCGCCCGATTTAATGATAATCGGACAGCACTTTGTTTCCTAAAACGATCATTTCTAGTAAATTACGCTCTACAACTTTCGTTTAGACTTCGTCGGCTTATTTTGAGTTTAATTTTAATATTATTATTATCTACAGACTGGGACAGAAAATCCGTTAAAAATTCATAACTTCTTCATCCGACGTCCGTTTTCGACTGTCTTTTTACCGTTGTACTACTATTGACGAGACCTTCGATTCTCGTTTAGGTTGCGTCGGCTAAAAACCACTCGATCTAAAATTCGAGTTTTTAGCTGTCTACTACTAAGCTGAAACTTAGAAAAATTATAACTTCCTCATATGAAGTCAGATTTGGACGTTCTTTATATACATACTCTCGGTTTAACGAACACTACGACTTTCATTTAGATCACTAAGGCTAAAAAGTAGTTTATCAAAAACTCACTTTTTACGTCATTCGGCACGGTGCCGGTTTTGTCGCGGAACTTCGACAGGTCATAACTTCTTTGTTATAACTCGGATTTCGGTATTCTTTATTTATCTGGAATCCTTGTCACGACCACTACACCTTTCTTAATAGATATCAGCTTTATCTAATATTTATTTTCGACGCTTATTTTTATTCTTAATTAATTAAACACTAGTAATTAAGCATAAAACACATAATTCACATAATTCCTTTTTATTTCTTCAAAATGAGTTACCCAGGTTAACCTGGACTATTATGTCAATATTAATGCCTAGCCTACAAAGACGGGCGTTACACCAAATCTTTCAATGTGATAAGGATATAGATTTACCATTCCAGAAAGTTCAATTTTAGACAGTTAAAACGAATTTGGCAATAATCCTAATCAAACAAAGATATCAAAAATCAAAAAATCAGGATCTGAAAGCCCGACTCGTCGAGTTTTTGCAAGGAACTCATCGAGTAGGCTCAACTCGTCGAGTCTCATGAACAGCTTGATGAATCTGTTCCCTCCTGCTTTGCACAATTCACATATGCATCAAATTCAACTGAAAAACATCCTAGGCTCTGATACCACTGATGGGTTATGAGCATAACTACATCCTATGTGACCATGCAACCATAATTGCTTTGGATCTAAGTTTTTCACTAGTTGAACATGCAATTGAATACCAAAGCAATAAACCCTAGATCTAGCATACAATTTCGAAAATGATATAACAAAAATGGTTTTGATGATTACCTTACTAGCTATGTAGTAATAAGTAGAACTCCTTGTAGATCCTTGACTCTTGAAAGCTTAGTGACTCAAATGTTGCACCTCTAATGGCTCATAAACACCACTAGAAAGAAGATGAGAATGAGAGAGAAGGAAGCTCTTAGATTTTTGGCTAAGGTTTCTTCTTAGCAAGCATTGGCCGAAAATCCTAAGCCTAGGTGTTCCTTATGTAGCTGAGAGCTGCTAGGGTTTCTGGAGGAAACCCTAATTTCCTATTTATGGCTCAAGCAGTCCATGGACCTCCTACTAAGAAGCCTTGGACGAAATCTATAGGGCATCCCTATAGAATTTCGTCCACTCCTTTGTAAGGAGTCCACCAGCCCAGTTTCACAGCTATAAATGATTTGCAAAACAACCCCTGTTCATTTAATCAGTTCCTTTAATCCCAAAATTAATTCCAAATTAATTTCTGATTAAATACTAATTAAATAACATGATTTCTAATTAATATCTTATTTTCATAATACATTAATAAATCAATTTATTATTCCAAATAATAAATTCAACCTCTCTCTCCAGTAGTCGTCCTGTCAAGTTGCTAGGGTGAAGGCAACCCAAAAGGACCATGCTATTATCAAATCAAGTACATACCAATTATAGTTATGGGCTTAGATACCTAATCCAACAGTCTCCCACTTGGAAAAGTCTAATAACTATAATTGCAAGTATGACTTCAAAATTTGACCAACAATCGTAGCTTTCAAAAGCCGATGTCGAACTCTGGCCCAGTCAGTTGTGTGTCCTTAAGATAAGTGATCATATAATCCTCCGTTCTGCAAGATATCATGTGGACAAAGACATGGAACAGAATCATTCTCATTGTCCAAGAGATTGTTTCCCAATTTCTGATTTGTATGACGAAGAACTTAATTGAACACATCAATGTAGTCCTGACCGGGCCCGGCACATAAGTCAACACCAAATCATCGAGGGGCCCAAGATATCGTTTTTACACCTTGGGATAAAAGGAACAGATAAACTTGGACTTATATGATTGTAATATTTACTCATCAAATCATGCACAACAATACATTTTATAACATCAAGTTACTGATGCGTTTACGCATTATCAATGCACAACCAACTCGTAAACAACAACTCATATATCTCAGTTTAAAGACTATACGATATTATCGTCTCACGGTTAGTCGTGATAAATTCCATGAAGTAATTCAAATGAGCGTGGGTTTAATGTAATACTAAAATCCCCATTTCAGGAGTACTCATGAACGTTGCAGCAAACCATTGCTATGTCTAAACACTTAGACAATCTACAAGCCAATTCATGACAATCTCAATTCACTACTTACTTCCAAAGTATGATCGAATGTGGATAATTTGAACAATCCAATTATTCGGGAAGCAAAACATGCAAAGTGAAACACAAGATAAACAATTGACAAAAGATAGTAGACAATGCTTATATATAAATCTCCATTATATAATCATCAAATGTCAATTACATTTATATTGTTACAAGTTTCTAAAGTCTATTTAATCATTAAAATTAATATCGTCCTTCAGACCAATGCTCCTCGCATGCTGAACGTGCTTAATCCTACTCAGACCCTTTGTGAGAGGATCTGTAGGATTCTCTTCTGAAGATACCCTCTTGACGACGAGGAGTCCTTCTTCTACCTGATGTCTGATGAAGTGATATTTTCTGTCGATATGTCTGGATCTTCCATGATCCCTTGGTTCCTTGGTCAAGGAAACCGCTCCTTCATTATCGCAGAAAATCTCCATGGGCTCCTTTATGGTTGGCACAACTCCAAGGTCTCCAATGAAGTTCTTCAACCATATAGCCTCCTTTGACGCTTCACTCGCAGCTATATGCTCTGCGTCACACGTTGAATCAGCCACGATCTCCTGCTTGGAACATTTCCAAGTTACTGCTCCTCCATTGAGTGTAAACACCCAACCAGACTGAGAACAGAAGTTGTCTCGGTCTGTCTAAAAACTGGTGTCACTATAACCAGTAACTCTCAAGTCATCACTATCACCAAGAACAAGGACCTAGTCCTTAGTCCTTCGCAGATACTTAAGAATGTTCTTGACCGCTATCCAGTGAGCTTTACCCGTGTTCCCTTGATATCGGCTGACCATGCTCAAAGTAAAAGCCACATCAGGGCGAGTACATGTCATAGCATACATGATTGAGCCAACGCAGGAAGCGTATGGAAATCGACTAATTTCTGCTATCTCGGCATCGGTACTCGAACTCTGAGTCTTACTCAGCTTGGTATTGCTCTAGATAGGTAACTCTCCCTTCTTGGAATTCTCCATGCTAGAACGCTTTAACACTTTATCCAAGTAAGTACTTTGACTCAGTGCAATTAGTCTTCTACTCCTATTTCTCATAATCCTTATTCCCAGAATATAAGCAACCTCTCCTAGATCCTTCATAGCAAAATACTTTCCAAGCCAGGACTTAACTTCCTGCAAGGTTGGAACGTAGTTTCCTATGAGTAATATGTCATCAAAATACAATACTAGAAAGCTAACTATACTTCCACTAGCTTTGACATATACACATGACTCATCCTCACTCCTAGAGAAGCCAAACTCTTTGACCTTCTCATCAAAGCAAAGATTCCATCTGCGAGAAGCTTGCTTCAATCCATAGATTGATTTCTCAAGCTTACACACTTTATTGGGGTATTTAGCATCCACAAAACCTTCTGGGCTGACACATGTAAACATCTTCAACCAACTTCCCATTAATTAAAGCGGTTTTGACATCCATCTGCTAGACTTCATAATCATTAAATGCAGCTATGGCTAACATAATCCTAATACATTTGATCTTGGCCACTGATGAGAAGGTCTCATCATAGTCAACCCCCGGGGTTTGAGTAAAGCCCTTCGCAATCAGTCGTGCTTTGAACGTGTGCAACTTTCCATCCATGTCGGTTTTCTTCTTGAAGATCCATTTGCACCCAACCGTCTTGTGACCTGGTACATTGTTAACCAAGTTCCAAACTTGATTGTCATACATGGACTGGATCTCGTTGTCCATTGCCTCTTTCCATTTAACAGACTCAGGGCCCGCCATAGCTTCCTTGTAGCTAGAAGGCTCATCCAAATTTACCAGTGTACTATCACTGATAAACATATCACCATCTGTAGTAATATGAAAACCATAAGAATTCGGTGCCATTCTAACTCGAGTGGAACGCCTAAGAGGTAACGACTCGTCAATTGGTTCAACAGGAATTTCTTCCTCGGGTTGAGCGCTAGTATTAGAGGTTCCTTCATTACTTGACTCTTGAATTTCTTCAAGATCAATTATACTCCTACTGTCCTCTTTGCATATGAGCTCCCTCTCGCGGAAAACTCCCCTTCGTGCTACGAAGACCACGTTATCACTAGGTCTGTAGAACAAGTATCCAAAGGACTTCTGTGGGTAGCCGATGAAAATACATCGCTCAATTCGAGGTTCAAGCTTGTTGTGAGTCTCTCGTCTACCGAAAGCTTCACAACCCTAAACCTTGATATGTGCCAACGAGGGAACCTTCCCTGTCCACATCTCGTGAGGTGTTTTGGAAACCTTCTTTGTCGAGACTAGGTTAAGGATATGGGCGGCAGTCTCTAAGGCATACCCCCAGAACGATATCGGAAGCGAAGCTCGTCTCATCATGGAACGAACCATGTCCAACAAGGTTCGATTACGCCTATCAGCCACACCATTAAGTTGTGGTGTCCTAGGAGGTGTCTATTGTGAAACAATTCCACATTCCTTGAGGTAGTCGTGGAACTCGATACTAAGATACTCACCATCCCTATCGGATCTGAGCATCTTGATCTTCCTGCCCAATTGATTCTCGATTTCATGTTTAAAGTCTTTGAACTTTTCAAAGGTTTCTGAATTATGCTTGATTAAGTAGATATATTCATATCTGCTATAATCATCGGTAAAAATCACATAAAATCGACTTGCATCCCTTGTTGTGGATCTGAAGGGCCCACACACATCGGTGTGTATGAGATCCAAAAATCCCTCACCTCTTTCACACGAACCCGTAAAAGGTGATTTAGTCATCTTTCCAAGCAATCAAGACTCACATGTATCATCCGACCTTAGGTCAAATGATTCCAACACTCCATCCTTTTAGAGTTGGGCAATGCACTTCTTGTTGACATGTCCAAGACGACAATGACACAAACATGCTTTGTCTAAACCATTAGACGAATCAATGTGCAATACACTATTTCCTAAATTGGTTACAACCATCACAGCTTCATATACACCATCACAAGGCAATGCTTCAAAATAAAATACACCATTATAATAAGCATTAATAGATCCATTCTCATTATTAAAAGAATATCTAAAGCCTTTTCTGTACAAACCATGAAAAGAAATAATATTCCTCGTCATTTCTGACGAGTAGCAACAATTATTCAAGTTTAAACATAATCCACTACAAAGCTTTAAAGAATAAACGCTGATCTTGGTAACATGTGACGATCTCCTATTGCCCATTATCAGGTTCATCTTCCCAAGCTCCACATTCCTACTTTCTCTTAGTCCCTGCAAGTCAAAGCAAATGTTAAAACCACATCATGTATCAAGGACCCAAGAATTAGAATGCGATTAATTTTTAGACAAAATAGTGTAAATACCTGCCAAGGTAGGCTTGATCTTGCCATCCTTAATGTCCTGCAGGTACTTGGGGCAGCTTCTCTTCCAATGCCCGTTGTCTTGGCAGTAGAAGCACGTCACATCCTTTGGATCTGAGGTAGGGGAGCAGAACCGGATTTTCCTTTTTGGTCCACTACTAGAAGACCCAACATCAGACTTTCCCTTCTAACTTTGCTTTGAGGGATCTTTCCTCTTTTTGCCCTTTCCTTGTCTAATAGCTAGGACTGGAGCAGCAACAATAGGAGTGGATCAACACCTTTTCCTTTCAATCCAGTTTCAGCGGTTCTCAGCAAGCTTTGAAGTTTACTCAATGTAACTTCCTCTTTGCTCAGATGATAAGTCATCTTGAACTGATCATAACAAGGAGGTAATGAGTGCAAGACTATGTCAATAGCCAGCTCCTCATCGAAGTTCACATTTAGCTTGAGCAAACGATCCACATATCTCTGTATGCATTGCAGGTGGGTCGTGACGGACTCTCCGTCCGTCATCTTGGTGGTTATGAGTGTCCTAACTATCTCATACCTTTCTTGACGCGCACTTTGATGGTACTTCTCCGTCAAGTCCTGACACATCTCGTAAGGCCAATAGTCCTCATAAAAACGCTGTAGCTCAGGAGTCATAGTTGCCACCATAATGCAAGACACTTTAGTAGCATCGTTGCATTGGGCCATATACTCACCTATTTCTTCAGCAGTAGCTTTAGTTTCGTCTATCCCGTTCAACGGTTTGTCGAGGACATATTCCTTGTCCTCGTAACGCAAGGCCATTCGGATGCTTGGGTCCAATCATTGAAATTGGAACCATCGAATGTGACACTCGCACAAATGTTTAAGAGCGAAAAAGAGTTCAAGGGGGTGTTGTTGTTGTTGTTGGAGGAGCCAGAAGTGTTGTTTGAGGTAGACATCTGAAAAAAGAAGAAAGACAACTTGTGATTACAGAAGGAATCATTAATATAACACCCAAAATGAAATATTAAGGCTAGGACCCAACACAATAATTCACAATTCAGAAAAAGGGATGCCGTAATCCAATTGTAAACTATTTGAAGGTAGGTAAATAACGATTTACCAATTTCACCATGAAAACGAAATTTTAAATGAATTAGGTTTTGAATAAAATGAAATTCCTAGATCTTTTGAGATTCACTGAACTATTCAATGGCATGTTTAATCTCGATTATGCCCTTCAAGTTTGTGACTGGGATACAGAGGATCACAAACAAGGTGTGAATAACCATGCAAATTAGGTTGGTACTCTCGATGTCATTTACCACCTAATCAATGTGCCGGTTAACCGCACACGCTCCATTGATCAATAACAATTTACAAGCTACCCATTGCCATCCTTTGTTAGTCCAAGTTAGTGTGCCGGTTAACCACACACGCTCCACTAACGACTTGACAAAGTGTAATGTGCAATTTCATGGATTAGCATCAAATTCACATTTTCCAAAAGTAACTAAGATTGAGAAGTAATAAAAACATTTAGTTACTTTATATTTATCATTATACTTATTAATGAGAGATTAATATCCTATCCTACCCGTTCGGCTAACGACCCTCCACTAGTCAAGAGTGCGGTGGGTAAGAATGGATACCCAATGACGGTCATTTTATAGGCCGCTTCCTTAAACATCCCTTATAGACCAGCTTCGTGAATGAGGCCTACTAATGGTAAGACTAACTTTTCTTATACATATATATATATATATATATATATATATATATTAAACTTTTAATATTATAATAGTATAAGGGTGTATTTTAAACTTTTAAAATACTAGGGTTGTAGAATTTAAGATTTCAAAATTAAACTTTTAATTATATTTTAAATTCCGAAACCAAAGGGGTATTTTTAACACTTTTCAAAAATACTAGATCAAATTTTAAATAATTAATTAATCAAATAATTTTGTCTTTATCTTAAAATTTGACCAAATCTTTCAATTTGATAAGGATATAGATTTACCATTCCAAAAAGTTCAATTTTAGACAGTTAAAACGAATTTGGCAATAATCCTAATAAAACAAAGATATCAACAATCGAAAAATCAAGATCTGAAAGCCCGACTCGTCGAGTTTTTGCAAGGAACTCGTCGAGTAGGCTCAACTCGTCGAGTCCCATGTGGAACTCGCCGAGTCTGATGAATAGATTGACGAATCTGTTCCCTCCTCCTTTGCACAATTCACATATGAATCACATTCAACTGAAAAACATCCTAGACTCTGATACCACTGATGGGTTATGAGAATAACTACATCCTATGTGATCATGCAACCATAATTGCTTTGGATCTAAGTTTTTCACTAGTTGAACATGCAATTGAATACCAAAGCAATAAACCCTAGATCTAGCATACAATTTCGAAAATGATATAACAAAAATGGTTTTGATGATTACCTTACTAGCTATGTAGTAATAAGTAGAACTCCTTGTAGATCCTTGACTCTTGAAAGCTTAGTGACTCAAATGTTGCACCTCTAATGGCTCATAAACACCACTAGAAAGAAGATGAGAATGAGAGAGAAGGAAGCTCTTAGATTTTTGGCTAAGGTTTCTTCTTAGCAAGCATTGGCCGAAAATCCTAAGCCTAGGTGTTCCTTATGTAGCTGAGAGCTGCTAGGGTTTCTGGAGGAAACCCTAATTTCCTATTTATGGCTCAAGCAGTCCATGGACCTCCTACTAAGAAGCCTTGGACGAAATCTATAGGGCCTCCCTATAGAATTTCGTCCACTCCATTGTAAGGAGTCCACCGGCCTAGTTTCACAGCTATCAATGATTTGCAAAACAGCCCTTGTTCATTTAATCAGTTCCTTTAATCCCAAAACTAATTCCAAATTAATTTCTGATTAAATACTAATTAAATAACATGATTTCTAATTAATATATTATTTTCATAATACATTAATAAATCAATTTATTATTCCAAATAATAAGTTCAACCTCTCTCTCCAATAGTCATCCTGTCAAGTTGCTAGGGTGAAGGCAACCCAAAAGGACCATGCTACTATCAAATCAAGTACATACCGATTATAGTTATGGGGTTAGACACCTAATCCAACAGATCTCTATATCCACCCGAAGGTGGGAACATACTCTACATGTTTGTTAAGTCATATATCATTGAATTAATACACATCTTAATCTATTAAGTCACAATCGCCTAAAATCATAAAATACCAATTTTACCCTTTTGGCCAAAAATAGCCTTTCTCATGCATTATTTCTCTAGAACTCACTCATCTAACCTCTTATAGTGACTTAAGCTTGTCTTGGCCATCTTCATGAAGTTACAACTTCATATTCTCATCTTTTTCTCATAAATGACCAAATTGCCCTTTTGATCAATCTTTGACTAAAAGTCAAATCTTTCTAAATTTTGGGTTGTTACATTTTCCATATCCCAAGTTCGGCGGATGTGGCATTTGTGACACCTTTAACTTGGTCAACATTGAAGAGGTGACAACGTATGAAACAATATGTAATGTCCTAACTTAAGTAGGTAAATTAGATATGGTGTGTATGGTGTATGAATGTAAATGTGTGATATTTATGAAGCATAAAGTACTTTTAGGAACTTAAATGATAAGAAGGGCATCTTTGTCATTTTGTAACTCCCCATTTTCACTTTACAGTAGAATTTAATATAAGCATTTGTTTAAAAAATTCGAAGTAGAAACATATTACTTTTTAGCCTAAGTAATCATCATAAACATTTAGAAGACGTCAATACGATTTTCGTAGATATATAGAACGCTTAAATCTGACCACTGTTGGAAGAAGTTATGATTGTTCGAAATTTTACATTCAACCCTATACGGCAAAGTGTGTCGTAGAATATGAATCGGAGATAGAGCGCTTATTAGCCTAAATAATCTAAATGAAAGTCGTAGTATTAATAAAAGTGAGAATGTACATATAGAGAATGTCCAAATCTGACTACATATGAGGAAGCTATGATTTTTCAATGTTTCGGTGCAGCAGTGTGGACACAAAAATCGAAATTCAAATCGGTTGATTGTTATCCGAAACAATCAAAACAAGAGTTGAAGATCTCGTGAATTGGATATTTTGATTTAAAGATAGTCGAGAACGGGATTCGTATGAAAGAGTTATGATTTTTATACAGGTTTTAACATTATAAGCCTTTAAAAATAAAAAATAAAAAATAAAATAAGAATTAGCCGATGGGGTGTAAATGAAATTTCAAGTACTCATCGATAGCCACCCGTGTATATAAATAACGTTAAAAACGGTGCTCGTTTGAGAAAGATAAGGTTTTAGAAAAACAAAAATTCGTGCGCGCTCAAGTTGCGCGCGCTGGGCTTCTTGAAAGTGGGACACGGGCCACCAGAATTGCGACACGTGGCAGCTGGGCAAAGGAAAGACGTTGCAGTAGGCGCGACGCACCTCCCCAAATTGCCTATAAATATTAGTTTTGGCTTTCATTCTTCCACACACCAACATTCCTATCTCTCCCTATCTCTGTTTTCGGCTTTTCTAAAACTTTTTGGGATTCTGGAGATTTCTACTCTAGAGGGGCTTTGAGAAATCTTGGAGCCCAACGAAGAGAAGCTTTTGGGTCAGAATTTTGTCTGCATAATTTCCTGGTTTTCGCTAGGAACTTTATAAGTTAAGCTACACTTACTAGGCTTTCAGGGTAACTTATAATTATGTTTATAGTTGTTATTAGGAACCTATAAGTATCAGATTAGTCATTAATTCCAATTAAATATTCTGATTGCTCTACTTACAGGAGTTGTGTCTAGAATAGGCACGTTGACTTGGTTGTTGGATTTCAAAAAAGCTATATGCCAAAATGGTCCAGCCTCCCAACTGTCCTGCCTGGATGAACCTTATTTGATTGATGTGGTAGTATATTTAGAATTAGTGAAGAATCTAACTTCTACCAGATTGTTGTAGATATTAATAAGTTCGGGTGTTATAGGTGAATACTTGATAGACGCGTTACGCGCCAGTTGAATAATCAGAAGGATAGTTGTTAAACGTTTGAGTAATTGTCCAGGTGAATATAATATACTATGTGTTACAATATATATCCATTTATGTTAGGATATAAAGAGCTAGTATAACCTCTAGGTGCTTAATGTTAGTGTACTTGAAGCTAGTAGAAGTATAGTTTCCATGTGCCTCTACTAGTCGAGACGAAGTATAGCCTATATGTGATTAAGTGTTGTTATAGTTGATTTGTTTTTTATGGTTATAGTAGGGATTGACGGAGAAACAACGACAGGTCGGGGACCTATAGACCCGAGTGTTGACGATGAAATGGCAGGTAGGTTGTAAGTCTAGATACACATACTATTGGTGGATCGGTGAAAGGTCGCAAGCCAATTGGTGGATCGACGAAAGGTCATGAGCCATTGTCTGTATGCATGTATATGTATTGTTGTATATCGGTTATGTGTAGCAGCAGATGATGGGTTTAACCCAAGTGGGGGAGAACTGACCCTTAAGGAAAAAGTGCAAATGGTAGTTTGATTTTCGGTTTCGATGTCAAAGCCCAGGAGAGTTGCAAAACCAATGGAAGAAGGTTGTTAGTTTGATTTCGTGGTGTGGGTAAACGAAGATGGAAGTATTCTGCAAGAATGCACATAGGTTATAAGTTTGTCGTTGTGGTTCTTAAGAAATAGTTAGATATTCATTCCAAGCGTTACGTAGAGTCCAGGAAGTGGACCGAATTCCCGGGTACGAATTAGGTAGCCAAGTGAACCCGATAGGTTTGTACCCTCAAGGATGTGGGATTTATCCTTACAGCGTAGGAGCTGCTAGACAAGGAATGCAATAGGTTGCGTAGTTCACCAATAGAAAACATCAATTACTAAAGATTTAGCCTTGGAGACACCTCATCGGTTAAAGGATGTTATAGTTTAAAAAGTTTAAGGAAGGATGATGATTGGGTCTCTTCACGACAGTAGAATAATGATTGTGAGTCTTCAAGACCACCTCCAGGTTAATCATGAGTCTTCAGGCATGATGGGAATGATGAAAATAGCAGTTAAGCATCGAAACCCAAGTAGTTGAATAATATCACGACGTGTCGGGAACAAGCGTATGAACGAATTACTCAAGCAATTGTCGCACCTTGATACATGTAAGGTAGTTAGAACCTTGCAATAAGGCAATTGGAGACTTAGTGTTTGTTATAATCTAGTAGGATGAAAGATGAGCAAGCCTTATGATGAGTTCGTCACCAATATTAAAGTGTTGGTTCTAGAGTTTAAAACCAGTAAACTCGTTACAGTAGCTTTGGTTAAGTTTCAGGACGTTGGAAAATCTGAACTAGGTAGAGAAACCACTTACAATCTAGATTCGTGTGTGTTTTAAGGGATATACCATACGCCTTCTTATAAACATGTTCCAGAAACTGAATTCCATTAGGAAGTCGTAGATAAAGTTACCTAATTGATCATTTTGTAGTGAGTTGACTGTGTTCATACTCAAAGGAACAAATCAACATTTTATGTTTGAAGGTGATTGTCCGTCGTAGAGCATAAATTTTGGAAGTCCAAATCGACAAGTTCCCGGACTTAGAAGACTTCGCGAGAAGTTCAGGAATACGTCTAAGTTAGAAAATGAAGTTCTACAGCTAAATAAGTACAGATAGGCAAATTTGATGTGACGACGTTGGCTAGCTCACGAGTTAATCTCGATAACTCCAATAAGATGACGTGTATGGATGATCTTAAGGTGCACTAGGAGTAAGATTTTAGGGAAGAAATCTTTGTAAGTGGGGGAGAGTTGTAACACCCCGTTTTCATTCTATAGTGGAATTTAATATAAATGTTTGTCTATAAAATTCGAAGTAGAAACATATTGCTTTTTAGCCAAAGTAATCATCATAAACATGTAGAAGACATCAATACAATTTATGTAGATATATAGAAAACTTAAATCTGACGTCGTAGGAAGAAGTTATGATTGTTCGAAGTTTTCCATTCAACCCTATACGATAAAGTGCGCCGTAGAATACGAATCGGAGATGGGGTGCTTATTAGCCTTAATAATCTAAAAGAAAACCATAGTAATCATAAAAGCGAGATCGTGCATATAGAGAACGTCCAAATCTGACTTCATATGAGGGAGTTATGATTTTTTCAAAGTTTGCAACAGTGTGGAGACAGAAATTGAAATTCAAAACGGTTGATTGTTATCCGAAACAATCAAAACGATAGTTTAATATCTTGTGAATAGGATTTCGTTGATATAAAGACAGTCGAGAATGAGATTTGTATGAAAGAGTTGTGATTTTTATACGGTTCTAAATAGTCTAATCCTCTTAAAAATATAACGCTAAAAATAAAGTGATAATTAGCCGACAAAGTCTAAAAGAAATTTGTAGTACTCGTTGATAACTATGCGTGAAAATAAACAACGTTGAAAACGAAGCTTGTATGAGAAAGATACGATTTTTAGAAAAAACAGAAAATTCACGTGCGTACTCAAGGCGTGGTGCGCATCGATTTAAGAAGGCGGTACACAGACCACCAGAATCGTGACACATGCCATCTAGGCGGAGGAGAGACGTCACAGTAAGGCATGGCACGCCATTTGGATGGGCGCGGTGCGCCTCACTAAATTGCCTATAAATAGCAGTTTTAGCTTTCATTCTTCCTCACACCAACATTCATATATCTCCCTCTCTTTGGTTACGAGCTTTATAAGACTTTCGGGATTCTGGAGATGTCTACTCTAGCATGGCCCCAAGATATCTAGGAGCCCGAAAAAGAGAAGCTTCCGAGTTGGAGTTCTGCTCGTACAGTTTTTTAGTTTTCGCTAGAAACTCTATAAGTTAAGATACACTTACTAAAATTTTAGGGTAATTTATAATTATGTTTATGGTAGTTATTAATAATGTATAAGTACCAAATTAGTTAATAATTCCAGTTAAATATTCTGATTGGTCTACTTACGGGAGAGGTGAATGGAACTTTGGCGTGTTTGTTGGATTTCAGAAAGCTATATGCCGAAATGGTTCTGCCTCCTAACTATCCTGTCTTGATAATCCTTATATGATAACCATGAATGTATATTTGGAAATAGTGGAGAATCTAACTTCTACCAGATTAAAGTAGATATTAATAAGTTATAGCATTATAGGTTAATACTATATAGATGCGTTACCCGCCAGTTGAATCGTCAGAAGGATAATTGTTAATCGTCTAAGTGAGTTATCTCACTATACTATGTGTTATAGTATATATCCATGTATGTTAGGATATAAAGAGCTAGTATAACCTGTAGGTGCTTAATGTTAGTGTACTTGAAGCTAGTACAAGTATAGTTTCCATGTACATGTACTAGTAGAGCCGAAGTATAGCCTTTATGTGATTAAGTGTTGTTGTACTTGAGTTATTCGTTACGGTTAGAGAGGTTGACGACAGAACGCCGAGAGGTCGGGAGCCTATAGATCCGATTGTTGACGAAGAAATGACAGGTAGGACGTAAGTCTAGATGCACATATTATTGGTGGGTCGAAGAAAGGTTGTGAGCTAATTAGTGGATCAGCGAAAGGTTATGAGCCATTGTATGTATGTATGTATATGTATTGTGGTATATGGTATTTTGGGGAACTCACTAAGCTTCGTGCTTACCCAGTTGATTATAAATTTTTTTTGGTACTCCTTCAAATCATGAGAAGGGAAATGCTCGACTGTACACATGTGCGTTCTTATCACGTTTTCCGCATAATGTAAATATAATATGATATATTTGAATAAATAAAAATGAAAAACTTGTGTTGAAATTCATGACATAAAACATTTACTATGATTAAAAAGTTGAAATTAGTTGAAAGTATGAATCGTGGTTTAATGCCTAAAAATAATGATTTAGAGTTAAAGAAAGAGAGGAAAAACTTGTGTTGAAATTCAGGACATAAAACATTTACTATGATTAAAAAGTTGAAATTAGTTGAAAGTATGAATCGTGGTTTAATGCCTAAAAATAATGATTTAGAGTTAAAGAAAGAGAGGAAAGAATCAATATAAATGGCTGGAAGGAAAGAGGGGGGGGGAATGGGAATACATATATTAAAATTATGAGTTCCAAAAACCACGGCGTGGTGGAGGTAGTGCCACGACGTGAGAGACGGTGATAAATTTGACATAAAAATTATAGCAGCCTACTTTGAAAACTCCACCGTATTGTAGGGAGTATGTCCCAACATGATGAAAGTAGATTGTTATTCATTTTAGTGACTGAGTCTTTGAGCAACGGATAAAAGTGTCACGAAAAGTTATAAAATACGATGTGTAAGTTTCTTGTGTCACCACGGCGTGATGAGGATAACTCCACAACGTGGCGTCTTTATCAGAAGAAAAATAAAAGAGGATAATTTGTATTTTTCACTCTAAAACGTACCACAACATAACTAAAGCTATTGGGTGACTTACTAGTTAGAGTGTCGAGTCTTGAAGAGGGATTGAAAGAATTAACAACCAAGCTTCATCTTTGTGTGTAAATTAAAGGTAAGAGGTTTATTCCATTAAAATCCTCTTGAAGTTGTAGGAAATTAAATTAGGGCTAAGAACCCTAATTCGAAATCACTGGTGATATAATCGAAATTGAAGTGTATTAAGTCACTAGAGATGTATATAGTTAGAATATATGTGTATGTGATGATTTATTTGGTCTAATTCTCAATTTAGGGAGTTTCCATCATAAACCCTAATTTGAATGTTGGTGCTAATAATTGGGATACGAGTGTAAGAGGTTTTAGGAGTAAGAATAAATATGTTATGAGTGTTATGATGTTGGTATCTTACTCAAATTCATAAATTGAAAGTTGATTGCTATAAACTTGATTTATGTAATATAATGAATTGGTTATGTGAAGTATATGGCTTAATGGACGTTAGTTGTTAGAAATAACCTGAACTGGTATGATGAAAGAACGAAACTGAAATGTTAAATTGAATTGGACCATTTAGTATAAATGGTAGTTATACATTGATATAGTGTAAGGATGTAAGAATGATTTAATTCTTGTAACTACTTCAGGAGGTAAAGCTGTGGACAAGAGTGCGGGTGTTAGGACTTCAAGCAGTCAGCAAGTGATAAGGTGAGTAAAACTTGTTTTACTTATGAGTTTGATTTTGATGTGATTAACCTATTGTGTTTACTATATATATTGTTATAAAATTTGGGATGAAAGGTATAATTTAGCAAACTTGGTGTTGAAATACTAAAGTTCTAAAAGAATAAAATTGGGATAGTCTTAGTGACTGTAATATGTCGGGTATGAAATCGTTGTTGTGGTAGTCTTGGTGACTAGAATACCACGGGGCGAGAATGAATTGATTTGGTGGTCTTTGTGACAATAATAACAACGAAAATAGTAATAGTAGTAGTCTTGGTGGCAACAATACTATTGTTTGGAATGTGTAAGGAATGTTTTGAGAAATATTAAAAGCTACGTTTAATATATGATGATTTTGATCAATATGATCCAAGTTTTATGAAAATGGTTTTATTCACTAAGCGTATAACTTATTGTGTATATTGTTAATGTGTTATTTTAGGAATTAAAGGAGTTATTAATCGATGTCTTTTGGGAAGAAGGAATATGATAAGAGTCACTTTTGTACATTGTTAAACATGTAGTGTAGTAACCATAACCACCCAATACGATCCTTGCGCTTTCTTTTGTATGTTTATTAGATTTTAAAGTCTTGATGTTTAATATGTATTATGAAAATTAATGTATAATATTTATAAAAAGGAAAAAAATTTGGGTGTATTTTTGTATAAAATTTTGGGTGTTACATAACAAGGTATGATAGTCACAACTTGAGTGAGCTTGCAACATAAACTTAAATGATCCTGTTGTGGCTAAAAGAAGAAGCAAATATTTTTTAAAGCGAATAAAGAATCCTATTTCATAGGATAACAAACAAGTAATCTCTTACATTATAGTCTTTGATAACAGTGTAAGTCAGTAGGTTATGCTCGATGTTTCAATAGAACATGAGACTTTGTACATACAACAACATGTTTCCAGTGACAGGGTATATATAAAGTAAAATAAAAAGAAATAAAGAACCAAGCCTTGTACTAATTTCATGAAACGGGACCAGGAAATCTCACCCTAAAGTTTAGACAGTGCTAGACATACATTGTGAGTGGGTGACTCATTGACATCTCAGCAGATGGTCTCGTTGATGAGATATTTAGAGAGATTTAGACACATGCAGAAACATGCTTCCAGGGACCTAAAACTAATGTACAAACGTAATAACTAGGAAAACAAATCCACCATCAATTCATAAAAAGGTACAAAGATTACTTAAGTGAGAACATTCTAAGTTCACCAGTGATAAACACGATTTTCTGTTCAACTAGAGTTTTTGTGAAAATATCAACGATTTGGTTGGTAGTTGGGACATACATCAATTCAATCTTTCCTTTTTTTGCATATTATCCCTGATGAAGTGATGTCAAATCTCAATATGTTTGGTCTTTAAGTGTTGAACCAAATTCTAAGTGATGAAAATGGAACTAGTATTATCACAACATATAAGGGACTTGGTCATCTTGAATGTGTAGTTCTGGAGCTGGTTTTGAATCCAAAGGATTCGAGCACAACATCTACCAATGGAAACATATTCTGCTTTAGCGGTTAAAAATGCCACTGATGATTGTTTCTTGCTAGACCAACAAATGAGTCTGTTACCTAGAAGTTGACACCATCTAGGTGTCCTTTTCCTATCTAGAGTGCATCCAGTATAGTCATAGTCAGTGTAACCGAATAAATTAAAACCATAATTAAAAGGATACCATAGCCCAAGATTTGGGGTTTGCTTCAAATATCAGACAATGCATTTAACATCCAGAAGATGTGATTTTTTTGGGTATGCTTGAAAGTGTGGACAAATGCTAGTTGAAAACGTGATATTCAGGCGACTTGTTATTATATAAAGCCTAAATCTAATCATTCCCTTGTACAGTGAAGGATTCACACCTTTCTCTGATGAATCAACAAATATCATCAACATAGGAGACATGGGAGTTTTGGTAGGCTTATGTGACATCCTCTAATTTTCATAACCAAAAAAGATCTTTATTTACGCTTTAAAATTCATGATACTTCATTTGTGGGAAATCCCGGTATATAAAATATTTTTGAGAACAAGATTGACTCAAATAAAATCCTAAGGATGTCAGAATCAATACTGATACATAAGTTATAGTGTAAAGACTTGATGGTCCAGGACACTATTGCAGGCTGTCTCTTAATCACTCAACATCCTAATCAGGTTCCAGTAGCTTAAGTCTTGATGTCTGTGATGCATACAAACTGAGCAGGTCAAGCTGAGAAAGCTGGTGAGATACATAGGGATTTCAATCCCACCGATCCTCACATATCCTACTCCATGATTATCAGAAAGATAAACAGTTTTAAAATCAATAGTTTAACTACCATCTAGGCGCTTCCTTGGCCAGTGTAAGTCATAAAGGCACTCGAGCCATCAGAGTATTTTGATGAATATGGTATCCCATTTCATCTACGTCTATGGGTTATGAACCCACACTAGTAATGTAATTCACAATACCTTCTAGAATGATCAAGTGTTGTCATCTTACTTTGGGAGATGACGAGGCATACCATTATAGTTGCCTGATTTGGACCCACCATATTTAGTCATCCAAAAGGAATACAATATTGTACTCCGGTACGTATTTCGTACCATCGACACCTGAAAGTGTCATGGAACAGAACTCTACTCTTCGTTCATAACTTACACACATTCTATGAATGAGACTACCCAATATCAAACTTAATTGAACTTGGCGTCCATAATAAGTCTTATCTCATAAACGGGCAAAACTACTTGGATTCCAATACCAACTCTTTTTAGGCAACATTATCCTAATTCAGTGTATATGTTTAACATATAGTATTTAGGTATTAATATATTTTTATCATTCTCTCTAATAATACTTCTTTTATTATCATCACGTAATATATATATATATATATATATATATACATACATATATATCTTAACACATAAAGAATATATCCAGTTCGCATATCTTATATCATCAAATACATTTCTAACACATATTCCAGGCAATAAGCATATAACTCACATTTAAACTTTTCGACATATATTCAATACTTTAATTAATACTTGTATTAAATTCATGTTCATGAAAGAGACTATGCACTCGCTTGACTTAGGTGGATGAATGGTGATTTGGACTGAGCTTAACCTAAACCTTAGTTTATCCTTTGACGTGACCTAAGTATGATCAATACTGAGTCTTAGTCTAATGTTCCTCGTGAATAATGATAGTCAAGATTCCTTAACAATCCCAATGTCTACATCAAGTAGGGTTCGTATGGTATATAAAGTATATTGTTTGGAAATGCCACTTTAAACACCTCACTAAATCTAGCCTATACATCACCCTCGTAAGTAGATCAATCAGCTTAATGACTTGGAATCACTAATAAATTTTGTTTATAAATTCATGCCAACGACTATGAATATATATATATATATATATATATATATATATATATATATATATAAGGTACACTTGAAGTAAAATAAGTGTAGCTTATCTTACAGAGATTTTTGCGAAAAGTAGGAGATTGCACTGAAAGAACTCCGACCCGGGAGCTTCTACTAGTCGAGCCTAGATACCCAGAGCCCTGGTAAACTAAAATACTCTGAATCCCAAACAAATAACCATGATTCGAGCCTAAGAAATAAATAGAAAGTTTAGAAATGGTGTGGAGAGGAATAAGGGCTGGGGGGTATTTATAGGCTGAATCTTAACTAGGCACGTCGCGCCTTTAGAGGCGCGCGTCGCGCCCAATAGCCACTTCGATCCTCCTACTTTGTGATATGTGCCATCTTTCTGCCGGTCCATGCCTATGGCTTTTAGAAGCGCGTGTCGCTCCTCCTACACGTGGCGCCATCGATAAATCTTCAAAAATCCATATCTTCTTCATAAGAACTCCGTTTTTGACGTTCTTTATATCCACACGTAACTATTGACGAGATCTACAACTTTTGTTTAGACATCGTTGGCTAATTATAACTTTATTTTTAAAGATATATTTTTAACAGGCTTAGACTGTTAAAGTCCACGTAAAATTCATAACTCTTCCATACAACATTCGTTCTCGACTGTCTTTATATCAATTGACTCCTAATCATGAGATCTTCATCTCTCGTTTAGATTGTTTTTTCTAACAATCGACCGATCTAAAATCCGGTTTCTGTGTTGTAAACTACTATACTAAAACTTCAAAAATCTTAACTTCCTCATATGAAGTCAGATTTGAGCGTTCTCTATATGCACGCTCTCGCTTTTACGATTCGTACAACTTTCGTTTAGATTATTTATCCTAATTAATCTTCTATAAAAAACATCTGTTTATTTTTGTGACAAATAATTATCTTATTATATCTTAAATGTCTATCCCGAATCTGCGGGCATTACAACTTGCAATCCGATAAGAAGAATTTGTTCATCATTTCGGAGATCTTTTTGCTTTGATTAATGTAGATTCCTTTGGATTGTTTTTTGACTTGAATTCCCAAAAATAACGATTACTCACCCATCATACTCATTTCAAACTTTATTGACATTACAATCCAAATTCCTTACTCAATGCGTCATTTGTGGAACAAAATATGATATCATCTACCTACACTTGAGCGAGAATGATGTCCGACCCTGGATGCTTGATAAAAATGTGTTATCAATGGCTCCTTACTTGTATCAATTTTCAGGTAGGTATGTCATCAACATGTTATACCATGTCCCAGGGACTTGCTTCAATCCATACACAACTTTGTCCAATCTATAAACATGATAATAGAAATCATTATTCTCAAAACTAGGTGTTTTTTGAGAAACACTTCTTGCTGGAGATCTCCATGGAGAAAAGGCAATCTTGACATCCATCTAAAAATCTTTAAAGTTCATGTAAGAAGAATAAGCAAGAAAAATTCTACTTGCCTCCAACCTAGCTACAATAGCAAAGAGCCTAGATTTATTTCGAATAACCGGTCCATCTTCATCCATCTTGTTGAGATAGACCCTACGAGTACTAACAATTGAATTTCCTTTGGAACGTGGTACCATATTCCACACATTATGCCATTTGAATTCATGGAGTTCGTCTTGCACTGATTTTATCCAATCAGAATCCTTCAGGGACTTACCAATCTTCTTAGGTTCAACCAGCAGGACAAAGTTGACAAACAGGAAAAAGTTACTTGTGACTTAATGATGGGTTCGAAAACCAGTGAAATATCACCAATGACTTGAGAGATAGGATGATCACTAATGTTGTGGAGATTTTATGGTTCAGGATAAATAGGAGAGATATCTGAGACAAATGATTCAGAGGTTCAGGAGATTTCATGGTCAGGGAAATGAGTTTCAGGGTCTTGTAATTGGGTTTCAAGGTTAGGTAAGGAAGTACCAATCAGAGGAGTTGAGAATTCAATCAAAGTTTATGAAGTAAAGGTTTAAGTGGAGAGTTCATCAAGCATTGAATATGGATGATCTTCTGAACAGACAGGGTAAGATTCTTCATTGAACATGACATGTATAAATTCTTCAAATTTCTATCTTCTTAAGTTGTATACCCTGAATGCCTTTCAAATGGATGAGTAACCAAAAAAAATCAATCATCAGCTTTAGCTTCAAACTGTGATAGCTATTCTATGTTATTTAGAATAAAACAAACACAACCAAACATGTGAAAATATGAAATATCTGGCCCGTGAAGAGTTCCTATGAGGTTTTTCCATGAAGACAATTCAAAGAGTTATCTTTCTTGATCCATTTATTATTAGTATTAAGATGTTATTTACTCTTTTTCAACATTCCTTGAAAGCACAACGGACAACGTCATGTGAAGGGTCACCATATCTATAAAATTTTCTAATTCCATATTTTACTTTTTTTTAGTGGAAAATTTTGTTGAATTACTACTTTTGGGTTTCCATATTCTATAAATAGTTTCTTTCTTTTGAAAAACAACCATTTGAGTTTTAAAAACATGTAATTTTTCATTATCACATAAATTTCTATTAGATGAAGTTTCAGCATAATGAAACCCAGATGAAGAGCAACTCGAGTAATCAGTGTTACTACACGCTAAATGAGATTTAGTGTCAAAATAACCACTAGTACAACTTGTAATCAAAATGAATGTTTGTCACAGTGTGAATCTCACCATTTGAGATGAGAAATTTGATTAAGTTAGATGTACTGGGTTAACAGACTAACAAGAGTGGTTAGACCATTATCATTTGTTTGATAATGTTTGTTTATTAGTTTTTGACTTTTTGAAGGTGCATCGTAACCAAATTTAGTTCTATATTCATATATTAGTTCATCATTTGATGGAAAATTTGGTTCAATGTTAATTTGTTCAAAGATTTTGTCAACTCCTTGAAATTGACCACCAATAATTTTCCAGCCTGATGAGGGATCTGATCATTAAGAATTTTAGTGGTTATGATATTAGAAAAAGTCAAGTTTTCTGAATATTTTGAGAGTCCTTTTGGGCAAAGTCTCTTTCAAAAAAGAGTTCATGATTTGTGAGGGCGAAGTCTCTAAGATTATAACTCATTTGAGAGAGATATTTTTCACAAATATTGAGATCAATAGTTAACAAATCAATTTTCTTTTTGAGATCTTTTTTCATTATTAGATTTTTAATTCAAGACACAAATTATCAAAATAGTTTACAAATTTTAACCTGATACACTAAAGACGAGTCCATGTTTTGAGCATTGCAATCCTTGGCAACTTGAGAGAGATCATCTTCAAATGTGCTAGTGTTACCGCTTGAATCTTCATTGAATGAGTCATCAGTGAACGAAATCAAACAAACATCATTTCTGTAAATTTCATCTTCAGAAGATTCTACTCCATCAACCTAGTTTTCTTCTTCAGCGAGAAGAACCTTTGAACCCATATTCTGCTTCTTTAGACAGGCAACCAGATGCTAATACGTAGCTTCATATGATTCTTCCTTGGGTTCGCATATATTGATCTTGTAATCCTTTGCAAAATGATAAACACCTCCATAAGTGAAGCACTTCTCATCACTATTCTTCTCAGAGATAAACCTTTTTGACCCACCAGTGTCAAACTTCCTTTTCCCTGAGCATTAGATCCTGAGCTTCCTGAATGAAACTTTTGTGCATCGCTTAGTTTTTTGGCTTCTTCAAATTGATTGAATTGTTTGACAATAATAGCAGCATGTGAAGCCATATCATAGAAATTCTTGAATTATTCATCGTTAGTGTATGCGTCATCTGAGTTGTCATTGTCACTGTCAAGGGTAAAAATTGACTTTTGGGAGATAAGAACAAAAGATGTATCCTTGACACCGTCCTTCACGATTTCCTTTCTTTGAAGTCTTGTTTCTTTATAGTTCATTAAGTTTCCAAACATACTCTCCAAATCCAATGTCTTGATTTTCTCACTATTTTTTAAAAGATCAACATGACTTCCCACTTTTCATCCAATGAGTTAATAAACTTAAGCACAATAATAGTGGTATGTTTAATAGTATTGAATCTTCCCATATCATTAATAAGAGAGTTAAAGTGATTAAAAGTATCAGTGAAAGATGTTAAAGATAGTGCCCACAATAACAACAGTTGGTAATATTCATATTAATATTAGGGTCCTTTTGGGTTACACACAAGGATAAAAATAAGCGACTGATGACTCAAGAATAATTTTAGGGATCTAGTTTGTTAGTTAGTTAACTCTTTAATCAATTAAATGAAACTTGGAGATCTAGAAGGTTCTAAATAAAGGGATATGAAAGTCACATGATTACCAAAGATAAGGACAATTATTATGTGATCAGATAACAATCCATTAAGGGTTTAAATCCTTCCTTATAAATATAGGGGTCTTAGGCCGGATTCATTGAGGATTTTATCCTTAGAAAACCCCCTAGAAATCTGCATTACCCATTCGATCTCAAAAATCTGCCCCTCAACCTCCTACGCGACGCGTAAGGAGTTCCACACAGTGCATAGGTAGTGGCAATTGATTGGATATGGGTGTGTGCATTCTGTTGCATGTATTTCTTATCCAAATAAGGATATTGAATCATATATGGATGTGATTTTGAGTTCCACCACATATATGCAGTCTTACAAATATAGAATTGTAACAATGAATGGGAGTGATATGTGGCCATATACAAAATATATACCAATTTTGTCTCCTTTTAATAGAAGGATGCCTACCAGACCAACCATTAAAAGGAAGGGGGATGCTATAGAAAAACCTGTTAGTCACAAGGTATCTAAGGTTGGAATGAAAGTCAAATGTAGCATTTGCAAGGAGACAGGTCACAACAAGTCCACTTGCCTAGTACGAAGACCACAAAATACTAATATAAGAAGGGAACAAAACAAAAAATTTAGTGTTAACCAAACAACAGGACATGTAGTAACCTTATTTTAATAGGGAACAAACATTACTTTAAATTATCATTTTGTTACATGATTGGTAGGTAAATGCAAATAATGGAGTTAATGTCAACCAAGCAGTAGGTTAACAACCTGATGAGGTGAAGCTTACTCCAATTGAGGTGCTACTTACTCTAAATGATGTGGTTGAAGACTTGGAAGCTATGTAAATACAAGTAGAGTCTGTTGATATGCAAGTTCCTCATACTAGGATTGAAGATGATGTTGGTAATGTCCAAGTGCAATGAAGATAAGAGTAAGAACAAAATTTGAAATTTTGAAAAGGATCAGTAAAAGAAAATAAAAAATAATATTGAAGTCAAAATTGGCTAAGAAAGTGGGGGGGGGGGGGGGTGATGATGATCTTGGAAACTCTAAGGAGAAAGATCTAAACATAGATTAATTATTTATTTGATGATATTCTATTTGTAATGTGTACAATGTTTCCTTAGAGTTTATAAAACCTATTGTCTACATTCCATGTGTGAAAAATACAATGTTATTTCTTAATTCTAAAGTTGGTTGGCTTTCATCAAAGTTGGTTGCTATTTATGAAAGTTGGTTGCTATTTATAAAGTTGGTAGCTATTTATGAAAGTTGGTTGCTATTGTATGATAAAGTTGATTGTTATATATGATAAAGTGGGTTGCTATTTATGAAATTTGGTTGCTACTGTATGATAAAGTTGATTACGATTTATAAAGTTGGATGCTATTGCATGATAAAGCTGGATGCTATTATATGATAAAGTTGGTTGCTATTTGTGAAATTCGCGTGCATTGTTTTAAAGCACATTGTCAATTTTACAAATTGCAGGGATGAGAATGACCAATATGGTCCTCCATGAGTGTATTATAATGATTAATATGAACCTTAGTATTAGGAAGTGTGTGTGTAACATCCCAAAAATTCAAATAAAAATTTTCATTTTAAATTCATTCCAATCATACAATAATAATATCAAAACAGTTTAGAGTATATCATAGAAAAATATTATCAGAGTACAAAATCCCAAAATCACGTGATGCGGAAAAACGTAAGTGGATGGAGTGCGATCAGTCTGGGCCCTTCCCTTTCGAGCTGGAAGTACCTGAAATATAAACTGAAAACCGTAAGCACAAAGCTTAGTGAGTTCCATTAAAATACCCCACGCTATACATACATAACAGTCAAAAAAAAAATATTGGATCTATTTCACCCCCTTCGGTATATTTCAACCGATACTGGGTCTATTTCACCTCCTTCGGTATCTTTAAACCGGTAATAGGTCTATTTCACCCCCACCAGTATCTTTCAATCGATATTGGGTTTATTTCACCCTTTCGGTATCTTTCAACTGGTATTTGGTCTATTTCACCCCCGTCGGTATCTTTCAACCGGTAACGGGTCTATTTCACCCCCTGCAACTAACACATATAATCATAACAATAAGAGTCACAGAGGCATCAAGCATATACAGGCATAACATATCATTGTCACGAAGACAATCATCATCCTACAAGCATAATCTAGTGGCAAGACATTGGTGCCTGTGACCCACAGATACAGTGAAGGAAACTCACCTCATACTGAAGATATCAAATCACACTCGGGCTGCTGACTCGTGAAATCCTCTCACTAAATCACAAGTAATGAAACCCTAATTAGAAATTAGGTCAATAATCTAACTCGTGAGTTCAAACCCTAAATCCCGACTTTAAGGGCAAAAAGGTTGCTTAATCCTTGCCTTATTGGGCCTACCCCACTAAGGCTCGAATCCAAACTAGCCCAAAAGGCATTCCAAGTCCAACAAAAAAGGACTCTAAGGCCCAACATGGGCCCAAGAGCTCCATGATGGCCTAAAGCCCACAAATGACCAGATACCACAAATAGGCCTAAGTCCCAAACTCAATCAAGGCGAAAAGCCCAACTAATCCCGAGCCCAAAACTCCAAAGCCCCCATAGACGAACGTACGCGTGGCGTACCATGCTTGTATACCCAGCGTACGTTGTTGATCCGGAATCGGGGTGTTGGCCCCGTTTGCACAACGTACTGGTCAAACAGCCAAACATACTCCAAATGTCTTTATCCATTAAGCTTATAACGTCCAAATTCAGATCCAAGTTCATTAAAGTGTATTAAGACATAAACTTGCAAACTTTATGCTTTTGCATGACTAAATGGGACTCAAACCATGGATTAAAAATTCTATCTCCCTTAAGTGGTAACCAACTCACGCATGGTTGAGTTCTAACTTCCAAGATCTGATTTTTATGACTTCATGCACTCATAAGAGCCTAAAAGGACAGATCAAATGGTATGGAGTAGTCCATACTCCATGAGACCAAAGTTATGGGACCAAAATATGCTAAGTTCTTCCAAAAATTTAGATCTATACTTAGAATGAACAAGTTTTAGACTTTATACCTCCAATGAGCTAGAAATGATGAACAACCTCTGGATCTACAAGCTCCTTCTTGTCCAATGCTTTTCCTCAAGTATTCTTCTTCTTCAAAATCACAAAAGAACACCCAAAAACTCTTAGTAAGCTCAAGAATACTCTCAATATGGCTAGGGTTTCGAGATTAGCTCAAAAAGACAACGGAGGTTGAAAAGGTGAAGGACTTAGGGGCTTAATGAGCTTACATAGGGTGCAAACCCTAAAAATTAAGGTTTGCCTCTGGCTTGCATACGCATGGGGTACGCACAACGTAGGTAGGGGACATCCCTGCTTTGCGCATTCATAGGAGTACGTCATGTGTACCTTGTGTACGTCAACGTACTCAAATCTAGTCAATGGATAATTGAAATAATTTGCAAGAGTTTTTACCTAGAGATTCGGACGTTACAATTCTTCCCCACTTGTATAAGACTTCGTCCTTGAAGTCCGCTATCGCAAATAACCCTGGGTAATGCTCCCCCATCTCTTCTTCAGGCTCCTATGTGCACCCAGAACCCTTCCGGTGCTGCCACTGCACCTTTACCAAACCCACAACCTTGTTCCTCAAGGTTTTCGTCTTCCGGTCAAGGATCGCCACCGGTCTCTACATGTAGTTCAGAAGGTCATCCACCTGAATATAATCCAACGGAACAACTACGGAATCATCAACCAAAAACTTCCACAGCTGAGAGACGTGAAAGGTACTGTGAATCTGAATGAGCTCCTGTTGGAGATCGAAATGATATGCCACCCTGCCCACCCGAGCTAAAACCCTAAAAGGACCAATATATCTGGTGCCGAGCTTGCCTCGCTTCTTGAATCGGATGACACCTTTCCAAGGTTAGACCTTAAGGATTACCATATCCCGACCTGGAACTCCAAGTCTGGCCGACGTCTGTCTGCGTAGCTCTTCTATCACCTCTGTGCCGTTTGAAGCTTGCCACGAACCTGTTGAATCATCTCGGTCGTCTTAAGTACCACCTCGATACTCCCCATGACCTGTTGACAGACCTCATCCCAACATATCGGGGTCCTACACTTCCTCCCATAGAGCATCTCAAAAGGAGGTCGATCGATGTTGGCATGATAGCTGTTGTTATATGAAAATTCCGCTAACGGAAGATACGTATCCCAACTACCGCCAAAATCCAAAATCTCATGCCCGCAGCATATCCTCCAATGTTTGGATAGTCCGATCACTTTGACCATTCATCTGCAGGTGAAAAGTCGTATTGAAGTGCAAACGAGTACCCAACTCTTCGTGGAATTTCTTCCAGAACCTGGAAGTGAACCAGACATCCCTATCAGAGACCACAGAAACCGGCACCCCATGTCGTTCCACCACCTCCCGAATGTAGATGTCGGCCAACTTCTCCACAGAGATACTGTCTTGAATCGGGATAAAATGTGCGTTCTTGGTCAATCGATCCACGATGATCCATATCGAATTCACTCCACGGCTCCATTTTTCTGTGGGGTCGTTGGTGCTTGACCTTTACTTTCCTGCAAGTCAAGCACCTCTCCACACACCACGCCACATCATGCTTCATACATGGCCACCAATAATCAGGCCAAGGATCTTTATACATATTTGTCGCTCCTAGATGAATAAAGAATCTCGACTTGTGTGCCTCTTCCAAAAAAACCTTTCGCGCACCACCCCAATATAAAACCCACACCCTCCGATGAAGGGTCAATAACCCATGGATATTATAATCGAAGGAAGCCACCTCAACCATAATGCACTCACTCTTCCGATGCTCTTCCTTCATAGCCTCAATCCGAGCCTCTCGAATCTGCTCAATAGTGGGGTAATCACTGTCATCCTCAATCATAAATCCATGATCGGAGTCGTGACCGACTTGAGGCTGAGAGCATCGCTCACCACATTGGCCTTCCCCGAGTGATAAAGGATCTCACAATCATAATCCTTTACCACGTCCAACCACCTACGCTGCCTCATGTTCAGAGTCAACTAATCCATCAATTACCTCAAGCTCTTGTGATCCGTGTAGATAGTATAGTGGACCCCACAGAGGTAATGTCTCCAAATCTAGAGGGCAAACACCACTGCCCCCAAATTCAAATCGTACATAGGGTAATTCGCCTCATGAGGATTCACGTGCCTCGAAGCGTATGCAATCATATGACCCCGCTGCATCAATACTGCACCTAAACCCATGATCAAAGCATCACGATATACCACAAAGTCCTCAACACCATCCGGAAGGGTCTGTATCGGGGCCTCACACAATTTCTGTCTCAAGGTCTCAAAAGCTGCCTGATGCTCAGGCCCCCAACGAAATATGACAGTCTTCTTTGTCAGCCTAGTCAAAGGAACTGCTATCTTGGAGAAATCCTGAATGAATCTCCAGTAGTAACCTCATTACCGCCTCAATCTTGGCCGGATCGACCAGAATACCGTTTTGGTTGATAAGGTGCCTCAAAAACTGCACCGCGCGCAACCAGAACTCACACTTGGAGAACTTCACGTATAATCTCTCCCTCCTCATAGTCTCCAATACCTCCCTCAGGTGCTCCTCGTGCTGCTCATGGGTCTTGGAATAGACCAGGATGTCATCAATAAACACAATCACAGACCGATCCAACATGGGTCTGCATACGCGATTCATAAGATCCAGGAATGCGGTTGGAGCATTGGTGACCCCGAAAGGCATCACCACAAACTCGTAATTACCATAACTAGTTCGGAAGGCCGTCTTTTGAATGTCCTTTTCTGTGACCCTCATCTGGTGATAACCGAATGCAGATCAATCTTGGAGAACAAAGATTCGTCCTGAAGCTGCTCAAATAAATCGTCGATCCTTTGGATTGGGTAACGGTTCTTCGCCGTTAGATTATTCAACTCCCGGTAGTCACTACACATCCGATGTGTCCCATCATTTTTCTTCACAAATAGGATAGGTTCTCCCCATAGTGAACTACTTGGTAGAATGAATCCCTTGTCTAGCAGATCCTGTATCTCTGGAGGTGCTAAACGATAAGGTGCTTTGGCAATCGGAGCCACACCTGGAACCAAGTCAATCCGAAACTCCACCTACCTCTCTGGAGGTACTCTTGGAAAATCCTCCGGAAACACATTCTGGTATTCCTGAACAATCGGTACATCATCTATGGTCACCTAACCCTTCTCCCGGGTATCCATCACATAGGTTACAAACACGGAACATCCCTGCTGAAGATAACACATGGCCTTGGATGCCGAATAGAGAGTCGGCCCATGATGAGCACGATCACTGTGGATCACCAACTCTCCCCCACTTGGGGTCCGAACACGTACCAACTGAAGCCCACAATCAATCATCACCCCATTGGGGCTCATCCAATCCATCCTCAAAATGACCTTGCTCTCGCGCAGGGGAATCGGAACCAAATCAATCAGATAATGCTCACTGAATATCTCCAAAGTGCATCCTCGGTGAACCCTCGACACTCACACCGGACGATCATCAACGATCTCAACCTCTAGTGGATAATCCAACTCTCTCGAAACATCATCAAATCTCTTGCTAAGTGCAAGGGATACAAAAGACCGGGTAGCCCCGAATCGAATAAGACCAATGCAGGAATACCGTTCACAAGGAACGACCCAGTGACCACATCGGGTGCTGCACGAGCCTCCTCAGCTATTAGCTGAAATGGTATGCTCCGAACAACTGGCGCCTCAGCCTTGCCCTGGAAGCCATTAGTGATCCTCGTGGTCGCCGGAGCAGGTGCTACTACTAGTCCTCTTGCCGCTAAACTCAGACAGCTAGCCTTCTTGTGGCCCCTCTGATTGCAATGGAAGCAAATCAGATCTGATATATGGGTGGTGATGGTAGTAGCAGTGTAATGCCTCCTGAAATGCCTCGTCTTGCTGCACTTACAGCAGCCCGAACCACCCGCTCTGCAGACCCCGTCATGAGCCCTTCCGCACTTGCCACAACGGCTCCGGCCCTGCTGTCCCTTCGATCTAGTATAGGAATCCATAGGTTTCTTTGCCGAAACCCCAGTCGTCTTCCCATTCTCTGCCTTCCTCTTCCCAATGTGCTCCAAATCCATCTCATGTTCCCAGGCCCTGGATATCATGTCATCTAGTGTTGCGCAAGTGGAGAAACTGACAAACTGTCGAATGTATGATCTTAACATGTCATGGTACCGAGTCATCCGCATCTCCTCGTTTGCGGCATACTGGGGTACCAATAGGGATCTCTCTCTGAACTTGGCGGTGATCTCCGTCGTGGTCTCAGTCGTCTGTCTCATATCTCGAAACTCCCTAGCTAGTTGTTTCACCTCAACAGCCGGTGGAAACTCCGCTCGGAATCGGGTCACAAAGTCTGACCAGGTCATGACCTTAATGGTCGGGGATCCCAGAGTATAGCCAACCTCCTCACACCAATCCCGAGCTCGCTCCCTCAGACATCCTGCAGAGAACCTCACCTTTGACCCCTCGAGGCAAAAGCTCGTCATCTGGGCACACTCAATATCAGCTAGCCAACGCCTGACGACAATAGGGTCCTTCACCCTAAAGAATTCTGGTGCGCCACATCCCCTGAAATCCTTGAAGGAAAGAGTGTGGGCCCCAGACTGGCTAGCGTCCAGATCGGCCATCACGATCCGAAGACGATCCTCCATCAGCTCCATGATACCCTCCTTGATCGACCTAAACATCACCCGGGTCGCATCAAGGATGCCTCTAGTAACCTCTGACGCAATGAACTCACACAATCCCTCATCAATTGGTTCGGTACCTGTGCTCGAACCAGATCCATATCCTAACCCCCCTGCTCCATTGTGTGTTACCACCATGCTGAAACATAACCACATAAACAATAAGTAAACACACGAAGAGGTTCACACTCTCGAGCTTCCTAAATTCATCATGTTCTTCCTAGTCTCGGGTATAAATCCGGTGCTTCCAGTAGTATGGGCCCAATACTACCTTCCATACCTATCTATACCCTCCTTAAGGACTACCCCGACTCCTCCAAGGCACTCCTCCCTATCTAATACTCTCCTCATACTATAAGGCGTCCTACGTGTCAATACATACTGCAGGAACTTCCAAGGGTTCCTTTCCTCACCGCTCTCTGCTATCAGCTGCTGAAGGAACTCCCACTAATACCATTTAACTACCACATGAATACAATTACATAGTATCGGTACTAGATAATTCTTTGAATGAAAGGTCCCACACTACAAACGGTTGGACTCAAACAAATGTTGCGCAATAGAGTTAAACCTATCCTTCTAAATTTATTTAATCTCAATAATATGTAACCAAACGCATTCATCCACTAGTCAGTTGGTACTAATAAAATTTCCCTAAAATCACAAAGCACGCAACATTCGAGCATAAAGTAATTCACGTCAGAACATAACCTAAACAGGCCATCCTATCAAATAATTGATCTCATACTAGCATGAAGATCTATAAGCTCATACAACAGGCACATAATGGCATCTCCCCTAGCATACTATCATACAATCTTGAGCAGATCCTTAGTCCTAATGTAGCATGAGATTCTCATATCATAGCGTAAAACATATAACATGTATGGGTAGTTTGGGAAGACTTGCTTGAGCTCGGCTGATTGCACGCATCACACACCTTTCTTTTATTAAAATCCATTATTTAAAATGTTTCTTCATATGGAAAATCTACGAAATCCTCGATTTGAGTTCAGACACACCCGAGAGTATGCCCGAATCCCTCGAACCAAGGCTCTGATACCAACTTGTAACATTCCAAAAACTCATATAAAGATTTCATTTTAAATTCATTCCAATCATATGATAATCATATCAAAACAGTCGAGAGTATATCATAGTAAGATATTATCATAGTACAAAATCCCATAGTCATGTGATGCAGAAAAACATAGGTCGATGCAGTGCGATCAGGTCGAGCCCTTCCCTTTCGAGTTCAAGGTACCTGAAACATAAACAGAAAACCGTAAGCACAAAGCGTAGTGAGTTCCTCCACAGTACCCCATACCATACATACATAACAGTCAAAAAAACATATTTGGTCTATTTCACCCCCTTCGGTATCTTTCTACCGGTATTGGGTCTATTTCACCCCCTTCGGTATCTTTCAACCGGTACTGGGTCTATTTCACCCCCTTTGGTATCTTTAAACCGAAATGGATCTATTTCACCCCCTTCAGTATCTTTCAACCGGTACTGGGTCTATTTCAACCCTGTCGGTATCTTTCAACCGGTAACGGGTCTATTTCACCCCTACAACTAACACGTATAATCATAACAATAAGAGTCACAGAGGCATCAAGTATATACATGCATAACAGATATTGTCACGAAGACAATCATTATCCTACAAGCATAATCTAGTAGGGCGGCATTGGTGCCTTCAACCTATGGATACAGTGAAGGAAACTCACCTCAAACTGAAGATATCAAATCACACTCGGGCTGTTAACTCGTGAAATCCTCTCACTAAATCACAAGTAATGAAACCCTAATTAGAAATTAGGCCAGTAATCCAACCCGTGAGTCCAAACCCTAAATCTTCACTTTAAGGGTAAAATGGGTGCTTAATCCTTGCCTTATTGGGCCTACCCCACCAATTCCAAGTCCAACTGAAAAGGACCCTAAGGCCCAACATGGGCCCAAGAGCTCCATGATGGCCTAAAGCCCACAAATGACCTGATACCATAAATAGGCCTAAGTCCCAAACTCAATCAAGGTGAAAAGTGCAACTAATCCCGAGCCCAAAACTCCAAAGGTCCACAGACAGACGTACCCGCGACGTACCTGGCTCGTACGCTCGGTGTACGTTGCTGATTCGGAATCGGGGCGCTGGCCCAGTACGTACATCGTACTCAGGAGTACGCCTGTCGTACTGGTCAGACAGCCAAACATACTCCAAATGTCTTAACCCAGTAAGCTTATAACGTCCAAATTCAGATCCAGGTCCATTAAAGTGTATTAAGCCATAAACTTGCAAACTTTATGCTTTTGCATGACTTAATGGGACTCAAACCATGGATTAAGCCTTCTATCTCCCTTGAGTGGTCACCAACTCATGCATGGTTGAGTTCTAACCTCCAAGATCCGATTTTTATGACTTCATGCACTCATAAGAGCCCAAAACGACAGCTCAAATGGTCTGGAGTAGACAATACTCCATGAGACCAAAATATGCTAAGATCTTCCCCGAAGTTAGATCTAGACATAGAATGAACAAGTCTCAGACTTTATACCTCCAATGAGCTAGACATGATGAACAACCTCTGGATCTACAAGCTCCTTCTTATCCAATGCTTCTCCTTAAGTCTTCTTCTTCTTCAAGATCACAAAAGAACACCCAAAAAGTCTTAGTAAGCTCAATAATACTCTCAAAAAGGCTAGGGTTTCAAGATTAGCTCAAAAACACAATGCAAACTGATAAAGTGAAGGACTTAGGGGGCTTAATGAGCTTAAATATGGTGCAAACCCTAAAATTTGGGTTTGTGTAACACCCCGAAAATCACAATAAATTTAAAATTTTTAAAACCAACCATGAATCAATATTGGTTACAAAAAGAGTCATTGTTTCAAAGTCATTTTTTCAAATCAGAGTTTTCCCAAGACCCGGAGACATAAAAACAAGAAGTTATTTACAATTACGCCTTTGCCTTCCCACGATCCTCTGAAGTACTTGGAACGATAAACAAAAAATTGTAAGACAAATCTTAGTGAGTTCACCCAAAGTACCAGCACACCACATAACAAACAAGCATACAATATGAACAACCAACCTGACTGAACCACCTCGCATGGCCTACAACCTATATGGACTGCTCTATGAGCATTCGGCATGAATGGACCGCCTCACAGGGCCTACAGCCTATTCAGTCATCCCTGGGTGTCTTGGCCTACAACACAAAGCGAGACCACGTCAACCCAACATAACTTTTCGACATATGCAACAAATAAACATAAACACATAGCCAAATATTACAGATAATCATTCAGATCTACTGAACAGCTACAAACTATCATATCATTATTTTGACCAGGATAAATAATCTAGAGGGCCGGTGTTGGTGCCTTCAACCCGCGGGTGTAGTGAGGAAAACTCACCTCTCAGTCTAAATGCAAGCTGAATAAAACTCGGTCCCGAAAATCGGATCAACGATCACCTAACCAAAACCAAGGACCCAATCTCAGTTAATCATATAAAAATACCTAAAATACCCCTAGGTAAGCTTGGTCAAAGGTCAAGGTCAATGAGTCAACTCGGTCCACTCAGCTGAGTACGCGGGGCGTACTCAACTCCTACGTTGGGCGTACTCTGGCTTTGACTGGAGTAGGGCGTTTGACTCCGCACGCGTGACGTACGCTAGGTTACGCACGACGTACACATATAATCCCTTTTTCCTCAATAAGAGCTTAATGCATTAAGCTCTCATGTCCCAATTTCAAATCTAAGGCCAAGCTACTACTAAGAGTCATAAAGTTTCCAATTTTATGGATTTTCATGCCCATTAAGTGCTTAATACACAAAATCCCAACTTCTTAACACCTTAAGACCTTCTAGAGCATGCATGGGGAAAACTAAGCATCAAGACCACATTTTTATGAGTCAATACCCATCATTAGGTCTGAAAGGACAACTTATTCGATTAAGAGCATGCCACGCTCAAGAATCATCATAGTTGGGACCAAAAATTCCCTAAATGAAGAAATGTCTAGATCTATAAGATAAGATGATCAAGGTATGGGCTTTTTACCTGCTGGAGGTTGCAATCAAGGAGAAAATCCCATATCCAAGTTGCTTCTATGCTCCAAAGTCTTCCTAACACCTTCTTCTTCTTCTTCTTCAAGAATACCACCAAAACAAAAAGATGAGCTCAAGATGCACTCTTCTCACTTAAAGTAAGCTAGAGGGACGTTTTCTCAGGTGGAGGTTGATGAGGGAATGACAAATGAGGTGTTAATGATGCTTGTATATGGACTAAATGTTGAGAGAAAAACTTTGAGACACACTTGAACAAACGTTAGTACAAGTAGATTGCAGAATAGTTAATCTCGAAGGATCTAAAAGCTCAATAATAATATTAATAAGTTAGAGTTAGATAGTTAGAGAGTTAGTTGTGGAAAAGTAAAGAAATAGAAATGACAACAATTGTTATATCAAGTATACACATAAGTTGATTCATAACAAGGAATGCATTCAAACCAAGTTAATAAGGAAGATCAAACTTAGTGATTAAGTCACAGAAGACTTGCTCCGGAGAGAGGTTATAATCAGTAACGTTCTAGTATGATTTGAGAGTAAGAAGGGATGCGTAGTAAGATAGAGAGTAAGAGATGTATTGGTTGTTTTTAAGTAAGAACGAATGAGCTCTATTTATAGAGACTCAGAAAGTACACTAGATTACATCTCTAAGAGTAGCCATGCAAGGCATACTGGACAATAGAGAGCATTACAATAAAAGACAAGTAAAGTAATCTAGGTAAAGAGACTGCGGTAGGTAGAGACTCCGGATGTGGTTGCTGATGAAGTAGCTTGACTGCGGGTGCTTGTCGGTTGCGGTAGCTGAAGTTCAAGAGGGTCACTTTTTTTGATTCAACAATTTCCCCCTAAGTTCAGCTATCAAGTTTAAGAAACTTGATCAGGATCCACCAAAACTTCCTAATGTTCTCCAACCAAGTGATTCTCCTTAAAATCTCGAACTTGACTTCGGCAGTTGTATTCTTTGATCTTTCGACTTTGATTCGACAGATTTCAAGTTGTTTCCTGGTGAGTCGATTCAAAGCAATCATAGGAATAAAGTATTTGACTTTATCGGTTTTCCTTTTGAAAATGACTCCGAGTTCAGGAAAGTTGGTTGTACCTAAGGATCTTTCTTGATAGCCTTCGGTAAGCATTGGTGTAGGATCGAGTGGTGGTAGATCAAATTTCTTGGCAATGGTGGGGTAGATGTCTGCGTTGATTTTAGCAAAATCGCAAACAGTTTCCTTCAATAAAATATTAGCCCTTTCAAGCGCAATCTTCATCTTCGGGTGCTTCTCCGACTTGTTCTGAAACACCTTGGCTATGAGAAAGACTTCTTCTGGATTCATGCAAGGGAAGTCAGCTTGGGTGCGGACATAGTCGTGTTCCCTTCTGGTGAGAGTGTACTGAATGAAGTCAGCCTTCATGAACTTCCTAATCTTGTAGTTCTTGACTGCGGATGGTCTGTCGTTAGACCATATTTTCTCAATGGGAGAGGCATGCTTAGCATAGAAATGACTAAGTCTCTCAAATTCCATTGGCAGTCTTTTGTGGTCTGGAAGGCTACGGTCAAAAGGCTCAAACACGGTGAAGTATTTAGCATTTGGAGAGACTGGAACATCCCAGTAGCCATCCGAAGGAGGTTCATCGTATGTGAGGTATGGCTTGTAATCATCATCCAGCAGTCTGCGGTGAGGATTGATCCAAGAGTTTATCAAGGATTCATCCATGACAGTGTCAAAACCGCATTCTCTCCATATAAGCTCAGCAAGTTTGGCTGCCTTCCAATCTTTCTTCCTTTAGGTGGTTGCAGGGGAGTCGTTTGATCTTGGAGAGGACATGTGCTCTACCAGGTTTTTGAAGTGAGGGGGAGTCTCTGGTTTCTTCGGAGTGATCTCTTCTTGCGATGGAGTGTTATGAGGTGGAGTATGATGAGATGGTTGCGGTGAGGGTTGCGGTGTAGGAATTTTTTCTGTAATGATGGGGGGACTCTGATGTTGTGAGATGGAGTGGTTGGAATGATGAACTTCATCTTCACTGTGATGGACTTCGTCTTCACTTCCCCCTCTTGAGGGATGCAACCTAGGTGCTTCCTCAAGCCATTGACGTAGGCCATCAACTCTGGCATATACTTCTTGAAATTGAGCTTTGAGGGCATCTACCAGTTGTTGATTGTTGGGAGTGGAGGAGTCGAAGAGCAGCTTGTAAATATCCTTGGTGAGTTGAAGGATTTCAGGACCGTGGAAGTTGGAGGATAGGGATCGTTGCAGTCTATTGATTGTGGCTTGAAGAACTGACATAGTGGACTCATACGCAGTGTGAGTCACAGCTATCAGTTTTTGGGACTGTGTGGCTTGATCCGCAATGGCTGCTTGGAGATCCTTTTTGATTGCGGTCACCTCAGAGATGAGGCGTTCCACTGCAGCCATGAAGTCCTTATGATCTGCTTGTCGATTGTTGTCAAGGGACCGGATTCCCATTTCGACTTTGAGAGAAATTCTCTCAGCAGCCAATCGCTCACGCGTTTCCAAGCGCTCTATCCTTTCTATCAATGATTGCGGTCCGGGGGCGTCTTCTGGTTACGGTTGAGTTGGCTTGACCCCAGCGAGAATTTGATCAACCTTTGCTTGCAGGCTCAAAAACTCCTTTCTTGTGACGACATTCTTCTTCTTTTTCTTCTTCTCTTTGGGTTTTGAAGATGAATGGTGAGAGCCACTGGATTCCTCTTCTTCATCGAACATCATAAGGTCATCATCAGAGGGAGAGGGTTTGTTTACCTCTTGGAGATCAATATCATTAAAACCGAAGGTGGGGCAGAACTGACTTCTATTGCGGTTCCTTCGTCTTGTGATTCATGAACTGTTGGAGTTGGAATTGGATTTGGAGTTGGAGTTGGATTTGGAGTTGGAGTTACTCTGGAAGGGCCTGCACCTTCACCTGTTGCTTGAGCTTTGAGAATTGTCTCAGCCATCTCTGTCATCCAGTCTTGAAATTTTAGAATGGTGGCTACGGTATTGGCATTATTGATTGCATCTGCCCAATACTTAGCCACGGACTGGATTTCTTGTTCCTTTTGTTGTTGTTGCTTGATCTGTTGTTCCTTGCGTGCTTGGAATTCCCTTCTGAAAGCACCATATGTCTTGATGTCTGACTCAGTTACCGGAGTGTAGCGTAACCATGAGTCGTTTGATTCATCCCCGTCAAATCCTTGAAATCGCACCGAAGTGTCCTTCGGGTCCACGGATCCTTGCACATTTGTGCTCACCGTGCCTAAACCACCTATTACAGATGTAAGCAGAGTAGGATTTCCTGAGCGTCCTTGGTCTCCTTGACCCGTAGTCAAGTTTGGCCTCGGCTCAGTTCTGGCTAGGGCGGAAGAAGTGCCCTGCGGTTGGGGAGGTGTTTGAAGTGTTTGGGTTACGTTCAAGAGAATGGAGTTCAACTCCTCAGAAGAAAAGAAATGCAGTCGGGAAGCCCTGGAGACCTTAGGGCGTGAACCAGTGTCATCTCCTTGGGAGTGAACTGGGGGGGAGTCTCCACGATGTGGTGAATCAGACTCACTTTCTGAGTCTGATTGGAAAATGATAGTGGTGTTCAATGGGTCTGCGGCCACCCCAAGGACTACCGGAGCCTTTTGAGAGGCTAGGGTATCAGTCCGGTCACGCATTTGGCCAGTGGTATTGGTTTTTATTTTCGTAAGGATGGCAATTGGTTGCGCATCCTCATCAGAATCACTGTCTTGTGTGGGTGCGGTTGGCTTGGCTTTACGTTTCTTTGTGGGTGCGGTTGGTTTGGGAGCATCCTTCTTTGGTGTTCTTTGTTTCTTCTTTGTGGCCAATTGCTTTCTTCTTTGAGAAAGATTGGAGAGAGTAGTGGAGGAAGGGACTGCGGTACTTCCAGGGTTAATGATTGCGGATGGGTTTTGAAGAGGCGGGGTAGGAGGGTATGGGGCAATACCTTCCGTAGCCTAAATATGATCTGAGACATCAGTAGTCTCAAGAACAAGAGTGGAAAGAATGTGGGTAGGAAGTCTTCGAATTGGTCCAAAAATAGATTGATCAGATGGGGGATTGTACCTCTTAAGATCCTTGGTGACAAAGAAATTGATGTCACTGCCCATGTCGATCCCTGCATCCGCATGTAGGTCTGAAATGCAAAGAGACCAGAACCTTGCAAAAGTGAGTTCAGTTGGGTTCTCCCTTGGGCTCTCCTTGGGAATGTATTGAAGAAAGTCGTCCCATAGGATCTGCCCGTAGTTTACATCATGAACTGTGTAGATACTCCACACCAGCTCCAGAAGTTTAAGTCCCATATTGTCCGTTCCTCCGGTTCTGCCGGATAGACTGCGGATGTCGAAGTGGCAGACAAATTGCCAGACCGCAGGCAGTTGGTTTTTCTTGAATTCCCCAATTCCTTTAATCTTCTTCTGATATCCCATTTGGTAAAGTGCAGAAGTGACGTCCGCCATGGATGGGGTGAATATCTTGATGGAGGGATGAACAAGAAGGTTAATGGCAGAAAGAAACTTTTCTTTGGACAGAATGACCAAAGAATCGTTAACCAGGTTAAGATGAACTTCTTGTGGGTTTTCGATTGGTCGATAGGCTGAAAAGACACATTTGAATAGGGTTGAGATTGGGACAACATCTGTGAAGGCATCGAAGGGGCCAAACAGGGGTGATTCTTCAGAAACTTGATCATCAGCTTGATCGGAGCATTGTAGGATAACTGATCTTCGAATATAGCTCTGAAGTTGCTAGATGCTATCGTAGGAGAGTCTGAACCAGTAGGGTTCACTGATCCAGATGCCTTTGATTGTTTCTTGGATGCACCGGATTTCACCATTGTTGAAGATTGAGAGAAAGAGTAGAAAATAAAACAGAGTGTGTTAATGGAGAAAGGCTTCGATGTTCAGAGAGCGTAAACTGTTCTTAGGGAAGAAGAAAGGTTTTTATAGGGGTTTAAGGGAGCGGGAAACGTTTTTTACCCTAGGTGAAAAGGATAAGGTAAAAAAAAATTAGGGGTTCTTTTGATTTTGTGAGATGAAATCTCAGCCACATATTTTGAAACGGTTTAAATTTTTTTTTTGGGATTTGACCAAAAGAGGGTTTGCATTTAATGAAAAGTCTGACGTACATCATCACGTCTGGTGATCGTGTGGTGAGGGGAAAAGAAGTTGTAACGGATGGGACGTGCTAGGTAAGAGGAAAAGACAGATTAAGGATATGTTTATGGAAAAACGTTCTTTTTGTCATCATTCCTAAAATAGGTCTGACACAAGGTTTATTTAGAAAGAGAAAGAGACAGTTTCTTCAAGGAATGTTTTTTTTTATTTAATGTTTTATTTAATGAAGGATCATTAAATAACACACTATGATTCAAGGATTAATGAAACAGTTGAGAAATCATCAATGTGATTGCGGATGGAAACTTCATTACGGATGGATCATTCATTGCGGATGGATCATCCATTGCGGATGGGTAGATGTGTGACAGCAGTGAAAGAACTGAGTAGAGCACTTGTACAATAAGTTAGTAATAACAAACAGTAAGGACCAGTGAAGGATAAATATGATATATGGTTGCAGTACATAGACTGCGGTACACAGGATATACCAAAACCATATATCATAAGTAACTTTCAGTTAGGACCGCAATAGAGACCAAAGATGGTCTGCGGTACCTATCAATTCAAGAAGAATTGAGGGTCCGGATTCATCATTTCTAACATTTGTAAGAAAGTGTTGAGCTTTGTAGAGTCAAGTGCCTTTGTGAACACATCAGCAATCTCTTCATGAGTATGGACAAAGATGAGTTCAATGTTACCTTTCAAGATGTGGTCTTTGATGAAATGATACTGTAGTTCAATATGCTTAGTCTTGGAGTGCTGAATTGGATTGTGAGAAATACAATAGCACTTTCAGAGTCACAGTAAATTGGTATCCGCAACATTCTGTATTCGTAGTCCAATAGTTAAGTTTTCATCCATAGGACTTGTGAACAGCAGCTGGCTGCGGCCACATACTCAGCTTCTGCGGTAGACAGAGATACACAACTTTGTTTCCTTGATGACCAGCTGACGATCCTTCCACCCAAAAATTCACATCCACCTGAAGTGCTTTTTCGATCTAGTCTGCATCCGCCATGATCCGCATCTGTGAATGCTTGAAGGCTGAAATCATTGCCTGCGGGATACCATAATCTAAGAGACTTGCTTCCTTTCAGGTATCGTAGTATCTGTTTGGTTGCGGTCATATGTGACACTTTTGCGTCAGCCTGATACCTTGCGCATACACCTGTTGCAAAGACAATGTCTGGCCTGCTTGCGGTGAGGTACATCAAAGAACCTATGATGCATCTATAAGTCTTGTGATCCACAGATTCGCCTGAGGGATCATCAGAGATCTTATATCCAAAGGCCATGGGGACCTTGGCCGAAGAACAGTTGTCCATAGAATATTTCTTTAACAATTCAGTGGTGCATTTCTCTTGATGAATGTGTTGGATTAGGTGTCTAAGCCCATAACTATTATTGGTATGTATTCGACCCGAGAGTAGCATGGTCCATTTGGGTTGCATATCATCAGGACAATTTGTTAGGATGGACTTTTGAGAGAAGGTTATTTATGGTTTATTAATATATTATAAGTAATAATATATTAATATGAAATCATTTGTTTTAATTAGTAGTGATCAAGAATTAATTTGGAATTAATTTAGTGGTCGAAAGAGACTAATTAAATCTATGGGGACTAATTATGATAATTAGTTATATTTATATGTGTTGGGCTTATGATCCATGTTGGACCAAGTTTATGTATGGATACATAAAGAGTTGGGCCACATGAACCATGGATCATAAAACCCATGGGTATGGATTTGGGTTATATCCATGACCCTAGAAATCCCACATATAAATAGATACTTCATTGCCCAAAATCGCCACTTGTATCTTTTTAGAGTTCATGGTGTCTTTTGTGTGCATGGAATTCTCTCTCAAGTTCATCCTTTGTCCATGGTGTGTTGTGATTCCATTTGAGGCTTCCACACTATTGGGGCTAAGCTCTTTAAGGCCAAATACACCAAGAATTCAAGCTCCATCAAAAGGTATGTCATGCTAACTAGTATATTATAATTTTATGTTAAATGCATGCTAGTTGTAAGATTAATACCTTGGAAACCATTTGCATGTATAATTAGTGAAAACATAGATCCAAGGTATTTAGGGTTGTATGTGCACCATAGGATGTTGTAGTATACCAAAACCCAACAGAATGAATATCCCTTGCGGAACTTGTTTCACTTGAAGTCCTAGAAAGAAGTTAATCTCTCTATTCATGCTCATTTTAAACTTGTTGGTCATGAGCTTAGCAAATTCATCCACCATTCCTTGATCAGTCGATCCGAAGATGATATCATCCACATATATTTGTACAAGCATAAGGTGGTCACCGTTTGCTTTTCTAAACAAAGTGGGATCAATCACACCTCTTTTGTATCCTGACGAGACAAGAAATTCAGAGAGAGTCTCGTACCATGCTCTTGGGGCTTGCTTCAGACCGTAGACTGCTTTTTCAAGTTTGTAGCAGTGGTCTGGGAATTCAATACTTTCAAAGCCTGGAGGTTGCTGAAGATAAACCTCTTCTTTTAATTCCCCATTGAGAAATGCACTCTTAACGTCCATTTGGTGTACCTTGACGTTTTTGTGGGCTGCGTATGCTAAGAAGATTCGGATGGCTTCCATTCGTGCCACTGGAGAATACGTTTCATCATAGTCAACACCTTCAAGTTGACTGTAGCCCTTTGCAACTAGCCTTGCCTTATTTCTGACTACCGCACCAGATTCATCCAGCTTGTTTTTGAATACCCATTTAGTACCAACAATGGTGTGACCATGTGGCTTCGGAATAAGCTTCCACACTTTGTTCCTTTTGAATTCTTCTAGCTCTTCTTGCATTGCGGCTATCCAATCAGGTTCTAGTAATGCTTCTTTGATCGTTCTGGGCTCGACTGAGGACATAAATGCTGCGTAGTGACAATGATCAGATAAGTCCTTGGAAGATCGAGTCTGGATACCTGCGGATGGGTTGCCAATGATTTGACCTGGTGGGTGGTCCTTCATCCATACGTATAGACGGGGTTGTAGATGATCAGCAGCTGCGGTGGAGGGAATGTCTTCGATATCAGAAGACTCTGCGGTTGGAGATGGCAGTTCCCCTGGATTTGAGAACATCCTGCATAATCATCTTGGTTTGTTGGAACGAGAATTGAATTTTCTTGAGCAGTTGGAAGAGGTTCCCCCTGGATTGTGGATGGGAGATCCTCTAGAACCTGAGAAGGTTCCCCCTGGACTGCGGATGGAAGAGTGATAATCCTAGAGTCTGTTCTTGTGTCGATGTTTTCTATGTTTTCATCATCCGAGTCAGAAGAAACGTTGGATGGTAAGGATTCTCTACGGATGGGAACTTGAGCAGCATCAAGTACTGGAACCTCGACGGTTGTTGCTTGATCCGGAGTAGTGCTTTCCCCCTCAACCGGAGAGGTGGAAGTATTGAGAGATGCTACTTCGGATAGCGAAGGACTAGATATATCAGCGTGCTGCTGTTGAGCTTCTTGAGACACGAGAACTTCGGATAACTTGGTTGTTTCTACAGGGTCGAAGAGATCGTCATAATTGACTTCAACAAGATTTAATGGACCTGAAGAGGCAGGAATATCGCTTTCCATGATTGTTGTGGTTTCAGTGGATGGAGGGGCGTTGCAGATGTGAGAATCATCAAATCTCACATCGAAGCTTTCAATGATTAGCCTTGTACGTCTAATGAGAACTCGATAAGCAACCTTGTTGGTGGAATAGCCAAGAAAGATGCCTTCATCAGACTTCAGTGCAAACTTGTTAAGATGATCGCGGTTGTTGATCACAAAACATCTACACCCAAAGATATGAAAGAAGCGGACATTTGGATTTCTGTTGTTAAGGCCCTCATATGGTGTTTTGTTGAGGCGTTTGCACACAATGCTTCGGTTTTGTACAAAGCAGGCGGTTGCTACAGCTTCAACCCAGAAGTAGAGAGGAAGGTGTGCGAAGTTGAGCATGGATCTAGCTGCTTCTACTAGAGTACGGTTCCTTCTCTCTACTACCCCATTTTGTTGTGGTGTATAAGGAGCTGAGAAGTTGTGAGTGAAGCCCTTGGACACCAAGAAACTGTTGAGAAGATGATTAGTGAACTCGGTTCCATTATCACTGCGGATACGTCGTACGGGAAGCTTGATCTGAAGTTCGATTTCCTTGATGAAATTGATGAGAATCTGCGGTGTTTCTGACTTGAGTCTGAGGAAGAAGACCCATGTGAAGCGTGTAAAGTCATCTACAATAACCAGTATGTATCTCTTGTGATGGAGACTGGCTACGGTGGATGGACCGTAGAGATCAATGTGAAGGAGCTCAAGTGGTTCAGAGATTGAAGAATCAATTACCATGGGGTGACTTGCTTTGGATTGCTTCCCACATTCACATGTCGAACAGAGAGTATCGTTGCTGAATTTGAGAATGGGGAGACCTCTGACTAGTTCTCCGGTGACCAAATTTTTGATGTATCTGAAGTTGAGATGGGCTAGCTTGCGGTGCCATAGCCAGCTGACTTCGGATACGGCTTTGGATAGGAAACACAACTGCAGTCTACCAATGATCAGAGAGACATCCAAAGGATACATGGTACCTTCGGATCGGGATTTGATCAGACATGTGCTCCTATCACTTGTCATTACATAACAACATTGATCATCAAATTCGACTCGATGGCCTGCCTTACATAGTTGGCCAACACTGATGAGATTGTGTTTAAGGCTTTCTACATAAGCAACCTTTTGAATAGAGAAGTTCCCCGTAGTGAGAACACCGTAACCTCGGATGATTCCATTCGCATTGTTGCCGAATGTAACATTTCCACCATTACATATTGGCCTAAAATCCCGAAGGTATTCTAACCTTCCGGTCATGTGCAAGGAGCAGGCACTGTCAATTAACCATTCATCTTCTTGTTCCTCCTTGCATAAAGCCTGAGAATTACACAGTTAGTTTAGGCATCCAAACTAGTTTGGAGCATGGGGCAATTGGTGAATTTCTGAATGATGCATGGATCGAGGTTGCATGGACGGGTCTCTTGTCAACTTTTAATTCTGGTTCTGGGTGTTTGTGCAGATTTGGAGTGTTGTGAGTTTTTGAAAAAGTACGAGGTTTCTGACTCCGACTAGATTTGACATAGGATGAGTCCTTTTGACAACTACACTGACATTTACAAAAAGAGATATTGTCTTTTGATCTGACATTATGCTTGGTCAGCGGTCTATAGGATGAATTGGACTTGTTACCGGTCCGAAGTTGGTAATCCCTGACATGAGTGTTGTTTGGTATCTGAAAAGTTTGTTTCGAAAAAGGTTTAGCATGTGTAAATCTTTGTGTCCTTTTTGTTGGATTTGGTAGAATACCCTTCCACTTTTTGAAATTTTTATGTGAATTTAAAAGTGTTGGAGTGGGTAAGATACCCTTCCATTTTGGGTCATCTGAGGAATAGACTTGAAAACCATTGTTTTGAAAAGACTTTGCACCTTTTTGGGTTTTGTCGGATGAATTAGGAATGACTGATGAAACTTGACATTCCTTTTTGTGTGTTTTCTTGATAGGAGAGTTTTTTGAAAAGTAGTGTGAGAAAACAAATTTTTCTGAACTCTTGGACTTTGGAAATCTGACATGCTTCTTGTTTTTCGAAAAAGTTTGTCTATTTGTGCCACGAGATCGAATTTCCTCTTTGAAAGCCTTTTTAGCTAAGGATTTTGGTGAATCGCAGTCTTTGTTGTTCAACTGCGGTTTCCTAGAACCTTTTGAAAATTTGTGAAAACGAGGGCTTGAGTCATCAGAACTTGAGGATTCAGGGATTTGAGAGCATTGTCCCACTTCAAAGTTTTCTATGGGCAATTCGTGATGAATTGGTTGAAGAGTTGCAGAACTTTTGTTCACAGACTGCGGTAGGGATGACTTGACTACCGCAGAGTAAGTCTTAGTTGGGACTGCAGTGGGATCTTTGTGGGACTTTTGGTTTCAGTGTGAGACAATGCGGTTTAAGGGCAAAGACGGGAAGTCTATAGGGACTTCGGGGCCCTCAATGACTATCTCTTCATCAACTACGTATGAGGTTTGAGAGTTTGGGTAAATGGTGCCACAGATAGGAATTTGATCACATGTGTGACCCAAAACCTCAGGCACAATTTCCTCAATTACACAATTATTGCTTAGATTATGCAGTCTACCGAAGTGAGTTTTGATGTCTTCGGGAAAGGTCTTGTCATTGGCTGGGAAATGAAATTCTCGGTCTGGAGGGACATACAGTCTGTCTTTGTTGAACCAGGGTGAGGAATCCATTGCGGTAGGATATCCATTTGACCAACCCCAATTGTATGTATTGTCCACGGTTCCATTATTGACCAAATATTCAATAGCTTCACTTTCATTAAACAATTTTTCGATTAAAAGATTTAAGCGTACAATTTCACTCTGAGCTAAATCTCTTTGGTTCAAAGCTATTTCTAATTGGGTTTCAGTCAACATTCCTGCATCTTTTTTCTAACTCTAGGTCCTTTTCTAACATAGCCATTTTGAGTCTTTTGTTATCCAGTCGTCCTCTCACGTGGAACATCTCTTGGGACGCAATGTTCTTCTCATCTAAGGCTTTGTTATAGTCTGTAAGGACGGCATCACACGTGTCATTAAGATCATCTATGTAGGGTTGACAGTCATGCATGCTATAGTTTAGAGTTTGGATCATGAGTTTTACCTGTTCGACGATGCTTAGAGTTCCATCCTTTGCCATGTAGCAGTAGTTCTTGTTCAGCTTTGTAGACCCATCATCATCCGCAGTTGCCAGCATGCAGATTTTCCCTTTTCCTTTGACACTGCTGATGGCTTCATCTTAGTCTTCGGATGACCAAACTTGATGTTCTCTTTTGACATGGGCTACGTATGCCCTTGCCTTTTCCTTATCTTCCAACTCTTGAGTCATTCTAAGGTAGAATGCTCTGTCTTTTACTACATGGGCCTTACAATCTCTTGCAAAGTGATTCTCTTTGTTGCATTTGTGACAAATCACAACATCAGTCTTGTCTTCAGAGGTAGTACCGGAGTCAGTGGTTGGAGTAGACTGCGGTGCCTCCTTTGGTTGATTATTTTGAGATTGTGGTGGTGGATGTGAAATTTTGGGATATCGAGGATGGTTACTCTGAGGACTGAAGATACGGTTGAATGGAGGTTTGTTGAACTGTTGATTCTTGCGGAAGGAAGGAGGTGGTAGACGGTTGAACTGTTGGCTAACCAGAGCAATTGCCTTCTGAAATTCTTCTTCATCATCATACTCTAAATCAGCTTCGTATGACTGTGGTGGAGTGTCATTCGAGGGAGAGTAAGATTGATTATGTGGAGCTTGTGCTATGAGAGCAAGTGGTCCTCCGAAGTCAGCACAGTCTTTGAGTACGGTGGATTCTTGTGCTTGCAGTTCTCCATAGAGCTTGTAGAGTGACAAAGAGTGAATCTTTCTATCGCCCTGGACTATCATCTTAGCCGTAGTCCAATGTCTTCCCAAACCATTAAGAAACTAAAGATTTGTTTCATGGTTACTGCGGATGGTGCCCGCATTGGATAACTTGGTGACTATCAGGTTGAATCTTTTGAAGGAATCTTCCAAGCTTTCGCCGGTATGAGCTTTGAAGTTGTTGAATTCGTTGAGTGCGGTTGTAAGCTTCTTGTCTTGTGCTTGTTCTGAGCCTTCGTACAGATTCTTGAGAACTTCCCAGATCTCTTTTGCTGATTTGCAATTTATGATAATATCGAAGTTGTCAGGAGCAACTCCACAGGAGATTTCATAAAAAGCAACATCATCATTTTCCATTTTATCGAGATCATCCTTGGTGGGACGGTTCATGATTGGTTGACCTCCTCCTAGTTTGGTTGTAGCGCCGTCAGTTTGGACTGGTGTAAGGACTGGGACATGTGGTCCTTCTTCTACGGATCGCCATACATCTCTACCAAGTCTTCTTAAGTATCTTTCCATTCTTTGTGACCAGTGATGATATTCATTTGCTACCAGTATTGGGGCTCGATTAGAACCACCAACACTGTTGGAAACATTCAGAGATAACAATTGTGCCATATTTTTGAAATTTTTTTTGTTTTAAGAAATGAGCTTCAGTGGTATAGAAGGCCCTTTGAAAATTAGAGTTCCGATTTCAAAAAGCAACCACTATAGCTCTGATACCAATTGTTGAGAGAAAAACTTTGAGACACACTTGAACAAACGTTAGTACAAGTAGATTGCGGAATAGTTAATCTCGAAGGATCGAAAAGCTCAACAATAATATTAATAAGTTAGAGTTAGATAGTTAGAGAGTTAGTTGCGGAAAAGTAAAGAAATAGAAATGACAACAATTGTTATATCAAGTATACACATAAGTTGATTCATAACAAGGAATGCATTCAAACCAAGTTAATAAGGAAGATCAAACTTAGTGATTAAGTCACAGAAGACTTGCTCCGGAGAGAGGTTATAATCAGTAACGTTCTAGTATGATTTGAGAGTAAGAAGGGATGCGTAGTAAGATAGAGAGTAAGAGATGTATTGGTTGTTTTTAAGTAAGAACGAATGAGCTCTATTTATAGAGACTCAGAAAGTACACTAGATTACATCTCTAAGAGTAGCCATGCAAGGCATACTGGATAATAGAGAGTATTACAATAAAAGACAAGTAAAGTAATTTAGCTAAAGAGACTGCGGTAGGTAGAGACTCCGGATGCGGTTGCTGATGAAGTAGCTTGACTGCGGGTGCTTGTCGGCTGCGGTAGCTGAAGTTCAAGAGGGTCACTTTTTTTGATTTAACACTAAACTATGACAACCGTCAAATTTTAGTCAAACAAAGTCAACAAGTCAACCCGGTCAACTCAACTAGTACTAGTATGTTAGGGTTTACTCTATGTTTCCTAATGTATAATTTGCTATTTTAATACAAAGTATCACTCGGAAGTCTCATATGTTCAACAATCTAAACCCTAATTAGGGTAAGAAACATAACAACTCAATAAAACTCAGCCATGTACCCTACGGGGATGTATGACACTCATAACACGACGTAGTGGAGTTTACAATCCTAACACTATGGGGAGAAACCATAACAAAGGCTACAAACAAAATCTCTTTCAATCTCTCTCTCTCTCTCTCTCTCTCCCAATCTCTCTCAAATCTCTCCCAAACTTCTCTTGGTAATAAAAATCACATTTTCCAACCTTCCCATGAACATCCATACCATCTCAAACCTTCCCTTGGTCGAAAACAACTCAAAACAGAAGATGGAAATCAAAAAGGTTAAGAAAGGTTCGCAGGTTACTGTTCACCTACGAACCCTCGCAGGATTTCGGACCCAAAGCAACATGCGAACCTCACTTTCAGACCAAACCGGACAGTTTCGCACATGAACCGGCAAGTTTCGCATCTTATCCAAGCACTTTCGCACCCTAACTGGCGACTTTCGCTTATGATCGAAGACTTTCGCATGTACTCGACAATATTCGCTTCTGATCGGTAGCTTTCGCATCTGCTCGAACATATTCGCATGCGAGCCACACCTTCGCAACCGAGGACCTTCGCGTCTACCCCTCTCACTGCGAACCGAGGACTCTCGCATTAGGCACCTCTCGCAACGAACCTTCTCTTCACATCAGCAGCCTTCGCATCCTCGCCTGTCATTCCATATTTTTGACACTTTCGCACTTTACAACATTTTTATGAGTTTTTGACGTAGAATTTCCACCAAACTCATATTTTTCACATCTTAGCCTCCCTAAACTCATATTTTATCTACATCTTGAAGATTTATTATATATAAATCATATTTTTACATTAATAAATATCTAAAGATAAATAGATATTATATTACACAAGTCGGTCAAGTGGATCCCCATTTGCCACCTTTATGTCACTTCCTCACTTCTCAATGGTCAAATCATTATCCATTACACATTCCAACACCAATCCACTTGCCATAATATATTCTATTCAAAGTATATAACCCACTTCCAGGAGATTTACAATCTCATTTCTCTATCACTCCAAAATTTCACTTTTCTCCCACAAAAAGAGCTCTCACTTTCTTTCCATTCCAGTCATGTTTATTTTGAAGTATCTTTGGGTCATCTCCTCATTGTTGGAAAGTATTCGTCCAACTTCTAAACATTCTACATATTCTATACAAATCTCAAATCATTTACACAAATATTCATATATATTTGTTCATAGGATCATAAAATCTTCAAGTATTTTTCAAGTGTTCTCGACTTGAAAACTCTTCACCACAACCTTCCACTCTACAAGAAATCACATACTGTGAGTTCATACCTCTACATTTTTCAAGATTTTTTTTTATGTTTTAGGGGGGGGGATACAAGTAACATACAAGAAAATTTACGTTAAAACGGAAACATTTAAATACAATATTTTTACGCAAAGCGTGAAATACGTGAAACGACTTTACTATCGATCTCGTATATTTTTACATAAAACGTTTTCACAAAATGTAAAGATACGAAAAACGGTTACAAAAATACATTACATTTTTCTTATAAATATATATAACTATATATATTTTGAGTACAAAAAGTTCATTTCGTTAAAACCTTACAAATATAGTTGACGAAACTTTACCCCATTGTAACTCGTTGAGCAAAGGGTGAAATTATATAAAGTACATATATAATTGCTTTACGACCTTATCCTGGAAATAGGGAATAATTTCATATACAATCGTTTTTATTTCAAAAACACGTACACTCGTTGAATAAATTTTAGAGACATTGTCTTCATCGTACCTAACTGAGATATATATAGAAAGTCCTGTATTTATAACCGGAATCTCCGATACGAGAGCGTGATACTTGTGTATAGATCTATACGGGACTGATGATCCCACACCCTGACTATTAGCTACAGTCAGACTGGTAGGTTATGGGTGACAAATGTCATAAATATCTCGGCGCCTGAAGAACGACGAGGCAGGCACCGCATCTTAAAAACACGATTATAAAAACTCACATAGAAAAACGACTATACGTACATTTTACACGAAAACACGCTTCTTCAAACGGTTTTATATACGAATAAAACTACGTGTTACTACTCTTAAGTATGGAAAACATTGGTACATTTCGGTTTTGGAACTTTTACAACTTACATCTCATTCATTAGAAAATATTGGATTTTCTGGAATAAACATTATCATCTTTCAAGTAAACGACTTACATCTCATTCTTTAGAAAATATTGGATTTTCTGGAACAAACACCCTTATTTCACAAGTGAACGGCTTACATTTCATTTATTAGAAAATATCGGATTTTCTAGAAACAAACACGATATCTTTTCACGGAAAGGCTTACTATTTTTCATAACAAACTTTTATAAACTCACCAAATTAATTGTTGACACTTTTTCAAACAACTTGTATTCTCAGGAAATCAGTAAAACAGGTAAACACCCACTTTTGAGGATGGGGCGCTAAGGCGTCAAACAAGTCTTTTAGTCATCATATTGTAATTGACTTTTGAAACATGTAACACTTACAATGATGTAACATTTTCAATTATACATATGATGGTCATGTTTGCTTTTTTTACTATTATTAAATTGTTATGATACAATACATGAAAGTCATCCACCCCCGGACGTTTCCGCCATCCTGGTTTGGGGGTGTGACACAAACCATAAAAATTTGGGTTTGAGGATCCTTCACGTACGCTCTGTGTACACGGTGTACGCTCAACGTACTAAGGTCCGCCTAGCGTACACAACGTACGCCCGTCGTACTAAGTCTTTGGCAAAAATCACCTAAATGCCATTATGGGCCATTTTGCAATCTTTCTCATGCCCAAGGGTCAAAATTAAATATTACTTCATACACATGGTAAAAATTTAAAATACATCATCATCAGGATGTTACAGTTTTCCCATGGCTTGTGTACGCCCTGCGTACGCATGGGTACACCCAGCGTACGTAGGGGACATCCCCGCTTCGCGTATGCATAGGAGTACGTTGTGCGTACCTTGTGCATGCCCACCGTACTCAAGTCTAGTCCATGGATAATTAAAATAATTTGCAAGAGTTTTTACCTGGCGATTCGAGCGTTACAGTGTGATGGTGGTCCACAGTTGATAAAGATAGTATGAACCATATAACACAAATATATTATATATGATGCAGTTAATTGATTAAATAAACTAGAACTTGTCATTACATTAGATTAAATAAAGTACCACTTTACAAAATGACCTATATAATGTGTTTTGGTAAATAATTAACAAACTAATTTTGTAACCAAATTTGTAAGTGTGGTGTGATGTTAGATATAGGTTGTTTAAAACTGTAGTGCTTAAGATTTCGAAAATTTCTAAGATCTTGGTTGTGTCAAGATCCGAGGTGGAAAACAATAGTACTCGAGGAGCTATTAAATTAAAGTTTAATATTTTTGAGATGCAAATGAGTGTATTTGAGACAAAAATAGTGTTAAAGTAATTAATAAGTGAATATGCATAATAAATCTTTGAGACGCTAAAAAAGGTACCAAGATACCACAAAGTATCTTGATAATTTCGATATGAAAATAGGTTGAAAATCAAGAAAAGAATGAGATAAGTATATTTCGATTAAAAAACAGTAAGTAAATCAAAATAAATGCAAGAACACAGAGAATTACAAGAAAAACCCTTAATCCTTCTGGATCTCCGACATAAAACATCGGGAGGTAATGAAATCACCTGCCTTAGAACTTGTGTTAAATCGAAATAAATTTACAAGTGCTAGGTAATCTTAGTGATGAAATGAATGTGCTCAAGTGTCTAAAGAATCAGATAAGAAGTAGTAGTGGAAGTGTTTGTGTGTGCATCAATCAGCTGGTCTTTATATATATATATATATATATATATATATATATATATATATATATATATATATATATATATATATATATATATATATATATATATATACATTCTTGGGATTCTCCTTGATCTTTTCTTGACACAAATTTCTCGACAGTCTTCAACGTTCATGTAACATCCCAAGTTCTGGAATATAAGTTCGGGGTGTTATGTGTAAATAAAGGAGTAGTCTCGACGAGTAGGTGTCTTAATGTTCAATTGTGAGACAATCCCACATTCCTTAAGATAGTCAAGGAACTCAGTGCTAAGATACTCACCACCACGGTCGGATCGAAGCATCTTAATGTTCCTGCCCAACTGATTCTCCACTTCTTGCTGAAACTCTTTGAATTTCTCAAAGGTTTCTGACTTATGATTGATTAGGTAGACATATCCATATCTACTAAAATCATCAGTAAAAGTCACATAGAACCGATTAGCATCTCTTGTGGCGGTTCTGAAGGGTCCACACACATCTGTGTGTATGAGGTCCAAAAAACCTTCACCCCTAGCACAAGTGCCAGTAAAAGGTGACTTTGTCCTTTTACCAAGCAAACAAGATTCACAACTATCATCTGACTTTAGGTCAAATGACTCCAAGACTCCATCCTTTTGGAGTTGGCCTATGCGTTTCTTGCTTACATGTCCAAGACGACAATGCCATAAGGATGCTTTATCTAAGATAGTGGAAGAGTTAATACACAATACATTATTTCCTAGATTATCTACAACAAATACAGTTTCATACACGCCATCTCAAGGTAATGCTTTAAAATAAAGAACATTATTAAAGAAAGCATCAATACTACCATTATTATTATCAAAATAAAAGGTAAAACCTTGTGTATACAATGCATGAAAGGAAATAACATTTCTTGCCATTTCTGGTGAATAATAACATTTATTCAAATCTAATGTAAACCCACTATTTAGCACTAAGGAATAAACTCCTATCTTGGTGACAGGTGAAGCTTTCCTGTTTCCCATGATCAAGTTTATCTTTCCCTGCTCCACATTCTCACTTCTTTTTAGTCCCTGCAAATCACAACATATGTGAATACCACAACCTGTATCAAGGACCCAAGACTTAGAATGAGGTGAGTTATTAGACAATATAGTGTATATACCTGCATGGTTGGGTTTTACTTTCCCATCCTTCAAATCTTGCTGGTACTTTGGGTAGTTTCGCTTCCAGTGCGACTTTTCATGGCAATAGAAGCATTCAGCCTCATTAGGGTTAGCAGAATGAGTGACAAAACCTTTATTGGTTTTGCTTGAAGAGGAGCCTTCAAGGGTCTTACCCTTGGTACCCTTAGAAGGGTTCTTTCTCTTCTTCCCTTTGCCATGCCCGATTGCCAAGGCATTGGCTGCAGTTGGAGTAGGAGTAGGAGCAGTAACAACCGACTTACCCTTTAGACCACTTTCGGCGGTCTTCAAGAGTCCTTGAAGTTTGCTGAGGGTGACTTCTTCCTTGTTCATGTGATATGTCATGCGGAATTGATCATAGCACGATGGCAAGGAGTGCAAAATGATGTCTATTGCTAACTCCTCAGGGAAGTTCACATTCAGCTTCAGTAAACGGTCCACATACCTTTGCATTTTCTGCATGTGGCCCGTGATGGGTTCACCATCCTTCATTCGGGTTGTTATCATGGAGGAGATTATTTCATATCGCTCTTGACGAGCACTTTGATGGTAGCGGTCCATCAAGTCCTGGTGCATCTCAAAAGGATAATAGTCCTCATAGGACTTTTGGAGCTCGGCTGTCATGGTGGCCATCATGATGCATGCCATTTTTGTAGCATCTCTTTTATGTACCTCATATTCAACAAGCTCTTCAGGAGTAGCAGTTGGCTCGGGTACCTTCAGCTCCTTGTCGAGAACATATTCTTTGTTCTCATACCGAGTGACCATCCTGATGTTTCTGATCCAATCTGTAAAGTTGGACCCATCAAAGATGACTCTCCCACAAAGATTCATGAGAGAGAAGGAGCTAGTAGGGTTTGAGCCAGAAGCATTGTTATTGGAAGACATCTGAAAAGAAGAGGGAATAGATTAGATTAGATATAGAGATAGTCCTTAACAAAACACCCAAATGTAATATTAAGGCTAGGACCCAACACAATATTTTATAACTTAGAAGAGGGATGCCGTAATCTAAGCTATAAGATATTTGAAGGTAGGTGAATGACGATTCACCAATTTCCACCATGAAAAACGAAATATTTAATTAGGTTTTAATTGGTTTAGAAACTCCTAGATTCTTTGAGATTCATTGAACTTTCTTTAATGGCATGTTTCAATCTCGAGTGTGCCCTTCAAGTTTTGTGACTGGGATGCCGAGGATCACAAAACAAGGTGTGAAGTAACCATGCAAATTACTTGGTAACCTTAATGTATTACCCCTCAATCGATGTGCCGGTTAGCAGAAGGTGTGAAAAAACCTTTATTGGTTTTGCTTGAAGATGAGCCTTCAAGGGTCTTACCCTTGGTACCCTTAGAAGGGTTCTTTCTCTTCTTCCCTTTGCCATGCCCGATTGCCAAGACATTGGCCGCAGTTGGAGTAGGAGTAGGAGCAGTAACAACCGACTTACCCTTTAGACCACTTTGGGCGGTCTTCAAGAGTCCTTGAAGTTTGTTGAGGGTGACTTCTTCTTTGTTCATGTGATATGTCATGCGTAATTGATCATAGCACGATGGCAAGGAGTGCAAAATGATGTCTATTGCTAACTCCTCAGGGAAGTTCACATTCAGCTTCATTAAACGGTCCACATACCTTTGCATTTTCTGCATGTGGCCCGTGATGGGTTCACCATCCTTCATTCGGGTTGTTATCATGGAGGAGATTATTTCATATCGCTCTTGACGAGCACTTTGATGGTAGCGGTCCATCAAGTCCTGGTGCATCTCAAAAGGATAATAGTCCTCATAGGACTTTTGGAGCTCGGCTGTCATGGTGGCCATCATGATGCATGCCACTTTTGTAGCATCTCTTTCATGTACCTCATATTCAGCAAGCTCTTCAGGAGTAGCAGTTGGCTCGGGTACCTTCAGCTCCTTGTCGAGAACATATTCTTTGTTCTCATACCGAGTGACCATCCTGATGTTTCTGATCCAATCTGTAAAGTTGGACCCATCAAAGATGACTCTCCCACAAAGATTCATGAGAGAGAAGGAGCTAGTAGGGTTTGAGCCAGAAGCATTGATATTGGAAGACATCTGAAAAGAAGAGGGAATAGATTAGATTAGATATAGAGATAGTCCTTAACAAAACACCCAAATGTAATATTAAGGCTAGGACCCAACACAATATTTTATAACTTAGAAGAGGGATGCCGTAATCTAAGCTATAAGATATTTGAAGGTAGGTGAATGACGACTCACCAATTTCCACCATGAAAAACGAAATATTTAATTAGGTTTTAATTGGTTTAGAAACTCCTAGATTCTTTGAGATTCATTGAACTTTCTTCAATGGCATGTTTCAATCTCGAGTGTGCCCTTCAAGTTTTGTGACTGGGATGCCGAGGATCACAAAACAAGGTGTGAAGTAACCATGCAAATTACTTGGTACCCTTAATGTATTACCCCTCAATCGATGTGCCGGTTAACCACACACGCTCCATCGATACTATGATAAACATTAAGTCACCCTTTACCTACCTTGTTAAGTTCAAGTTAGTGTGCCGGTTAACCACACACGCTCCACTAACGACTTAAACAAAGTGTAAAGTGTAATTTCGTGGATTAGCACCTTATTCACATTTTCCTAAAATAACTAAGATTGGGAAATCAATAAAGTTTAGTTACTTTAGTATTATCATTATACTTTTAATGAGAATTTATAAGTCCTTGTCCTACCCGTTCGGCTAACGACCCTCCACCGATCAAGGAAGCGGTGGGTGAGAGTGGACACCCATTAAGTTGCCATTTTATAGGCAACAACCTTATACCCCCCTTATAGACCGGCTTCGTAAATGAGGCGTACTAGCGGTAAGACGATTTGATCTTATACATATATAAATATTATTAAACTTATAATATTATAAAGTATAAGGGTTGAATTTTAACTTTTAAAATTCTAGGGGTTGGAACTAAAGTTTATAATATGACTTTACATGCTCCAAAACTTGAGGGCAAGTTTCGTAAACTTTCAAAACTTTTCATTTCTCATAACTTATGAGTTAATGGTTATTAAAAATGAAGACTCTTCATTTTTTATAACCTATGTGTTCTTTTAATGGTTATTTATAAATGTGACTTTTGGTTATCCATAACTTAAGAACTAGTTATGGACTCCATTAAAACACATAAAGATCAAGAATTAATCTAATCAATTATTAGCACATAATTTCTATGATCTTCTAAACTCATATGTTTATGAATGTTCATATAAAAAATTTCAAGAATCGTAAGTACATATACAAAACTTGAAATTTTGATACGAGCTTTCGAACAAAATTTCGATTTTCAAGTTTTTTTTTTTTTTTTTTTTTTTTTTTTTGCATCAAGTATCAAATAAACAAACCAGTCTCTGATACCACTGATGGGTTTTCAGCATTCTAACACTCTTATGGTGTAAATGCAACCCTAGAAACCTTGGATCTATGTTTGACTAAGATACATGCAAATAATTATTTTTCCAAGGTTCTTATCCTAACTAGCATGGCATGGGGTACTTGAATGAAATAAAACTAGTAGAATTACTTACCTTGTAGTAGTAGTTGATTGCTTGGAGTTTGAGAGCCTAGCACCAATAATGTGGATGCCTCAAATGGAAGTCACAAATCACCACAAACTTGGAAACTTGAGAGAATAGTCACAAACTTCTTGAAATCGGCCCTCTTAGTTTACACACATCAACTAGTCCAATTTCAAGAACCAAAGCCTCCTTTATATAGTGTGGTGGATTAGGGTTACATCCATGTAAACGCTAATACCCATGTCTTTTCATTTCCATGAGATCCATGGGTTAAAGCTCCATGGAGTGTCCATGGACTTTCCATGTAAGCCTAGCCCATTCCAAATAAGCATTAGCCCACACTATATAAATACAAGAGCCCATATTTAATTAGTCATACTTTTTGATCTCTAAATTAATTTTAGATCAACACTAATTAAATAATATGATTTTATATTAATATATTAGAACTTATAATATATTAATATATCATAACTTATACTATTCTCAAAAGATTATCCGTAAATTGTTCGGGTGAAGTGCAACCCAAATGGACCATGCCGGGTCGGGTCAAGTACATACCAAATATAGTTATGAACTTAGACACTATCTCCAATAGTCTCCCACTTGGATAAGTCTAATAACTATAGTTGCAAGTATGACTTCAGGAACCGATCAGCAATCGTAGCTCTTAAAACTCTGTTGAACTATGAAGCGCCATTTTAGATAAGTGATCATATAATCCTCTGTTCTAGATATCAGCTGGACAAATACATGGAACATGGTCTTGCTTATTGTCCAGCATTTGTTTCCCGAATTTTGATTTGTTTGACATAGAACTTAACTGAACACATTAATTTAGTTCTGACCGGGCCCGGTACATAGGTCAAAAAAATCATCGAGGGGCCCAGATATCGCTTCTAATCCTAGAAGGAATAGATAAACTTGGACTCATATGTTTGCTCTACTACTTGTTGAACTACACACAAAGGCACGGTTTATAACATCGAGTTACCAATGCGTTTTCGTGCAATCAATGCATAACCAACTCATAGGCAACAAATCATATCTCTAGGTTTGAAGACTTATATGATATTACCGTCTCACGATCACTCGAGATAAATTCCATGAAGTGATACAAGTGAGCGTGGGTTGAATCCAATACTCAGAACTTATGAGCACTCATGAGTGTTGTAGCCCCGCTTTGTCTAACATCTTAGACCTCTACAAGCCAACCCATGACAGTCTTGATTCATATCTACTTCCAACATATGACCGACTGTGGAGAGTTTGAATAATATGATATAAAACATAGCATAATTATTCTGGAAGTCAAAACATGCAAAAAGAAATAATAGTAAACGATTGACAAGAGATAGCAACACTTTACTCATAAATAACAGCTTTTATTTATCATCAAATGTCAATTACATTTTACAAATTTCAAGATTGTCTAACTACTAAAACTAATATCATCCTTCAGCCCTATGCTCCGAGCATGCTGGAGATGCTTAGCCCGAGTCAATCCCTTCGTGAGGGGATCTGCTGGGTTCTCATCCGATGATACCCTCTTTGCCACGAGGATTCCTTCTTCTACTCGATGTCTGATGAAGTGATATTTTCTGTCAATGTGTCTGGATCTCCCATGATCTCTTGGTTCCTTGGCTAAGGCAACCGCACTATTGCTGTCACAGAAAATCTCCATTGGCTCCTCTATAGCTGGTGCAACTCCAAGGTCTCCAATAAAGTTCTTTAGCCATATAGCCTCCTTTGCTGCCTCGCTTGCTGCTATATACTCTGATTCACAAGTGGAATCAGCCACTGTCTCCTGCTTGGAACTTTTCCAAGTAATTGCCCCTCCGTTTAGAGTAAAGACCCAGCCCGACTGAGAGCGGAAATTATCCCTGTCAGTCTGAAAGCTAGCATCACTGTACCCTACAACTCTCAAGTCCTCACTGCCACCGAGGGTAAGGACCCAGTCCTTAGTCCTCCGTAGGTACTTGAGGATATTCTTTACCGCAGTCCAGTGTGCCTTGCCAGGGTTCCCCTGATACCTGCTAACCCTGCTCAAAGCAAAGGCTACATCAGGTCGAGTACACGTCATAGCATACATGATCGATCCTACAGCTGAAGCATAAGGTATTCGACTCATTTATGCTATCTCAGCCTCAGTACTAGGGCTTTGTGTCTTACTCAATCTGGCGTTACTCTGGATGGGTAACTCTCCTTTCTTGGAGTTATGCATGTTGAACCTTTTCAACACTTTGTCCACATAGGTGCTTTGACTAAGTCCAATTAGTCTTTTACTCCTGTTTCTCAAAATCCTTATCCCTAGGATATAGGCAGCTTCTCCAAGGTCCTTCATAGCGAAACACTTCCAAAGCCAGGACTTTACTTCCTGCAGGGTTGGGATGTCATTTCCTATGAGTAGTATGTTATCCACATACAGTACCAAAAAGCTGACTATACTCCCACTAGCCTTGATATAGACACAAGATTCATCTTCACTCCTTGAAAAGCCAAATTCTTTGACTTTCTCATCAAAGCAAAGATTCCATCTGCGAGGTGCCTGTTTTAATCCATAAATGGATTTCTCGAGCTTACACACTCTACTGGGGTACTCTGTACTGACAAAACCCTCTGGCTGAACCATGTAAACATCTTCAGCCAACTTTCCATTAAGGAAAGCGGTTTTGACATCCATTTGCCATATTTCATAATCATGAAATGCAGCAATGGCTAACAGAACCCTAATAGACTTAATCTTGGCCACTGGTGAAAAGGTCTCATCATAATCAACTCCCGGAGTTTGAGAATAACCCTTTGCAACTAGTCGTGCCTTATAAGTGTGTACATTACCATCCATGTCGGTCTTCTTCTTGAAGATCCATTTGCACCCAACTATCTTACGATCAGGTACATTGTCAACCAAGTTCCAAACTTGATTGTCATACATGGACTGTATCTCGCTATCCATAGCCTCTTTCCATTTAGCAGCCTCAGGGCCTGCCATGGCTTCTGTGTAGCTGTTAGGCTCATCCAGATTTACCAGTGTGTTATCACTGATAAGTGTCTCACCTTCGGCAGTATTATGAAAACCATAATAATGCTCAGGTGCATTCCTAACTCTGGTGGAACACCTCAGAGGTATAGATTCTTCAGTCGGCTCAAAAGGAGCTTCCTCCTCAGGTTGAGGGCTAGGGTTTGAGGTTCCTTCACCACTTGACTCTTGAATTTCCTCAAGGTCAATTTGCCTCCCACTGTATCTTTGGCTCATGAATTCTCTCTCTCGAAAGAATCCTCTTCTTGCTACAAATACCACATTATCACTGGGTCTGTAGAAGATGTAACCAAATGATTTCTGTGGGTAGCCGATGAAAATACACCTTTCGCTTCGGGGTTCGAGCTTATCGTGAGTCTCGCGTCTCACGAAAGCCTCGCAACCCCAAATCTTGATGTGGTCTAGATTGGGAACTTTTCCAGTCCACACCTCGTGAGGTGTTTTGGCAACCTTCTTTGTAGGGACTAGATTAAGGATATGGGCGGCAGTCTCTAAGGCATACCTCCAAAATGAGATTGGTAGCGAAGCTCGACTCATCATGGAACGAACCATGTCCAACAAGGTCCGATTGCGCCTCTCAGCTACACCATTCAACTGTGGTGTCCTAGGAGGTGTCAATTGTGAGACAATCCCACATTCCTTAAGATAGTCAAGGAACTCAGTGCTAAGATACTCACCACCACGGTCGGATCGAAGCATCTTAATGTTCCTGCCCAACTGATTCTCCACTTCTTGCTGAAACTCTTTGAATTTCTCAAAGGTTTCTGACTTATGCTTGATTAGGTAGACATATCCATATCTACTAAAATCATCACTAAAAGTCACATAGAACCGATTAGCATCCCTTGTGGTGGTTCTGAAGGGTCCACACACATCTATGTGTATGAGGTCCAACAAACCTTCACCCCTAGCACAAGTGCCAGTAAAAGGTGACTTTGTCATTTTACCAAGCAAATAAGATTCACAACTATCATCTGACTTTAGGTCAAATGACTCCAAGACTCCATCCTTTTGGAGTTGGCCTATGCGTTTCTTGCTTACATGTCCAAGACGACAATGCCATAAGGATGCTTTATCTAGGATAGTGGAAGAGTTAATACACAATACATTATTTCCTAGATTATCTACAACAGATACAGTTTCATACACGCCATCTCAAGGTAATGCTTTAAAATAAAGAACATTATTAAAGAAAGCATCAATACTACCATTATTATTATCAAAATAAAAGGTAAAACCTTGTTTATACAATGCATGAAAGGAAATAACATTTCTTGCCATTTCTGGTGAATAATAACATTTATTCAAATCTAATGTAAACCCACTATTTAGCACTAAGGAATAAACTCCTATCTTGGTGACAGGTGAAGCTTTCCTGTTTCCCATGATCAAGTTTATCTTTCCCTGCTCCACATTCTCACTTCTTTTTAGTCCCTGCAAATCACAACATATGTGAATACCACAACCTGTATCAAGGACCCAAGACTTAGAATGAGGTGAGTTATTAGACAATATAGTGTATATACCTGCATGGTTGGGTTTTACTTTCCCATCCTTCAAATCTTGCTGGTACTTTGGGTAGTTTCGCTTCCAGTGTTATTTTTCATGGCAATAGAAGCATTCAGCCTCATTAGGGTTAGCAGAAGGAGTGACAAAACCTTTATTGGTTTTGCTTAAAGAGGAGCCTTCAAGGGTCTTACCCTTGGTACCCTTAGAAGGGTTCTTTATCTTCTTCCCTTTGCCATGCCCGATTGCCAAGGCATTGGCCGCAGTTGGAGTAGGAGTAGGAGCAGTAACAACCGACTTACCCTTTAGACCACTTTCGGCGGTCTTCAAGAGTCCTTGAAGTTTGCTGAGGGTGACTTCTTCCTTGTTCATGTGATATGTCATGCGGAATTGATCATAGCACGATGGCAAGGAGTGCAAAATAATGTCTATTGCTAACTCCTCAGGGAAGTTCACATTCAGCTTCAGTAAACGGTCCACATACCTTTGCATTTTCTGCATGTGGCCCGTGATGGGTTCACCATCCTTCATTCGGGTTGTTATCATGGAGGAGATTATTTCATATCGCTCTTGACGAGCACTTTGATGGTAGCGGTCCATCAGGTCCTGGTGCATCTCAAAAGGATAATAGTCCTCATAGGACTTTTGGAGCTCGGCTGTCATGGTGGCCATCATGATGCATGCCATTTTTGTAGCATCTCTTTCATGTACCTCATATTCAGCAAGCTCTTCAGGAGTAGCAGTTGGCTCGGGTACCTTCAGCTCCTTGTCGAGAACATATTCTTTGTTTTCATACCGAGTGACCATCCTGGTGTTTCTGATCCAATCTGTAAAGTTGGACCCATCAAAGATGACTCTCCCACAAAGATTCATGAGAGAGAAGGAGCTAGTAGGGTTTGAGCCAGAAGCATTGTTATTGGAAGACATCTGAAAAGAAGAGGGGATAGATTAGATTAGATATAGAGATAGTCCTTAACAAAACACCCAAATGTAATATTAAGGCTAGGACCCAACACAATATTTTATAACTTAGAAGAGGGATGCCGTAATCTAAGCTATAAGATATTTGAAGGTAGGTGAATGACGATTCACCAATTTCCACCATGAAAAACGAAATATTTAATTAGGTTTTAATTGGTTTAGAAACTCCTAGATTCTTTGAGATTCATTAAACTTTCTTCAATGGAATGTTTCAATCTCGAGTGTGCCCTTCAAGTTTTGTGACTGGGATGCCGAGGATCACAAAACAAGGTGTGAAGTAACCATGCAAATTACTTGGTACCCTTAATGTATTACCCCTCAATCGATGTGTCGGTTAACCACACGCGCTACATCGATACTATGATAAACATTAAGTCACCATTTACCTACCTTGTTAAGTTCAAGTTAGTGTGCCGGTTAACCACACACGCTCCACTAACGACTTAAACAAAGTGTAAAGTGTAATTTCATGGATTAGCACCTTATTCACATTTTCCTAAAGTAACTAAGATTGGGAATTCAATAAAGTTTAGTTACTTTAGTATTATCATTATACTTTTAATGAGAATTTATAAGTCCTTGTCCTACCCGTTCGGCTAACGACCCTCCACCGATCAAGGATGCGGTGGGTGAGAGTGGACACCCATTAAGTTGCCATTTTATAGGCAACAACCTTATACCCCCCTTATAGACCGGCTTCGTGAATGAGGCGTACTAGCGGTAAGACGACTTGATCTTATATATATATAAATATTATTAAACTTGTAATATTATAAAGTATAAGGGTTGAATTTTAACTTTTAAAATTCTAGGGGTTGGAACTAAAGTTTGTAATATGACTTTACATGCTCCAAAACTTGAGGGCAAGTTTTGTAAACTTTCAAAACTTTTCATTTCTCATAACTTATGAGTTAATAGTTATTAAAAATGAAGACTCTTCATTTTTTGTAACCTATGTGTTCTTTTAATGGTTATTTATAAATGTGAGTTTTGGTTATCCATAACTTAAGAACTAGTTATGGACTCCATTAAAACACATAAAGATCAAGAATTAATCTAATCAATTATTAGCACATAATTTCTATGATCTTCTAAACTCATATGTTTATGAATGTTCATATCAAAAATTTCAAGAATCGTAAGTACATATACAAAACTTGAAATTTTGATACGAGCTTTTGAACAAAACTTCGATTTTCAAGTTTTTTTTTTTTTTTTTTTTGCATCAAGTATCAAATAAACAAACCAGTCTCTGATACCACTGATGGGTTTTCAGCATTCTAACACTCTTATGGTGTAAATGCAACCCTAGAAACCTTGGATCTATGTTTGACTAAGATACATGCAAATAATTATTTTTCCAAGGTTCTTATCCTAACTAGCATGGCATGGGGTACTTGAATGAAATAAAACTAGTAGAATTACTTACCTTGTAGTAGTAGTTGATTGCTTGGAGTTTGAGAGCCTAGCACCAATAATGTGGATGCCTCAAATGGAAGTCACAAATCACCACAAACTTGGAAACTTGAGAGAATAGTCACAAACTTCTTGAAATCGGCCCTCTTAGTTTACACACATCAACTAGTCCAATTTCAAGAACCAAAGCCTCCTTTATATAGTGTGGTGGATTAGGGTTACATCCATGTAAACGCTAATACCCATGTCTTTTCATTTCCATGAGATCCATGGGTTAAAGCTCCATGGAGTGTCCATGGACTTTCCATGTAAGCCTAGCCCATTCCAAATAAGCATTAGCCCACACTATATAAATACAAGAGCCCATATTTAATTAGTCATACTTTTTGATCTCTAAATTAATTTTAGATCAACACTAATTAAATAATATGATTTTATATTAATATATTAGAACTTATAATATATTAATATATCATAACTTATACTATTCTCAAAAGATTATCCGTAAATTGTTCGGGTGAAGTGCAACCCAAATGGACCATGCCGGGTCGGGTCAAGTACATACCAAATATAGTTATGAACTTAGACACTATCTCCAATAGTCTCCCACTTGGATAAGTCTAATAACTATAGTTGCAAGTATGACTTCAGGAACCGATCAGCAATCGTAGCTCTTAAAACTCTGTTGAACTATGAAGCGCCATTTTAGATAAGTGATCATATAATCCTCTGTTCTAGATATCAGCTGGACAAATACATGGAACATGGTCTTGCTTATTGTCCAGCATTTGTTTCCCGAATTTTGATTTGTTTGACATAGAACTTAACTGAACACATTAATTTAGTTCTGACCGGGCCCGGTACATAGGTCAAAAAAATCATCGAGGGGCCCAGATATCGCTTCTAATCCTAGAAGGAATAGATAAACTTGGACTCATATGTTTGCTCTACTACTTGTTGAACTACACACAAAGGCACGGTTTATAACATCGAGTTACCAATGCGTTTTCGTGCAATCAATGCATAACCAACTCATAGGCAACAAATCATATCTCTAGGTTTGAAGACTTATATGATATTACCGTCTCACGATCACTCGAGATAAATTCCATGAAGTGATACAAGTGAGCGTGGGTTGAATCCAATACTCAGAACTTATGAGCACTCATGAGTGTTGTAGCCCCGCTTTGTCTAACATCTTAGACCTCTACAAGCCAACCCATGACAGTCTTGATTCATATCTACTTCCAACATATGACCGACTGTGGAGAGTTTGAATAATATGATATAAAACATAGCATAATTATTCTGGAAGTCAAAACATGCAAAAAGAAATAATAGTAAACGATTGACAAGAGATAGCAACACTTTACTCATAAATAACAGCTTTTATTTATCATCAAATGTCAATTACATTTTACAAATTTCAAGATTGTCTAACTACTAAAACTAATATCATCCTTCAGCCCTATGCTCCGAGCATGCTGGAGATGCTTAGCCCGAGTCAATCCCTTCGTGAGGGGATCTGCTGGGTTCTCATCCGATGATACCCTCTTTGCCACGAGGATTCCTTCTTCTACTCGATGTCTGATGAAGTGATATTTTCTGTCAATGTGTCTGGATCTCCCATGATCTCTTGGTTCCTTGGCTAAGGCAACCGCACTATTGCTGTCACAGAAAATCTCCATTGGCTCCTCTATAGCTGGTGCAACTCCAAGGTCTCCAATAAAGTTCTTTAGCCATATAGCCTCCTTTGCTGCCTCGCTTGCTGCTATATACTCTGATTCACAAGTGGAATCAGCCACTGTCTCCTGCTTGGAACTTTTCCAAGTAATTGCCCCTCCGTTTAGAGTAAAGACCCAGCCCGACTGAGAGCGGAAATTATCCCTGTCAGTCTGAAAGCTAGCATCACTGTACCCTACAACTCTCAAGTCCTCACTGCCACCGAGGGTAAGGACCCAGTCCTTAGTCCTCCGTAGGTACTTGAGGATATTCTTTACCGCAGTCCAGTGTGCCTTGCCAGGGTTCCCCTGATACCTGCTAACCCTGCTCAAAGCAAAGGCTACATCAGGTCGAGTACACGTCATAGCATACATGATCGATCCTACAGCTGAAGCATAAGGTATTCGACTCATTTATGCTATCTCAGCCTCAGTACTAGGGCTTTGTGTCTTACTCAATCTGGCGTTACTCTGGATGGGTAACTCTCCTTTCTTGGAGTTATGCATGTTGAACCTTTTCAACACTTTGTCCACATAGGTGCTTTGACTAAGTCCAATTAGTCTTTTACTCCTGTTTCTCAAAATCCTTATCCCTAGGATATAGGCAGCTTCTCCAAGGTCCTTCATAGCGAAACACTTCCAAAGCCAGGACTTTACTTCCTGCAGGGTTGGGATGTCATTTCCTATGAGTAGTATGTTATCCACATACAGTACCAAAAAGCTGACTATACTCCCACTAGCCTTGATATAGACACAAGATTCATCTTCACTCCTTGAAAAGCCAAATTCTTTGACTTTCTCATCAAAGCAAAGATTCCATCTTCGAGGTGCCTGTTTTAATCCATAAATGGATTTCTCGAGCTTACACACTCTACTGGGGTACTCTGTACTGACAAAACCCTCTGGCTGAACCATGTAAACATCTTCAGCCAACTTTCCATTAAGGAAAGCGGTTTTGACATCCATTTGCCATATTTCATAATCATGAAATGCAGCAATGGCTAACAGAACCCTAATAGACTTAATCTTGGCCACTGGTGAAAAGGTCTCATCATAATCAACTCCCGGAGTTTGAGAATAACCCTTTGCAACTAGTCGTGCCTTATAAGTGTGTACATTACCATCCATGTCGGTCTTCTTCTTGAAGATCCATTTGCACCCAACTATCTTACGATCAGGTACATTGTCAACCAAGTTCCAAACTTGATTGTCATACATGGACTGTATCTCGCTATCCATAGCCTCTTTCCATTTAGCAGCCTCAGGGCCTGCCATGGCTTCTGTGTAGCTGTTAGGCTCATCCAGATTTACCAGTGTGTTATCACTGATAAGTGTCTCACCTTCGGCAGTATTATGAAAACCATAATAATGCTCAGGTGCATTCCTAACTCTGGTGGAACACCTCAGAGGTATAGATTCTTCAGTCGGCTCAAAAGGAGCTTCCTCCTCAGGTTGAGGGCTAGGGTTTGAGGTTCCTTCACCACTTGACTCTTGAATTTCCTCAAGGTCAATTTGCCTCCCACTGTATCTTTGGCTCATGAATTCTCTCTCTCGAAAGAATCCTCTTCTTGCTACAAATACCACATTATCACTGGGTCTGTAGAAGATGTAACCAAATGATTTCTGTGGGTAGCCGATGAAAATACACCTTTCGCTTCGGGGTTCGAGCTTATCGTGAGTCTCGCGTCTCACGAAAGCCTCGCAACCCCAAATCTTGATGTGGTCTAGATTGGGAACTTTTCCAGTCCACACCTCGTGAGGTGTTTTGGCAACCTTCTTTGTAGGGACTAGATTAAGGATATGGGCGGCAGTCTCTAAGGCATACCCCCAAAATGAGATTGGTAGCGAAGCTCGACTCATCATGGAACGAACCATGTCCAACAAGGTCCGATTGCGCCTCTCAGCTACACCATTCAACTGTGGTGTCCTAGGAGGTGTCAATTGTGAGACAATCCCACATTCCTTAAGATAGTCAAGGAACTCAGTGCTAAGATACTCACCACCACGGTCGGATCGAAGCATCTTAATGTTCCTGCCCAACTGATTCTCCACTTCTTGCTGAAACTCTTTGAATTTCTCAAAGGTTTATGACTTATGCTTGATTAGGTAGACATATCCATATCTACTAAAATCATCAGTAAAAGTCACATAGAACCGATTAGCATCCCTTGTGGTGGTTCTGAAGGGTCCACACACATCTATGTGTATGAGGTCCAACAAACCTTCACCCCTAGCACAAGTGCCAGTAAAAGGTGAGTTTGTCATTTTACCAAGCAAACAAGATTCACAACTATCATCTGACTTTAGGTCAAATGACTCCAAGACTCCATCCTTTTGGAGTTGGCCTATGCGTTTCTTGCTTACATGTCCAAGACGACAATGCCATAAGGATGCTTTATCTAGGATAGTGGAAGAGTAAATACACAATACATTATTTCCTAGATTATCTACAACAGATACAGTTTCATACACGCCATCTCAAGGTAATGCTTTAAAATAAAGAACATTATTAAAGAAAGCATCAATACTACCATTATTATTATCAAAATAAAAGGTAAAACCTTGTTTATACAATGCATGAAAGGAAATAACATTTCTTGCCATTTCTGGTGAATAATAACATTTATTCAAATCTAATGTAAACCCACTATTTAGCACTAAGGAATAAACTCCTATCTTGGTGACAGGTGAAGCTTTCCTGTTTCCCATGATCAAGTTTATCTTTCCCTGCTCCACATTCTCACTTCTTTTTAGTCCCTGCAAATCACAACATATGTGAATACCACAACCTGTATCAAGGACCCAAGACTTAGAATGAGGTGAGTTATTAGACAATATAGTGTATATACCTGCATGGTTGGGTTTTACTTTCCCATCCTTCAAATCTTGCTGGTACTTTGGGTAGTTTCGCTTCCAGTGTTATTTTTCATGGCAATAGAAGCATTCGGCCTCATTAGGGTTAGCAGAAGGAGTGACAAAACCTTTATTGGTTTTGCTTAAAGAGGAGCCTTCAAGGGTCTTACCCTTGGTACCCTTAGAAGGGTTCTTTATCTTCTTCCCTTTGCCATGCCCGATTGCCAAGGCATTGGCCGCAGTTGGAGTAGGAGTAGGAGCAGTAACAACCGACTTACCCTTTAGACCACTTTCGGCGGTCTTCAAGAGTCCTTGAAGTTTGCTGAGGGTGACTTCTTCCTTGTTCATGTGATATGTCATGCGGAATTGATCATAGCACGATGGCAAGGAGTGCAAAATAATGTCTATTGCTAACTCCTCAGGGAAGTTCACATTCAGCTTCAGTAAACGGTCCGCATACCTTTGCATTTTCTGCATGTGGCCCGTGATGGGTTCACCATCCTTCATTCGGGTTGTTATCATGGAGGAGATTATTTCATATCGCTCTTGACGATCACTTTGATGGTAGCGGTCCATCAGGTCCTGGTGCATCTCAAAAGGATAATAGTCCTCATAGGACTTTTGGAGCTCGGCTGTCATGGTGGCCATCATGATGCATGCCACTTTTGTAGCATCTCTTTCATGTACCTCATATTCAGCAAGCTCTTCAGGAGTAGCAGTTGGCTCGGGTACCTTCAGCTCCTTGTCGAGAACATATTCTTTGTTTTCATACCGAGTGACCATCCTGGTGTTTCTGATCCAATCTGTAAAGTTGGACCCATCAAAGATGACTCTCCCACAAAGATTCATGAGAGAGAAGGAGCTAGTAGGGTTTGAGCCAGAAGCATTGTTATTGGAAGACATCTGAAAAGAAGAGGGGATAGATTAGATTAGATATAGAGATAGTCCTTAACAAAACACCCAAATGTAATATTAAGGCTAGGACCCAACACAATATTTTATAACTTAGAAGAGGGATGCCGTAATCTAAGCTATAAGATATTTGAAGGTAGGTGAATGACGATTCACCAATTTCCACCATGAAAAATGAAATATTTAATTAGGTTTTAATTGGTTTAGAAACTCCTAGATTCTTTGAGATTCATTAAACTTTCTTCAATGGAATGTTACAATCTCGAGTGTGCCCTTCAAGTTTTGTGACTGTGATGCCGAGGATCACAAAACAAGGTGTGAAGTAACCATGCAAATTACTTGGTACCCTTAATGTATTACCCCTCAATCGATGTGCCGGTTAACCACACACGCTCCATCGATACTATGATAAACATTAAGTCACCCTTTACCTACCTTGTTAAGTTCAAGTTAGTGTGCCGGTTAACCACACACGCTCCACTAACGACTTAAACAAAGTGTAAAGTGTAATTTCATGGATTAGCACCTTATTCACATTTTCCTAAAATAACTAAGATTGGGAATTCAATAAAGTTTAGTTACTTTAGTATTATCATTATACTTTTAATGAGAATTTATAAGTCCTTGTCCTACCCGTTCGGCTAACGACCCTCCACCGATCAAGGATGCGGTGGGTGAGAGTGGACACCCATTAAGTTGCCATTTTATAGGCAACAACCTTATACCCCCCTTATAGACCGGCTTCTTGAATGAGGCGTACTAGCGGTAAGACGACTTGATCTTATACATATATAAATATTATTAAACTTGTAATATTATAAAGTATAAGGGTTGAATTTTAACTTTTAAAATTCTAGGGGTTGGAACTAAAGTTTGTAATATGACTTTACATGCTCCAAAACTTGAGGGCAAGTTTTGTAAACTTTCAAAACTTTTCATTTCTCATAACTTATGAGTTAATGGTTATTAAAAATGAAGACTCTTCATTTTTTGTAACCTATGTGTTCTTTTAATGGTTATTTATAAATGTGACTTTTGGTTATCCATAACTTAAGAACTAGTTATGGACTCCATTAAAACACATAAAGATCAAGAATTAATCTAATCAATTATTAGCACATAATTTCTATGATCTTCTAAACTCATATGTTTATGAATGTTCATATCAAAAATTTCAAGAATCGTAAGTACATATACAAAACTTGAAATTTTGATACGAGCTTTTGAACAAAACTTCGATTTTCAAGTGTTTTTTTTTTTGCATCAAGTATCAAATAAACAAACCAGTCTCTGATACCACTGATGGGTTTTCAGCATTCTAACACTCTTATGGTGTAAATGCAACCCTAGAAACCTTGGATCTATGTTTGACTAAGATACATGCAAATAATTATTTTTCCAAGGTTCTTATCCTAACTAGCATGGCATGGGGTACTTGAATGAAATAAAACTAGTAGAATTACTTACCTTGTAGTAGTAGTTGATTGCTTGGAGTTTGAGAGCCTAGCACCAATAATGTGGATGCCTCAAATGGAAGTCACAAATCACCACAAACTTGGAAACTTGAGAGAATAGTCACAAACTTCTTGAAATCGGCCCTCTTAGTTTACACACATCAACTAGTCCAATTTCAAGAACCAAAGCCTCCTTTATATAGTGTGGTGGATTAGGGTTACATCCATGTAAACGCTAATACCCATGTCTTTTCATTTCCATGAGATCCATGGGTTAAAGCTCCATGGAGTATCCATGGACTTTCCATGCAAGCCTAGCCCATTCCAAATAAGCATTAGCCCACACTATATAAATACAAGAGCCCATATTTAATTAGTCATACTTTTTGATCTCTAAATTAATTTTAGATCAACACTAATTAAATAATATGATTTTATATTAATATATTAGAACTTATAATATATTAATATATCATAACTTATACTATTCTCAAAAGATTATCCGTAAATTGTTCGGGTGAAGTGCAACCCAAATGGACCATGCCGGGTCGGGTCAAGTACATACCAAATATAGTTATGAACTTAGACACTATCTCCAATAGTCTCCCACTTGGATAAGTCTAATAACTATAGTTGCAAGTATGACTTCAGGAACCGATCAGCAATCGTAGCTCTTAAAACTCTGTTGAACTATGAAGCGCCATTTTAGATAAGTATAATCCTCTGTTCTAGATATCAGCTGGACAAATACATGGAACATGGTCTTGCTTATTGTCCAGCATTTGTTTCCCGAATTTTGATTTGTTTGACATAGAACTTAACTGAACACATTAATTTAGTTCTGACCGGGCCCGGTACATAGGTCAAAAAAATCATCGAGGGGCCCAGATATCGCTTCTAATCCTAGAAGGAATAGATAAACTTGGACTCATATGTTTGCTCTACTACTTGTTGAACTACACACAAAGGCATGGTTTATAACATCGAGTTACCAATGCGTTTTCGTGCAATCAATGCATAACCAACTCATAGGCAACAAATCATATCTCTAGGTTTGAAGACTTATATGATATTACCGTCTCACGATCACTCGAGATAAATTCCATGAAGTGATACAAGTGAGCGTGGGTTGAATCCAATACTCAGAACTTATGAGCACTCATGAGTGTTGTAGCCCCGCTTTTTCTAACATCTTAGACCTCTACAAGCCAACCCATGACAGTCTTGATTCATATCTACTTCCAACATATGACCGACTGTGGAGAGTTTGAATAATATGATATAAAACATAGCATAATTATTCTGGAAGTCAAAACATGCAAAAAGAAATAATAGTAAACGATTGACAAGAGATAGCAACACTTTACTCATAAATAACAGCTTTTATTTATCATCAAATGTCAATTACATTTTACAAATTTCAAGATTGTCTAACTACTAAAACTAATATCATCCTTCAGCCCTATGCTCCGAGCATGCTGGAGATGCTTAGCCCGAGTCAATCCCTTCGTGAGGGGATCTGCTGGGTTCTCATCCGATGATACCCTCTTTGCCACGAGGATTCCTTCTTCTACTCGATGTCTGATGAAGTGATATTTTCTGTCAATGTGTCTGGATCTCCCATGATCTCTTGGTTCCTTGGCTAAGGCAACCGCACTATTGCTGTCACAGAAAATCTCCATTGGCTCCTTTATAGCTGGTGCAACTCCAAGGTCTCCAATGAAGTTCTTTAGCCATATAGCCTCCTTTGCTGCCTCGCTTGCTGCTATATACTCTGATTCACAAGTGGAATCAGCCACTGTCTCCTGCTTGGAACTTTTCCAAGTAATTGCCCCTCCGTTTAGAGTAAAGACCCAGCCCGACTGAGAGCGGAAATTATCCCTGTCAGTCTGAAAGCTAGCATCACTGTACCCTACAACTCTCAAGTCCTCACTGCCACCGAGGGTAAGGACCCAGTCCTTAGTCCTCCGTAGGTACTTGAGGATATTCTTTACCGCAGTCCAGTGTGCCTTGCCAGGGTTCCCCTGATACCTGCTAACCCTGCTCAAAGCAAAGGCTACATCAGGTCGAGTACACGTCATAGCATACATGATCGATCCTACAGCTGAAGCATAAGGTATTCGACTCATTTATGCTATCTCAGCCTCAGTACTAGGGCTTTGTGTCTTACTCAATCTGGCGTTACTCTGGATGGGTAACTCTCCTTTCTTGGAGTTATGCATGTTGAACCTTTTCAACACTTTGTCCACATAGGTGCTTTGACTAAGTCCAATTAGTCTTTTACTCCTGTTTCTCAAAATCCTTATCCCTAGGATATAGGCAGCTTCTCCAAGGTCCTTCATAGCGAAACACTTCCAAAGCCAGGACTTTACTTCCTGCAGGGTTGGGATGTCATTTCCTATGAGTAGTATGTTATCCACATACAGTACCAAAAAGCTGACTATACTCCCACTAGCCTTGATATAGACACAAGATTCATCTTCACTCCTTGAAAAGCCAAATTCTTTGACTTTCTCATCAAAGCAAAGATTCCATCTGCGAGGTGCCTGTTTTAATCCATAAATGGATTTCTCGAGCTTACACACTCTACTGGGGTACTCTGTACTGACAAAACCCTCTGGCTGAACCATGTAAACATCTTCAGCCAACTTTCCATTAAGGAAAGCGGTTTTGACATCCATTTGCCATATTTCATAATCATGAAATGCAGCAATGGCTAACAGAACCCTAATAGACTTAATCTTGGCCACTGGTGAAAAGGTCTCATCATAATCAACTCCCGGAGTTTGAGAATAACCCTTTGCAACTAGTCGTGCCTTATAAGTGTGTACATTACCATCCATGTCGGTCTTCTTCTTGAAGATCCATTTGCACCCAACTATCTTACGATCAGGTACATTGTCAACCAAGTTCCAAACTTGATTGTCATACATGGACTGTATCTCGCTATCCATAGCCTCTTTCCATTTAGCAGCCTCAGGGCCTGCCATGGCTTCTGTGTAGCTGTTAGGCTCATCCAGATTTACCAGTGTGTTATCACTGATAAGTGTCTCACCTTCTGCAGTAATATGAAAACCATAATAATGCTCAGGTGCATTCCTAACTCTGGTGGAACACCTCAGAGGTATAGATTCTGCAGTCGGTTCAAAAGGAGTTTCCTCCTCAGTTTGAGGGCTAGGGTTTGAGGTTCCTTCACCACTTGACTCTTGAATTTCCTCAAGGTCAATTTGCCTCCCACTGTCTCTTTGGCTCATGAATTCTCTCTCTCGAAAGAATCCTCTTCTTGCTACAAATACCACATTATCACTGGGTCTGTAGAAGATGTAACCAAATGATTTCTGTGGGTAGCCGATGAAAATACACCTTTCGCTTCGGGGTTCGAGCTTATCGTGAGTCTCGCGTCTCACGAAAGCCTCGCAACCCCAAATCTTGATGTGGTCTAGATTGGGAACTTTTCCAGTCCACACCTCGTGAGGTGTTTTGGCAACCTTCTTTGTAGGGACTAGATTAAGGATATGGGCGGCAGTCTCTAAGGCATACCCCTAAAATGAGATTGGTAGCGAAGCTCGACTCATCATGGAACGAACCATGTCCAACAAGGTCCGATTGCGCCTCTCAGCTACACCATTCAACTGTGGTGTCCTAGGAGGTGTCAATTGTGAGACAATCCCACATTCCTTAAGATAGTCAAGGAACTCAGTGCTAAGATACTCACCACCACGGTCGGATCGAAGCATTCTAATGTTCCTGCCCAACTGATTCTCCACTTCTTGCTGAAACTCTTTGAATTTCTCAAAGGTTTCTGACTTATGCTTGATTAGGTAGACATATCTATATCTACTAAAATCATCAGTAAAAGTCACATAGAACCGATTAGCATCACTTGTGGTGGTTCTGAAGGGTCCACACACATCTATGTGTATGAGATCCAACAAACCTTCACCCCTAGAACAAGTGCCAGTAAAAGGTGACTTTGTCATTTTACCAAGCAAACAAGATTCACAACTATCATCTGACTTTAGGTCAAATGACTCCAAGACTCCATCCTTTTGGAGTTGGCCTATGCGTTTCTTGCTTACATGTCCAAGACGACAATGCCATAAGGATGCTTTATCTAAGATAGTGGAAGAGTTAATACACAATACATTATTTCCTAGATTATCTACAACAGATACAGTTTCATACACGCCATCTCAAGGTAATGCTTTAAAATAAAGAACATTATTAAAGAAAGCATCAATACTACCATTATTATTATCAAAATAAAAGGTAAAACCTTGTTTATACAATGCATGAAAGGAAATAACATTTCTTGCCATTTCTGGTGAATAATAACATTTATTCAAATCTAATGTAAACCCACTATTTAGCACTAAGGAATAAACTCCTATCTTGGTGACAGGTGAAGCTTTCTTGTTTCCCATGATCAAGTTTATCTTTCCCTGCTCCACATTCTCACTTCTTTTTAGTCCCTACAAATCACAACATATGTGAATACCACAACCTGTATCAAGGACCCAAGACTTAGAATGAGGTGAGTTATTAGACAATATAGTGTATATACCTGCATGGTTGGGTTTTACTTTCCCATCCTTCAAATCTTGCTGGTACTTTGGGTAGTTTCGCTTCCAGTGTTACTTTTCATGGCAATAGAAGCATTCAGCCTCATTAGGGTTAGCAGAAGGAGTGACAAAACCTTTATTGGTTTTGCTTAAAGAGGAGCCTTCAAGGGTCTTACCCTTGGTACCCTTAGAAGGGTTCTTTATCTTTTTCCCTTTGCCATGCCCGATTGCCAAGGCATTGGCCGCAGTTGGAGTAGGAGTAGGAGCAGTAACAACCGACTTACCCTTTAGACCACTTTCGGCGGTCTTCAAGAGTCATTGAAGTTTGCTGAGGGTGACTTCTTCCTTGTTCATGTGATATGTCATGCGGAATTGATCATAGCACGATGGCAAGGAGTGCAAAATAATGTCTATTGCTAACTCCTCAGGGAAGTTCACATTCAGCTTCAGTAAACGGTCCACATACCTTTGCATTTTCTGCATGTGGCCCGTGATGGGTTCACCATCCTTCATTCGGGTTGTTATCATGGAGGAGATTATTTCATATCGCTCTTGACGAGCACTTTGATGGTAGCGGTCCATCAGGTCCTGGTGCATCTCAAAAGGATAATAGTCCTCATAGGACTTTTGGAGCTCGGCTGTCATGGTGGCCATCATGATGCATGCCACTTTTGTAGCATCTCTGTCATGTACCTCATATTCAGCAAGCTCTTCAGGAGTAGCAGTTGGCTCGGGTACCTTCAGCTCCTTGTCGAGAACATATTCTTTGTTTTCATACCGAGTGACCATCCTGGTGTTTCTGATCCAATCTGTAAAGTTGGACCCATCAAAGATGACTCTCCCACAAAGATTCATGAGAGAGAAGGAGCTAGTAGGGTTTGAGCCAGAAGCATTGTTATTGGAAGACATCTGAAAAGAAGAGGGGATAGATTAGATTAGATATAGAGATAGTCCTTAACAAAACACCCAAATGTAATATTAAGGCTAGGACCCAACACAATATTTTATAACTTAGAAGAGGGATGTCGTAATCTAAGCTATAAGATATTTGAAGGTAGGTGAATGACGATTCACCAATTTCCACCATGAAAAACGAAATATTTAATTAGGTTTTAATTGGTTTAGAAACTCCTAGATTCTTTGAGATTCATTAAACTTTCTTCAATGGAATGTTTCAATCTCGAGTGTGCCCTTCAAGTTTTGTGACTGTGATGCCGAGGATCACAAAACAAGGTGTGAAGTAACCATGCAAATTACTTGGTACCCTTAATGTATTACCCCTCAATCGATGTGCCGGTTAACCACACACGCTCCATCGATACTATGATAAACATTAAGTCACCCTTTACCTACCTTGTTAAGTTCAAGTTAGTGTGCCGGTTAACCACACACGCTCCACTAACGACTTAAACAAAGTGTAAAGTGTAATTTCATGGATTAGCACCTTATTCACATTTTCCTAAAATAACTAAGATTGGGAATTCAATAAAGTTTAGTTACTTTAGTATTATCATTATACTTTTAATGAGAATTTATAAGTCCTTGTCCTACCCGTTCGGCTAACGACCCTCCACCGATCAAGGATGCGGTGGGTGAGGGTGGACACCCATTAAGTTGCCATTTTATAGGCAACAACCTTATACCCCCCTTATAGACCGGCTTCTTGAATGAGGCGTACTAGCGGTAAGACGACTTGATCTTATACATATATAAATATTATTAAACTTGTAATATTATAAAGTATAAGGGTTGAATTTTAACTTTTAAAATTCTAGGGGTTGGAACTAAAGTTTGTAATATGACTTTACATGCTCCAAAACTTGAGGGCAAGTTTTGTAAACTTTCAAAACTTTTCATTTCTCATAACTTATGAGTTAATGGTTATTAAAAATGAAGACTCTTCATTTTTTGTAACCTATGTGTTCTTTTAATGGTTATTTATAAATGTGACTTTTGGTTATCCATAACTTAAGAACTAGTTATGGACTCCATTAAAACACATAAAGATCAAGAATTAATCTAATCAATTATTAGCACATAATTTCTATGATCTTCTAAACTCATATGTTTATGAATGTTCATATCAAAAATTTCAAGAATCGTAAGTACATATACAAAACTTGAAATTTTGATACGAGCTTTTGAACAAAACTTCGATTTTCAAGTTTTTTTTTTTTTTTGCATCAAGTATCAAATAAACAAACCAGTCTCTGATACCACTGATGGGTTTTCAGCATTCTAACACTCCTATGGTGTACATGCAACCCTAGAAACCTTGGATCTATGTTTGACTAAGATACATGCAAATAATTATTTTTCCAAGGTTCTTATCCTAACTAGCATGGCATGGGATACTTGAATCAAATAAAACTATTAGAATTACTTACCTTGTAGTAGTAGTTGATTGCTTGGAGTTTGAGAGCCTAGCACCAATAATGTGGATGCCTCAAATGGAAGTCACAAATCACCACAAACTTGGAAACTTGAGAGAATAGTCACAAACTTCTTGAAATCGGCCCTCTTAGTTTACACACATCAACTAGTCCAATTTCAAGAACCAAAGTCTCCTTTATATAGTGTGGTGGATTAGGGTTACATCCATGTAAACCCTAATACCCATGTCTTTTCATTTCCATGAGATCCATGGGTTAAAGCTCCATGGAGTATCCATGGACTTTCCATGCAAGCCTAGCCCATTCCAAATAAGCATTAGCCCACACTATATAAATACAAGAGCCCATATTTAATTAGTCATACTTTTTGATCTCTAAATTAATTCTAAATTAATTATAGATCAACACTAATTAAATAATATGATTTTATTTTAATATATTAGAACTTATAATATATTAATAAATCATAATTTATACTATTCTCAAAAGATTATCCGTAAATTGTTCGGGTGAAGTGCAACCCAAATGGACCATGCCGGGTCGGGTCAAGTACATACCAAATATAGTTATGAACTTAGACACTATCTCCAACAGTCTCCCCCTTGGATAAGTCTAATAACTATAGTTGCAAGTATGACTTCAGGAACCGATCAGCAATCGTAGCTCTTAAAACTCTGTTGAACTATGAAGCCCCATTTTAGATAAGTGATCATATAATCCTCTGTTCTAGATATCAGCCGGAAAAATACATGGAACATGGTCTTGCTTATTGTCCAGCATTTGTTTCCTGATTTCTGATTTGTTTGACATAGAACTTAACTGAACACATCAATTTAGTTCTGACCGGGCCCGATACATAGGTCAAAACAAAATCATCGGGGGGCCCAGATATCGCTTCTAATCCTAGAAGGAACAGATAAACTTCGCCTCATATGTTTGCTCTACTACTTGTTGAACTACACACAAAGGCACGGTTTATAACATCGAGTTACCAATGCGTTTTCGTGCAATTAATGCATAACCAACTCATAGGCAACAAATCATATCTCTAGGTTTGAAGACTTATATGATATTACCGTCTCACGATCACTCGAGATAAATTCCATGAAGTGATACAAGTGAGCGTGGGTTGAATCCAATACTCAGAACTTATGAGCACTCATGAGTGTTGTAGCCCCGCTTTGTCTAACATCTTAGACCTTTACAAGCCAACCCATGACAGTCTTGATTCATATCTACTTCCAACATATGACCGACTGTGGAGAGTTTGAATAATATGATATAAAACATAACATAATTATTCTGGAAGTCAAAACATGCAAAAAGAAATAATAGTAAACGATTGACAAGAGATAGCAACACTTTACTCATAAATAACAGCTTTTATTTATCATCAAATGTCAATTACATTTTACAAATTTCAAGATTGTCTAACTACTAAAACTAATATCATCCTTCAGCCCTATGCTCCGAGCATGCTGGAGATGCTTAGCCCGAGTCAGTCCCTTCGTGAGGGGATCTGTTGGGTTCTCATCCGATGATACCCTCTTTGCCACGAGGATTCCTTCTTCTATTCGATGCCTGATGAAGTGATATTTTCTGTCAATGTGTCTGGATTTCCCATGATCTCTTGGTTCCTTGGCTAAGGCAACCGCACTATTGCTGTCACAGAAAATCTCCATTGGCTCATTTATAGCTGGTACAACTCCAAGGTCTCCAATGAAGTTCTTTAGCCATATAGCCTCCTTTGCTGCCTCGCTTGCTGCTATATACTCTGATTCACAAGTGGAATCAACCACTGTCTCCTGCTTGGAACTTTTCCAAGTAATTGCCCCTCTGTTTAGAGTAAAGACCCAGCCCGACTGAGAGCGGAAATTATCCCTGTCAGCCTGAAAGCTAGCATCACTGTACCCTACAACTCTCAAGTCCTCACTGCCACCGAGGGTAAGGACTCAGTCCTTAGTACTCCGTAGGTACTTGAGGATATTCTTTACCGCAGTCCAGTGTGCCTTGACAGGATATCCTGTATACTCGAGATGCATGGTTGTTCTGTATTTGTTGGCATGATATTATTATGGTTATATGAGGTTGGTATTTTGGGGGTAACTCACTAAGATTTCGGGCTTACAGTTTCAATTTAATGTTTCAGGTTCAGCGGATGGTCGCGGGTAGGCCAAGGCGTGACCGTACACTTCCTCGATGGACGATTATGATTTCTAGGAAACTCTGATGTATAAATTATTTTGAAAACAAATTGTAATAATTGAATGGTTTCAAATGAATTAAAAGGTTTTAAATTGGCTCGAATTTTATGGGTGTTACAAGTTGGTATCAGAGCCTTGGTTTGAGTGAATTGGAGGAACACTCGTGTGAATCCATTCTCAAATCAATGAAAGATTTTCAAAATGACTTTAAATAGTTTTCAAAATAAGTAAAAGAGGATGTGAAGTGTACAATCAGCCGGAGCCAGTAATTAGACCCCAAAATACCATACTGTTACTTGATATTTTGATATGTTAGAACAACATGCTAGTACTAGGCTAGGGATTTTCAGGAATTGCATGATAGAACTGCCTGATTTAATGATGTCAGTTAGCCTAGAGTTTTCCTTATATGAGATTGACATCATTACTATAGTTACTTGTGTATGCATCATAGTTGTATATAGTTAAGATCTTATAGCCTGAGAATGTTTGATTTGGCCTTATGTTCTGTTCTTATTGATTAGGGCTTAGGGTAGGGTTGGATATTCGAAAGTCTATAGGGTCTAGCGTTATGTATGGCTAGCATACACTAGTGTTGCAGGGGTTGATGGAAGTTTCATGGATGGGTGAGTTGTGAGAGGCCGGGAGGCCAGTTATGAGATATTTAGCATTCCTCTAGGAGCGAGGATTTAAGCGCTCACTATGTCTATGTATATTGTTAGGGTGTTGTGGTGATACTTGAAACAAATATGGGTAGGTGTGGAAGGTAGTATGGGCCCGTACTACTGAAAGCACAGGACCCATATGCGTAGCAAGGAAGTCACAACCCCTGGGGTTTAGTTGGAAGTTGGTTCCCACTTATGGTATGGATTATTCGAGACGTTTTGAGACCGGATCCGGATCAGGATCGAGAACTGGCAGCCACGATAGGACAGTATTGTCAGAGGATCATGTCAAGGAGATCATCCGGGAGGAGGTGATCGAGATCGGTCGGGGATAAATTCCGGAGATGATTGGGTCTTTCAAGACCGCCATGGTTGAGTATTTTGCCAAGCGTCATGCAGCCATTGCTGAGACGGTTGCCGCAGCAGCTTTAGCAGCTGTAACGACGGCAAGGGGAGGAGCTGGTCGAGCTTCCTAGTTCTGGGACATATTCTGATGAGCAGAGGGCTGCAGTTATTTGGGATCAGGACGATGATCGGTACTCGTTATATTTTCGCAGGTGGAGCGAAAGAGGTTAGCACGCAAGTTATAGATTCGAGGCTCGGGGGTTTGCTTGAGGCCGGAATATGGGCCGCGAGAACTACGGAAAGGAGTGATGATTATGTTCAGCTGGGGTTTTGCAGCTGGAAGTAGAATGGCTAATTGATGGGTTGGACCGTTGTTTTGTAGGGCAAGGACTGCGCCCTCTCAGTTTTCCGAGCTCGAAGGAGTGAGCAGGCTTGTGACCCCAGGATCAGGTTGTATTCCAGCTCGGGGTCAGTTGGTTGCAGGAATAGACAACATTATTTCAGCGCCGCTGAGTTCAGGACAGTCGATGTGGCATAAGTATTTGTGAGGTCCGGTTTGCTTGGATCTCTTGTATCGGACGGAAAGGATTGATTGTGCGATATATTGCACTTTTGGGATTGTAGATTATGTCTTGGGAGTAGTGTAGCCCGGTTTAGAGCAGAGGATGTTTCAGCTGCGGTAGTTCAGCTGTGGGCGTTTGAGCTGGTAAGTGAGTCAGGGTGTGAACCTTGAAGAGAATGATTTCTAGAGCCCGAGAGCGGGAAGCTTGTTTGGAACACCTTTGGAAAAGGGGTATTATGTGGGAGGTCTGTGGATAGGGTCCCACAGAAGAGTTATTCATCATTTTCAGGATTCAGTGGTTAGAAACCGTTGGTGATTGACGGACTAAGGCGCCAAGAGAAATAATTCGTTGCCAAGGTATTAGTTGGAGCATTTATTTTTTTGTCTTCAGGACATAAGGGTGGGGTCATTCAAGCATTAGTGGCTGTCGGTTTCACTGGGATTCAGGAAGTGCTCATCTGGTTCTTAGAAGTGTGATGAATTGGGACTAACTACCAAGGGAACACTAGTGAGGAAGAGTTGGTTGTCATCGGATCGATCGTTGGGAAGTGACAAGGATTAAGAATCCTCCAATTTTCATGTATTATGAAGGCTTAGACAAATCTAAGTAGGGGAGTATTACCCCGGGATGCGGAAGTGGGTGAGGTTTTGAAACGGGGATAAGTTTCACAACCCGACAGGGAGAATGGAGGCCCTAGTGGCTGCTTGGTTTGAGGGTTGTGTTGATTGGGGGTTCGACAAAATTCCCCAGCATAAGAACATGTTTTCTGGGTGCTTGATAGCAGAAGTTGGGGAACCAGGTTGGAGTTTTAGTCAAGGATCGAGTTCAGTTCGAGTATTCGGTCGAGAGTGTGCTCGACTCTGAGGTTTTTGGATTGATGGATTGAGGGATTTGTTAGCTGCCAGGGCTCAGCAGTGCATTCAGCACGGGAGTGCGGGTTATTTAGCATGTGTGGTAGACACGCGGGCCAGGGAACAGACCTCGGATTTCCTAGATGGTGGGCGATCGACATGAGGCCTAAGGCTAGGCTGGGGATATAGTCCACAGAGTAGATCAGGAGTTCGAAGCCCCAAGTGGGTGAGAACAGGATGCATGGGAGAGAGCATCAAGAGGGGTGGTCCAGGGAGATGCTTAACAGTTTAGAGCGGTCCGGATAGACTGAAGGCCAGTGGGGCGTACCAGTCAGACCGAAGGCTCGGAGAGCGGTCCAGATAGACTGAAGGCCTGGTAGGGCGGTCCAGTCATGCTGAAGACTCTGTATATGTTTATAGATCTATGTTCGGGTATTGAGTAGGTTGCTACGCTATAGCAATCAATAAGTCTGTTCCAAGTATTGATCATGCTGCTGGAGTAGGCTGAGGACTTCGGTGTATTTTGGTTGATCGGAAGTTGTTATTAGTGGTCGGACGGAGTCCAAAGGATCTTGGTGATCTCATCACTTCGGAGTGTCTCCGAGGTTTCATCTTCTTGGATCGGGTAATACTCCAGTTGGGGACTGAGAGTGGATCCGAATGGGTGTTCGTCAATTTTGGGAAGGTTTGGGATTAGAATATCCTGTCATTCAGGTTTTAGGAACCGGGTTAGATCTTTCTCATGATCGTCTATGGCATTTGGTTGGGGTTGAGGTGGTCCTGCTCTATGCGGTAGGCCAAGATACCCGGTGCGGGCCGACTGTAAGTCGTTGGCATGGAGGCTCGGAGGGAGCGGTAGGGTTGAGGCGGTAGGCCAATAAACCCTGAGAATTTCAACTCAATAGTAGAATTGATTAGACTTGTTGCTATTCTAACCCGAAGGGGGTGATATGGGTTAGATATGAGTGTCGTACTGGTTGGCCGGTAGTGGTAGGTATGTTGATGATGGTTTGAGTTATTGTGATGTGTCTTGGGATTCATGTGTGGTAGTAGTTTTTGTATCGTATGTTTTTCGTTGATGAGAGGAGCGTCAATTAGGCCCTTCGAGTGGCGGAGGAAAGTGGATATCTGCAGGGTCGGAGTGTTGGGCAACTGAAGTGGCGACAGTAGTGTCGATCGGTAATTGGGAGCATTCCAGGCATGAGCTGAGGGCCGGGGAGGGCATACCAGACTCATGATGTGGGCTCAGAGGCAATCCAGACCTATGCTGAGGACCATGTAAGGGTATTCCAGTCATAGGTTGTGGGCATAGGGATTGTGTGATTATGTCTGTTGTAGGAGCGCGTTCGGATTGGATGTATTGTTGAGATTTGGGTAACTTGTACACGGTTGTGTCGAATCAGAGGAGTTTGAAAGAGAGGCAAGGATAGATCCTTGGATTCCAAAGTATGGTTGTGGACATGGGATATGTATGTAGTGGTATTCCAAACTAGGGTATTCCATCATGAGGATGGCCGGACTCTGTGATTGATTGGACCTGATGTGTTTGGTATTCCAACCCGAGGGTTGATTGGGCCAAACATGCATGAGGATGCGAAGGTATACCATCCTAGGGATGACTGGACCCGTCATATGCATACCTGGTATTGTAGCCCGAGGCTGATTGGGCCAGGTATGAGTGTTTATGCAATATAGATGATTGTTCATGAGAGTTGCTCGGAAGCTGAGGGATGCGTCATCCTGTCAGCACGGGAAGGAACTAGATTCAGGAAGGGAACTGGATGAGTTTCAATAATGCAAGTTACCCGGGTTATCGCCAGTTTTGGAAAGGGGAGGATCGATTAATACTGTGAGAGAGAGCCCCATGAATTATAGTAGTAACCAACCTTCGCCGGTCACGAAAGTGCGTGCATGACAGGAAGGTGGAAGTATCATCGGGTGATACTTAGATTGATATGCGTGGATGTCAAGGAGAAGAAGCCGGTGGAAGGCTTGGAGCAATAGCTAGGGATCCTGCTCAGGAAGGAGTTGTCCTTAGAAGGGACGCGGTAGTAGTTCCTGAAAACATTTGGGCTGGTTTGGGAGATCGGAGGCTGCAATGTAAGAGTGCTACCCAGAATCGTGTGCTGCAGCAGGCTTCGAGGTCGAAGCCTAATTTAAGTGGGGGAGAGTTGTAACATCCCAAGTTATGGAATATAAGTTCGGGGTGCTATGTGTAAATAAAGGAGTAGACTCGACGAGTAGGTGTCTTAACTCGTCGAGTCGGAGCGGGTGTTATGCACGTGTTAAGTGACCCGACTCGCCGAGTCGGCGGCGGGACTCGACGAGTCAGTGCTGGGAAGAGAAAACCCTAAATTTTTGGGTTTGCACACTATTTAAAGGATCTTATGTTCTCACCTCAGCCTCTTTGTTACCCCTTGAGAGTCAGTAAACCCTAAAATCGTGTGTGAGCCATTGGTGAGAGTTTTTGAGCTTTGGAAGGTGATTCTAGTGAAGGAAACTTGTAGATCAAGAGGCTAGCATCAAGGAATTCGTGTAGATCCAGAATCTACTTCATCTTGTGCACATTTTGGAGGTAACAAGTCGTTGCCTTGAGCTCTTCCTTTCTAGATCTATTCTTGGATGAGGATTTGGGGCTATTTAGCATGTTTGGAATCCATTTTGGGTTTTGGGACTAGATCTGGGGTTGCAACTTCAGATCTAGACTTATCTTGGTCCATGGAGGCATAAAGTATCAGCCCTTTAGCTTGTTTGTGAGCATTCTTGTCTTGAACCTTCTCTCTAACTTGTATTGAGCCAAAATCACCTTGCATACACGTAAAGTTGGAAACTTTACTTGTAAAACTAGTCCTAGGAGTCCAGATCTATGAGTTGGAAGCAGTGGGATGGACTGAAATCGTCTGAATGAGGATGACTTAAGTGAACTCGGCGAGTCTGTTGTTGGACTCGACGAGTCGGGTCACAAACCCTAACCCATCTGGTTATGATAAGGATCAGTGAGTTGAGTGGTGACTTGGTGAGTTGGACAGGCTAGGACTCGGGGATTTATGAACTCGACGAGTCATGGGGTGACTCGGCGAGTTGAGTCGTGATATGAGGATTTTCTGAGTTTAGGAACTCGGCGAGTCAACGGGCTGACTCGGCGAGTAGGGTCAATCAGGAAGGCTGACTTTGACCAGGACTTTGACTTTGACCAAGAGTTGACCAGTTTGACTTCCAAGGGTATTCTGGTAATTTGGGCACTTACAGTTATGGTTTCATCAAAGTGTTAGGTGGTGGAGTGTGTGGCCGTGATCGGGGGATTTGATCGTACCTCTTCAGTTCGGCATTTCGAGGTGAGTTATCCTCACTCTATCAACAGGGTCTAAGGCACCAAGGCCGACCCTTTTTGGATTGTGTACTTGTACTTGTTTGATGTGCTTATTGATCGGTTAGATCGGCGTCCTGGTAATTAGGACGGTATTATGTCAGTGACCTGGTTTAGGTCGGTGTCCTGGTATATAGGATGATGCTATGCCAGTGACCTGGTTTAGGTCGGTGTCCTGGTATATAGGATGATGCTATGTCAGTGACCTGGTTAGGGTCGGTATCCTGGTATATAGGATGATGCTATGTCAGTGACCTGGTTAGGGTCGGTATCCTGGTATATAGGATGATGCTATGTCAGTGACCTGGTTAGGGTCGGTATCCTGGTATATAGGATGATGCTATGTCAGTGACCTGGTTAGGGTCGGTATCCTGGTATATAGGATGATGCTATGTCAGTGACCTGGTTAGGGTCGGTATCTTGGTATATAGGATAATGCTATGTCAGTGACCTGGTTAGGGTCGGTATCCGTATAGAGGATGATGCTATGTTAGTGACCGGTTAGGTTGGTATCCTGGTTAGGATGTTGCTATACTATATGATCTGCTAGATCAGTTCGTTTGTCTATGGACTGTCATGTGATTACATGTTATATGTGCACATGGTTATTTGCTTGATGTTTGGGTTGAGGCGGTCCTGCTTTATGCTGAAGGCCAACATACCCTACGAGCGGTCCGGATAGACTGTAGGCCCGTATGGCGGTCTAGTCATACCGAAGGCTCAGGATAGATCCAGATAGACTGTAGGGGGGTGCGGTCGGCCCAGTCATACTGTAGACTCAGAGAGTGGACCGGGTGGACTGAAGGCCCGGTGCGGGCGGACCAGTCACCCTGTATACTCGAGATGCATGGTTGTTCTGTATTTGTTGGCATGATATTATTATGGTTATATGAGGTTGGTATTTTGGGGGTAACTCACTAATCTTTCGGGCTTACAGTTTCAGTTTATTGTTTCAGGTTCAGCGGATGGCCGCGGGTAGGCGAAGGCGTGACCGTACACTTCCTCGATGGACGATTATGATTTCTAGGAAACTCTGATGTATAAATTATTTTGAAAACAAATTGTAATAATTGAATGGTTTCAAATGAATTAAAAGGTTTTAAATTGGCTCGAATTCTATGGGTGTTACAGTTCATTAGACATTGATCACGTCAGGTTTGACTTCGTCCATTCATATGCACTCACCTTAGCAGCATGAGTTGATAGAATCTAACTAGAAACGGTCAGCGCTTCGTGATCGTCGGGCTCGGGAAGCAGAAACGGCTTCAGGAAACGAGAGAGAAAGAAAGTAGAAGGTGTAAGGAATGAAAAGGTCTTGATCGCTATTTATAGGCTGTTCTGGGCCCATTCACGTCGTGAACATGATAGGTTCACGTCGTGAACCTCCATGAGTCATCCCATAGCTTTAACACGTGTTCTCTAGCCTCGATTAGTGTCTCTGACACGTTTCACGTCGTGAACTTCATGTTCACGTCGTGACTTAAGGCGTCTAGGGTTTCTGCCACGTGTCATGCCCTTAGACAGCTGCATCTTCGGAAGACCATAACTTTTGCATACGAGCACCGTTTTCGACGTTCTTTATATCCACGCGAAGGTGGAGACGTACTCTACAACTTTCTTTTAGAAACCTAAGGCTAAAACGTAGTCTATCATAAACTCACATTTTACGATTCCCGGTGTCGTGCCGGTTTTGTCGCGAAACTTCGACAGGTCATAACTTCTTCGTTATAACTCGGATTTTGACGTTCTTTATATGTAAGGAAACCTTGTGACATATACTACAACCTAGTTAAGATTATTTATTCTAAATAATCCTCTATCAAAAAGTCATTTTTGACGCTTATCGTCTCTAAATTGACTAGCTCGAATCTGCGGACGCTACAGAAAGCCTCACCAGTTTTTTAACCATCAACGACCACATCAAGTCGTCCCTGTTGTCCAAATGAGAACGTAGGCATAATTATTTGATTGTCTAAATGACCGATGACTTGGATATACACAAACAAAACACTCATATATATGAGAACATAACCAATAGGGATGACACATTTAATGGCGACAAGGGCAGTAGCAGCGACACCTAGTGTATTCAACTTGGTGTCGTCGTTATTGCCCTTGTCACCGCTAAAAGGTGTTGCCCTTATTGTCCATATCTCTTGTAATGATTCTCTTTCCTTAATTAACAATCTGATACCCCCCAAGAAATCACCTTGTTTCTTTCCTTACATTGTCAGTCTTGTGAAGCCTTGCAATGAAAGTAGGGATGGAAAAATCGCCAAACCCGACGGGGAACCCGAAACTCGCACCCGGTTTGACGGGGGAATCCCTAAGTTGACCGGGGATGGGACGGGGATTGAGAATCCCCAAATAAAAAAACGGGGATGAGGATGGGGATACCTCTAGTCCTCGACCCTGGACCCGACCCGGTTGATATTAGTATATAAAAATAAAACGAAACATATATTTATAGTAAATTTTCCAAAACCTAAAATTTGATCCAAATAACCCGGTTCATTAGTAATTATTTGGATGAAATTATACTTTTCCTTATTGGTTTATATAATTCAACCTCATGTATAATGTTTTTCTCTTTGGTTTATCTATTGTTACCATAAATATTACTCTCATAATTTTTTCCTAATTGATTTTTAATGTATGTATTTAAATTTGGTAGCAAAATTTGTTATAGTTTTTATGTGATCTATGAATATGTTTGTAAAATCGTTAATCTTATGTTGGTAAAATTCAAATTTTAGAATTTTTTCTTTAGTTAAAAGTTTATATATTAAAATATAAAAAGAAATATCCGATTCCCCGCTAGTTATCTTCAATACTCGTTGGGGATGGGGATAGAGATGATAATGAAGATTCGTAGATGAGGATAATGATTGTGGTCACCGTTATTTCCCGGCTGCATTTCCGTCTCTAAATGGAAGCAAATAACTTGAAGTCCCCTATGCAAAGAGTACAAAGATCACGGACAATAATATCGACGCTATCCACCTTGACAAAATGAACAAAACCAAACATTTTACCAAGTTTGGATTTGATCTTCTTGCCACATACACATCAACAACAATGCCAAACTTTTCACCCAAGTCCCTAATGTCACGTAGGGATGTCAAAAAGTCCCGTGGGACCCCGTTCCGTTTGTGGGAAAATTTTAAAAAAAATCGGAGGCGGGGGGCAAGGTTAACCCCCGTTTTAATTTCGGGGGTGGGGGCGGGGTGGGAAATCCCGTCCCGAAACCCCCATGGGGACCCCGTTAATAAATTACACATATATTTACATATATTAATTATAAAAATATCATAAAAAATAACATGATTTTGAGCTTCCAAAATTCATCAAAAAACATGTTTTAAGTTGTTAGTATAATGTTTTTAAGATGTCATAACTTTTTTATTTTTAACATGTAAAATTCTACTATAAATAATTATTTGTTATTTAAAAAATAGCTTATTTTAGCCTAAATAATAACTTCTTTTAGCCCAAAAACATGCAACCCAAAATCAATCGGGGGCGGGGGAATGGGGGTGGGGGCGGGGGTAATAAAGGGGATTCGGGGGCGGGGTAGGAAAATAGAACATTTCGGGGGCGTGGGTGGGGACGGGGAAACGGAGAAATTTCGGTGGAGGGGGCGGGAGATGAACTCCCCGCCCCGTTTGCCCCGTTGACATCCCGATTGTCACGGGTGCTACAGTTCGGTGGAAAATTGACGATATAAATGTATGGGATATATATTGAACATCCCTATTGTTTGAAATTTAGCCTGGCCACGTGATCCAAGCCGATCGAATACGTCATCCCTATCCCAATTGTTGTTGTTTTTTTTCCTTCGATCAACAAAATGCCAAGCACCCCCATGATCAAGCCGATCATTCTGATACCCTCGCATATAACCACTCTTCTAAAATAAGAACTAACCACACCTAGCCAAAAAAAAAAAAAAAAAAAAAAAAAAAAAAAAAAAACGTAACCTATATAAAGTTTTCCAAACCAAATTCTTTGTAAATTCCGATGAAATAATATATCGGTTTTGATGTAATTTGTCTCATTCGTGTCTAAATTTTTAACATAATTTATCTTAAATATGCTTTTAAATATTAGAGTTCAATAATTGTTTTTTTTTTGAGATACATGTGTCCTAACCAATTAGTGAGAGAGCCCATCCCAAGTGAGTATACATCAATAACCACTAGTTTTTGTGAGTACCTCATCACCACATATACTCACTAACAATTCGTATATCTAACTCTAAAACACCATTTCATATAAACTTTTATACAATAAAACATAGATTTTTTTAAACTATGTTTTCATTCAATAAAAAAAGACATTACATTAACTAAAAAAAACTACATTAATTAAAAAAAAAACGGGAATTTAAAAAAATTGTCAAAAAACATAAAAACTCTAAACATAAAAAACTAACCTATATTTCTGTATTTCGTTCGGATGGATTCTTTCCGTGCGAGAAAAATCTTCAAATTTGCGACCTCGTAGTCGTCCGCTTTTATTTTCAATATCTTAAAATTGTTTTTCATTTGAAACGCTCTTTGTGCCTCTTGAAATAATGTTTGTGCTTCTAGCATTTTTTGTTCCACAGACTCATCATCGTTGCCTTTCTCTCTTGTAGTTGGCCATATCGATCCAATTTTTCTCCAAAATGATCGATAACGTTAGATCCCGAAGCTGTCAAAGCTGTTTTCTTTGCTCTATTTCTTTTTATCCGTCGACAAATTAGTTGTTCATCCTCAAGATCTATCAGATCATCATTGATGTCGATGTGTGTTCGACCGACCAATTGTTGTGAAGTTCCATCGGGGTTTCTTGAACGCTTAGAAGCGGAAGAAGAAGTCCCTTTCTGTGAGCTCTTTCCATTTTGGAGCATCCTTCAACTTTTGCCAAGGTTTGAGATACATAAAAGGTTTGCGGGTTGTCGTTGTTTTTTCATATTGATCCATGGTTGCCTTAAACACATCGAAATTGTTTGACCCGTTTTTGTATAGGTTATTAAGATTGTTGTATATTCCGCCGAATTCCCCACATTTTAGCCTCAAATCGCGCCACTTCGAACTATTTTAGTCGGGATTTCGACTTTCACTTCCGACTAAACCATAGAACGCGCTTCAAACTTTTTCCCGGAACATTTAAAGATTTGACTGTCCTTCTGTGGGGTCTTGGGAAGCCGAAACTCATGCTTGTGCTAACTTTTTTCTTCCTCTTTTGTCCAATTCACCATTTCTCTTTGATTGTGAAGGATCGAAATAACTAGATATATCAAGCAATAAAGAATATAAATAAACACAAATCATATCACTAAGATAACATATCTAAGACTTGTAGCTTAAGAAAGTAAAACGATGCAGTGAAAGCCCGGACAACGGTTGATAACATTGTGAAAAGTTAATCAGTATGATACAAATTTTTACTCATCAGATTATAAGGTTTGACCTTATAGATTGGGTTGAGTGGTTTTAAATGTTTTTTTTTGCTCTTTTTTGGTTGGAGTGGTGGTGAAGGTTGTGTTTCAGCTACAAAATCTGATAATTTAAGGTTGTGGTTGGAAATGTTGTTAGTATACGAAAGGGGTTTGGAATTGTTGTGGAAAGGGTGGGAAATGTTGATATGGTTGCTGAAAAAGTTGAGTTTGTTGGATAGGGGAACCACTTTGGAGCAAATTCATAAAACAACCTTAAGGTGATTCCATGTTCGGGTATTGGCGAGAAGTTGTATCTAACACAAAAGCGTTATCGAACTTGCGATTTCGATAGTTTGGTGGGGTATTTTGATTGGGATACATGATTTTTGGATTTTAAAACAATACAAATTTGTGTATTTAAATAAAAGAAGAGAAGAATGGTGTGAAATATAAATTGGTATATACTTGTATTTATAGGTAAAAGTTTATTTAAAAAAAGTTAAAATATCCAAAACTAGTCGTTGAACGACTAGTCTTCCAAGTCAAACTCCTAATGAATTTGATTGGCAGTGGTATATCGTCTTTGCTACCATAATCCAGCACGAACACGGGCCACAACGGACACCCGAGGTGGTGTTCATAGTCGTGGTTCGTTGCCAGCTAGATCACGACTCTCTTCGTGCTTGGTACTCTGGTTCGTCTCATGGCTGATGTTTATTCCTTTTTTAGGGTAAAATCTTGTAATTATTTCCATATATTATGCTATATACTCGTGTAATCTTAATCTGAAAAAGATTTTGGTTTGACTATTGCCATTTTTATACAACCTAATAATTTATGTACTATTATGTACTTAACAGTCACTGCCTATAGAAAAACATGTGAGCATGATCTTAACACAATGTGATAAATGTAATATTATTTGACTTAAAAACAGACATATTTATTATTTAGTTTTTAAGTTTTATAACGGTACAAATAAAAAGTTTACATTTAACTTGAGTTGATATAGTTGAAATTTTCGATATAAGTAGATGTTAGTTTTAAAGGTGTAAAATTATAGCAACCAAAAGCTTTGAAAAAGTTAAAAGCTTTCAAAAAAAACATTTGAATAAACTTTTAAATTATAAGTTTTTAAAATAAAAAAAAAAAGCCAAAAGTTTAACGAATTTTTTTTTTTGAGTTTTTTCTAAAAACCTAAAAGTTTGAAACTCTCAAAATTTTGTGCGGAACAAGCCTAAAGAAAACTAACTCTTCCAACTTCCTCATAATTTTGCTAAACACGTACATAAACTCTCTGATTTAAAAAAAAAATGAATTTATAACCAATAAAGTGAGTATTTGAAGAATTTTAAATCTGATTAATAAATAAATATCTTATCTTATCTACAAGAGAACAATTAAAAGGCCATGCCTAATCAATTATTTAATTAAAACTTCAACACAACTTTGCATCTTATTATAAGTTTAAGCTACCCATTGTCCCTTATCTTCTCTTTCTTGGATGCCATAACGATATTGTATTAATGAGAATTTAGAATCCTTCGGGAGGTAGCTATATATGACAACATGATGTGTTTAGTAATGAATTTTGTTGATCTTTAGCATATTTTGACCATCTTATTATTATTTTTAAATAATTAATTATTTAAATGTAATTACAAATAGCATATAAATATATCATTACTCTAACTTTGTTGATTAAATAATTTTTCATCCTCGAACCCCAAATACTATTAAAATATAATTGCAAACACACTTTTAAGATGTTATATAAATTACTTTGGTCCAAATTTAACTTTTTTTTTCTGATTACGAACTTTTTTTTTTACTTATAAAAATCTTTATTTCTCATCTTAATTATCATCATACAACGAATGAGAAAGCAAACGGACCACAAGTTGCGCCGTTAAACCTATTTGTATGGTAAAGTCAATTCTTTTGAAGACTAAATCCATAGATCTATGAGATATAACATTGTTATTCGATATTTATGTTAAGGAATAATTAAATTTAAAATTTTAAAATAAAACACAACTCAAATCTTTAATTGTTTTCAACTACATAATTTCCAATGACTACTGATTATCAAACACTTGTTGTAATTTAAAAAGGTGGAGGGAGGAGACGTGAGCCTTGTTCATGTGCACATCTTGAAGTTCGTTGAGGTCAGTCTGGATTTAATGGTGGTGTTTTAGTGATTTAAAGGAATGAAGCGGAAGGAGAATATATGTGGATTTAATGGTGGGGTTTTGGTGATTTAAAGGAATGAAGCGGAATGAGAATATACGGGGGCATAGAAAAGGCCAAGGACAGAGGTTGGGTGCCTTGGATTATCATTAATGTATATTTTAGAGTAAGTATAGTAATTATAAATAATAACTACCTTAGAAGAAAATTATAAAAGAAAAAAAAAAGATAAATTGGATAAAATATTTGGTTTTAGATAATTTAAAATTTACTAAATGATACTTCTTGCAAGAATATGAAACCTTCAGGACCAATAATCTAACAAAGAGAATTACATTAAACTTACAGTTTTTACTAAGTTATATCATTTGTGTAATTTAATATACTATATACATATTTTATATCTATGAAAATAATATATAAACTTATATTTACAATAGATAAAGTAATTATAGCAACGGTCTCTATGGTTGTAATAAGTTCAAAGTCCTTATGTTTCAAAAATTTTACACAAGCATTTTTTGTGGTTACACTTTTTTTCATTAGGACTTATTATTGTAATTATATTTTCGTATTGTTCATATTAAGGTAACTTCTTTTTTTTTACACATTTAGGTAACGAACATGTTGGAATGTTCACATATGATCATTATGACTGGCGGTAGCAACTTACAACTCGTCATAATTGTCATATATAAACACTTCCAACAAATTTGTTACCTAGATGTGTATAAAAATAACTAAGTTACCCTGATATGAACAAAATGGAAATGTAATTACCCTGATAATTCACTTTGCCTTTCTTTTTATTTACCTTCTACAATTAACCTAAATAGTAAATATTTTTAAAATCACACAATTTTAGTAAATATATTTTTAAAATACACTACTTTGGTAAAAAAACATTCACATTTGACAGGGAAAAAACACATCGTCATTTTATAGAATTTTATTGTTTGAGATATTAAATATAAAAATTAAAATTACTAGAGAGTAAAAAATAGCAGATATGGAGACCAATAACATCAAACATAACACCATCTTCAATGAATTTTGCTCCATATATATTACAAGAATTTAAAATACAAAAAATAGAAATAGCTTTTACCTACATCGATAACAGTACTGCTCTTGTCTCATATATATATATATATATATATATATATATATATATATATATATATATATATATATAGGCTTAGGTTATTCTATTCTAATTAATTATTATGCGGATATCGTATGCTAGAAGAATTACTAAGAGAATAAGTTGTTTAGCAATGCAAATACGTTCAACCTTACAAAAATATCGTCATTTTCATGCATTCTCGCTAATTATTATTTATTTTTATTCTCACACATCGTTTTTCACTCATTTTCATTCTGACAGAATACGACCCAAATAAACATTCTGACAACATTCTGACAGAAATGAGAATAATAATAATTAGTGTATAATAACCTTATAGACGATTTAATTAATGAGAATGTGTGTTAATGACAATAGTTATATAAGATTGAACGTATTTATATTATCAAACAACATATTTTCTTTATTATTCCCATAGCATACGATATCCGCACAATAATTAGTTAGAACGTTGAACCTAGCTCTCTCTCTCTCTCTATATATATATATATATATATATATATATATATATATATATATATATATATATATATATATATATATATATATATAGTGACACGCTCAGTCTCTAACATCTAATTTATAAGAAATATCAAAATTTTATTTACAAATGCGGAAAATATTCTCAAAATTTAAAATCTTTTACATCCTAGGTTGAATCGATCAAACACAATATTAGTTTATCTATTTATATAAAATGAAGAATACAACAACAGCATCCTACTATTTAAATCTTGATCTTGTGCTCCTGTCTTCTCTTCCAGAACCACGACTGCTGAATACCTGAACCTGCAAACACATAGATCTCTTCTACATCAGACACTAGGTCTGGTGAGTTATTCTCCTATCTTTTTTTATTTTCTTTCTCGTAATTATTACTCGTCCTCACAGTTACTCCTTGAGTCCATCTCATACTCTGCGCATATCTTAACTTTCTCTCTCTCTCTCTCTCTCTCTCTCTCTCTCTCTCTCTCTCTCTCTCTCTCTCTTCTCTACTCTATCTCTAACTTTATCTCTTCATAACTATGCCTCTCATTCTTTATTCTGTATTATTTATACTCAGCCTAATATACTCTTTTATATATCATTTATGTTAAGTCTCATTCACTCTGTGTGTGTGTGTATATATATATATATATATATATATATATATATCATCTCATGCTCATTCTCATATACTCTATATAACTCATCTCATACTCAGTCTCATACACTCTATATATCTCATCTCAATTAGGTCTCGTATACTCTATGTATATCTCATCTCATTCTTACTCCCGAAGGAATATCGATCTCATATATCAATCTCATTCCCGAAGGAATATCAATCTCATATATCAATCTCGTTCCCAAAGGAATATTAATCTCATATATCAATCTCATTCCCGAAGGAATATCAATCTCATTTATTAATCTCATTTCCAAAGGAATATTAATCTCATTCCCAAATGAATATTAATCTCATTCCCGAAGGAAATTATGTTCATTACATGCTCTGGTACATGTTCTATGTATATCTCATACATATACTCAAGTCATATGCATACATGCTCAGATACATGTTATTTATGTATAATCATGCTCCGTCTTCAACTCATAATTTGATGGCATTCACTTAGTTCCTCAAGATTCTTATACATACATGAATAAGTATAAAATCAAGCATAAAACAATCATAAAGAAAAAGTGAGAGTGATAACTCACCTTATCAGCTAGTGAACACTAACTATCCCACTTCAACTCATTTGTCAATTTCTGCATCTTGAACCATCTTTTGCTCTTAGGCCTATTAAGAGCTTAATTACTCTTAAGATCAAAACAACCACTCAATAGGTTAAAACTCTATCTTTCATTCTTTATCTCAAAATCTCATTCAGTTGATGAATTAAGCATTTACCAAAACCTAATTCATTATAATCTAACTCTAAAATATCAATTACTCAATATCATTTGTTAGGATTTCAAGCCCTAACTCCCAATGGTTTGATTTCACCATGAAAATCACTTCCAAAGCTTGTTAATAGCTTCTATACACTCTCAATAACCTTATAATGGAGTTATAAACTGATTAACTCGAGCAATCTAACCAAATTAATGAATCTACCATTAAGGCTCAAAGATTCATAAGAGGGAGAAATCATTACCTTAATAGGGAAAAGATGTTAATCCTTGTAATCCATCATCTCTAGCTTATCTCAGTATCATTTTGGTAGCAAAATCGCCCCATCAGCTCCCAATCAATCTCCGATGAAGAATGATCGAAATGAGCTCTTTAAACTGATTATAATCTTTTTTTTTGTGCGTTGCCACATCGTGGGCAGTGTATGGCCACGTTGTGGCCCCTCGGAATCAGCAAGGTATATTGTTGCTTCCATTCCAGCTCGTGGTAGTTTTTCTTCCAACTTCAAACGTGCATAACTTCTTCATTTCTTATCCGTTTTCTTTGATCTTTATATCCACATGAAGCTAGGAACATACTCTACATGTTTGTAAAGTCATATCTCATTGAATTAATACGTGTATCAATCTATTAAGTCACGAATTTGGCCTAAAAAGCATAAAAACGACTAATTTTACCCTTTTGACCAAAAATGCATTTCTCATGCATTATTTTTGTAGAACTCACTCATCTAACCTCTTATAGTGACTTAAATTTGTCCCGACACATGTGCAATATGTTGTTTAAATCTAGAAATCCCCCCGCTAACGATTTTTTCACACAAGTTACATTTTATTTTATCCAACTTAGTTTTATCCGGGCAAAAACCATATTCCCAACCAATATCATCTAAATTCCATTTATGAGCGACGGTGGCGGTAGATCCCACCGATGGTGAAGTAGAATTTTTAGATGTCATTGGTTAATCCCACAACTGTTACATATAGAAAAATAACAAAAGATTTCAATGAATATGCGTCCTGTTTTTAAACAATGATAAGTACATAAGAAACTACTAGTGACAATAGAAACAACAAAAACAGGAAACATAAAAAATTAAAAACCCAACAAAAAATAACAACATATTTCAGTGAATAACATCAAATTTCAATGAATAACATCAGATATCAGTTAATACCTGTTGAAAAATCAACAACACCAACTATTTTTTCCACAAATATTGTAATGTACAACCATAAACAAGCACAAGACATTCACAATCACAGATGTGAAGATGTGTAGATATGTAAAAGGTAAAAAGAGGAGCAAAAAATCAGATTTCAGTGAAATACTATTCATTATCTTCGAAGTTCATCACAGCACACCAAATACAGAGAAAATATCACTGATATGAAGATGTGCACAACAAAAATCACAAGATATTCACAATAATAACAAGAAATCAAATTTTGATTGCATAAAAACAAGAATGACTTGCGTTTTTATAATCACCAAAAAGCGAAACACACAGTGTAGCGTACATACCTGAGTTGCGTCGCCGTCCCTTATGTTGGCGTCAGATGGTGTCGCCGACGATGCAAGCGTCGGAATCTGTCGCCACTCGCCAAGAAGCAACGAAAATAATGAGGCCTCGTCAAAGCGTCGTAGAGAGAAACAGATGCAGTAAGCGAACGAATGAAACTTTTAGGGCTAAGTTTGATTTTGGAGCCTTTTTTCTAATTTTGACCGGCCATGGACTTTTTTAATTCGTTGACTATTGTTGACCGAGAAGGCCGATTAGCCCGCCAAGAACCGGTGTTGACCGATATTGACCGAAAACGATTAATTTGACCGCCAAGCCCTAATCGTAATCGGCCCAAGGCCGCCAAGCGATTAATCGCCGATTAATCAGCCGCCAAGACCGATTTCTGCAACACTGATATATATATATATATATATATATATATATATATATATATATATATATATATATATATATATATATATATATATATATATATATATATTAAAACATAAACCTTATGAAATCATCTTAAACAATCAGGGCCATTGATTTCATTTCATCCCTATCTTTTTCACCTTTAGATATTTTGCTGACATCATCGTTCACTGCATTTAATTCCAATAATCTTTAATATCTTCCAATCAATTATCTTTAGTATCCGTTTAATGAGGAATTTAATTTAATGAAGGAAGTAAATGTTAATTCAAACGAACTATATATTCCATAATTAAAAGATCAAATCGTATCCTACCCATCAGTTGTTACTTTCCCTAAAAATCTGCATACAAATCCATAGATTAAATTGATAATTTAAAATCACTTAGCAAATCGTAGATAATTTACAAGTAAAGAATTTCCAGCTTTATGTCCTAAAATCAGGCCAGTAACTACCTATTTTTTGGTAACTTGATAAAGATTACGACTGTATATAATTGTCAATAAATTGTTTCCTAATATCATCTTTTTGCGATTTATCACTTTTTATATATTCCCTTTCCAACTCTGTTTTTTCAATTCCATCATCCGTTCGACTCATTGCAGTTGTGATACCAATATTCCTGTTCCTGTCAACAAAAGTTTAATAGATTAAGTAAGTCCATGAAATTATTGCCCAACATGTTTTGGACAATTTAAATGCTCATAAATGATCATAAATATTGTTTTAAGAAAATTTAACTAAATATATTAATATTGCAAACATTATGATCAACCACTTTAATAAAATAGGGAAATTGACTTATCGGGGTAATTAGCTTTTCGTTTTGTTCACATCTGGGTAACTTTGTTTTTTCTGTACACATCTAGGTAACAAACTTGTTAGAGGCGTTCACATATGACCATTATGCCTGATTGTAACTTGTAAATGTAACTTACTAAACGAACTTTATTTTTTTGTACACATCAATTGATGTCCATTTTCATTATTCCATCCAACTCTATTAGAAATTCTTTGTTAACCACATATAAAATTATTAATTTACAATCACTTTTTTTCCTTATTTCATTGCTTTTTTATTTATTGTTTTAAATCCTACCCCACTTTACCCATACATACCCCCTCTCTCTTATCTCTTTCTCTCTATTCACTTTATTTCTACTCTCTTCTTTCACATCGCCATCTTTGATAGAAACCTTGACCTTTTTTTTCGAACAGCTGAATTTTAAAGAAAGAAAGAGAACCGTTAACAAAACATTACATCGGAATAGACAAAATAGGATTTAACATCCAAGAAACACGACTGATACTAATTTTTCTATTACGAAAAACAAACCAATTATAGGAATAATCAACCAAACTATCAATTAACAAATTCCGTCTCGCACTTTGATCTTCAAAAATAACATTGTTCCTGAAGTTCCATAAAAGCCACCACATAGTCATGACAATAGCTTCCAATCCGCTTCTCTTAATCAAAGAAAGGTTAAGAGAATCAATCCAAGTGACAATGTCTTCAATCTGTATAAACGACGGGTAAGAAATGTCACACCATTTAGCAAGAAACTTCCAAAGATCAACAGCCATGTTACAATGTATAAACAAGTGGATGTTGTCTTCCATATCAGCATTGCATAGGGAACAAATCATTGAGGGGACATATAACCCTTTGGCGACCAAATTAACACGAGTTGGAAGTCTATTTAACCGACATCACTAATAGAATATGTTAACTTTACGAGGGATATACTTATTCCACCTTGTACTACATACTCCATCAGGTAGAGTAGAATCATCAATAACTCTACGTGCTTCGGCAACTGTGAAAATATCAATGCCACCCGAGTCCCAAATCCACCTATCGCTTAAACCCGAGAAAGAGTACTCAAGAATAGTAGATTGTAATTGTTGCAAGTGAGCAAAACTTGTACCCCCTTCAATAGGCCTGTTCCAATTCCAAATCCAATTTTGCCCATTCCACCTTTCCGAAATTTTGCAATCTTTATTCGACTCCAACAAAAATAGTCTAGGAAACCGGATCATCAAAGGACATTGACCAATCCAATGATCCTTCCAAAACAAAGTAAAAGATCCATCCCCAACTCTCCTTTTAAAAGAATTCCTCTGAATTACTCCAGAGTCATGCAACCGATTTATAGTGACAACTATTTTATGCCAAACCCCTCTTTGTAACCCCGAGAAATTACTCCAACCAAGACCACCATCTTTACCATGAATCGATTTCAACACATTAACCCATAGAGCTCCATTATCAGTCAAAAACCTCCACTTCCACTTAAGAATTAGGGCTTTATTAAACGTATTCAAAGAACCAATATCTAAACCTCCTTTTTGTTTACTAGCCAAAATCGTGTCCCACTTTACCCAATGTCACTTTCCGTCTCCTTTCTCAACACCCCAAAAAAAACCCGCTCTAACTTTCTCCAGAAAACAATTCACGACTCTAGGCATGCAAAACAAGGACATATAAAAAATACCCAAGGATCCTAAAACTGACTTCAAAAGCAAAGAACGACCACCAATAGAAAGTAAACGAATTTTCCATGAAGCAAGTTTCTTTTTGAACTTGTCAATGATAACCTTCCAACTCGAAAATCTAGAAATAATGTCACCAACTGGAAGACCTAGATAAGTGAAAGGAAACTTCGCACTCTTACATCCTATAATCGCAGCAAATTGATCAACCTCCAAATGAGAAACACTAACTCCAAACAAGTTTGATTTATGAAGATTAAATAGAAGCCCAAAAACCATATAAAAGCAATGAAGGATAGCCACCAAGTTAATAATATTATCTCTAGACCACTCTCCAAAGAAAATCGCATCATCGGCATAGAATAAATATGACATAAGAATACTCGCTTAACCAACTTGAATACCGTGAAAGAAACCTGCATCAACCGCATCTTCAATGGCAACATGTAAACCATCCATAGCTAAAATGAAAAGAAAAGGAGAGAGAGGGTCTCCTTATTTTAAACCTCTTTTTAAGTTAAATTCGTCTGTCGGACTTCCATTAATAAGAACTGAGGACCGACTATTACCCAAACAAGCACGAATCAAACCAATCCAAAAATCAGAAAAACCCATAAACTCCATAATCTTAAAAAGAAAATTCCAACAAAGCGAATCATAAGCTTTCTCGAAATCAACTTTAAAAATCATGAGTTTCTTTTTCTTCATATTACACCAATCTACCACTTCATTCACTATAAGGGTGTTGGATTAGTGTCTAAGCCCGTAACTATATTTGGTATGTACTTGACCCGGTTATGCATGGTCCTTTTGGGTTGCCTTCACCAAAGCAACTTGACAAGGTAATTTGATATGAGAGAGAGGATATTATGGTTTATTAATATATTATAAGAATAATATATTAAAGGAGAAATCATATTTATTTAATTAGTATTAGTCATAAATTAATTAGGAATTAATTTGGTGACTAAAAGAGATTAATTAAATAAAGGGGTATAAACTGTCAAATGTGTGATAGTTGAGTTTTGGGCTGGGAAACCTAATGGACTAAGGGGGGAATGAAATTATGATGAGGGATCATCATATTTTCGTCCAAGGGCCCTATTCCAGAAGGTTCCTTGGGCTACTTGGTGACTAAGGTATCCATTAGGGTTTAGACTGAAACCCTAGCAGCCTGCACTATAAATAAGACCCCAAGGTTTCAATTTTCGGCCACTTGTTCCAAAAAGAAACCCTAGGGCCGAAAATTAGTATCCTCCCTCCTCTCTCTTAATTGCCTTTTTGCTTCTTGGTGTTTGTGAGCCATTAGAGGCACTACATTTGTGGTGCTTGCTTTTAAGAGTTTAAGAGATCAAGGAAACTAGTTGTTATTGCAATATAACAACAAAGGTATGTCTTCTACTCTTCTATATGATTTTCGAAAATTGTAGGAGCATGATAGGGTTGATTTTGTGTTCATAAAGTTGTATGTCTTATAGTGAAAACATAGATCCAATTAAGGTTGCATGCACACATAGGATTGTTTGTATAAAACCTATCAAAGGGGACCATCCAAAATTTTTCTACCTTTGACAAAAGCGGACTGAACCGAGTTAACCACCGAGTCAACCACTTTCGCCAACCGAAGAGCCAAAAGCTTAGCAATCACCTTATATTGAAGACCAATTAACGTAATGGGTCTATAATCTTTAATATACAATGGGTTAACAATCTTTGGGATCAAGGTAATAAAAGACGAATTGCATCCAGAAGGGATGTAATTCGAACAGAAAAAGTGATGGACAAACCCGTAGATATCATATTGCAAGATGTCCCAATATCTCTTCACAAAAGAAAATGTAAAGCCATCCGGACCGGGGGCCTTATCACTCCCACAAGCCCAAACCGCCTGACGCACCTCGTCAATCAACAGAATCGAATCAAGAAAAGAGACCTGATCGGAATTCAAAGTCTGATACCGATAATGACGATTTGAAATATCAATACCCTGAAAGTGTGTGAATTTGTCTTTGTAAAATTGAACAAATTCAGCCTTGACCCTTATAGGATTCGTGACCCAATCATCCTCTACCTTAATACCTTTTATGTTTTTTTGGTGATGTTTCTTTCTCAAAATGCCGTGGTAAAATTTAGAGTTTCCGTCCCCCTCCATGGACCATCTTAAAAATCTAAACAACTCAAAGATTTCCCAACTTCATCATTTCATTCAAAACATGAAACAGATGGTTTATACATCAACAATTACAACTGAAACCTTACTACAAATACACTCACACTCATATGTAACTATCATCAATACAGAATCTGTAAGATCTATGAACAAACCCTAGAACATGAACAAACCCTATACAGATGATGAGAGAACGAGAGAAAGATAAAGTATTCTAAAAATATCTAGATTAGAATGAGCCAAATGTGAGCAGCCTCCAGCTATATACCCGAGTTACACATACCATGGATACATCCATAACCCGATTGATGACCCGCGTATAAACCCGACTTCACCTGCACAAAACTTTCACAATACACCCATACACTAATACAGAAATATAAAACTTACCTTGAACTCTTTATAAATTAATGTTTAAGTTTGACACCAAAAATTAGTAACTTCTTTCAACATGCCCCCTCAAACTAAACATTAATTTGAGGAAACATATACTCAGTTATTCTTAAAAAACATTAATCATATTAAGTCTATTCACAATATATTCATGTTGACTACTACCAAGAGACTTAGTAAGTACATCTGCATTTTGATCTGAAGACAAAATCTTATTAACCTTTAACATTCCATTTTCAATTTTTTCTCTAATAAAATGAAGATCAACTTCAAAATGTTTTTTCCTCTCATGGAAGACAGGATTCAAAGCTAGCTTGATTGCAGATTCATTATCACATAAAACATTTACAGGTAATTTTGGTTTTATATTCAAATCATGAAGTAACTTTAAAATCCATATAATTTCACATGTTATGCTTCCTAAAGCCCTATATTCAGATTCTGTGGAGGAGCGAGAAACAGTACTTTGTTTCTTACTCTTCCAAGAGACAAGAGAACCTCCTAAATAGACAAGATAACCAGACACAGGCCTACGACTAAATAAACATCTAGCCCAGTCTGCATCTACAAACCCAACCAAATCAAAAGAATCAGACTTAATCAAATGAATACCCATACCTGGACCATTTTTCAGATATCTCAATACCCTGAAAGCAATATTAACATGAGACTTGTAGGGCCTGTGCATATACTGACTTAACAACTGAACAGCATAAGAAATATCAGGCCTTGTAATAGTTAGATAAATCAATTTTCCAATAAGTTTTTGATACTCAGTTATATTAAGCAAGAAATCTGATTTATCCAGATCTGATTCTCTTTTAATAAGAAGATTGGACTCTAGAGGAGTTTTAACAGGTTTGCATGCAAGCATCCCAAACTCATGAAGCAATTCCATGCAATATTTTCTTTGATTAAGACAGATACCGTTATCTGTTCTTAAAACTTCTATACCTAGAAAATACTTTAGATCACCAAGATCCTTGATCAAAAACTGAGACTTAAGAATTATAAACAGCCAAAGAGAGCACTACACGAACTGTTACAATTTTGGCTATAGGAGAAAATGTCTCCTTATAGTCTATTCCTTCCCTTTGATTATATCCTTTGGCTACAAGCCTAGCTTTATATCTTTCTATATCACCATTAGACTTATATTTAATTTTATATATCCAACGACACCCAATAGCTTTTCTACCTTTGGGAAGATTAGTAATTTCCCAAGTGTTATTTCTATAAAGGGCTTCCATTTCCTCATTCATGGCCTTGATCCAGTTTGGATCTAAAGTTGCTTCACTGTAGCTCTTTGGTTCAACAGTTTTATTAAGACTTGAAACAAAACAAAAAGTATCATTATCAAGAGCTGAATAGTTAACAGATCTTTCTATGCCATATTTATGTTTTCCTTATACAACATAGTCACTAAATCTAAATGGCATGTGAATACTACGTCCAGATCTAGTTTCCCTAGTTGACAAACTATTAGAAGGATCAGAATTGTTTAAAACATTTTCCTCAGTCATTGTAGAAGAACCTGGAAGCATCTCACCAGTGGGAGGCACATATGCCACACCAGTCCGGATGCTGACATCAGAGGGACAAGTCTCATCCAGGTCATGGTCTGCATTAGCACCATCCAACTGATGGTCACTTTCCAAGGTTTCTACCCTAGTGTTATCAAGAATAAACCTAGAATTTAATGACTCATCATAGGAAAATAAATCATTTGGATTTACAGGAACATCATATCTATCAGTCAAAGATGAAGATTTAAGCTTGAAAGGAAACACATATTCATAGAACTTTACATCCCTGGAAATAAAAATGAGATTTGAGTCAAGACTAAGAACTTTATAACCCTTTTTGTCAGAAGAATATCCAAGAAAAACACATTTATCAGCTCTTTCAGAAAATTTATTAGAATTATTCAGTTTAGTGGCAAAACACAAATAACAAAATACTCTAAGTTTATCAAAAACAGGAACACTGTTATAAACAAGTTCATAAGGAGAAGCACCATTCAAAACAGAAGTAGGAGTTCTATTGATTAAAAAGACTGAAGTTAAAACTGCGTCTCCCCAATATTTAAGTGGAATAGCAAACTGAAACATTAGGAACCTAGCAACATTCAAAATGTGTCTGTGTTTACTCTCCACAACTCCATTTTTTTGTGGAGTATGAACACAAGAGTTTGATGAAAAATTCCTTTTGACTCAATTAAAAGTTTCATTCTATTGTTTAAAAACTCAGTCCCATTATCTGATCTAACAGCTTTAATTTTAACACAAAACTGATTGAGTAAAATATTAAAGAAAACAACAATACAATCATAAACTTCATCTTTGGACCTTAACAGATAGACCCAAGTAGCCTTAGTATAATCATCCACAATATTCAAAAAATATGTAAATCCTTCAACAGTTGTCACCCTATAGGGACCCCATACATCTAGATGAATCAACTCACCAAGTTTAGAAGTAGAATGTTGACTAACAGGAAAAGATTCTCTAGTTTGTTTAGCTTTGTGACAAACATCACATGGAGGAAGACTTTCATTTCCAATATTAAGTTTGGTTTTTAAGACTCCCAAAGCTTGATCAGAAGGATGACCAAATCTATGGTGCCAAGTCATTTTTGGACACACAACAAACAGAAGAGGACTTAGAAAGACTAGAAGAAATACCTGAAGGTACACTATTTATGTAATAGAGACCTCCAGACTCTCTACCATTCCCCACCATCACCTTTGACTGTAAACCCTGAATTTTACAACTATGTTCATTAAACACAAGTTCACAATTACTATCTTTTCAAACCTTATGAACAGATAATAGATTCACATTAAAACCAGGAACAACAAATACATCAAACAGGGTTAAAGAGTCAGACAAATTTAGATTACCAATTTTGTCAATTTTAGCAGATGTACAATTAGGATGACTAACAACCAAATCTAACTTTGACACATCCATAGTGTCATGAAGAAGTGACTCAGAAGCAATCATATGTTGATTAGCCCCTGAGTCAACAATCCATTTTGGTGAATTAACAGAAGCATTAAAAGCTTGAAATAAACAAGTACCTGCCATATTAGAACTAACAGATGCCTCTTCATTGACATGTCTGTCACCAATCAGTTGTAAAAACTTGACATATTGATCCTTAGTGAGTTGATGAAAATCAGATTCCCCATTAGGATCAAAAAAACTAGAAGTACTTCCATTTCCAGAAGAAGTAGTAGAAGAATTAGCAGAAACGTTTTTCACAAAATTATTCTGATTACTATTTTCACTTCTTGGTTTAAAATCCTTGGGATATCCAATCAACCTATAACACTTTTCTTGTAACATCCCAAGTTCAGAAGCAAGAAGTTGAAGGGTGTTATGTGAAAATTAAGGAAGGGACTCGACGAGTAGGTCTCTTGACTCGTCGAGTCGAAGCGAGTGTCGGGCACGTGATTAAGTGGTCTGACTCGCCGAGTCGGCAGCTGGACTCAACGAGTCAGTGCTGGAAGAAGAAAACCCTAATCTTAGGGTTTGCACCCTATTTAAAGGACTTAATGTCCTCCCCTCAGCCCCCTTAGCACCCTTTGAGATCCAGAAACCCTAAATTCGTGTGTGAGAGTCCTTGGGAAGCAAATTGGAGCTTGGATAAGTAATTTGTGAAGAGGTCTTGAAGATCAAGGATCTTGGATCAAGGAGATTTGTGGAGATTCGGTTTATTCTTCAGTGGGAGGTCGTTTTGGAGGTAATGAATCGTTATCCTTGGCCTTCTCCTTTCTAGATCCCTCTTTCATGGAGTTTAGGGTTTGTTTGGAGATAATATGATGAGATTTTGGTGCATGAGTTAGATCTTGAGTTGAAACTCTAGATCTGAGTTTTATTTGGATCAAACATGCAGAAAGCCCTTTTAGTTGCTATGCAAAAGCCATTCCCCATGAGTTAAGTTCCTTTATAGCATGGTTTTTGGAATTATGGGACATGAAGCACGTAAAGGTAGCAACTTTATGTTGCTAATGCACTCTAGGGACCCATATCTATTGTTTGGAGCAAAGGAGTAGCTCTGTATCTCTCCAATATGGGAATGCACGTATGAACTCGACAAGTCTGGGAGATGACTCGGCGAGTTGGGCCAGGGTTTCAGGCATTGAGTCGCGTAGTGACTCAGCGAGTCGCATGGGTGACTTGGCGAGTCATATGATGATGAGCTTGGACTCGACGAGTTGGAAGAACAACTCGGCGAGTCTGATGAAGGTTGTCGTAGACTCGGCGAGTCTGTTCTTGGACTTGGTGAGTCACGACGCAGAATCCCCAACCTCTTCTGGTTAGACTCAGAGCAGTAATTTGAGTGGTGACTCAGTGAGTCGGTCAGGTTAAGACTCAGAGATTGTTGAACTCGACGAGTCATGGGGTGACTCGGCGAGTTGAGTCGTGTTATGAGAGTTTCCTGAGTTTAGGAACTCGGCGAGTCAATGGGTTGACTCGGCGAGTAGGGTCAATCAGGAAGGTGGACTTTGACCAGTTTGACCTTCAAGGGTATAATGGTAATTTTTGGATATTTATGTCCTTGGATCTTTGATGATGATAGGTGTTGAAGTTGGAGGCAGTGCTTCGGGTTTGTGCTTTCGTGTTTCGGTTCGGCAGTTGCAAGGTGAGTTATCCTCACTATATCAACAGGGTCTAAGGCACAAAGGCCGGCCCTTTATCAGATGGGAATCCGGGTATTTGTTTGATATGTATTGATTTGCTATGTCTGCATCCTAGTAATTAGGATGGTTGATAATGTACCGGGTCGTAAGACAGTCGGATGCAAGTGGATCTTCAAGAAGAAGACAGACATGGATGGGAAAGTGCATACTTATAAAGTGTGATTGGTCGCGAAGGGCTTTACTCAAACTCCTGGAGTTGACTATGATGAGACCTTCTCGCCAGTTGCCAAGATAAAGTCTATTAGGGTAATGCTCGTAATAGCTGCGTTTCATGATTATGAAATCTGGCAGATGGACGTAAAAATCGCTTTCCTAAATGGAAAGTTGGCTGAGGAGGTTTACATGAATCAGCCAGAGGGTTTTGTCGATGCGAAGCATCCAAATAGAGTGTGCAAGCTTGAGAAATCCATTTATGGATTAAAGCAAGCATCTCGCAGATGGAATCTTTGTTTTGACGAGAAGGTCAAAGAGTTTGGTTTTCTGCGAAACAAAGATGAGTCATGTGTGTATGTCAAGGCCAGTGGGAGTATAGTGAGCTTCCTCGTATTGTATGTCGATGACATACTACTCATAGGAAACGACATTCCAACCTTGCAGGATGTCAAATCCTGGCTTGGGAAGTGTTTCGCTATGAAGGACCTCGAAGAAGCTGCATATATACTAGGAATAAGGATAGTGAGAGACAGAAGTAAGAGACTGATAGGACTCAGTCAGGATACATACTTGGAAAAGGTACTAAAACGTTTTAGTATGGAAAATTCCAAGAAAGGGGAGTTACCAATCCAATGCAATACCAAACTGAGTAAGACTCAGAGCCCAAGTACAGAGGCAGAGATAGCTGATATGAGCCGAGTACCTTACGCTTCCGCAGTTGGCTCGATTATGTACGCTATGACCTGTACTCGCCCTGATGTGGCCTTCACTTTGAGCATGGTCAGCAGATATCAAGGGAACCCTGGTAGGGCGCATTGGATTGCTGTCAAGAATATTCTTAAGTACCTACGAAGGACCAAGGAATGGTTTCTAGTCCTCGGTGGGAGTGATGACTTAAGGGTGCGAGGGTACAGTGACGCTAGTTTTCAGACGGATCGGGATAATTACCGATCGTAGTCAGGCTGGGTCTTTACCCTGAATGGAGGAGCAGTGACTTGGAAAAGTTCCAAGCAAGAGACCGTAGCTGATTCAACGTGCGAATCAGAGTACATTGCGGCAAGCGAAGCGTCAAAGGAGGCTATATGGTTGAAGAACTTCATAGGAGACCTTGGAGTTATGCCATCCATAAAGGAGCCCATGGAAATTTTTTGTGATAATGAAGGAGCGGTTGCCTTGACCAAGGAACCAAGGGATCATGGCAGATCTCGACATATCGACAGGAAATACCATTTTATTAGACATCGGGTAGAAGAGGGACTCCTCGTTGTGAAGAGGGTATCGTCAGAAGATAACCCATCAGATCCCCTTACGAAGGGACTGAGTAGGGTTAAGCATTTGAAGCACGCTAGGAGCGTTGGACTAAAGGACGATATTAGTTTAGATTAGATAGGTAGGAAATTTGTAATGGATAATTTTGTATTCAACATTTTGATGATTAAATAAAGGTGTGTTATTTATAAGAAAGTTACTATCTTGTGTTGATTATTTATCTGTTATTTCCAATTTTACATGTTTTGACTTCCTGAATAATAAGATTGTTCGAACAGTCCACAATCGCTCATATGTTGGAAGTAGATATGAAAGAAGATTGTCATAAATTTGTTTGTAGATTGTCTGAAAGGTTTTAGACATAGCAAAGGTTTGCTACGAAGTTTATGAGTGCTTATGAAATTTGTTTTGAGCATTGGAATAAACCCGCACTTGCTGGTATCACTTCATGAAAGTTACCATAAGTGATTGCAAGATGATAATATCATATAATCTTTAAACCTAGAGATATGGTTGTTGTTTGCTAGTTGATTATGCATTGATAATGCGAAAACGCATCAATAACTTGATGTTATAAAATGCATTATTGTGTGTGACTTAGCTAGTAAATGATAAAAGCATATAAGTCGAAGTTTTCTGTACCTTTTATTCTAAGAGAATAAAAGCGATATCTTGGCAACTCGATGATTTAGTTTGACTTATGTGTCGGGCCCGGTCAGAATGAAGTTGATGTGTTCAACTAAATTCTATGTCGAATAAATCAGAGATCGAGAAACAAAATGCTGGATAATAAGTATTGTCAGCATGATATCTAGAACAGAGGATTATATGATCCTTTATCTGAAGGACAGGATTTTGATCAGAGTTGACAGAAGCGTATAAGAGCTGCGATTGCTAACTAGATCTTGAAGTCGTATGTGATATATAGTTACTAGACTTATCCAAGTAGGAGACTGTTGGATTAGTGTCTAAGCCCGTAACTATATTTGGTATGTACTTGACCCGGTTATGCATGGTCCTTTTGGGTTGCCTTCACCAAAGCAACTTGACAAGGTAATTTGATATGAGAGAGAGGATATTATGGTTTATTAATATATTATAAGAATAATATATTAAAGGAGAAATCATATTTATTTAATTAGTATTAGTCATAAATTAATTAGGAATTAATTTGGTGACTAAAAGAGATTAATTAAATAAAGGGGCATAAACTGTCAAATGTGTGATAGTTGAGTTTTGGGCTGGGAAACCTAATGGACTAAGGGGGAACGAAATTATGATGAAGGATCATCATATTTTCGTCCAAGGGCCTTATTCCAGAAGGTTCCTTGGGCTACTTGGTGGCTAAGGTATCCATTAGGGTTTAGACTGAAACCCTAGCAGCCTGCACTATAAATAAGACCCTAAGGCTCCAATTTTCGGCCACTTGCTTCCAAGAGAAACCTTAGGGCCTAAAATTAGCATCCTCCCTCCTCTCTCAAAGTTGCCTTCTTGCTTGAGGTGTTTGTGATCCATTAGAGGAGTTACAATTGTGACTCTAAGCTCAAGAGAAGAAGATAAGAAGATCTAAGCCTATTTTTGAAGAGGTAAACATCTAGATCTGATGTATTAAGTTAATTTTTGAATTATGTATGCTAGATTAGGGTTTGCAAGTCTTGGATTCAATGCATGTACAATAGAGAAACCTAGATCCAAGCATTAGGGTTTGTATGAGCACATAGGATTGTTCTTATGCTTAAAACCCATCAGGTATTATGTTAGTGACCTGGTTGAGGTTGGTATCCTGGTATATAGAGTAATGTTATGTTAGTGACCTGGTTAAGGTCGGTATCCTGGTATATAGGGTAATGCTATGCTAATGACCGGTTAGGTCGGTATCCTGGTTAGGATGTTGTTATGCTGTTTGATCTGATAGATCGGTTTGTCTGGGAATTATTATGTGATTGACTGTTTTATGTGCACATGGTTGTTTGACTGAGGTTGGGTTGAGGCGGGTCCTGCTTTGTGCTGTAGGCCAATATACCCAGGGCGGACCGGACAGACCGTAGGCCCAGCGAGCGGTCCGGATAGGCTGAAGGCCCCAGGAGGGCGGTCCAGACGTGCCGAGGCTCGGGGAGTGGACCAGACCGACTGAAGGCCCGGTGCGGGCGGACCAGTCATACTGTAGACTCAGGGAGTGGACCAGGTAGACTGAAGGCCCGGTGCGGGCGGACCAGTCACACTGTAGACTCGATATGCATGGTTATTCGGTATTATGATATGATTTGATATGTGTATGGTTATGTGGTTGGTATTTTGGGGGTAACTCACTAAGCTTTCGGGCTTACAGTTTCAGTGTATTGTTTCAGGTACTTCAGGAGATCGTGGCAAGGCGAAGGCGTGATCGTACCCCTCCTCATTTTTATGTTGATGTTTCTGGGATATTCTGATAATAAACTATTTGAGAACCTTTTTGTAATAATTACTGGATTTGTGTTGTTTTCGAAAAGTTTAAATTGGTTGGAAAATTTTGGTTGTTACAAGTTAGTATTAGAGCCTTGGTTTGAGTGAATTGGAGGAACATTCGTGTGAATCCAGTCTCAAATCAAGGAGGGATTTTCAAAATGGTTTTCAAAAGGTTTTCGAAATAAGTAAAGGAGGATGCAGAGGGTACGATCAGCCAGAGCCAGTAAGTAACCCCAAAATACCATACAAGTTATTTGCTTATGTGATATGTTAGAACAGCATGCTAGTACTAGGCTAGGGATCTTCAGGAATTGCATGATAGAATTGCCTGATTATGTGATGCCTACTAGCCTAGGGTTTTCCTTATTTGAGATATTCAGCTTTTCCTCTAGGAGTGAGGATTGAGCGCTCGTCGTGTGTGTGTATATGGTTAGAGTGTTGTGGTGATACTTGAGACAAATATGGGTAGGTGTGGAAGGTAGTATGGGCCCGTACTACTGAAAGCACAGGACCCATACGCGTATCAAGGAAGTCACAACTCTCTAGGGTATCGGTTATGAGATAGTTCCCCGGGCGGGTATGTGATGTGTCTAAGGGTCTTGTTGGTGTATTGCAGTATGGAGATTACGAGATGTTTCGGGGCAGGATCAGGTTCAGGATCGGGATCAGGAGAGGGTGGTCAGGATGGACCAGTACCACCCGAGGTCATTGGTCAGAGGAGTACGGATGAGTTGGATGCCAGGATTCGTGAGATCCTGCATAATGAGGTTGCTGCTATGTTCCGAGCTCAGTTGCCGGAGATGTTTGGGTCGATCAAGACCGCCATGGTTGAGTACTTTGATGAGCGCTATGCAGCTCTTACGGAGACAGCTGCCGCGGCAGCTGCAACGGCTGTAGCAGCGGCAGGAAGAGGAGCCGGTCGAGGTTTTCAGTATCGGGACTTCGATAATACGAAGCCCCCTACCTTTGATGGAGTCAGGATCCGATCATTGCTATGAGATGGTTGTCAGATGTGGAGGGTTGTTTCTTCACGTGTTCATGCCCTGCGGATCAGAGGGTGAGGTGTGCTCTGAACCTTTTGAGGCTCGGGGCGAAGTATTGGTGGAGGTTGACTATGGGATCTTATTCTGATGCGCAGCGGGCTGCGGTTACGTGGGATCAGTTCCGGGAAATGTTCAGTACTCGTTATGTTCCGCGGGTTGAGAGAGAGAGGTTGGCTCAGGAGTTTTTGGAGCTAAAGCAGGATTCAGAGTCGGTGACGGAGATCACCAGGATGTTCACTGAGAGGGCGATGTTTTACCCGGAGTTTGCTTCGGAGCAGGCTCAGATGTCCTGATATCTGGGTATGCTCAAAAGGGATATCCGGCAGTTTGTGTCCACGCAGAGATGTGATACCTTGTTAGAGTTGCAGGAGGCCGCCAGGCGGCGTGAGTTGGAGATTGAGTTGCAGTTGCGAGAGTAGAGGCAGGCCCCGGTGCAGTCGCAGCCGGCGCCGAAACGGTCCAAGACCGTTGACTCTAGGATTGGGGGTCAGAGCAGCCGCACTTGTGATAAGTGTGGGAAGGATCATGCCGGAGTTTTCAGATCCGGTGGTGCGTGCCGCAAGTGCGAGAGAGAGGGGCATTATGCGAGGGATTGCCTTCAGTCGGCCCCGGTTCAGGATATGAGGATTTGTTATCACTGCCATCAGGTTGGGCACTTGAGGGTCAACTGTCCACAGCTTGTTGCAAGACCGGTGCAGGCTCCAGCACCGGCCAATTTGAGGATTACAGGCGGGGGTCAGGGTGGAGCGGAGCCTCCGAGGGCTTAGGGACGCGCTTTCCAACTTACAGCAGAGGAGGTCAGGGCAGAGGCAGATGCAGCTACGGGTATGTTTCCATCTTGTTATCTTATTATTTGTGTGGTATTGCAATCTGTATGCCTTTTTCCGCATGATTCATAGTATGATTGAGGATCTTAGTAGTTAGGAGTTGTAGTGGTTAGCGTCCAGGAGGATTCATGGTCGGAAGATAAGATATATGATCTTGCTGCAAGGAATAGCAACTGCGATGTGAGAGGTGTTCAGTTGAGATTCAAACTTCCTTAGAGTTCGGGATGTGCGATGACGGGAGAGTTGTTCTGTGGAGGTTTCTCACTCCAGAGGGAATGAGTTCATAGAGAAGGGGTCGATACCAAGTGGGGTCGATCGAGTCATGCCGATTTTGCCATTGGTAATTAGTAGTTGGTGCACTAAGTGGGGAGAATTGGCAAATTCTCAGGTGAATCAGCAAGCATCCAAGGTGGGTTAGCTGTTTGGATTCAGCAGTGTCATTAGTCTAGAGTGTGGTATGGTTAGAGCAGGTGATAGACATATGGGGCAGGGAACAGACCATGGTTTCTGGTAAGGTAGTTGATCGACGGGAGGCCTGGGATTAGGCCGGGGTGAAAATTCATAGAACGGATTTAGAGTTCGGAACCCCTAGAGGGCTAGAACAGACTACATGGGAGAGAGATTCCCGGGAAGAATAGTTCAGAGTGATGTACATTAGTTTTGAGCGGTCCGGATAGACTGAGGGCCGATGGGCGTACCAGTCAGGCCGAAGGCTCGGAGAACGGTCCAGACAGGCTGAAGGCCCAGGAGGGTGGAACAGACATGCTGAAGGTTCTGAGAGTGGTCCAGATAGGCTGAAGGCCTGGTAAGGCGGTCCAGTCATGCTGAAGACTCTGTATGTGTTAGTAGACCTGTATGTGGAGAATGAGTGAGTATGTCGCCGTGTAATAGCAATCGATAAGGTCTGGCCCCAAGTATTGATCATGATGATGGAGTTAGCTAAAGGTCGTGTATGAGCTTTTTAGTTATGTGATCAGGTTATGAGCATATGGGAATTTTGGAGTAGCAGTTGCTCTACAATGGGTGGTGTAAAGTGGAGTTTTAGCACCATGACACTTGTGATGTGGTAAAGGTCGTTGAGTAGATTTCCTTGAAGAATGGAAGGGAAAGGTATGTGGCTCCGGGAAGGAGTATTGGTTATCTGAAGGGAAAGCAGTAGTGTAAATGGATGATAGGAAGTATTTCGGTTATTGATAGTGAGCACTGAGATTGTACCAGTTGTATGGAAGCACATCCGGGTTGGATGTTCGTTGAGGTGGTGGAACGGTTAGCGCTGATGTCGAATCAGAGGAGTTCGGAAGTGATGCAAGGGTAGATCCTTGGGATCCAAGTATGGTTGTTGTCATGAGTTATGTATGCGGTGGTGTTCCGTCCGGGGGATGGCCGGTCCCGTCATAGATGTACCTGGAATTCCAGCCTGAGGCTGTTAGGGCCAAGTATAGATGTTTATGTGATTTAGCTGGTTGTCCATAAGAGTTGTTTGGACGCTGAAGGATGTGTTATCTTAACATAGAGAAGAAATTAGTTTCGGGAGGAGAACTGGATGAGTTCCAATATTGCGCGCACCCGGGTTGTCGTCAGTTTTGACAAAAGGATGATAGATTAGAGCTATGGTAGAGTCCGGCGGTCTATTATGGTATCCGGTTTTCGCAAGCTGCGGATGTGGGTGCAAGTCGGGAATATGGTAGTATCATCAGGTGGCACTTAGTTGATGAGTGTTGTCATCAGAGAAAAGAAGTCGGTGGCCGACTTGAGGCAGTTGTCAGGACCTTGTAGGGGAAGAGATGGATTTTATAGGGATTCGATAGTAGTGTTTGAAGGGATCTGGGCCGGTGTGAGATCAGTAGATGCATTGAGGGAGTATCATCTGGAATGGTGTGCTGCAGCAGGCTTCGAGGACGAAGCCTAATCTAAGTGGGGGAGAATTGTAACATCCCAAGTTCAGAAGCAAGAAGTTGAAGGGTGTTATGTGAAAATTAAGGAAGGGACTCGACGAGTAGGTCTTTTGACTCGTCGAGTCGAAGCGAGTGTCGGGCACGTGATTAAGTGGCCTGACTCGCCGAGTAGGCGGCTGGACTCGACGAGTCAGTGTTGGAAGAGGAAAACCCTAATCTTAGGGTTTGCACCCTATTTAAAGGACTTAATGTCCTCCCCTCAGCCCCCTTAGCACCCTTTGAGATCCAGAAACCCTAAATTCGTGTGTGAGAGTCCTTGGGAAGCAAATTGGAGCTTGGATAAGTAATTGTTGGATTAGTGTCTAAGTCCATAACTATTTTGGTATGTACTTGACCCGATTATGAGCATGGTCCTTTTGGGTTGCCTTCACCATAGCTATGTAGGATGAATTAAGGAGAGAAAGGTTTAATTATGATTTATTAATATATTATAAGAATAATATATTAAAGGAGAAATCATATTGTTTAATTAATATTAGTCAAGAATTAATTAAGAATTAATTTTGTGACTAAAAGAGATTAATTAAACTTAGGGGACTGGAGTTGTAATTATAAGACAATTACAATTGGGCTATGGATCACCTAATAATATATAGGTTGGACGAATTCTATGTGAAGCCCATAAGGAATTCGTCCAAGTGATATGTTAAAGGAGTCCATGGGCTGCTTAGGGCCTAAGCAGTCAGATTAGGGTTTCCTAGTTGCAAACCCTAATAGCCTACATGTATATAAGGGACCCCTATGCCCCAAAAACGTGGCCAAGTGTTCCTTTAGGGTTTCCAGCCGTTTTTGGTGCCTCCCCTCTCTTCTCTCCTTCATCCAATTGCTTAGTGGTGTTTGTGACTCCATTAGAGGTGCAACACTTGAGGCACTAAGCTTTCTGAAGCCAATCAAAGCAAGGATTGATTGTTATTGCTATATAACAATCAAAGGTAGTTACTAAACCCTTATTTCAGTTCTTATATGATAGATTTAGGGTTTATAGCTTTGGATATTCAATTGCATGTTCATTAGACAAACTAGATCCAAAAGCTATTAGGGTTTGCATGTACACCATAGGAATGATGTATTGCTTGAAACCCATCAGTAATTTGTGAAGAGGTCTTGAAGATCAAGGAGCTTGGATCAAGGAGATTTGTGGAGATTCGGTTTATTCTTCAGTGGGAGGTCGTTTTGGAGGTAATGAATCGTTATCCTTGGCCTTCTCCTTTCTAGATCCCTCTTTCATGGAGTTTAGGGTTTGTTTGGAGATAATATGATGAGATTTTGGTGCATGAGTTAGATCTGGAGTTGAAACTCCAGATCTGAGTTCTATTTGGATCAAACATGCAGAAATCCCTTTTAGTTGTTATGCAAAAGCCATTCCCCATGAGTTAAGTTCCTTTCTAGCATGGTTTTTGGAATTATGGGACATGAAGCACGTAAAGGTAGCAACTTTATGTTGCTAATGCACTCTAGGGACCCAAATCTATTGTTTGGAGCAAAGGAGTAGCTCTGTATCTCTCGAATATGGGAATGCACGTATGAACTCGGCGAGTCTGGGAGATGACTCGGCGAGTTGGGCCAGGGTTTCAGGCATTGAGTCGCGTAGTGACTCGGCGAGTCGCATGGGTGACTTGGCGAGTCATATGATGATGAGCTTGGACTCGACGAGTTGGAAGAACAACTCGACGAGTCTGATGAAGGTTGTTGTGGACTCGGCGAGTCTGTTCTTGGACTCGGTGAGTCACGACGCAGAATCCCCAACCTCTTCTGGTTAGACTCAGAGCAGTAAGTTGAGTGGTGACTCAGTGAGTCGGTCAGGTTAAGACTCAGAGATTGTTGAACTCGACGAGTCATGGGGTGACTCGGCGAGTTGAGTCGTGTTATGAGAGTTTCCTGAGTTTAGGAACTCGGCTAGTCAATGGGTTGACTCGGCGAGTAGGGTCAATCAGGAAGGTGGACTTTAACCAGTTTGACCTTCAAGGGTATTATGGTAATTTTTGGATATTTATGTCCTTGGATCTTTGATGATGATAGGTGTTGGAGTTGGAGGCAGTGCTTCGGGTTTGTGCTTTCGTGTTTCGGTTCGGCAGTTGCAAGGTGAGTTATCCTCACTATATCAACAGAGTCTAAGGCACCAAGGTCGGCCCTTTATTGGATGGGAATCTGGGTATTTGTTTGATATGTATTGATTTGCTATGTCTGCATCCTGGTAATTAGGATGGTATTATGTTAGTGACCTGGTTGAGGTCTGTATCCTGGTATATAGAGTAATGTTATGTTAGTGACCTCGTTAAGGTCGGTATCCTGGTATATAGGGTAATGTTATGCTAGTGACCGGTTAGGTCGGTATCCTGGTTAGGATGTTGTTATGCTGTTTGATCTGATAGATCGGTTTGTCTGGGAATTATTATGTGATTGACTGTTTTATGTGCACATGGCTGTTTGACTGAGGTTGGGTTGAGGCGGGTCCTGCTTTGTGCTGTAGGCCAACATACCCAGGGCGGACCGGACAGACCGTAGGCCCAGCGAGCGGTCCGGATAGGCTGAAGGCCCCTGGAGGGCGGTCCAGACGTGCCGAGGCTCGGGGAGTGGACCAGACCGACTGAAGGCCCGGTGCGGGCGGACCAGTCATACTGTAGACTCAGGGAGTGGACCAGGTGGACTGAAGGCCCGGTGCGGGCGTACCAGTCACACTGTAGACTCGATATGCATGGTTATGTGGTTGGTATTTTGGAAGTATCTCACTAAGCTTTCGGGCTTACAGTTTCAGTGTATTGTTTCAGGTACTTCAGGAGATCGTGGCAAGGCGAAGGCGTGATCGTACCGCTCCTCATTCTTATGTTGATGTTTCTGGGATACTCTGATAATAAACTAATTGAGAACCTTTTTGTAATAATTAATGGATTTGTGTTGTTTTCGAAAAGTTTAAATTGGTTGGAAAATTTTGGTTGTTACATTTCTACAGTGTGACCTTTAATACCACAGTTCTTACATTGAACAGTTTGACCCTTATTTTTGTTAGTATTAGGTCTGTTATTAAATCTACTATTAAAAGCAGTGGGCTGAGTCTTAGTTACTGACTGAGACGACTGAAAAGAAGTCAAAGACTCATTCCTTTGAAGGGATTATTCTCTTGACACAATAGAGAAGGCAGTCTTTACAGTGGGCAAAGGATCCATTAAAAAAATGTGACTTTTTACCTGACTATAAGAATCATCAAGACCAGAAAGAAACTGCATAAGTTTCATGAGATTAGAGTGATCTTTGAGTTTAACAGAAGCATCACAAGTACACTCAGTTAAACTAGTAAGACCATCAAACTCCTTCCATAAAGAATCAAGCTTATTGAAGTAATCTGACAAAGAAACACCATTTTGTTTAAGAGAATTAATCTGCTGATGAATGTTAAACACAACTGACCCATCAGATTTATTATATGTTTCAAAAAGACTATCCCAAATTTCTTCAGCAACTTCAGAATAAGCTTGACTCTGATAAATGGAATCAGAAATAGAAGACAGAAGCCAAGAACAAACAACAACATTGGCCCTATCCCACTTAGACTGTTTGGCAACTTCAATATTACTTCTTTTAAACGTACCATCTACAAAACCTAGTTTATTTCTGGCCTTAAGAGCTCTAGAAATAGAGCTTCTCCATAGTCTAAAATTTTCATTTCCAGTTATTTTTGTTGTAATAATGGATGTAACAGCATTATCAGAAGGATGGATGTAAAGAGGATCATCAAAATTAATTTGATCATCCTTTCCACTTCCACCAGGTGGATCAGTAGGACCACCAGCCATATAGAACACACACAAGGAAACAAAAAATTCACTTCTGCACTGATATTAAGTCCAGATGGTGACCACGTATGACGGGGCCCAAGACACCAGTACAAAAGAAACAAAACAAAAAACAGCAAGAACAATAACTGGTGTACGCAAGACACCAGGATCTCCCAGAACATATATATAAAAGAAATAGAGAGAACAGATATATAAAAGAAATAGAGTGAAAGGAACAAGAAACTCCTCACAGTGCGTTGAGACACAGCAAGAAGGAATCGAATCTCCTTGTCCGTTCCCTACTAGGGTTTATCGGTGATAAAATCTGACCCCTAGAGAGTTATTTCAGACAAGAAGATTAACCGACTAGTTTTTCTGATCGACGAACACTTCACAGAAGATATACAGATCACAAACCACAAGAACCCCACAGCCGAGACCTGCAATAACATAAACAAGTCTCGTAATACCAAGATCTAGAAAAGAAATACCAAAGAAACGTTCGATTTGATTTTACAGGAGAAAACCCTAAATCAGATCGAACGACCAACAGTTGATGAATCAACGATGTAAGAGTTCAGAGAAACACTTAGATTGATCAACAACGAGTAGATTAAAAAACGAACAACACAAAAATAAAGATATGAATATACCTCAACGATCAAGAGACGAACAATCACGTCGAACATTGTAAGAAAAGAAACGAAGCCTATTGCTCTGATACCATCTTAAAAATCTAAACAACTCAAAGATTTCCCAAATTCATCATTTCATTCAAAACATGAAACAGATGGTTTATACATCAACAATTACAACTGAAACCTTACTACAAATACACTCACACTCATATATAACTATCATCAATACAGAATCTGTAAGATCTATGAACAAACCCTAGAACATGAACAAACCCTATACAGATGATGAGAGAACGAGAGAAAGATAAAGTATTCTAAAAATATCTAGATTAGAATGGGCCAAATGTGAGCAGCCTCCAGCTATATACCCGGGTTACACATACCATGGATACATCCGTAACCCGATTGATGACCCGCGTATAAACCCGACTTCACCTGCACAAAACTTTCACAATACACCCCTACACTAATACAGAAATATAAAACTTACCTTGAACTCTTTATAAATTAATGTTTAAGTTTGACACCAAAAAATAGTAACTTCTTTCAACAGACCATTTAACTTTAGCCTTCTGAACCAAATCGCTAACCTTCGCTTTCTCCATGTCATAAATTCGAGACATGATATTTTTCCTCTGAATCGCCAGAAGGTTATCACCAAAACCTTGATCCATTAGTTTATCAATTTCCCCCAACCTTGAATAAATAATATTTTTCTCGGATTTAACAGCCAAATCGTATGTCCCATGCCATTCTTCGATTTTCACTTTTAAATGCTTGAGTTTATCTTTAAAGTAAATAAATGCATTAGCACTTTTATCTCCTTGAAAGTTAGCCCAAGATTGACGAACAACTTCATCAAAACCTTTCATATCGAACCACGAGTCAAAGATTTTGAACGGCGATGGCCTGTAATCAACATTTTCACTTTTTAAAATAATTTGTCTGTGATCAGAGATCGATTTTTCCAACGCAAGATCCATGATATCTGGAAACAACTCTACAACCCTTTCGGTGACCAAGAATCGATCCAATTTACTCATCTTATCACCACTTCTGGTACAACGGGCAAATTTGAAACCACCCATAGGAATATCAAAAAGATTATTATCAATAATAAAACTATTAAATTGATCCACCGTAACTTGACAAAACGTAGTACTCCTCCTTTCATCCACGTAACGAACTGCATTAAAATCTCCCATGATAATGTACTCACCCGTATTACGACTCATAAACGAAGCAATAAAAGACCAAAGATCATGTTTAGCTTGAACACCTTGAGGAGCGTAAACATTGACCATAAAAACTGGAAAATCAAAATTAATCCACTTCCCTTCAACAATCACCAAGTGATCTGTACAATGAATTCTTCTTTTAACAAACACATTAGGATCCCAAATACACAATAAACCACCTGAATGTCCCCAAGCTTGACTTGAAGCAAAGTCAAACTGATTGTTACCCCAAACCATCCGAATTTTAAATAAATCAACCTTTGTGAGATAGATTTCTTGCATACACAAGAAACTTATGCCATGCTTCATACATAGCTTATTGATATTTCTCCTTTTCTTCACCCATCCAATTCCACAAATATTAAAAGACAAAATATTCATGGATCTACCTGTTTCGCACCCAGACTAGCTAAAAGCTTTTGCATTTCAATTTTTGTCCCAATCATATCATGACCCAAAGCTTTGGCAATAATTAAATACTTTTCTACACCACCTAATAAAGATTTACCTTCATTTTCCAAAAAAAGCAAAGTTCAAAAACTGAGGATTTTGTTTTCTTGAAAAACTAGAAATCTGTGAAAACGATGAGGCGTGGTCCTTCTGAGACTGTTTCTGTTTCAGCCGAGAAGAAGGGATTGGCTCACTATGTTCCTCATTAAATCTTTTCCCATTAAAACCAGGTGGCTTAGAAAACGACATCGAGTCCGAGCCCACCTGATCTTCATTCTTATTTGGGTCAGAATTCTCCTTTTCCTGTTCAACATTGTTTTGATGCAAAGTCTCATTCTCTGGAATATTTTGTTGCTGTCTAATCTCCTTCTCCGATTGAGACACCATCGAAAGGATTGACTCCCCCTGTGTTTGAAATTCTTTCTGACCCGTGTTCTTTGGAGGTGATTCGGCAAACTCCACCTCAACATCTTCATCACTGATATCATCATCTTCCACCTCCCGATCACTATTGTTTGTTTCTTCATCACTCCCTCCAACCCGAGACCCATCAAGAGAATGTGCATCATCTTCTTTTCTAAATGGTGGTTTCCAAGCAAAAATTTCTTTAACAGTAATCAAAAAGTCACTATTGTGGCTTTCTCCTTAATCTCAGTAAAAGTGTTTTCACCTTAACCTCATTGTTGATCACTATTCTTTTCATTTTTCCTTTTGAAAGATTTTTGCCATAATACCTCTTTTTTCATCTCTCACATGCTCAATATTTTTACAATCTTTACCATTTCCAATTCTGGTTTACTTCCACCTACACATTATTCCTTTTTTCCCTTTATTTCCAACTTTATCTTCTTTGGTGAACCCATCGTCATCCACATCTACTTTTTATGGTGATCCATATGAAGTTTGGAGTAATTTAACATTTTATTTATATAAAACGAGTTAAATTAAAATTTTAAAATTTAAACTAGTTATGGGTAATGTTTAAGTCAATGTTGGAGTATGAAGAGTTGGCTTGTCAATTATGAAAATAAAGCAAAGTATGCATTTGATTTAACTTTAACATACTCCAATAAGACTAAAATGTCATGTTATAATCTATTTAAAGTTAAAGTGGTAATTAAACGGTTTGTAGTTACAAACTAAGTTATTTATGGTACAATTAGGAGAAATATAGAATAGAATGGCCAACGTTGCCAACAACCCAAAATTTATAAGTTTAAGCTCCATTTAGCTTCCATTCTCTTTTCAAACTATGATAAGCTAGTGAGGGGAAGAAGGATGATGATTATGAAGAGATATTTCAGATTGGAAACTCAGGTGCAAATTTATGGAGTCAAATGCTTGAATCACCAAAGGAGTACTACCATGGTAGCAATTTTTTTATCCATCTCTATATTGTAAGGTTTTGATGTTGAATATCCTACAAAATTCAATTCTGATGTTGAAATGTACTTTGAGTTTGAGTTGATATTACTTTTTTTAAATATTACTTTCACACCCTTAACTTTAAACTTTGTAAAATGTCATTCTTACTACCTTCATTTTCTAGAATTTCGTGTTTATTCTCTATCGTATATATAATATGATTTTCTTTAATAACTTTCGCTCATTAACTTCAAAAAATAATTTTTTTAACTTGTTTTTTTATGTATGTGTCGATATAAATTGAAGATGGTCAACGTTTCGACGTATTTAAATTAGAGTTTATCTAAGTTTCGAGTTTTTTTTCGTGCTTATATTTATGTATGTTTTCTACGTATGAGTTGGATCATATATGATATGTTATTATTATTATTATTTGAGCTTTCGTTCTTTAGTAAAAAAATCTTACTTACATATTTTTATGTACGAGTCGATATAAATTCAAGTTTTTTTATGTTTAGACATAAATTTTGTGTATGTTTTTCGTGATTTCTTTTTGTACAACTTTAGTCCTTGCATTTTGGTTGTTATGATTTTTAGTCTTTGTTTTTATACCATTGTTATTTATGTAAAATTTTGGTCTATGTAACTTTTAATATAATTGTTACATGTTTAGTAAATACATTGTATATATTTAATACATCCAACCTATCATTCGTCAAATATATTGTTGCTACACTCGGTCGGACAAACATGTAGCTTAATAACAATTGTAAATGACAATATCAGGGGATGGAAGGGAAAGGGTGATGAAAATAGTGGTGTGGTGGGTTTTTTTTTAATTTAAAATTAAATATAAAATATAAAAAATAGTAAAAAGGACAAAATAACAATAAACCAAGATATGGTTACTATAGTGATTTTACTATAACCTAAGGCTTCAACCTAAAGGTGTTGGTGATAAAAGCTATCCATAAAATAAAAAAATAAAAATTAAATAAATAAATAAATAAACATAGATTTTAGGTTATGCTAACCGGATGCATCAAATTTATAAGTTATTCAAATATATAATAGAAAAGAAAAAGAAGGATGGTTTAAAATCACAAACGATCACAATAGAATAGACTAACCAGTCACATTTTGGTTATGTGAGTGTTGTCCATTAGTGTCGGTAATTAGAAATACACTATAAAGTGACTTTGCATTATAATATATTAAAATGAATTTATTATCTTTAAATAAGAAAATTATGATAACCGTCGTATTATGTTACTAGAAATATAACATAAAGTGCTCATTAATGACGTAAACTTGATATTTTTAATTTTATGAAAGTTGATCGGTATACAATAATTTTTGTTTATGCACATTAATTTATGTTTAAAAATATTATATTGTATATTTCAATAAAGCATAAAAATATATAAATATAAATGAAAAAAGTTTGTTATATACCAATCAGTTCCATTTATACAGGGCTACGAGTTCTGATGCTGTATCTTGATATCTTTTAAACATTATAATATATACAAATGATAACAATTCGTTTGTGAGTAGTTTATAGTTAAGTAAATATGGGAAATACAATTTCAATCCTTTAATTTTTTATAATGAGTCACTTGCAATCTTTTTATTTTGTAAAATGATATTATTTATTTTTTACTTTTTAAAATATCGTTTTCACCCTTAACCTTTAGTAATCTGTTACTTGCAACCCCTCTATTTTGTTAAATGATATTTTTCATCATTTTATTTTTTAAAATATCACTTTCACAACCTCCACCTTCAACTTTGTCACATACCACTTTTACTCATTCATTTTCTAGATTTTTGTGTTTATCATCCTCGTAATATATATAATATGATTCTTACTTCTCTACTTTGTAAAATGTATTTTCCACCCCTCTATTTTCTAAATGTTATTATAGGTATGTCAATACATAAACTACAACTTTAATCCCTCAACATTATATAATCATCACTATCAATACCTTTATTTTATAAAATAATATTTTGAGACATTTATGTTATTATTTTGTAATGAATGTTGTATATGTGTATTATTGAAGTAATTCTAATGTGAATATTAACATTTGATTATTTATATATTCATTAGAATTTTATTATTTAATTATAAATTTTGTGTATGTGGATTATTGTAATAAATTATAATATTAGTTTTAACGTGTGATTATTCATATATTCATTGTTGAATAATGACATAAAATTGTGTATACAAAATTCATTACAGAATAATAACATAAAAATAATGTTTTTATATTCACATTTTAATTATTTTTTTATTTGAATCATCCTCTCTTTCTCTCTCTCTCTTTCTCTCTCTCTCTCTCTCTCTATATATATATATATATATATATATATATATATATATATATATATATATATATATATATATATATATAGAGTATTGTAGTAAATAAAATTATGATATAGGATTATATTATCATAATTATGAAAGAAACAAAAGGAGACAGTATTTAGAAAACCATACACAATAAGAATGTATTGTTTTATATTTTTTTTTACTATGTCTTGAATTTTTCTAATTAAATGAAGTTAATACATTGTGCAGCTTTTATTCAGACAAAGATTCATTATTTGGAGGATGATGATGATGATTGCAATTATAAAAATGATCTAAACATTAATCATATATCAATATTATATATAAAAATATTTGAAACTTTAAGACTGTACCATCATCAATCTAATATTTTAACAAACAAATACAATTTTTATCGGCCACATATAACATCCAACCAAATAAATTAATATTGGCTATTTATTTATACACTCCAGTCTATAATTCTAATAAACTTCAGTTCTTTTTCAAATTTCAAGACTAATTAATTAATAATTTATATTTTCTCTCACATCTTTAACTATTTTCTCTCCCCTGTCATCATTTAATATTATTTAATATATATATTTTCTCTCACATCTCCTAAATACACGAAAATGGAGTCACGTCAATCACTATACCAATCCGTAAGAGTAAAAATTAGTTTTAATTTAAATTTTCATTTCTTTTCCTCCTACTTCTACTAAACTTTCAAATTTGCCCTTTAGTTTTCAATATTCATACCATCTTTTGTAATGTTATATTAGAATAAAAAAAATATAATAATAATAATAATAATATAATAAATTACGATTGTTATAAAGATGACGTCAATGATATTTAACATCATACAAATATTCTTAGTCTTGAACTTTTATTTTATTTTATTTTATTTTTTAATTTCACATATATCATATATATGCTAATTTTGGTGGTTATGTTTAATTTTTAACTAAATCACAATGAATTAGTAGATAGACTATAAAATTATAATAAAATAATCATTTGATATGTTATAAAAAAATAACAAAATAAATTTGGTATTTATGATCAATTATCTTATAAAAAAAGTTAAAAAAAAACAAAATAATAAAGTTAGTAAGATTTAATTAAATATAATTAAATAATAATCAAGTTTAAAAAGAATTTAAATAATCATTATCTAATAATTAAATAACAAAGTTAGTGTAATGATTAAATATTAAAGTTAAATAAAAAGTTAGTCAAATGATAATAGCTTATAAACTAGGATGAATTAGGTTAGAATGGAGTGTCTATATCACCACCTATTAATATTTACTAACTAAGTTAATGATATATTGGAGATGTCAAAGGACAAGGACCTTTGAGATCCCCTCTATAGCCCCCCCAAGAGACATGCCATAGGTTCCCCACCATCCCCCAAAAAAGGGATGCTTTTTACTCTTTTTAGCCCCGTAAAATATATAAACCTTCTCCCTAATTATTATACACTGTTATATATACAAGTCATATGATTAGGAAAAAAATAATATGAATGGATATTTATACTGCTCTTTTTTGCTACAGAAAAGTAAAATAAAATAAAATAAAACAACATAATTGAAGTGATAATAATCGACGACCGAATCAATACATAGACATGAAGTAGAATAAACTGTATTAAAATAATTTAAAGTCTGATGATAACAACAGATATTACTATGCCATGTAAGTTTATAAATAATTTATAGGTATTAGGAGTATGATTGATAGTAATAATTATTTTAGAATTCACACCCCATGTGGAGACCAATTTGGTTGGTGTCCCTTGTCGAAAGAACCTACAACTGTATTAGTACCCCAACAAAGCAGTTCTAAAGAAAAATGATTAAAACAAAAAGAAACTATTGCGGTTGGGGTGATTAGGGAAAAATACAACTTTGGGTTGGAATCCATTTGAAGACAATTATGGGTAGTGAAAGACTTTTTCATTAGTGTAAATGGAATCAACTACATCTGATGCTTGGATCTTCTTGGAATTTATGAGATACTTTCTATTATCTCATTATCAATAATATTATGTTAGTTCATCGATATATATATATATATATATATATATATATATATATATATATATATATATATATATATATATATATATATATATATATATATATATATATATAGGGTTGAGAACTCAAAGTTTCCCGAGAACCCGAAAACTAAAAGTGGAGCGTTGGATCAAAAATAATTTGTTAAGGACATGATCGTCATCTTACCAATCTCATTTAATGTTTAATTTTTTGTGTTATTTAATATATTAATATAAATGTCTAAAAATTAACAAAATAACTCAAAATTTCGGATTTTTTTTTTTTTTTTAAAAATCATTTTCAATTTTTTTTAAAAATGGAGATTTTTTAATTTTTTTCAAAAAAACATGAATTTTTCAAAAAAAATGATTTTTTTTAAAAAAAACTGCAATTCTTTTAAAAAAACTGTCTTTTTTTTCAAAAAAAAAAACTGAATTTTTTGTCAAAAAAACTGCAAAATTTTTTCAAAAAAAACAATTTTTTTTTAAAAAAAAAATCTGCATTTAAAAAAAAAACTACAATTTTTGTAAAAATACTACATTTTTTAAAAAAAAAATGCAATTTTAAAAAAAAAAACTGTATTGTTTTTCCAAAAAACTACAATTTTTGTAAAAAAACAGCTATTTGTTCAAAAAAAAATCTCCAATTTTATTAATCATCGCTACATATGCATATTTCTTATACTATAATATTTGTAAGTAAATCATATAAAAAATCTTATGTTTATTAATCAATCTATAAACATAATAGTACAAGAATTTTATTTGATATAAATTAAAATAAAATAAAAAACTATAAAGATTCACAGTGTTATCATTTCTTCATATCAAGATTTCCATATTTTCTTCAATTTCAATTTTTACATCTTCAAAATTTTCCACATTCTTCAAAATCTACAAGAAAATAAAAATAAAAAATTGATTAATGCAAGAACAATCAGAAAAAATGTATATGTATATATCATGTAAGATTCACATGTGATTCACCTGTGAATTACATGTGAATCACATGTAATTCATATGTGATTCACTTATGATTTATACGTGAATTACATGTAATTCATATGTGATTCTAATATGAATTACATGTGAATCACATGTAATTCATATGTGATTCATTTGTGATTTACATGTGAATCATATGTGATTCACATGTGAATTACATGTGATTTACATGTAATTCATATGTGATTCATTTGTGATTTACATGTGAATCACATGTAATTCATATGTGAATCATCTGTGATTTACATATGAATCACATGTAATTCATATGTGATTTACATGTGAATCACATGTGATTCATCTGTGAATTACACGTGAATCATATGTAATTCATATGTGATTCACTTATGATTTACATGTAAATCACATGTAATTCATACGTGATTCACTTGTGATTTACATGTAAATTACATGTGATTCATATGTGATTTACATGTGAATCACATGTAATTCATATGTGATTCACTTGTGATTTACATGTGAATCACTACATACTTGATATTGTAGTAAGTAAAAAAAAGTTGTATAAAGTTGATCGATTTTTTCAACTGATTTGAAGCATTCATAGGCTGGATATGCATAACCAAACACCATTATGTAATTTAGTAGTTTTTTCATTAGAGAAACAGAAAGCGAATTGAAAATTTGTGACAATAGAAAACAGAAAAAGTTTTGATTAACTTACACAAGTCCTCTAGTAAGAAAAGATCCAATCATCTTGTAAGCCTGTTAGAAACAATGAATACAATGTTCAAATAAATCCATTCACCAACTATGAGAATAAGAAAACAAAAACATGTGCAAGTTTCTTCATGTCTACTCTATTATGTTGTATCCACAACTAGATTCAAATATTGAATCTTAAACTAGGAAAATAGGCATATATGATATATCCTAATGAAAGTGACACATCTCATCTATATTGTTATCTAAGCATACGAATTGCTAATTTCTGTGAATGTTAACAAAAGCCACAAACATATAAAAGTGAATTTGAAGCTTTCTTCATCTTACCTACATTAATCAAATTTAACTAGCAGAAGCATAATTGTGAAAGACTGGAATCACTTTTTGTCTGTATACATTTTAGGAAAAATATTTGCAAGACAAGAAGCAGATGCTCACATCTTTGACAAGCAGCAAGCTTATATTAATGATAATCAGCTCTAATACTTTTCTTCAACATTAACAATTTGTAACAAATTCGGTGAAGTTAAATTCATAATGCAATTCAAATCATTCACATTCAAATCCTCAGATCAGCTCTTCTACCAAAGTAGAAAGACAATTTTGAAGTAAAGATTTGAATACCTTATCTTGAAAACTTTCGCGCTTTACTTTTCCTTTTGACAGCAATGTGAAATCACCTAGAGAAACAGCCACAAACTAAGGAATTCATAATCGTGAATTTAAATATTTAACAACAAAATAAAAGTTGAAATTGTTGGTGAATAAGTGGGGAGGGGGAGCAGGAGAGTGAAATTACCCTCGCCTGTGAGAAATTTGTGGGAAAAAGTAAGAAGCAGAGAAATAATCACGGAAGAGAAGACAATTGACAACATTATTTTGGTTCAGTGTCTATAATTGTCACAATTCTTTGTATAAAAACGAAGAGAACCACAAAACATGATCAACCTAATATCCTAATACATTTATAAGCAAAAAATTCAGCACGTAGGAAGAGAGTATAAATAACCAGCTAATAATAATAAGGCGAAAAGGTAAATGAACCTTACACTATCGAGCGTTGCTGTGATTGAGCCATTGGAGAAGGAAGTATTGGTGAACAAACTTAATACTCCCGATACAAGCACAAAGATATCTGAGAGGATTGTCGACGTCTCTTGAGTTCCGACAGATCCGACAAACATCTTCCTCTTCGTCATTGTCATCATCGCACCTGTTGCTCGAGATATTATTGCTATTAATAGGAACAGTCGAAGCAGAATAATCCGATGAAGAATCAGGTGTGTTCCCGACTCTGTCATGTGTGGCTAACACCGCCGGTTCGATCTCTATCAATTGACAATCGGAAAATCATCGTACCTGTTACAACATCTTCACGCGATCGTTGGTTGATTTATTAGGGCACGGAACTCAGAGAAGGAACAAGGATGCAGTTACTGCGTTGTTCAATCTATCAATCGTCGGGGATCTTCAATGGCGGGGATCTTCAATGGAGATAGGGTGGTTGTTGGAGGGCGGAGGGAGGGGGTCGACGGAGAGTGAAGGAAGTGGGTGAAGAACACGATACATTGAGAGAGAGAGAGAGAGAGAGATTTTATTTCTCATATCGTAAACTGATTAGAATATCATATGGTAATTTAATATGAATATAATTGAATTATGTATTTGTTTTTCCTATAATACCCTTAGTTTTATTTAATTAAGATATCCTTGCTTGTATAACTCTCTATTTATTTACAAAAACGCCAACTTTCATCTTGACCTTTTTTTTTGATCTAACGCTCCACATTTAGTTCTCGTGTTCTCAGGAAACTTTGAGTTCTCAAATGATCTTTCCTCTCTCTCTCTCTCTCTCTCTCTATATATATATATATATATATATATATATATATATATATATATATATATATATATATATATATATATATATATATATATATATATATATATATATATATTGAGAACTCATAGTTTTCCGAGAAGTAAAAGTGGAGCGTTAGATCAAAATTAACTCATTAAAAACATGATCGTCATCTTACCGATCTCATTTAATGTTTATTTATTTTCTGTTATTGGAAATATTAATAAAATGTTCTAAAATTAACATAATAAATCAAATTTCAGATTTTTTTTGTATAATTTTCGATTTTTTTTAAATGGAGATTTTTTACTTTTTTCAGAAAACATGAATTTTAATAAAAAAAATTGAAAAAAATATGTTTTAAAAAAACTGCAATTAAAAAAAACAACATTTTTTCCAAAAAACTGCAATTTAAACAAAAAACTACAATTTTTTCAAAAAACCTGCATTTTTTTTAAAAAAAACTGCAACTTTTTTCAAAAAAAAAATTGTATTTTTTTATTAAAAAAAATGCATTTTTTTAAAAAGTAAATATTTAAAAATCAGTAAATTAAAAAAAATCTAGAATATTTAAAAAAAAATTCTAATTTTTTTAACCAAAAAAATCAAAGTTTTAGGTGCATATATACATATTTTTTCAAATGCATAAATACATATTTCTTATACTATAATATTCGTAAGTAAATCATAAAAAGTCTCATTTTTATTAATAAATCTATAAACATAATAATACAAAAATTTTATTTGATATAAAATAAAATAAAAAAAATAAAAAATGATACAAAGATTCACAGTGTTGTTATTTCTTCATATCAAAATTTCCATATTTTCTTCAATGTATCACTTTTCACATCTTCAATATTTTCCACAAATTCTTCAAAATCTACAATAAAATTTGTAATGTCTGGTTCCTGGTATGCATTTAAATTATTTATTTATTCATTTTGGAAGGGCCACTCGACGAGTTGGTGGCCCTAACCCGTCGAGTAGAAGGCAGAATATGCGCGGGTTTTAAGTGAGCTACTCGACGAGTCGAAGTCTTGACTCGACGAGTAGGACAGTCTGGATGAAACCCTAATCTTTAGGGCTTGCACCCTATTTAAGCATCATATCTGGCCTCCACCCCAGCCTCCATCACCTCCAAACCCTAATCTCGAAACCATAATCAACCTTGAGTGATCTTGACTTATTTCTTGCCATTTTTGTGATTTAAAGTTAGAAGAAGGAAGCAAGGACTTGGAGTTGCAGAAGGAAGGCTGAAGATCCAAAGTTAAGGGCTTATTTTTGTCTTGATAGAGGTATAAAGCTTATACCTTGGCTTCTATTCACTTAGATCTTCATTTGAGCTTGTATATTGTCACTTTTGGGCCATTTCCAAGGTCATTATGAGATTTGAACTCTTGGGGATGTAAGGACTTCAGATCTGGGCACTCTTGAGCTTTAAGAGCTCAAAGTTGCCACCTTTACTTAGCCATGGCCCTATTCCATGACTTAGACCTCCATTTTACCTTGTGGTGGGTGTTTTAGATTCATAACACCATGCATGCACGAAACGTTAGCAACTTTATGTGTAATGCTTGTCTAAGGAGTCCAGATCTATGAGTTGGAAGCTTTGGAATTGATTAGAATCGACTGTATGGATTTGGTATATGGGGGACTCGACGAGCTGTTCTTGTGACTCGGCGAGTCGGGTCGTGGACCCTAACCCCTTTTCTGGTTTGAGTGAAACCGTTGAGTCTAGGAGATGACTCAGTGAGTTGGGCAAGATTAGGACTCGGAAACTGAAGAACTTGACGAGTCCAAGGAGGGACTCGATGAGTTAATACATTTTGTCCCGATGTTATGATAGGAAGAACTTGACGAGTCTGGGAAGGGACTCGACGAGTTGACTCGGTTGACCACGAGTCTGAGTAGTACATGAATTCGCCGAGTTAGGAGATAACTCGACGTGTTGGGGTTGACTGGGAGTTGACCTTGACTTTGACTTTGACCAGGATGTTGACTTTGACCAAGGGTAAAATGGTCATTTTACCCTGAGAAGGATTATCAGATTTTTGACTAAGTATTATTGTGATATTGATAGTCGGGGAGTCGTTGGAGCAGCTATCAGATATTCCTCACCGCGAGTTTTTGCAGACAGCTTTGCAAGGTGAGTTTCCTTCAGTAGGAACGGGTCTACGGCACCAAGACCGACTCGTATATGTGATATGATAGTAGCTGAGTGTGGGCGGGGCCCAAATCTTATAGCAGTCGAGTGTGGGCGGGGCCCGAATCTCGTAGTATTATTTGAGTATAGTTATGTGACTGTTTGATAGGAGTAGATATACTTGTTGTCTGTGTGATACTTGTATGCATGTTAGACAGCGGAGTGTGGGCGGACCCCGAATCTCCTAGACAGCGGGGTGTGGTCGGGGCCCGAATCTCCTAGACAGCAGAGTGTGGGCGGGGCCCGAATCTCCTAGACAGCGGAGTGTGGGCGGGGACCGAATCTCCGAGACAGCGGAGTGTGGGCGGGGCCCGAATCTCCTAGACAGCGGAGTGTGGGCGGGGCCCGTATCTCCTAGTTGCATGTTATGTGTATAGTATGTGGTAGTTTGGGGAGACTCACTAAGCTTCGTGCTTACAGTTTTCAGTTTTGGTTTCAGGTACTTCCACTAGCAAGGGGAAGGGCTCGGGATGATCGCATGGCACACACCACAGTTTCAGTCTGGGATGTTTAGACTCTGATATTTTTCTCATATGATTTTGATATAGTATTTGTCATGATGTTTTGAGAGATATGATTTGTGATTTATTATGATATTGATGGATTATGGTTGTTCGTAAATGATTTTAAAAAAGAAATTTTTGGTCTGTATTTTTGGGATGTTTCAAAATTTTTAAAAAAATTGATTAATTCAAGAACACTCACAAAAATGCACATTTATATATATCATGTAAGATTCACATGTGATTATATCATGTAAGATTCACATATTGATTATATAATGTGATATTCACATGTGATTGTATATTTTAAGATTAAAATGTGAAATTGACAAAAAAAAATTTAAAAATAATTAACGAAGAACACCACACAAAATGCATGTGTGCATATATGCGTAATTCATATGTGATTCACTTGTGATTTACATGTGAATCTCATGTAATTCATATGTTATTCACTTGTGATTTACATGTGAATCACATGTAATTGATATGTGATTTACATGTGAATTACATGTGATTAATATGTGAATTACATGTAAATCACATGTAATTCATATGTGATTTACATGTGAGTTATATGTGATTCATATATGAATTACATGTGAATCACAGTAATTCATATGTGATTCACTTGTGATTTACATGTGAATTACATGTGATTCATATGTGAATTACATGTGAATCACATGTAATTCATATGTGATTCACTTATGATTTACATGTGAATTACATGTGATTCATATGTGAATTATAAGTTGTTACACCCCCGAACCAGACGACGGAAAACGTCCGGGTGCTTGCGCGTGACTTCATCTTGAAATATCATTACAATGAATATAAATGAAACATAACATCATCATCACCATGCATAATATAATACAGCTGTCATTGTTCACATCAAGTACAATATTTTAAATTACATGACCAAAATATTCAACGTACGATGTTTATGATGGGTTTTAGGTGAAACAAATAAACTAGAAAACAATTCCTAAGTTCACATGCAACCACTTTGGATCTATGTTTTAACTATTGAACATATAACTTTGAATTGCAAAACAAGAACCCTAGAGGAGAGAGGCTAATTTCGAAATTAACAAACTAGAGTTTAAGAGTTACATACCTTTCAATTGTTATAGCAAACAATTGACAATCCTCTTGATCTTGATCTTGATCTTCTTGGAAGCTTAGCACCACAAATGTAATGCCTTTAATGGAATCACACCCAAGAGCTAGCAAGAAGGAAATTAGAAGGAGAGAGAGAGAGAGAGAGAGGGAGTATGCAATTTTCGGCCCTAGGGTTTCACCAATGAAGGAGCGGGCGAATTCAGGAGCTGGGAGGCTCCTTATATAGCTGAGGGATCTAGGGTTTAGGGAAAACCCTAATACTCCTTTGCTTGGGGCCTAAGCTAATCCAAAGGCCTTATCCAAAGCCCCTTGGACGAAATCCTTAGGGTTTCCCCTATAGATTTCGTCCACCTCCTTCCAAGGAGGTTCTGGAGCCTTCCACTCAACTATCTGATAATTGCAAACTAGTCCCTACACTTTATAATTAATACTTTTAACCCCAAAATTAATTCTGATTAATTTCTGGCTAACTATTAATTAAACATAATGATTTCTAATTAATATATTAATCTTTTAACATATTAATAAATCATTTATAATAATTTATTAATCTTATAAATTAATATCTCTCCTTTCATAATTTCCTTGTCCAGTTGCTAGGTTTGAGGGCAACCCAAAAGGACTGTGCTGCTATCAATTCAAGTACATACCAATTATAGTTATGGGCTTAGACACCTAATCCAACAGTCTCCCACTTGGATAAGTCTGTAACTATAATTGCTAGTATGACTTCTAAATTTGACCAGCAAATTGTAGCTTCCAAAAGCTGTTGCTGAACTCTGACCCAGTCAGTTACGTGTCCTTAGATAAGTGATCATATAATCCTTCGTTCTGCAAGATATCCCCAGACATAAGACATGGAATGTAATCAATCTCTTTGTCCAGAATTTATGTTTCCCGATTTCTGATTTGTGATGATGTAGGACTTCTAATTGAACACATCAATTTAGTCCTGGTTGGGCCCAGCACATAAGTCAACACCAAATCATCGAGGGGCCCACATATATCGCTTTTCCGGTTAGGGCAAAAGGAACGAATAAACGTTGACTCATATGCTTGTATCTTTTACTCATCAAATTATACATGACAATACGTTTTATAACACCAAGTTACTGATGCGTTTTCGTATCACCAATGTATAACCGACTTTGTAAATTACAACTCATATATCTTCGTTTCAAGATTATAAGATATTATCGTCTCAGTATTACTCGTGATGAATTCCATGAAGTGATACTCTGAGCGAGGGTTTATCCAATACTCAAATCTCAATTTCTGAGTACTCATGAACATTGCAGCAATTCTATTGCCATGTCTATCCTTAGACAGTCTGCAATCCAATTCACGACAATCTTGATTCACTACTTACTTCCAAAAGTACGAGCGACTGTGGAGTTTGAATAATCTTATTATTCAGGAAGTCAAAACATGCAAAGTGAAACGCAATAATAATATTAATCCTATATGGCCCCAAAGCTTTTGAGCGTAAATAAAAACACTTTTATTTAAACACCATATTGATTACACATTATTCATTGCTTACTGTTTAAGAAAATCAACTTATTACTCGAATTATAACCACAATTGTCCCATGCTCCAAGCATGCACACTTTGGTTTCCTATGGTCCATACTTTGTGAAATAGATCAATTGAAAAACTTTTCATTTCACAATCCCCAATCCTTATTATTAGTATAAGAATACCAAATTCTTACCACTTTTAGAATATGTCAGATTCTAACATTTTATGCAATGATTCTTTCGTAATGTCATAGCACAAAAGTTACCAAGACTCGACTAATGAAATTACAAGGTATTCTATCGGAAATTGTTACAAGACAATTCCATAGACGTGAAGTCTCACATTCAAAGTACATTCCTTTGAACATCCTTCTCGAATAAAAGTTTCTAATCTAGACATATTTCTTAATATCCAACTCCCATTAATGGAAACATTTCCATATTTGCCATATGACAACTCATTCTTAATAGAATCTTATCTATTCATAATAATGTCAATATAGTCCATTCAGTACTATACTTCCAACTACTCACAAGCGACAAATCCTCAGTGAACCTCAGATCGTCCTTTGATAGTTGTTTAATTATTTTAGTCAAAACCGATTCTAGTCCCTTTTTCCCTCTTAATGCCCTAGGCATTTGGAAAATTTTAGAATGGTCAAATATTACAGCATATGCAATCGATCCTATACCCGAAGCGTATTGGACACGATGCATAATGTCTCACATAAAGACGTGATACTTTATCATCCTTCTGCCATAATATTTTATGTGCCCTGCTCCCACAATTCGAACTATGAAGAGGGATGCCGTAATCATAATCGAATTTTGAGAATGCACTATATATCCTTGACTAAATTTATTAACGTTTCTCGATCTAAGCTTTAGAATTTTGAAACGAAGTATAATATTCTCTCCCTTAATTATAGCAAAACAACTTTTCAACCATTGCAACTTTGCAAAGTGAATCTTTGTTTTCTATAGTTAATATTGGTAACTTGCAATACTTACCATAATAATCATGCTCCCACTAACATGATGATTATTTTCTTACCAGCATAACATTTATGCTCCCACTAGCTTTGACATGTATTCAGAAAACAATTTTAACTTCCAGAAAACAATGCTTATTGAACTCCTTAAGTTCATATTTCTAATACCTAATGCTTTGAATAGCCTTTATCTAAGCTTCTTAAACTCATACACCTTTGCCTTAGAAAGCTCATATGTGTGTCTAGACAAATTCAGAACTTATGTTACTAAGTCCCAAATGTTCAGACTAATTGCCAAATCTCACAATTCGAACTATGAAGAGGGATGCCGTAATCATAATCGAATTTGAGAATACAATTTTCACAATTGTTGTCTTCTTAAAATCTCTCTTAGTGAAAGCATTTCCTCACAATCATTTTCATGAAGGAGGGAAACCTTATACCACTTAGATTTTATGGTGTATGTGTTCCTATCTATGTGAATTTGCCAAAAACAAAGTTTGCGACAAATCCAAACTCATATGGACCGAACGTGCTCAATCTCGATTTCTTGCCTCATGGTAACACGAGTGCCCACCATGTCTTCCAAGTGGTTTAGCAACTCATCCTTACTTATCAATGTACTTTCCATTGATCAAGGTGCTTTGTCTTTATGCATTCACATGAGAACTCATAGAACTCACATGCATAATTAACTCAATTGGAATGGCACAGAAAAGGAGTATGTCATCCACGATAGGCTTTAAACCTCAAGTCGTGTGCTAGTGATGATCAACTAGGTTTAACTCTTGATTTGTTCTTGAAACCTTTCAAGACCATTAAGACTCCCACTGACTCCTTGACATATAAGATTCTCTTGTCAAGAAACATTCCTTGACAAAACAAATATTCAAGAGTTAGTGTAGTTTTTATCAAGACTATCACTTCACATAATTGGTTCTAGTTGATCTTTGTCTTATCCAAGACATCACAACTTACCAATCTCAAATGTGCAGGAATAAGAAGACTTTTTCCAATTCCACATTTGTTGAGTGTTATAAACCTACTAAAGACGTGTCACTCAAGTCACAATCTTGGAGTATGACTCTTAAGACTTGATATTGGAACGAAGTATGATTGACTTATTGATTTAACTATTTCCATAATTCTCGATTCCTCTTCTTAGACATGCAAATGCACTAAGACTCACTTAGAGGACCAATTGAGAAATAGTTCTTAATCATTAAGACTTATCATAAAACACAATAAAAGGTACTCTCCCTTCTTAGAATAGAGAAACTTTTATCTTTCTGCCTACTTGATTCTTCTTATTCGTTCTGCTATTGATTGAAACTCTTTCGATCAACTCAGAATTATACTTAATCTTATAAGTATAACCATATTTACTAAACTTTAGTAAATCATGATGAATATCTTTATCACTCTTGTGGTGGACTTGATCAACGCACAACCTAGTGTACTCGATCTCCTAGTCCTTCTCTTGACACTTTGCCAAAGAATTAGTCTAATTTCCAAATATGAAGTTTCTCATTCATCACGCAATCTAGTTGTATGATTCCAAGTTTCTGTCCAATTGAAACTTGGGCGATGAGAATCTTCCCTTATTTGGCAAATTCTCGACATTTCCACAAATAACATAATTAAGAATCAAATCCATTCATTGTAGTAATACACAAACATTAATTTTTCATAATGATTTCATTGCAAGGATATATAAAATTATTCAAACCAAAATTTATTTTATTCATAAAAGCAGCGGAGAACATGTCCTTACAATGCAAAATCAACTGAAAAACTATGTAATCAAATATTCCTAACAAATCTATCATAACTTTCTAAGCTCAAAATCTGATCTTCGAATCCATGCGATCGTGATCCATTTCTTCGTGATCAGACTCATCTTGCTCTTCCATCAAGCTTCCTCTCTTTTCTCTGATCCTGCAAAACATTCAAATGTAATCTTATCACATTATGTATTAAGAATCAATGAATACGAACTTAATGGAGTTAGATAGTGGATTTTACCTGAAGCAGAGCCATACTCCTTGACTCTCCCATCTCTTGGACTCTTCAGGTTCTCAGGGCAGATTTGTATCCAACGCCCCTTCTCTTGGCAGCAGAAACAGGTGGGTTCTCTTGGAATGTCCTTGAAAGCATGGTTGGTTGATTCACCAAACAAATATGCTCCATTGCTTTGCCAAATCATTTCTGATTCAGCAGCAATAAGCATGTAAGTTAGGTCAATGAGGGTTGCGTCAAGATCCATCATATAAAACTCTCTTTTGAACTTATTATATGACTCAGGGAGTGACTGAAGAACCCAGTCCGCAGCCAACTTCTTGGGAAAGGTCGCACCCAACATTATCAACCTATCGATGTGTGATTTCATCCCTAGGACGTGAGCACACACGGGTTTACCATCTTCATGTTTCATTGCCAATAGGGCTTTAGTGATATTGAACTTTTCAATCCTTCGGTCTTGTGGGTTTGGGAGAACAACAGGAGGAGGTGGAGGAAGTGAAATCAAGCTAGTCCACATGGCAGGGATTGATCTTTCACCTTCATTATGGAACAGACTTTCACTTTGAGCAAGAATATCTTTTCCTTTGGATTTGGGAAGACCATGGTTAGATTCAGACATCTACAAAACGGGAGAAATCAAGTTAGTTGATTGAATCCTTAATAAAACACCCAAAAGAGATATTAAGGCTAGGATCCAACTATGAAGATTCACAACTTAGAAATGGGATGCCGAGATCCAAGTGTAAATTTCATAAAGGTAGGTGAATGACGATTCACCAATTCCACCATTAGACGAAATAAACGAAGTGAAATTCCTAATTCTTTTGAGATACATTGAAACTATTCAATGACATGTTTTAATCTCAGATTATGCTCTTCTATTTGTGACTGGGATGCCGAGGATCACAAACAAGATGTGAATAACCATGCAAATGTGCTTGGTAACCTCATTGTCTTTATCATTAACTATTGATGTGCTGGTAAACCACACATGCTCCATCAAAATGACAATTATGAGATACCCATTACTACTCTTTATTGATGCCTTTTAGTGTGCTGGTTAACCAACATGCTCCACTAACGACCAATAAAGCATAATGTGCAATTTCATGGATTAGCATACTTTTCACATTTTTCCTAAAGTAACTAGAGTTGAGATTTTGTAAAATAATGTTCTAGTACTTTCTTTAATAACATTATACTTTTAATGAGATGTAGTTGTCCTATCAAACCCGTTCTGCTAACGACCCTCCACTAATCAAGGAAGCGGTGGGTGAGAGTGGACACCCATTCAACTACCATTTTATAGGCAATTTCCTTATACCCCCTTATAGACTAACTTCGTGAATGAGGCATACTAGCGATTTGACTGACCATATTCTTATACATATATAATATTAAACTTTTAATTATAATACATATATAAGGTGTGTTTTAAACTTTTTAAAACTTTAAGGTTTATATATAAATTTCGAAAAATTAAACTATTAATTTAAATTTAAAATAAACCAAATAACTAGATTTAATAATTATCTATTAATTAACTTTTAATTAATCTATTAAATCTTGTAAGGATTATCTAATCAAATTAAACAATTAATTTAATCCCAATTCTTATCCCTCTAGATTTCGAAAATTAGGGTAAAGGATAATTTCCTTATTTTTCTCAATTATCCAATTAGGCAATAATTATCCAATCAAGTAATAATTATCCAAAATAAGATAAAACCCTAAAATAACAAGCAAATTTCGAAATTTAAGGGAGGAGGCTAGGGTTTTCCAAAACCCTAACCCTAATTTCGATTAGGGTTCATGGAGGCTAGGGTTTTTCGAAAAACCCTTTGAACCAAAAACCCTAAAAACGAAAATTTTGGCCTTTAGGGTTTAATGGCTATAAACCCTAATTTGCAATTCAACTATTATAGCAATTCAATTTAAAACAATGTCTCTGATACCACTGATGGGTTTTAGGTGAAACAAATAAACTAGAAAACAATTCCTAAGTTCACATGCAACCTACTTTGGATCTATGTTTTAACTATTGAACATATAACTTTGAATTGCAAAACAAGAACCCTAGAGGAGAGAGGCTAATTTCGAAATTAACAAACTAGAGTTTAAGAGTTACATACCTTTCAATTGTTATAACAAACAATTGACAATCCTCTTGATCTTGATCTTGATCTTCTTGGAAGCTTAGCACCACAAATGTAATGCCTCTAATGGAATCACACCCAAGAGCTAGCAAGAAGGAAATTAGAAGGAGAGAGAGAGAGGGAGTATGCAATTTTCGGCCCTAGGGTTTCACCAACGAAGGAGCGGGCGAATTCAGGAGCTGGGAGGCTCCTTATATAGCTGAGGGATCTAGGGTTTAGGGAAAACCCTAATACTCCTTTGCTTGGGGCCTAAGCTAATCCAAAGGCCTTATCCAAAGCCCCTTGGACGAAATCCTTAGGGTTTCCCCTATAGATTTCGTCCACCTCCTTCCAAGGAGGTTCTGGAGCCTTCCACTCAACTATCTGATAATTGCAAACTAGTCCCTGCACTTTATAATTAATACTTTTAACCCCAAAATTAATTCTGATTAATTTTTGGCTAACTATTAATTAAACATAATGATTTCTAATTAATATATTAATCTTTTAACATATTAATAAATCATTTATATTAATTTATTAATCTTATAAATTAATATCTCTCCTTTCATAATTTCCTTGTCCAGTTGCTAGGTTTGAGGGCAACCCAAAAGGACTGTGCTGCTATCAATTCAAGTACATACCAATTATAGTTATGAGCTTAGACACCTAATCCAACAGTTTAATAGTACACAAAACAAAATCCCATATTCTTGTTGATTCTTCCGCTTAACGAGTTCGTGAGAATACAAGTTATTTTGAAAACGGTCAACATAACAATGTTGGTGAGTTCATAAGTGTATTTTAATGAATAGTTTTGTATCGTTAGTAAAACACCAGAAAATCCGATATTTTCTGCAAAAGAGTTTGAAAATGATGTATCAAATCAAGTATTAATGCATGTGTGGTTTCCATTATAGAAAGTATGTAAGAATAAGTTCCCGAAAATCCTGTTTGATTCTGTTGTAAGTTGAAGACAGTGTACAAATGTATATTTTTCCCAGAAAATACGATATTTTCTGACTATAAAAGTAATGTAGTCTTAAAACCCTAAGACCAGGTATTAGTGTGTGTACGTTTTGTGTCGCCACAATTTGTATTTGTATTCCGTAATATTCTGATGGTATTGATCCCTATGTGAGTCGTTACAACCATGCTTAATAATGACTAATTCGCCTGTCATGGCGTATCGGACGCCGGTTTGTCGAAGGTAAGGTTTTTCACTCTAGACTGGCCTAGTCTAGCTGTAGCGAACAGCTCAGGTGTGGGGCGTCACCCCGTATTGATCTATACACAAACTCCCGCTCTCCCTCCAGGAGACTCTGGTTATAACTACAGGCTACGATCATACACTCAAGGGTGTCAACCGACAAGTGTCACTAGATCCTTAACTTGTTCACGAGTAATGTACTACACCAAGTATAATGTTTACGGGTATGTTTTAAGTTTTCAAATCCAAAAGTATGTATATGAGTATATGAAGTTCAGCAAATATGTAGAGGGGCAGTTAAGGTCCACTCAGCATGTGATTTTCAGTCCAGACCCAATTAGCATGCAAATGGACCCATAAGGCCCAATAAACATGTGAAAGGGTAATTCAGGCCCAATAGGCATGTGAATGGACCAGTAAGGCCCAATAAACATGTCATCCATAGTTCAGGCCCAAATTAACATGGAAATGGACCACAAAGGTCCAACAAACATGTCATGGAAAATATTAGGCCCAATATACATTTAAATGGGCCCCGAAGGCCCATTAGCCATGTAACGAGGGTATTAGGCCCAATAAAATGTTATCAAGGTATTTAGTCCATTTGTTATTATTTCGTTGTTTTTTTTATTAGGGGTTCTACAGAATGACATAAAAAGGTTTAATTTTCGTAATAGTGACATTTTTGGCCCACTAGACCGAAAATGTACAATTTAGTCACATTTTTGGAAAATTTGACACTTTAGGTCCCTTAAGGCTAAGAGTTTTCTTTTTATGGGCTTAATTTAATAAAATAGCTTTATGGCCCATTTTGGTAAAAACTTCATTTTTGGCCCAAAATCATAAATATTAACATCTTTGGCCCAAATATATTTAAATTGCTGTTTTCGGCCCCTTTATTATGAGAATTTACATTTTCAGTCCATTTTTGATAAAAATGACAATTTTGGCCCAAATTTTATAAAAATAACATTTTTGGCCCAAATTCGAGGAAAGTGACATTTTCAGCCCCTATATCCGTAAATTCACATTTTTGACTCAAATTTGTATAAAATGACATCCACAAAAACCAAAGTTTTACACTTTAAGCCCAAGAAAAACCGTAAGGCCCATTTTATGGCCCATTATGCGAAAAATTTCACTTTTAGCCCCTTGGAAACTATGAATATTATAAAAACTCATTTTTATGTAAATGAGACAATTTTAGCCCTTGTAAAACCGTATATGGCATAGAAGTCTCAATCTTTTGTTTATTTGTCAAAAATAGCCCTCTTTCAACAGTTGTTTAGTTTCTTATGGATCTTTACATGTTTTAGCATGTTTATCCTTATAGTAAGTTGTATAAAGTGTTGTAGTTTCCAAATATTGTCTAGATCTATGAATTTCTTTACACCATCACAACATACACTTAGAAAACACACATAAACATGCACCAATACATATATCTAACACATAGCAACTTGTATTCTCCCCCAAAACAATGTAAAACCGAAATCAAGGTGGTATGAACTCACTTTGGGGTTTGGATTCGGTTTGATGAAGAGATTGAAGAAGATCTTGACTTTAGCAAGCCTCATGAAGAGGTTTTCGAACTTGGATGGTTCTAAGAAACATGATCCACAAAAATATGGGTGTAAGAGGAGTGATTTGAGTTTAAAGATGTAGTAAATCAACTTAGGTTTGCGAGATCTTACCAAGGATGATGATCTTTGATGAAAAATCCCCTTGAAACACACCCAAAATCTCAAGACTTTGGTGGAAGAAGGAGAAGTTTTTGAGAGATTTCTTGAGAGTGTTTGAAGGAAAATATGAGAGTGGTGTGGTGGTGTTTCGGCCGAGAGATGATAAGAAGGGAGGAGAGGAAGTTTGAGGTGATGTTTGCATGGATATCCACCATGCAAACATGAAGTGTCATATGCACAAAATCCCTTCATTTCTCTTTTTTTTAATGATGTTGGGCCGAGAATTGGGCTAGGAAAAAGGGAATTGAGGAGGTTTGGGCCTTTACTTGAATTGTTCAAATTTATGAAGCTTAATAATATTTTTTGGCCCATTGGGCCCTTAAGAAGGTTCACGACCCAAAATGGTAAAAGGAATGGGTTTATGGCCCATTAGAAATAAGAAGGATCATCCTAGGCCCACATGGCCCAATATGCTAAAGTTTTATAAATGTGGTCCATTTAGAGCCCAATTAGGGTTCCTAGGCCCAAGATAGTCAAGTTGAAGGTTTATTGGTCCATTAGGTCCAATAAGAGAATATTAGTTCATAATAAACTTGAACCGGAATTTCTAGGGTTTTCAACACATAATTGTCTATAAGAGATGTATTGAGTGAGCATTGAGTATGATATTCATGAAGTATACATTACCATTACAAACAAAGGCTTTTCAAACTCTACATCCAAAAGCTTATGAACTCACCAACTTAATTGTTGACACTCTTTCAAAACTACTTGTATTCTCAGGAAACCAGTGAAACAGGTAACCAACTGCTTTTGAGGATGGGACGCAAGACGTTAATTGATACATTTTTGTCATCATAATGTAATTGATTTTGAAACATGTAAACTCATACTATGGTGTAACTTTTTCAATTATATTTATGATGGTTGTATTACTATGAACACTATTATACTTGTTGTTGTGATACTATACATGAAGTCATTCCCACCCCCGGACGTTTCCGCCATCCTTGGTTTGGTGGTGTGACAGATTGGTATCAGAGCATTGTTTATAGTGAACATAGTATATCAAACCACATAAGATATACAAACTATAAACACAACGAGACTAAGATTCTCTGATTTAAAGGTTTTCCCTACAAGTATACTTTTAAAAAAATGATAAAAGCGTTATTTTTATGAAAAAGTATAAGTACATACATGCATACCGGTATAGTGTCACGTCTAAGGAAAACGCAAAAGTTAAAAATAGAGGAGTTGTGCAATGTGAATATGCCTTGGGATATGCAATCAAGTCTGGGAGGAATATAGCCTGATCAACTATATTCGTTCGAGAAGTGACTAGTATGTGCCGAGGGATAGTCATAGTGGACAACAAGTCTATCAACTTACCAACACCCATACGAGAAACACGTTAAGAATCAAACACAACCGTTAAAATACTATAGGAGTATTTTATATTAACTAAGCATAATATTTCTAAAATGCATTATGTGCCTCTTACACCCCTATTATCGTACAGACAACATGGCAGGATTTCATTTACCCGGAGACCCCTACTTTCCGAACCAGGGGAACGGTGGTTGGTTGGAAGCAGGACCGGAAGAGGATCCCGAGGAAGTATTCGAGGAGGAGCCTGAAGAAGACCCCGAAAAGGACGAAGAAGAAGAAGAATTAGAGGACGAAGAAGAAGAGGAGGAGCCGGAGGAGGAAGTCATCAACCCTCCTTACATCGCCAGGGTGCCTGCGAACTGTTTTGGCTACAACGGGCCCGAGCCCCGTTGGGCAACAGTGATCGAGAGATGGAGCCGTCAACAACGACAACGATCACCATTTGGGGATCAACGGGGTTACTACGACCTCAGTCATGGGGGACCGGCTGACAGAGCCCTCCCAATCGTGATCCATCAGATCATAAATCTTGGGGACCAAAATAGGGAAATGGCGAATCAAGTTCGGGATCTCAACACTGTGGTAGAAGCCTCAGATGCTCGTACCAGGGACTTGGAAAAAGACTTTTATCCCATGGACCAACTCATCGAGGACCTTACCACCGCTCGTGCGGAGGTAAGGGAGTACCAGATAAGGCACACGGCTCTCGAAGAGAGAGTGATAACGGCCGAGCGCCGAATTACGGAGCTACAGGGACCCTCGACCTCGTCTCAAGGCCGCAAGGGACCAGATGATACCACCCGCCTCGAGTAGTGCTTTCAACTACTCACGTTGTATTATAAACTAGGTTTATGGGTATGTATTGGGGCTACTTTTTCTTTCAAGTAGTTTTGACCCTGCGTCTAAGTGATTACACTAGTCGGAGGGTCTATGTGCTGTCAAAATTTTCCGTTATATTGATATAATGTAGACCTTCTATAAGGTCAAATTTTCCTAAGAACATGTACTAAATTATATCAATGAAAATTGGCATGCATTTTATTTTATTGGGAGTTCACCTCGGATTGCATAACATAACATTACAAATGATTTGCTTATGATAACTCTGAGATTATTTAATATATACCTCGAAGTTATATGTAATTAAGAGGCGATCGACTTAGAAATGGTGAGTCCGCCTTGGATTCTGTTCCTTGTTTGGTTGTGGGCTCAGGGAAGACTCATTAAGTTCGACGGTCTATTGAACCTTAGTTACACACAACTAGTATACATCAAGTGGTCTTATGAGTGGATCAGGCATGGAACAAAGACTAGAAGATTTCATTTGAAGTCATTACTACTAAATTCATGGGTTTATTTATATAGACTTTTACTATGAATTGTTTACAGACATTTGAAAGACGGAATATACTATACTTGAAAACTAATAACCTAGTCTTACGACACCCGACTAATAACCATTACTAAAAGACTTATACTCATTTCGTCTTTAAAATTCAATGACAGAAAGATGCCACCTCGTAGGTCTGCTAGACGCACTGGCGGAACGCAAACAAATCCACCACCGCCGCCTCCCCAGTATGATCCTGTTATGTTTCAGGCTGCGGTTACGGCCGCAGTGGCAGCTGCTATGTCCCAAATCAGCACTGACGGTGCCAGGAGGACTGGGAGCGGTACTAATAACTCCACTCAAGGAGATAGCCAAGGGCGTTCGAGAGAGTGTTCCTATAAGGACTTCACTAATGGCAAATCCGATTCATTCAATGGTAGCGGGGGAGTCATTGCGTTGATGCAGTGGTTCGAGAAGACCGAATCTGTCTTTGAGATCTGTGTGTGCCCCGAAGCAAACAAAGTCAAATTCGCAGCTTGCACTTTCACCGACAGGGCCCTTACCTGGTGGAACGGCCACGTAAAATCTCTAACTCTCACTGTGGCTAATTCGATAAGTTGGGAAGACTTGAAAACTATGATGCTGAAAGAATATTGCCCAAGGGGTGAAGTGCAAAAATTAGAGCAAGAATTGTGGAGCCTCAAGATGACGGGCTCTGACCTTGCAGCTTAGACTGCCCGATTCAATGATCTAGCACTCCTCTGTCCGGCGATGGTCACTCCGGAAAGCAAGAAGGTGGAACGATATCTCTAGGGATTATCTTCCCAGATTCAAAATAGCATGCTGGCCTCACGACTAACTACTTTCGACAGTGCCAAGGAGTTGGCACAAGAACTCATTGATCATCGGGCCAACCATGTCACTGCGACAACCACCTCCGATCAAGCAAGAGGAGGGAACAACAAGAGGAAGTTCTGGGATAATAAAAAGAAGCAACCGACGTAGGACCCCGCCAAGAAGCAGCAAACTGTTGCTATACATGCTGCCACTACTCCTTCCACTCCAGCACCACTGAGACAATTTGCTGGAACCCTCCCCAAGTCCAGCAAGTGTAACTTTCACCACAACGGTCCTTGTCATGAAATGCACTGCAACCGCTGTAACAGAAAGGGGCATACCGCCCGTTTCTTCAGGGCGTCTGCCCAACAAGCCAACCCGGCCGCCAACGCCGGAGCAAGCCGAGCCTGTTACGGCTGCGGGGAAACTGGGCACTACAAGAGGGACTGCCCAAAAGCTAGAAACGCAAGCACCGGCGGTGTCGGAAGGATCTTGGCCTTAGGGTAAGGAGAAGCAAGGGAGGATCCCACGGTGGTTACCGGTACGTTTCTCCTCAATAACTCATATGCATGCATATTATTCGATAGTGGAGCAGAGAGGAGTTTCGTTAGCCATAAATTCAAACAATTGCTAAAACAAAATCCTCAATCACTAAAAGATACATACGTCGTAGAAATGGCTAATGGAAAAACAGAAAGCACTAATGACATATACTCAGGGTGTACCCTCACTCTAGACAATCACTCATTCAAAATCGATCTATTGCCGGTTTCAATAAAAGCTTTGACGTTATCATTGACGTGGATTGGTTAAGCTCAAATCGCGCTGACATTCTGTGTTACGAAAGGGTCGTATGCCTTAATATGCCGAGTGGCAAAACTTTTGTCGTCTACGGCGACAAACGTAGTGCAAACCTACAAATCATCTCTTGCGCCAAAGCCCAAAGGTATCTCCGTAAGGAATACCACGCCTTCTTAGCCCACGTAGTGGATAAGAAACAAGAGCTGAAAAACATCAAGGACATTCCGGAGGTCTGTAAATTCTCGGACGTATTCCGAGAAGACCTTCCCAGAATTCCACCCGCACGACAAGTCGAATTCTGAATCGACCTAATCCCCAGAGCTACCCCCATAGCCAAAGCGCCCTACCGTCTAGCGCCAACCGAGATGCAAGAACTATCCAACCAACTAAACGAACTGCTGAGCAAAGGGTTCATTAGACGCAGCTTCTCGCCTTGGGGAGCACCAATTCTGTTTTTGAAAAAGAAGGATGGATCGTTTCGCATGTGCATCGACTACCGCGAGCTAAATAAGCTTACCATCAAAAACCGATACCCCTTACCTCGAATCGACGACCTATTTGATCAACTCCAAGGAGCCTCTTACTTCTAAAAGATCGACCTGAGGTCGGGATACCATCAACTACGGGTTAAGGAGGAGGATGTTCCCAAAACGGCATTCAGAACTCGGTACGGTCACTACGAGTTTGTAGTGATGCCCTTTGGGTTAACAAACGCACCTGCAGTGTTCATGGACCTAATGAACCGGGTGTACCGACCTTACCTAGACAAGTTCGTGATTGTCTTTATAGACGACATCTTGGTCTATTCAAAGAGTAAGGAATAGCATAGCCAACATCTACGACAAATATTGTAGACACTAAGGGCAGAGAAGTTATATGCAAAGTTTTCGAAGTGCGAATTTTGGATTCGATAAGTGGATTTCCTCGGTCATGTGGTTAGCAAGAAAGGGATACACATGGATCGCTCCAAAATCAGGGCGATCGAGAACTGGTCAGCACCAAGGACGCCTACAGAAATCCGCCAATTCTTAGGCCTCGCTGGCTACTACCGAAGGTTCATCCAAAAATTCTCCAAGATTGCCAAACCACTTACCACCCTAACCCAAAAGAGTGTAACTTTCAGCTGGGGAGAGAAACAAGAAACCGCCTTCCAAACGTTAAAACAGGCCCTGTGCAGTGCCCCGATTTTATCCCTGCCAGAGGGAACCGAAGACTTTGTGGTCTACTGCGACACATCAAACCAGGGCCTAGGATGTGTGTTAATGCAACGAGGAAAGGTCATTGCCTACGCATCGAGGCAATTAAAAACGCATGAGGTCAATTACGCCAGACATGACCTCGAATTGGGAGCAGTAGTATTCGCCCTAAAAATCTGGAGGCACTACCTTTACGGAACAAAGTGTACTATCTTTACCGACCACAAAAGCCTTCAGCACATCCTCAATCAAAAAGAGCTCAACATGAGGCAGAGACGATGGGTAGACTTACTGAATGATTACGAGTGTGAGATTCGTTATCACCCAGGCAAGGCCAACGTGGTAGCTGACGCCTTAAGTCGAAAAGAATACTCGGGTCACCGATTAAAGTCATTAACCATGACAATCCATTCGCACCTGTCAATGCAAATCAAAGAGGCCCAGCTGGAAGCTTTGAAGCCAGAGAATGTGGTGGGTGAGGCATTAAGAGGAATGGATAAGAATCTAGAAGTCAAGGACGACAGAGCTCGTTATCTCATGAACCGAATTTGGACACCAAAATTTGGCGGGTTTAGGGATGTCGTCCTGAACGAAGCGCACAAAACTCGATACTCCATACATCCTGGTTCGGATAAGATGTACATGGACCTGAAGAAACTCTGCTGGTGGCGGAACATGAAAGCCGAAATCGCTACATACGTGAGCAAGTGTCTGACTTGTGCCAAGGTTAAGGTAGAGTACCAAAAGCCCTCGGGGCTACTCCAGCAACCTGCGATACCCGAATGGAAGTGGGAACAAATAACCATGGACTTCATAACCAAACTGCCTAAGAAAACGAGTGGTTTTGATACCATTTGGGTAATCGTCAATAGATTGACCAAATCCGCGCACTTCCTGCCAATAAAGGAGACCGACAAGATGGAAAGGTTGAATAGGACGTACATCAAAGAGGTTGTACGACTACATGGTGTGCCGATATCCATTATCTCTGACAGAGATAGTAGATTCACTTCACGGTTCTGGCAGTCTTTACAGAAAGCTCTAGGGACCAGGCTAGACATTAGTGTCTAAGCCCGTAACTATATTTGGTAAGTACTTGACCCGGTTGTGCATGGTCCTTTTGGGTTGCCTTCACCATAGCAACTTGACAGGTTGATTTATATAGAGAGAAGAGATATTATTATATTAATATGTTATAAGAATAATATATTAAAGGAATAATAATATTATTTAATTAATATTAGTCATAAATTAATTAGGAATTAATTTGGTGACTAAAAGAGGTTAATTGAATAAAGGGGCTTAAACTGTTAAATGTGTGATAGTTGTGTTTTTGGGCTATGAATCCTTATGGATATTAGGGTGGCCGAATTTTAGGGTTAGGATCTCTTAAATTCGTCCAAGCCTCATATCTAGAAGGATCCTTGGATTGCTTAGGGCCTAAGTTATTCAATTAGGGTTAAGGATGTAACCCTAGTAGCTCATAGTATAAATAGACCCTATGGGTGAGGGAAATCGACCACTCTTGTAAGATTGAAACCCTAGAGCCGATTTTCTCATCTCTCCTCTCTCTCCAAATCATCCTCTTGCTAGTTGGTGTTTGTAAGCCATTAGAGGAGTGACAATTGTGACTCTAAGCTCCAAGAACAAGAAGATTCAAGCAAGCAACTTAAGGTATTCTTCTGGATCTGATTTCATGTGTTATGATTCAATTGTTATCTCTAGATCTAGCATTGAAAGCCTTGGAAACATTGCATGTTCAATTAGAGAAACCTAGATCCAAGCATTAGGGTTTGCATGTGCACATAGGAAAGTTCTTATGGCTCAAACCCATCAGTGGTATCAGAGCCTTGATTGAATTCTATTGAATTGATGCTTTGGTTGATTGCTTTTTGCATGAAAAAATCGTTTTTTGTGCCCCTAACTGATGAAATCGACGAGTCCCATTGTGGACTCGGCTAGTAGCACCAACTCGGCGAGTTCATAATGGAACTCGGCGAGTTCAAGCGTCAGTTAGAGTAGATTTCGGGATTTCTTGCTGTTTTGCTTGAGGATACATGCCTTAATTGTTTTGGGTCATTAAAATCCGAATTTTATCATATATTTGAGTATATCCTTGACCAAACAAAAGATAATTACCATTTGATTGAATAATAATTTCCTTATATGATAATAATTGATTATTTGAATTAAATTGGTAAATTGTCTTGCAAGTAATATTGACTAGGTCAAATTTAGATAATCATTAAATTAATTAGTTGATTTATATTATTTGCTATTTGATCCTTTATGTTTTGAAAAGTTCAAAACTTGCCCTCAAATTTTGAAATTTAAGTTTTGTGATTAAAAGTTTAATTTGAATAATTTAAATTTGAAACCCTAGAATTTTACAAGTTTTAAAATTAAACCCTATACTTATAATATTATAAGATTAACATATATATATGTATAACTTAAATGCTAGTCTTACCGTTAGTAGGCGTCATTCGTGAAGCCAATCTATAAGGGGGGTATAAGGTTATGGCCTATAAAATGGCCGTTTAATGGGTGTCCATTCTCACCCACCGCTTCCTTGATTGGTGGAGGGTCGTTAGCCGAACGGGTAGGATCGGGCAAATCTTTCCTCTTTAAAAGTATAATGAATCTATATTAAGTAACTAAATGTTTTTACAAAATTCCCAATCTTAGTTACTTTAGGCAAAAGTGAATTGATGCAATTCCATGAAATTACACTTTGTACCCTTGCTAAGACGTTAATGAAGCGCGTGTGGTTAACCGGCACATTAATTGGGTTCTAAGCAACGGTGGCAAAGGGTGACTCGTTGTTTGTTATAGTTCAATGGAGCGTGTGTGGTTAACCAGCACATTGAATAGGTAACTGTAACAATGAGGGCACCATGTACATTTGCATGGTTATTCACACCCACTTTGTGATCCTCGGCATCCCAGTCACAAATGAGATGGGCATATCGAGATTTAAACATGCCATTGAAAAGTTCAATGTATCTCAAAAGATCTAGGAGTTTTCAATACATTTAAAACCTAATTTCTTTTCGTTTTTCATGGTGGAGAATTAGTGAATCGACATTCACTTGCCTTCAAGTTATTTACTTATTAGATTACGACATCCCTCTTCTAATTAGTGAATAATGTTGTTGGTTCCTAGCCCTAAGTTTTCATTTGGGTGATTAATTTGGGAAATTCATTTCTAATCAACTTTGTTCTTCTTTTTTTTTCCATTTCAGATGTCGAACACAAACAGCAACGCTTCTGGGTCAAACTCCTCTGGTTCATTCTCACTCATGAACTTGTGTGGGAAAGTGATCTTCGATGGGACCAATTTCAGTAATTGGATCCGCAACATTCGCATGGTCACTCGCTACGAGGACAAAGAGTATGTCCTCGACGAGAAGCTTAAGGAGATTGACATTGAAACTGCTACTGCCGATGAGATCGCGACCTATGAGGCCCACGAGCGTGATACCACGAAAGTCCATTGCATCATGCTCGCGACTATGACTGCTGAACTTCAAAAGTCGTATGAGGACAAGTACCCCTACGAGATGCATCAGGATCTGCTGGAACGCTACCACCAGAGCGCCAGGCAAGAAAGGTATGAGATCATCACTTCGATGATCACTACCAAAATGGGAAATGGAGAGTCTCTTACCGCCCATCTGCAAAAGATGCAGAGATATGTTGATCGCCTACTGAAGTTGAATGTGAACTTCGATGAAGAGCTAGCAATTGACATTATCCTTCACTCATTGCCTTCCTGCTATAGCCAGTTCCGCATGACCTATCACATGAATAAGGAAGAAGTATCCTTGAGCAAGCTTCAGGGCTTGTTGAGGACTGCTGAGAGCAACCTCAAGGATAAATCTGTTGCATCACCTCCCACTCCAGCTGCTGCCCCTATCTTGGCAATAGGGCAAGGGAAGGGTAAGAAGAGGAAGGCCTCCTCAAGGAGCCACCACAAGGGAAAGTCTCAAGATGGCACCTCTTCTAGTGGAACCAAAGTTGGTTCTGCTAAACCCAACTCAAACCCCAAGGAGGCAGAGTGCCACCACTGCCACAAGATAGGGCATTGGAAGAGAAGCTGCCCAGAATATCTGCAGGCCATCAAGGATGGAAAGATCAAGCCATCTTTCGCAGGTATTTACACAATTAAATCTAATAGTTTGTCACATGCTACTTCTTGGGTTCTTGATACAGGATGTGGTTTTCACATATGTTCTGATTTGTAGGGACTAAGAAGAAATAGGGATGTGGAGCGTGGAAGGATGAATCTGATCATGGGAAACAGAAGATCGTCGCCTGTGACCAAGATTGGAGTTTATTCCTTAGTGCTTAGTAATGGTTTAGATTGAAATTTGAATAATTGTTGCTATTCGCCAGATATGGCTAGAAACATCATTTCATTTCATGGTTTATATAAACAAGGCTTTAGATATTCATTTGATAATGAAAAGGGTTCTATTTATGCTTATTTTAATAATGTTTTATATTTTGAAGCATTGCCTTGTAATGGAATATATGAAACTGTGATGGTTGTAGACAACTTAGGAAATGATGTATTATGTGTGGATTCTTCCAATAGTATGGATAGAGCATGCTTGTGGCATTGTCGTCTTGGACATGTCAATAAGAAACGCATAGCCCAACTCCAAAAGGATGGAGTGTTGGAGTCATTCGACCTTAGGGACGATGACGTATGCGAGTCTTGTTTACTTGGAAAGATAACCAAGTCACCCTTCACTGGCACTTGTGCGAGGGGTGAGGGTTTATTGGATCTCATACATACACATGTATGTGGACCCTTTAGATCCACCACAAGGGACGTAAATCGCTTCTATGTGACTTTCACAGATGATTATAGTAGATATGGGTATATCTACTTGATCAAGCACAAGTCAAAAACCTTTGAAAAGTTCAAAGAGTTTAAACAAGAAGTGGAGAATCAATTGGGCAGGAAAATCAAGATGCTTCGATCTGATCGAGGTGGAGAGTACCTAAGTCTTGAATTCCACGACTACCTCAAGGAATGTGGAATAGTTTCACAATTGACGCCACCTAGGACACCACAATTGAATGGTGTAGCTGAGAGGTGTAATCGAACCTTGCTAGACATGATTCGTTCCATGATGAGTCGTGCTTCACTACCTATCTCTTTCTGGGGGTATGCCTTAGAGACTGCCGCCCATATCCTTAACTTAGTACCTACGAAGAAGGTTGCCAAAACACCTCACGAGATGTGGACAGGGAAGGCTCCCTCGTTAGCACATATCAAGGTTTGGGGTTGCGAGGTTTTCGTAAGACGGGAAACTCACGACAAGCTCGAACCTCGTAGTGAGCGATGTATTTTCATCGGCTACCCACAGAAATCCTTTGGATATCTCTTCTACAGACTGAGTGACAATGTTGTCTTCGTTGCGAGGAGAGGGATTTTCCTAGAGCGAGAACTTATAAGCCAAGGAGACAGTGGGAGGCAGATCGATCTAGAAGAGCTTCAAGAATCGAGCGATGAAGGAACCTCTAACACTGGCGCTCAACCCGAGGAGGAAACTCCAGTTGAACCGATTGACGAATCCTTACCTCTTAGACGTTCCGAAAGAGTTAGTGTTCCACCCCAGTTTTATGGTTTTCATATTACTATGGAAGGGGATACGTTCATTAGACATAGTACACTATTGAATATGGACGAACCTAACAGCTATAAGGAAGCCATGGCAGGCCCAGAGTCTGCAAAGTGGAAATAAGCTATGGATAGCGAGATCCAATCCATGTATGACAACCAAGTTTGGAATTTGGTTGACAATGTACCAGGTCGTAAGACGGTCGGGTGCAAGTGGATCTTCAAGAAGAAGACTGGCGTGGATGGAAACGTGCACACTTATAAGGCGCGATTGGTTGCGAAGGGTTTCACTCAAACTCCTGGAGTTGACTACGACGAAACCTTCTCACCAGTTGCGAAGATAAAGTCTATCAGGGTGATGCTGGCCATTGCTGCATTTCATGACTATGAAATATGGCAAATGGATGTCAAAACCGCTTTCCTTAATGGGAAATTGGCTGAGGATGTTTACATGGCTCAGCCAGAGGGTTTTGTCAATGCGAAGCATCCCAATAGAGTGTGTAAGCTTGAGAAGTCTATTTATGGACTTAAGCAAGCGTCTCGCAGATGGAATCTTTGTTTCGACGAGAAGGTCAAAGAGTTTGGTTTTCTGCGAAGCGAAGATGAGTCTTGTGTATATGTCAAAGCCAGTGGGAGTGTAGTAAGCTTCCTCGTTTTGTATGTCGATGACATACTACTCATAGGAAACGACATCCCGACACTGCAGGAGGTTAAGTCCTGGCTCGGGAAGTGCTTCGCTATGAAGGACCTCGGAGAGGCTTCCTATATTCTGGGAATAAGGATAGTGAGAGACAGAAGTAAGAGACTAATAGGACTTAGTCAGAACACTTACTTGGACAAGGTACTAAAACGTTTTAGTATGGAGAATTCAAAGAAAGGGGAGTTACCAATCCAAAGTAATGCCAAGTTGAGTAAGACTCAGAGTCCGAGTACTGAAGTCGAGATAGCAGAAATGAGCCGAGTACCTTACGCTTCCGCAGTCGGCTCGATCATGTACGCTATGACTTGCACTCGCCCTGATGTGGCCTTCGCTTTGAGCATGGTCAACATATATCAAGGGAACCCTGACAGAGCGCATTGGATCGCAGTCAAGAACATTCTTAAGTACCTTCGGAGGACCAAGGAATGGTTTCTAGTCCTCGGTGGGAGTGATGACGTAAAGGTGCGAGGGTACAGCAACGCCCGTTTTCAGACCGACAGGGACAACTATCATTCGTAGTCGGGCTGGGTCTTTACCCTCAATGGAGGAGCAGTAACTTGGAAGAGTTCCAAGCAGGAAACTGTAGTTGATTCAACGTGTGAATCAGAGTACATTGCAGCAAGTGAAGCGTCAAAGGAGGCAATATGGTTGAAAAACTTCATTGGAGACCTTGGAGTTGTGCCAGCCATAAAGGAGCCCATGGAGATTTTCTGTGATAATGAAGGAGCGGTTGCCTTGACCAAGGAACCAAGAGATCACGGTAGATCTCGACATATTGACATAAAATATCACTTTATTCGACATCGGGTGGAAGAAGGACTCCTCGTAGTGAAGAGGGTATCGTTAGAAGATAACCCAGCAGATCCGCTTACGAAGGGACTGAGCAGGGTTAAGCATTTGCAACACGCTAGGAGCATTGGGCTAAAAGACGATATTAGTTTAGATTAGATAGTTTGGAAACATGTAATAGATAAGTTGTTATTAACATTTGATGATTAAATAAAGGAGTATTATTTATTAGTAATGTTACTGTCTTATGTTAATATTTTACCTATTGTTTCATTTTGCATGTTTTGACTTCCTGAATAATTAAGTTATTTGATAATAATCGAATTATTCGAATGGTCCACAGTCATTCAAATGTTGGAAGTAGATATGAATGAAGACTGTCATGAATTGGTGTGTAGATTGTCTAAAGTGCATTAGACATAGCAAAGGTTTGCTACAACGTTCATGAGTGCTTATGAACCTGATTTGAGCATTGGAATAAACCCACACTTGCTGGAATCACTTCATGGAGTGCCCCGATTTTATCCCTGCCAAAGGGAACCGAAGACTTTGTGGTCTACTGCGATACATCAAACCAGGGCCTAGGATGTGTGTTAATGCAACGAGGAAAGGTCATTGCCTACGCATCGAGGCAATTAAAAACGCATGAGGTCAATTACGCCACACATGACCTCGAATTGGGAGCAGTAGTATTCGCCCTAAAAATCTGGAGGCACTACCTTTACGGAACAAAGTGTACTATCTTTACCGACCACAAAAGCCTTCAGCACATCCTCAATCAAAAAGAGCTCAACATGAGGCAGAGACGATGGGTAGAATTACTGAATGATTACGAGTGTGAGATTCGTTATCACCCAGGCAAGGCCAACGTGGTAGCTGACGCCTTAAGTCGAAAAGAATACTCGGGTCGCCGATTAAAGTCATTAACCATGACAATCCATTCGCACCTGTCAATGCAAATCAAAGAGGCCCAGCTGGAAGCTTTGAAGCCAGAGAATGTGGTGGGTGAGGCATTAAGAGGAATGGATAAGAATCTAGAAGTCAAGGACGACAGAGCTCGTTATCTCATGAACCGAATTTGGACACCAAAATTTGGCGGGTTCAGGGATGTCGTCCTGAACGAAGCGCACAAAACTCGATACTCCATACATCCTGGTTCGGATAAGATGTACATGGACCTGAAGAAACTCTACTGGTGGCGGAACATGAAAGCCAAAATTGCTACATACGTGAGCAAGTGTCTGACTTGTGCCAAGGTTAAGGTAGAGTACCAAAAGCCCTCGGGGCTACTCCAGCAACCTGCGATACCCGAATGGAAGTGGGAACAAATAACCATGGACTTCATAACCAAACTGCCTAAGAAAACGGGTGGTTTTGATACCATTTGGGTAATCGTCAATAGATTGACCAAATCCGCGCACTTCCTGCCAATAAAGGAGACCGACAAGATGGAAAGGTTGAATAGGACGTACATCAAAGAGGTTGTACGACTACATGGTGTGCCGATATCCATTATCTCTGACAGAGATAGTAGATTCACTTCACGGTTCTGGCAGTCTTTACAGAAAGCTCTAAGGACCAGGCTAGACATTAGTGTCTAAGCCCGTAACTATATTTGGTAAGTACTTGACCCGGTTGTGCATGATCCTTTTGGGTTGCCTTTACCATAGCAACTTGACAGGTTGATTTATATAGAGAAAAGAGATATTATTATATTAATATGTTATAAGAATAATATATTAAAGGAATAATAATATTATTAAATTAATATTAGTCATAAATTAATTAGGAATTAATTTGGTGACTAAAAGAGGTTAATTGAATAAAGGGGCTTAAACTGTCAAATGTGTGATAGTTGTATTTTTGGGCTATGAATCCTTATGGATATTAGGGTGGCCGAATTTTAGGGTTAGGATATCTTAAATTCGTCCAAGCCTCATATCTAGAAGGATCCTTGGATTGCTTAGGGCCTAAGTTATTCAATTAGGGTTAAGGATGTAACCCTAGTAGCTCATAGTATAAATAGACCCTATGGGTGAGGGAAATCGGCCACTCTTGTAAGATTGAAACCCTAGAGCCGATTTTCTCATCTCTCCTCTCTCTCCAAATCATCCTCTTGCTAGTTGGTGTTTGTAAGCCATTAGAGGAGTGACAATTGTGACTCTAAGCTCCAAGAACAAGAAGATTCAAGCAAGCAACTTAAGGTATTCTTCTAGATCTGATTTCATGTGTTATGATTCAATTGTTATCTCTAGATCTAGCATTGAAAGCCTTGGAAACATTGCATGTTCAATTAGAGAAACCTAGATCCAAGCATTAGGGTTTGCATGTGCACATAGGAAAGTTCTTATGGCTCAAACCCATCACTTACCACTTATTGAATACTCGTATAACAACAGCTATCATACTAGCATCAAGGTCGCGCCATTTGAAGCTCTTTATGGCCGCAAGTGCAGATCACCACTGTGCTGGGCTGAAGTAGGAGATACACAGTTGGCAAAAGGGCAAGTCCCTAACATCACCCTCACTGGCCCTGAAATCATAAGGGAAACTACAGAAAAGATTGTTCAAATTCGAGAAAGAATGAAAGCATCTCGAGATCGAAAAAAGAGCTACGCCGATAAGCGACGCAAACCCTTGGAATTCCAGGTTGGGGACCGGGTGCTATTGAAGGTCTCACCATGGAAAGGAACGATATGTTTTGGTAAACGTGGTAAACTAAATCCAAGGTATATCGGGTCGTTCGAAATCCTTGCCAGGATTGGCCCGATGGCATAGAAACTTCGGCTACCCCAAGAACTTAACAACGTACACCCGATATTCCACGTGTCAAATTTAAAGAAGTGTCTGTCTGACGAGACTCTTGTGATCCCACTCGAGGAAATCGAGGTCAACGAGAGTCTCCACTTCGTAGAAGAACCGGTAGAAATCATGGATCGAGAGATCAAGAGAACAAAACAGAGTCGCATCCCTATAGTGAAGGTCCGTTGGAATGCTAAACGAGGACCCGAGTTCACCTGGGAACGCGAAGATCAGATGAAACAAAAATACCCACGTCTTTTCCCCAACGCCTGAAGTCCTAGTCGAAACACTAATTTCGGGACGAAATTCCTTCTAACGGGGGGATGATGTGACAACCGTCAGATTCTGGTCAAGTCAAAGTCAAATAAAGTCAACAAGTCAACCGGTAAACTCAACTAGTGCTTGTGTGATAGGACTTACTCTATGTACTAATTTACAACTCACTATCTTAATATAAAGTACTACTTGGAGTTTTCAATGTTCGAAAAATATAAAATTCTAAAAGGAGTAAGTGATGTAATAACTCAATAAGACACCTTTAAGTACCCTACGGCGGTGTATAACACTCATAAGAAGGCTTAACAAAGCTTACGGTCCTTGTACTACGAAGAAAAACACTAATAAACGCCCCCGGCAAAATCTCTCTAAATCTCTCCCACTCTATCTCTCTCTCTCTCTCTCTCTCTCTCTCCCAAATCTCTCTCAAAATCTCTTTCAACTTTTTATAATCACTCGGGGCATCCCGACCCTTAATTTATTTGAAAACAACTTGAAACGGGAATATAAATGGAGAAACAGCCTTAAAGGACCGAACCCTCTTAAAGGATCGAACCCTCTTGTGGACCGAAACCAGCCTCACGACCGAAACCTCTTTAGGACCGAAATGAACCGAGCATTCGGTCCATTTTGCTTTCGGGTACCTTCGCTTCTATTCGCTTTTGGTCTGGATCGGACTTTCAGGCCGAAGCCACTTTCGGTTCACATGTCTTGCCTTCGCATACTCCTAGGAACCGAACTCACTTTCGGTCCGGACAAGCCCTCTCGGTCTATTTCGGTCCATTTCGCTCCAACTCACTTTCGGTTCCCTCCTGACCAAGTTCGCGTGCAAGGCTTTAGGACCGAACCTACCTTCGGTTCTCACTCTATGGGACCGAACCTTCGGTTTGGTCTCGCAAATTCGCTCCTTTTTCCCGGTTTTCGACTAGTTTCGTCTTTTAAGCCCGTTTTTCATGATTTTGACGGGGATTTTTCACCCAAACCCATATTTTAATATACTAAACTCCATAGACCCATAATTTAATCATATCTTTGAGGGAAAATCATATCTTTGGACAAAATCTTGTACAAGGTATGGCTTTTGAGTGTTGACTTTGCCAAGAATCTATGACACCAACCACCCACCCACTCCATGACCACTCCATGACACTATTCCCACCTTGCTCTAGTCAATTCGAGATCTTCCCATACCTCCATCAAATCTCTTCCATCAGCTCACTCTCTAATCCCTCACTCTCCTCCCTATAAAATCCCACTTTCCTCCTCCCAATACACACTTTTTCCACCCTCTCATACTTCTCTCTAAAAACTCGAGTTCCTCCAAGAGTCAGAAGTTCTTCCCCTGCCGCTGGTAAGTTTTTCCTTCCCACACATAAACATTCTACACTACTTCACTAAAATCATGGAATTCTTACGCAAATATCGACATATTTGTTCTTAGATCTTCAAGCCTTCAAGCATCCTCCCAAGTGTTCTTGACTTGGAAACCTCTCTTCTTCCACATTCATCTCAGGAAATCACTCAAGGTGAGTTCATACCCCTACATTTTCATGTTTTCTTCTAGTTTTAAGGGGGGGGGGGGAATACAAGTTAATACATCAAAAACTTAACTAAGCTCAAACAACAGCTTTCATCAAAAAAGTTGACTCCCATTCACGGACTGTTTTGACCATCTTAAAATTAATATTTTTCAAAACGGTTTTATATGCAAGTAGTTTAGGTTTATACCTTTCTAATGAATACTTTCACATCTCCATACGATTTTTCTACAATTTATGGTGATTTTTACAAAACTGTCTATCACTTCAGAAACGAATTCGGACCAGTCTGTGAATACGAACAATTTTACACAAGTTAGAGACTTCTAAAAATCATAATAAAAATTATGATTAAACTAGATACATTTACTAAACTCACAGAGTTTACGGATTCAGTTTTCGACTTCCTATGATTTTTCTATGATCATTTTAAAACAGTGTAGAAAGGTTAAAAACTAGTTAACAGTTTACTACTTACACTTTGTAACATGTTGAGCAAAGTGTCTATCCTTGATGACTCTATCTTTTACATGTGTTTTCTGTTGAGTTACATTAAATAACAGAAATGATTCACTAAATTTTAAGAGTCCTTTATCATTACAAACATACTAGATGAAACATAAAAAGTATAGTTTACGGATTGTACTTTGCAAACATACTACATAAAGAGGGGATTTATTTCCATCACACAAAAATGTTTTATACTCAGTACTCACGTAAACTCGTTAACATAAGTTGTGAGACAATTCTTCAATTGTACTCTTAGAGTACGGGTTAAAAATTACTGTTAGTTATAACCAAAATCTCTTGTAGGGAGAGCGTGATAATTGTATATAGATCTATATTGGGATTGACACCCCACACCTTGCTGCTAGCTACAGCGGGACCTGCAGGTCTATGGGTGACAAAAGTCGTAGGATCTTGACGTCTGAAAAACGTTGTAGCAGGTTCATTCTAGTTATAGTATGGTTATAACGACTCACATAGGGAGTTAACAACATTTCAAGTTTATGGGAAAATGCTAGTTTACAAAAAGGGGTTTTATCTATCTAAAACTGCATACTCTCAGTCTTGGGATTTAAGACTACACGACTTTGTATAAGGAAAATATTGGATTTTTCTTGGATACACTTTACAATTACAAACACATTATAAGTACAAAACACGCACATACTCTCGGTCTTGGGATTTAAGACTACATAACATTTTATAAGGAAAACAATGGATTTTTCTTGAAGTATACATTACCATTACAAACAAAGGCTTTTCAAACTCTACATACAAAAGCTTATGAACTCACCAACTTAATTGTTCACACTCTTTCAAAACTACTTGTATTCTCAGGAAACCAGTGAAACAGGTAACCAACTGCTTTTGAGGATGGGACGCAAGACGTCAATTGATACATTTTTGTCATCATAATGTAATTGATTTTGAAACATGTAAACTCATACTATGGTGTAACTTTTTCAATTATATTTATGATAGTTGTATTTACTATGAGCACTATTATACTTGTTGTTGTGATACTATACATGAAGTCATTCCCACCTCCGGACGTTTCCGCCATCCTTGGTTTGGGGGTGTGACAGCCTTGTTGATTGGACTATTGGGAACCTGGTGGTTGGACCAGGTACGAGACTGGTAGTCTCAGCGATGGTTTTGGAACCTTTATATCTTAGTTAGGTAAAGGGTGCGGTAATCAGAAGGTTGTGGTGTGAAATGCAGGTGCAGATTCATGGATTTTGGGTAGTTATTACTAGTGAGGTTTTCTTTCAGACGTCGCGAGGGGCGACTGTGTGGGAGTCTTTTGGATCAGCAGCCGGGAAAGAACCTGGTATTCCAGACGATTGGCAGTCGCACTGGGACCAGGGAGGTCTCAGTGGATTTTGGAAAGCAGTTAGGAGGCAACATGCTGTTTCGGGCAGTATTTTTTTCGGGCAGTATTCATATTTGGGATTGTGTGTGGAATCGCTTATATTTCAGGGAATATGATAAGTCGCTTGTAGTGGATTAAATAATCTCAGAGTGGTCGATTAGACCTTGTTGCGCAACTCTCATTTGAGTCTAACCGTTGCAGGGATGAATCTTCTGCTCGAATGATTATGTGAGCCTTCTGTTGAGTATAAGTGTTCTGTAATTGTACATAGTCAGTGATTTTGTTTCCCCTTTGAAGCATTTCTTTGGTTCAAAACTTTATGTGGTTGGCTTGATGATAGTTCGGTGTGAGAGGTCTGACAGGGAGTCAAACCATTGAAATCGTAGGTTTCGGAATGCAAGCGAGATAGAGTTTTATTCAAATATTGAGGATTCGTTCTTCATCAGGCTTAAAGAAGTATTCTAAGGAATGGTTTTAGTAGATCGGGATTCGCCGCTGTATGATCGGAATTGGAAGGGCTATGATTGGTTTGTTATTCATTGAGAGAGGGCATGGTTTGTTTCAGCATGGGCGATCTGTCAGCGAGTTGAAGGGGTAACTCGACGAGTTGGGTCATCTAGACCGTTGACTTTGACTTTTGACTGATGCTTTTGACTAAAATTGTCCCAACGGGTGTTTGAGGTAACCTGAATTGTACTCAAAGAAAATATGGGCTTAGGATAAGACCCATATGGGATTAGGCCCAATTTGGAAAATTGGTCCATTAGTGGGATTTTATGGATCTTATAGTTTTGGGACTTGTTGGTTTTGGGTTTGGAGCCTTGGTTGTGAGTCTTGATGGGCCAGGGGTAAAATGGTCATTTTACCCCAAGTTTGGATTGTGGATCATGGTTTGGATTTCAGTTTCTAATTGGATGTTGTTTGGGTATTGCTAGTTTGGCAGTCGTCAGGTCAGCAGCTGGGGTTTCGTGTAGTGAGCTTCAGCATTCGAGGTGAGTTTTCTCACCGGGTTTAGCGGGTCGAAGGCACCAATGCCGGCCCATGTTTATGTTACATTTTTAGTATGCTAGTTGTCTTTGTGACTCTTGCATGTGCCTGTGTTTATGTGTATTTCGGGCTAAGGCACGATGTCGGGCGGGGCCCGATGAATATTTATATGCTATCTATATGTTGTATATATTACATGTGTATGTGTTTATATGCTTTCCGAGCTCAGCTCGATGACCGGGCAGGGCCCACTGTATGTTTACTGTATGTTGGTATATGGTATTTGGGGAACTCACTAGGCTTTGTGCTTATGGTTTGCAGTTTGTGTTTCAGGTACTCCAGTTTTCAAGTGAAGGAGCTCGGGACGATCACAGCGCATACACCCCTGTTTTCTGCATTATGTGATCTTTGGGAATGAACTCTGATAATTGTTTTATGTGAAATGATTTTCAATGTTGAACAAAGCTACAATTAAATGTTTTGATTATAAATGAAAATGAAATTCTTACTTCGGGTTTTTGGGTCATTTCAGTGGTCTTACCACACCTATACCATATCAACCACATTCATCCTGAGTTGACCCCGCATCCAACTGAATCCCAATCAGGTGTTCGGGTCATGCTTCGAACCCCAAAGCCTTCATCAAACAAGAACAGACAGGGAGGCTCTAACACACCCCCAACCTGGATCCATCCACATGCCTGCTATACATCACAAGGAAGATGTCGACCAGTTGTTGGAAGTTTCCTGAACTCCCAACTTACACAACTTCAATCCAGACGGCCACTTGAGTCGTCTTCCCTCCCGATTCGGATGCAAAACTCACCCTAGTTTCACACCTGATTCAGCTCCCGGAATTCTGAACACTTCTCCCCCACTTGGATTCGTCAAGGCTCTCCCAATCCCACAATATTTGATGGACTCCTAACTCATCTCACCTCCTTATAATATGAAACGCCAATGACATGTGCTTACCAATACTAGCCTTCCATTACTAGCCAATCCTGATGATCGTCCAACTCTTGAAATCCAGATGAATACTCCCCTAAATCTTAGCAAGTCCGATAACCCCAATCACTTCCCACGATACCGCACCAAATCCTTAAGTCATTTATGCTGATGACAAGAACTATAACCCTTGACCTGAACTGGCGAATCTTCACTCTAACTTCCCATCCTCAGAAGGATCCCTGAATTCTAACCATCTCCAACCTTACGATAATAAAATTCCATGGCACTACCAATGACCAAACGAACTCATGCGACTGCCACCACCATCTTTTTGCAACCGCTCCTTCCCTAGCAACGGTAGTGATTGAACCCAAAAGTTCTTCCATGGACGACTGTCGATCCTAACGGAACAAATGATACCACGACTCAACTCTGACTTCATTAGAGAACTAACCAGCTAATCCGACCATAGAACTTCCAAACGATACCCCCAAATTGACCCCATCAAAGAACCAGAACAACAACCGAACAACTGAAACCCACTCAGCAAGATACGACCCACTAATGACTCTTGGCATGCAAAATGGAATATAACAATTCTTGGTGATATAACCCAGGCAATAACAGAGAACTAAACCAATGATAATGCTTACCCATACCCAAACAAGATTCCAAAGCAATATAAATACTGATAATAATCAAGACGAAAGTAAAAGATAATATACATGCAATAGCATCTGATGGAATCCTGACCTCCTCTTCCTGCCGAAACACATGCGATGGAACCTGAGCTGCCCCAACCACTAAGCGTGGACAATTCGCCCTGATATGACCAAGATGATGACAAAGATGACACATTTCTACCTGCAGGGTGCATTCTTGGCGGAGGTGGCCCTTCCAACCCCACCTGCCGCATTTAGACTTGTCGCGCACACGCTCATGTGCTCCTTCATCCTTCGTGTAAACATTGTGGCCCCCGGGCCTCTCACACTAGCTATGGCAACAATAAATTGTTTTGATAATCGGGTCGGACCTTGAGTCCGCTTCCTCTTCCCCAATTGCCTATCTGAACCGATCTTCTGATCCTGAGTTAGATCGACCATCTCATCAACCGCCTGAACAACCAAGATCCAACCCTTGAACCTGGCGACCAATCTATCAACGACACGACCAATGTGTAGTTGTAATGAAATCGAGAATGAATTATGAGATCAGAGTAAAGTAAAAATGATTAACACAAGATGTAAATAATGTCTGTTTGGCTCAATTATGCTTCCAAGAGTACAAAGACTGTTTAGACAAAAATGATGAAAGTTCTTATCTATCTCTAGTACACATCCCTATTTATAGGGAACATGAAAGCAAACAAAAACTTATAAGGGACTGAACACTGTAAACTTCGTTACATAAAGTGCTCTTATAATAAAATAACAAACTATCAAAACTATCTATGACCTTCGACACCTCACAGCAATATTCGACATCTACATTCTCCCCCTTTGTGAGCAGTAACGAATCAGGTCATCAACATATTTGCAGCTTGGCGAATAACTCTTTGAATCTCAGCATACCAGTTGACCACCTTTCGAATTTCAGCCTTTTCTTTCTCGTTGTTCTTGACACAGCTGTTCGTTCGCACCATGAGATTTGTGTAATGAGGTGTAGTATACCTTTCGACATCACACACTTGAAACATAAATTTTGAATTGTTGCCCTTCTTGTTTTTTTCAACAAACACAATTCCTAGAGGTTTCAAGCAAATCTCTCCATCTTCAAAAAATTTCAAACTAGCCTTACTCATCAGCATAGTTTATGGAACTGTAATCTCTTTATCCAAGGCTTTTGTCAATTCGACATCAGTTAACGCCAAGGCACCATAGTATCCATCTATAAACACCTTCAAGTGAGCAAAATCATTCAAAAAATCTTCTTTTCTTGTCACTTGTAGCTTCAAGATATCAACACTCTTCATGATCTTCGCGACAACCAACAAATCATGAAGATTCATTAAAGGGAAGTCTGCAACCGAGTAGTCGAATGCAACATTGTTGGCTCGGACTGCATGATATCGATCATTCTGCAACATACCCTCGATTAGAACATCTTTGGATATGCCGAGAACCCGAACTATCTTGACTAGAGACCATATCTCATCCTCCCTTTTTCCAAGTACAACATGGAATCGAAACTTCAAACGCTTGAATTCAACTTTGTCTTTGTACTTATCAACAATTTCGAACTGCTCATCCAAGAACATCATCCTGTTCACTGGAAAGTCCAACTGATTCAAGTTTGTGTTCTCAGTGTCGAAGCCTTTCTTAGGAGCCGTTTCAAAGTCATGCATCTCTCCTGTAACAGTTAAAGCTTCGATATTCTCGTAAGAATAAAGCTTTGTAGGATCACCTTTGTTGAGACCAGGAGGATCATTTGCTCTTTGACAAAGAACACTCTGTATTTGCTTTTGTTTCTCCATCTCTTCTTTAAAAGCAACTTTCTTCTCCTCTTTCGAAATCTCTACACTTACTCCTTTTCCTTTGCCTTTATCTGCTTCAGTAGGCTTGGGTTTCGAAGAGCTTGAATCTCCACCAGCAGATCCAATCACAATTCTATTTGTCAAAGGCTTTGTTGTTGTCGTTGTTGTTGATGTTACAGTAGAAGTTTTTGGTAAATAAGTTGGAATTTGAGTAGTTAAAACTTTTCCAACTACTTTCGCATCACCACCTGCATTGCCAGAACCTCCTTCGCCTTTATTGATGCCAACATTCCTCCTTTCTCCCCCTTGCACCCCTGTGACAACAGACGGAGCATTCGTTGGCATAAAATTAGCAAACTTCGCAAGTGGAGCCAATTCGTTGTGAATTGTTGACTCTAACAAGAGAAATTTCTCAGTGAAGAACTCAGGAGAAAGTAATGAAGACTTCGAAAATTCAGACTTTGACTTAAGATCCTTTAATTCTTCCAACAACTTATCAACTTTCCCAAAACTTGTAGCATCCACCTCAGCCTTCTGATCAAGTTTCGGATCCATGGATTGATACCATTAAACCATTTTCGTGACTGCATCAGCAATTATATCAACCTTCGTGAGAAGAGAAGAATAATTGTGAGTCAATTCAGTAATCTCCTTCTCCATATCAGCTCTCAACTTTTCAATTTTTCTATTCACATCCTCTCTAACAGTCTTGACATCTTTCACAAACGGTTAATGCCTTTCCTTCGCAACAGACCTCAATTCTTTAAGTTCTCCATTAAAAGAATTAGATTGAGCTTTTATTCTTAACTCATTGTTCTGGTCAAGTTGGTCAAGTTTATCTTTAAGTCGATGCTCTTGAGCTTTCAGCATCACATCCACCTCTATTCCAGACACTGAATGTTTACCCCCTCCATCCGCTTGGAATTGTAGCAATGAATTAAGTTTCATATTCAGAATCTTAAATTGCATCCCAGACATCAACATGTGATCAGGAATGTTCTCTTCTTCCGAATCGAATTCAATATCAGCAAATGAACCCACCAATCCACCATCATTAGTTTCATCATCGTTAACTGTTTTTGGACCTTCTGTAGATTGGGATGGGAATAAGGAAGTAATGGGTTGTTGCAGGATATTTTCCAAGGTAGGTGAGTAGGTTGAGGTAGGTATTTGGGATGAAGTGGGAAGAAGAAATGGTGGTAAAGAAACCGAGGTATCAACAACAGATGTTACGAAAGTAGAAGAGACATTAAGAGTAAGATTACCTTGGGCTTCGTTGTTCGATACTCCATCACCCTTTTTGACATTTGCATCCGTATCAGATATGTTTTGCAGTGATTCCTGAAGTGCGAACCTCCTCAAAAATTGATTCGGCAGTCGACACTCCAAGTGGTTTGACAATTGTCTCCTATGGAGTAGAATTCTTCAGTTGTTCACCTTGATCGATGGTTGTGTCGACTTTAGAAGCTTCCACATTGCCACCAGGATTTCCAGTCGCCTCGAGATTCAACTTGACTAGAGAACCCCTCACAGGTGAAGAATTCCCCATTTTATCATCTCTCAATGGAGATTCAGGAACTACTTCGTCATCCATTGAGTCTTCATTCAGAATTAACTTCCTCTGTTTCTTCTGCTTTTCCAAAATTCTTTTCGCCATGTCTTCAGCATGCCTTTTCTTCGATGCTGGAGATACTGGTGTAGGAATTTCGCGAAAACAACCCCCTTCCTATTAACCTGAGGCCTGAGGATAAGTGTTGGTGAAAAATTTCATGATCGTTCAGGTGAATGGCGTGGTTTATGAGCCATTTTCTTCAACCTTTTCAATACACCTGACTTCGTAGGTACCACCTCCTTCGAAGGTATTGCAGTTTCTTCAACAACAGGCGTGGTAGTTTTCTTCGAAGATTTTTCCCCTTTACCAGCTTTCTTTGGAGACTTAGCCAATTTTTCAGCTGATACAGGACTAGGTTTTGAAGGACTAGCCTGATCATTTTTCTTCAATCCTCTGCGCTTCTTCGAAGGACCTTCAACAAACTTTTTTTAACAACACTCCAGTCTCAGTAGATGGATTGATAGTCTGCAAGTAAGCTACCAATATAGGATTTGCTGGATAAACCTTTCGAAGCATCGCATCTGGGATACGAGCAACAGTTGGAAAAACATCAATATCATCTTCAATGGTTTTGGGATAATGATACATTGAGAATTCAACTGTTTCTTCGTTTTTAGGAACCATAATGCCTTCCTTCTCATATACAAACTGCAAAATTAGGCTCCAGTAACGAGCACACGAAATCCCATCGACAACATTTGTATTCCCTATACTCTTCACAAACTCATACCAAAGTTGAGTTGCATAGTCCACCAATAAGTTGTAATAGATACCTGCCACCATAGCATAAACTTCCAATCTGGCTTTATCCAACCCCACTGTTATGTGACATCCCCATTTTCACGGCCAGAAAAGACCGATTTTGTTTATGCTTGTTTGAAAATCAGAGTAACATTTTACATAAAAGTGTTGCGGAATTTGTCCCAAAACAAAATATGATAAAGATTTATCAAAAGCATTTCCAAGGAAATGTATTTCATTAAAAGACTCGGGATGTCATGTTCGATACAGATCAAAAGCACAAACAGTACAATATAAGCCTTACTACATTATTTCATATCTACAGGCCTATATCCGTAATCCTTCATCCAAAACATCACATCTATGCTCGAGCGCCACTACTTGTAATACATGAAACTGAGTGGGTCAGGCTTGGGAGCCTGGTGAGCACATAGGGTTTTCAACCCATAATAAATAGGTTTATTAATTTCATCAACCAACAATAACCCGATTACCCGTTCCCGTTATCCTCACTTTACGTCCCTAAACACCTATCATAAGGGACCTATCCGAAGGATCATCATCGGGATGGACACTACTGCTAAGGGGGTTCCTCAGCAATAAATATCCTAAAGGCAACCATGAGGGGGATGGAGTACACCGATGAACACATCGTTCACAAACACCTACAGGTTGCGAGCCTGCTAGCGTTCCACCGGACTGTCTAGAAGAGTCTGTGGTCGTCATCCATACTCCGCTAGATGACAGAATCAACAACAACAACATCGAGGCCTCTCATCATTTTATCGCACATCGTCTATTACATCTACCCATGTTTTACCCCAACATTTTTGTAGATATAAAATACTTATACAGTTTAAATCATTTAAAACATGTATAAAATCTTTCATCAGCATAGACAACAAGTATTCAGACAATATGCACACATAGCACGTAGTTTATATTAAATACTTCATATCTATGTGTAAGATGAAAGTAACTATGCACTCACCTGATAAGGTGGTGATTCTGAATTCGTACAGCGCTTCGTTACTTCTTAAAACAATTTCCCTCGACAAAACAACGGGTTTTTCGCAAAACCGGGCTTCGCTGGAGCAGCGTTCCCGAGCCGAAAGGCTCTTTTCTCGGGACTTCGGGAGCCTCAGGGCTTCCTTCAGATGCTAGGGGGTTTACCTAGACTTTAGGGGGGCTTAGGGAGCTTAGAGAGAGAGTGTAGAGAGAGAAAGAGAAGTTGGAAGGTGTGAGAAATGAGGGTGCCCCGGCTCCCTTTTTATAGGCTGGAAATGCCAAAAACTCGTCGAGTTGGCCTCCAACTCGTCGAGTTCCAGGCCAGTTGTCACCATCTGGTGGCTAGCCTTGGGGAGGAAGCAATGGCCAGGATTGCGCCACGTCACCCGATTTCGCACAGCAGCCTCCCGACTTAGAAAAATCTTAACTCTCGCATACGAGCTCCGTTTGTGACGTTCTTCTTTTCCACGCGTAGGTAAAAACAAGATCTACAACTTTCATTTAGACTCCGTCGGCTAATTCTCGACCGATCTTAAATTTAACAGTAGGAGGAGATTAGGCTGTTAAATGACCGCGAAGAATTCGTAACTCCTTCATACAGACTCCGTTTTCGTCTATCTTTTTACCGTTGAGTTCCTATTAATGAGATCTTCAACTCTCATTTAGGTCGCGTAAGCCAAAAACCGCTCGAACTAAAATTTGAGTTTCGGGCCGTGCACCGCTATGTCAAATCTTAGAAAATTCATAACTTCCTCATACGAAGTCAGATTTAGGCGTTCTTTTTATGGACGCTCTCGGTTTAATGTATACTACAACTTTGGTTTAGATTACTAAGGCCAAAATGTCTTTTATCATAAATTCACTATTTTACGCTTCCCGGTGCTGTGCCGGTTCTGTCGCGAAACTTCGACGGGTCATAACTTCTTTGTTATAACTAGGATTTCGGCGTTCTTTATATCCCCAGAATCCTTGTTTCGACCATTACAACTTTATGTAAAGATATCGGGCTTATCTCACACTTTAATTTTGACGCTTATTTTTATCCTTTATTTATTTTAAATTTATAAATAAGTAATAAGCATATAAATGCACATAATTCACATAATACTCAAATATTTCATCTTTATTACATCAAAAGAGTTACAGTAGTTGACCTAGACTATTACATCGTCTAAAAATGCTTAGCCCCGAAACCCGGGCGTTACAATTCTCTCCCCCTTAGGATGATTCCGTCCCAGAATCATGCATCAGCAAACAGATGTGGATAGCGACTCATCATGTCACTCTCTGTTTCCCAAGTGAGATTCAGCCCATTCGAATGTTTCCATCGGACTAGCACTAAGTCGACCATCTTGCGTCGTAACTTCTTAGTCTTACGGTCAACAATTGTCTCGGGCTCTTCAATCAGCCTCTTGTTTTCATCCATTCTTAGCTCTGAGATCGGAATTATGTCGGGAACTTCTCCCGTGAATTTCCTCAGATAACACACATGGAAGGTGTTATGAATACCATCGAGTTCTTCGGGCAATTCCAGCTTGTAAGCTTGGTTCCCAATCTTCTGAAGAACTTTGAACGGTCCAATAAACCTTGGACTTAGCTTTCCTCGTTTTTCGAATCTTATAAGTCCCTTCCACGGTGAGACCTTAAGCAAAACCGAATCCCCAACTTCGAAGGTCATCGGTCGTCTTTTCTTGTCAGCATAGCTCTTCTGACGATCCTGAGCTGCTAACATTCTTTCCCTGATCACTTTCAGCTTCTCAGCACTCTCATGGACTATCTCGGGGCCCATAAACTGTTTTTCTCCAGCCTCAAGCCAACAAGACGGCGTACGACACTTTTGCCCGTACAAAGCTTGATAGGGTGCCATCTTGATGCTCGAGTGGAAACTATTGTTGTAGGAAAATTCTACCAAAGGTAAGTGCTCATCCCAGTTACCTTGGAACTCGAGGGTACATGCTCTCAATATATCTTCCAGTGTTTGAATCGTTCTTTCACTCTGACCATCGGTCTGCGGATGGTAAGCCGTACTCAAACACAACTTCGTACCCAATTCCTCTTGTAGACTTCTCCAAAACCTTGACGTGAAACGACTATCACGATCTGACACAATCGTTAGAGGAACACCGTGAAGTCTCACAATTTCCTTCATGTAAGCATTTGCAAGCTTATCCATAGACCACCTTTCGTTGGCTGCTATGAAGTGTGCACTCTTTGTGAAACGATCCACAACTACCCAAATCATGTCGTGTCCGTTCTTCGTCCTGGCAGTTTAGTCACAAAATCCATGGTGATGTCTTCCCATTTACCCATGGGTACAGGTAAAGGTTCTAAACTCCCATACGGTTTTTGATGTTGTGCCTTAACTCTTGCACAAGTCACACACTCGGCCACATACTTCGCAACATCGAGCTTCATCATCGGCCACCAGTAGTAGGGTTTTAGGTCCCTATACATTTTTGTGCTACCGGGATGAATCGAGTACATGGTCTTGTGAGCTTCTTCCATCAGAAGATTTCTTATTCCTCCCGTTTTAGGTACCCAAATTCGATCTTGGAATACCTTTAGTCCATGACTGTTTGTACCAAACACAGACGTTTTTCCCAAACGTTCCTCCTTTTGGTCATTCTTCTCTGTAGCTTCTTCTTGAGCTTTCCTGATACTTTCCACAATCGTCGAGACAACTTCTATTCTCAACGCTCTTGGCCTTTTTCTTTCAAGATTGACTTTTCGACTTAGAGCATCAGCAACAAAATTTGCTTTACCGGGGTGGTAAAGTATCTCACAATCGTAGTCCTTGAGTAACTCTAGCCAGCGTCGTTGTCTCATGTTTAATTCCTTCTGATTAAAGAGATACTGGAGACTCTTATGATCAGTGAAAAGTTTGCACTTCGTTCAATAGAGGTAATGCCTCCATATCTTTAGAGCAAAAACTACCGCTGCCAACTCTAAATCGTGAGTGGGGTAGTTCTTTTCGTGCTCCTTCAATTGTCGAGATGCGTATGCTATCACCTTTTCTCTTTGGGTCAGAACACAACCCAACCCGACTCCAGATGCGTCACTATAGACCACGAAGTCTTCAACTCCATCGGGTAGAGAAAGAATCGGTGCTTCACATAACTTCTTCTTTAGCTTCTCGAATGCTTCTTCGTGCTTCTCGCTCCATGTATAAGTAGCTCCTTTGTGGGTCAAAGCTGTCAATGGAGCAGCTATCGAAGAAAAGCCTTGGATAAATCGTCGGTAATATCCAGCTAATTCAAGAAAGCTTTGAATCTCCGTGGGACTTTTTGGTCGTTCCCACTTCATCACAGCTTCGATCTTTGCTGGGTCAACCATTATCCCCTCCTGGTTAACCACATGACCCAAGAATTGGACTTATCGGATCCAAAAATCACACTTGGAGAACTTTGCATACAGTTTCTCCTTCTTCAAGACTTCCAACACTTCTCGTAGATGTTGGCCATGCTCCTCCTGGCTTTTCGAGTAGATGAGAATGTCATCTATGAACACTATCACGGATTTATCGAGGAATGGTTTACAAACCCTGATCATCAAATCCATGAATGCTGCTGGAGCATTGGTTAGTCCAAACGACATAACCAAGAACTCGTAGTGTCCATATCTTGTTCTGAATGCAGTCTTCTCGATATCCTGCTCTCTCACTTTCAGCTGATGATATCCTGACCTAAGATTGATCTTTGAGAAATAGCTCGAACCTTGCAGCTGGTCGAATAGGTCATCAATCCTCGGCAATGGGTACTTGTTCTTCACTGTTGCCTTGTTCAGCTCTCGGTAGTCTATACACATTCTCATGCTTCCGTCTTTCTTCTTCACGAATAGCACCGGAGCTCCCCAGGGTGATGAACTAGGTCTGATAAAGCCGTTGTCCAACAACTCCTGAAGTTGCGTCATAAGCTCCTTCATCTCCGTCGGTGCTAATCGGTATGGTGCTTTCGCTATCGGTGTTGTACCTGGTAACAAGTCTATTCGAAACTCCACTTGTCTATCAGGTGGTAATCCGGGAAGATCTTCGGGAAAGACTTCCGGATAATCACACACAACCGGTATATTCTGCACCTCTTTCTTTTCCTTCTTAGCATCGATTACGAATGCCAAGTATGATGCACATCCCTTGGTCAAACATTTTATGGCTTTCATCAGGGAGATGATTCCAGAATTTACTCGGCGTTTGTCCCCGTACACCATAAATGACTATTTTCCGGGTGGGTTTAACTTTACTATCTTATTTCGGCATTGAATCTCAGCATAGTTGGCGCTAAGCCAATCCATTCCCAAAACGATGTCGAAACCGTTCAACTCTATGGGCAACAAATCTGCATGGAATTCGTTTCCGTTTAGGTCGATGACGATGTTCTTAATACGATTACTAACATGTACGAATTTGCCACTGGCAACTTCTACAATCAGGGCATTATCAAGTTTTTCTACAAGCAATGCTAATTTCCCACCAAATTTATGTGATACAAAGGAATAGTTTGCTCCCGAATCAAATAGTATATTGGCAGGCAATCCGTTTACAAGAAAGGTACCTGAAGCGACATCTGCTGCCTCCTTTGCAGCCTCGAGCGTCATCTGGAAGGCTCTTGCCTTCGGCTTCGGTGGAATGTTGGGTCTTCCTGCCTCCTTCTTCTTTGGGCAGTCCCTCGAAATGTGCCCCTCCTCGTTGCACTCATAATAGACCTTCTTAGTGAATGTGTATTCGTTGGCATAGTGCCCAGGCTTCCCACATTTGAAACAAGTGACTCCTCCGTCACATTTCCCCTTGTGCTTCTTCTTACACTTGTCGCATCATTTTGCTTCGGATCCTCCTCCTCTCGAACCAGACTTCGAGAATTTACTCTTCTTACCGGACCTCGAGGATCCGTCAAATTTCCTTTTCTCACCAACCTCGGCCCTCTCTAGACCCCTTTCCTTCTGTTGGGTTTCCACATTCTTAGCTGCTCGAACAGCTGATTTCAGAGTGGTTGCCATCTTGACTGTCGGGCCAAAGTCGGCTGGCAGTCCATTTGCGAACCTCTCAATTTTGGAGAGTTCGGTTGGCACTAGGTATGGAAATAACTTCATCTTCTCAGTGAATACAGTAGCGTAGTCGTCAACGCTCATTCTCCCCTTCTTCAGGTTTTGGAACTCATTGTTTAGATCAACCAGATCTATTTCTGAACAGTATTGTGCCTTCAGTTGTTCCAAGAACTCATCCCATGACATCTTTAGGGCTTCTCCTCGTGGCATTGTATCTGCCAGTAACTTCCACCAGCTCAAGACTCCAGTTTTCAGTTGTCTTACTGCGAAGACGGTCTTCTGTTTCTTGCTACAGCTGCAGCTCTCGAACACCATCTCCATTTCGGAGATCCAATCCATAATCTCAACAGGCTTTGGGCTTCCTGAGAAACTTGGTGGCTTGGCACCTAAGAAATTCTTATACATCCGTCCATCCTTGTCGTTTCCCCTCTCCGGGTCATTCCTTCGTTCTCCTTGAGTCCCAACTTGACTCACATGGCGGCTATAGTTCCCTTCCTCTGATTGCTCGGGACTCAGCTCGGGTTGCTCAAAGGGCATGGTAGGTTCATCCCTATTCAACATCTGCCTCATTTCTTCCCTTTGTTCTGCTAACATCGCCCGAATCATGGCTTGTACTCCAGCCATGGTGATTGGCTCAGGTGCAACTTCTACTACAACAGGTATTTGCTGAATCACTGGGGGTTGATTTCGATTCCTATTTGCATTCACATTTCCGCTATGAGTCCTTTGCCATCTTGATCTATACACCGAATAAGGTGAATTTAGATCTTTATTCAGGATAGACGTTTAAATCATCCTTATCTCTCCGAAACATTTACATGCTAGTTCTAATATCGTAGTCGTACGTTTAGAATCCTAAACACATAAGTTTTCCAGATCCGGTCGGCAACAGACCATAGATCCGAACAAATAACAACATATCAGGCATAAATCATTTAGCACATAAAGCATATTAGGCATACTTTCCTAAATAAGCTAGTGCTCACATCTCACAATCATCGCTTAGCATTCTAAGTCTAAGTCAAGAAATCCTACAAATTCCTAGTTTGCTTAAACTAATGCTCTGATACCAACTGTGACATCCCCATTTTCACGGCCAGAAAAGACCGATTTTGTTTATGCTTGTTTGAAAATCAGAGTAACATTTTACATAAAAGTGTTGCGTAATTTGTCCCAAAACAAAATATGATAAAGATTTATCAAAAGCATTTCCAAGGAAATGTATTTCATTAAAAGACTCGGGATGTCATGTTCGATACAGATCAAAAGCACAAACAGTACAATATAAGCCTTACTACATTATTTCATATCTACAGGCCTATATCCGTAATCCCTCATCCAAAACATCACATCTATGCTCGAACGCCACTACCTGTAATACATGAAACTGAGTGGGTCAGGCTTGGGAGCCTGGTGAGCACATAGGGTTTTCATCCCACAATAAATAGGTTTATTAATTTCATCAACCAACAATAACCCGATTACCCGTTCCCCGTTATCCTCACTTTACGTCCCTAAACACCTATCATAAGGGACCTATCCTAAGGATCATCATCGGGATGGACACTACTGCTAAGGGGGTTCCTCAGCAATATATGTCCTAAAGGCAACCATGAGGGGGATGGAGTACACCGGTGAACACATCGTTCACAAACACCTACACGTTGCGAGCCTGCTAGCGTTCCACCGGACTGTCTAGAAGAGTCTGTGGTCGTCATCCATACTCCGCTAGATGACAGAATCAACAACAACAACATCGAGGCCTCTCATCATTTTATCGCACATCGTCTATTACATCTACCCATGTTTTACCCCAACATTTTTGTAGATATAAAATACTTATACAGTTTAAATCATTTAAAACATGTATAAAATCTTTCATCAGCATAGACAGCAAGTATTCAGACAATATGCACACATAGCACGTAGTTTATATTAAATACTTCATATCTATGTGTAAGATGAAAGTAACTATGCACTCACCTGATAAGGTGGTGATTCTGAATTCGGACAGCGCTTCGTTACTTCTTAAAACAATTTCCCTCGACAAAACAACGGGTTTTTCGCAAAACCGGGCTTCGCTGGAGCAGCGTTCCCGAGCCGAAAGGCTCTTTTCTCGGGACTTCGGGAGCCTCAGGGCTTCCTTCGGATCCTAGGGGGTTTACCTAGACTTTAGGGGGGCTTAGGGAGCTTAGAGAGAGAGTGTAGAGAGAGAAAGAGAAGTTGGAAGGTGTGAGAAATGAGGGTGCCCCGGCTCCCTTTTTATAGGCTGGAAATGCCAAAAACTCGTCGAGTTGGCCTCCAACTCGTCGAGTTCCAGGCCATGTGTCACCATCTGGTGGCTAGCCTTGGGGAGGAAGCAATGGCCAGGATTGCGCCACGTCACCCGATTTCGCACAGCAGCCTCCCGACTTAGAAAAATTATAACTCTCACATACGAGCTCCGTTTTTGACGTTCTTTTTTTCCACGCGTAGGTAAAAACAAGATCTACAACTTTTGTTTAGACTCCGTCGGCTAATTCTCGACCGATCTTAAATTTAACAGTAGGAGGAGATTAGGTTGTTAAATGACCGCGAAGAATTCGCAACTCCTTCATACGGACTCCGTTTTCGTCTGTCTTTTTACCGTTGAGTTCCTATTAATGAGATCTTCAACTCTCATTTAGGTCGCATAAGCCAAAAACCGCTCGAACTAAAATTCGAGTTTCGGGCCGTGCACTACTATGCCAAATCTTAGAAAATTCATAACTTCCTCATACGAAGTCAGATTTGGGCGTTCTTTTTATGGACGCTCTCGATTTAACGTATACTGCAACTTTGGTTTATATTACTAATGCCAAAAAGTCTTCTATCGTAAATTCACTATTTTACGCTTCCCGGTGCTGTGTCGGTTCCGTCGCGAAACTTCGACGGGTCATAACTTCTTTGTTATAACTCAGATTTCGGCGTTCTTTATATCCCCGTAATCCTTGTTTCGACCATTACAACTTTATGTAAAGATATCGTGCTTATCTCACACTTTAATTTTGACGCTTATTTTTATCCTTTATTTATTTTAAATTTATAAATAAGTAATAAGCATATAAATGCACATAATTCACATAATACTCAAATATTTCATCTTTATTACATCAAAAGAGTTACAATAGTTGACCTAGACTATTACATCGTCTAAAAATGCTTAGCCCCGAAACCCGGGCGTTACATGTTCTTCCCGTCAAACATCGAAGGTATATGCCAAATAAGAAATTCCAAAGACAAGGCACGCTTGACTTCATAAATTCACTGATCTTTGTAAGAGTAGGTTGATAACCCATCTCGTTGAACATATGAATTACTTGGGCATTCGTTACCTTGTAAAAAGGTTCATCATTGGGGATATTGAGAATCTGAGCAAAAAGCTTCTCGATAACCTAAATTTCTTGTCATTCACCATCTGGAATGTTACATTCTTCATTGTCCTGCTGTAAGTGGCCGTAGAACCAGCAAGTGACAACCAAGAAACTGGTACAAAATAAGAATTGAACATTGCGGTGGATAACACTGAATTTTTAAGAGCAACGATTAACATCTTCAATCCCTCTGGTAGACAAAACATTGCCTTGAACTTGGTAGTTGGTGCCTTGAATCTTCATGATGGGTTGAGAAGAAACATCTTCAGTGGTATTTGAATCAACATGCTTAGCCGCCATGGTTAGGGTTTTGAATTCTTGAAGAATAGCAGAGAGAAAAGGGCACAAATCGTTTGAGAATTTGAAGTGAGCGTAAAATTGGAATAGAATCCCCAAATCCCCTTTTATACGTATACCCAATTTGAATTTGAAGTGGTTTTAAACATTAAATGCTAATCCACGTGTCACCAAGAAAACCGGACCTGATGCCGTAAAGGTAGCCACGTCTGAAAAAGCGATGATCACATTTCCTTGAAACTCGCGTAGTAGCCAGAACGTCATATCCATCATTCTGTTCGATTGTACAAGAGGATAAGAACCGTCCGAAACCTTCAGAATGGAGGTTGGGCTCTTTCACTTCTGGGTTGAAAAGCGAAGTCATGTGCCAAACTTTTGAAATCATCAGCCTGAGTTGGTTTTACTCGAAACCACAAGGATTTCGTGAGTGCAAAGTGTGTCAAAGAAAAAGATAAGAAGCAAAATAAGAAAATGTTGGTTCTGTGATGTCAAAAATATTTTGACACAAATGCAGTAAGATCCCAGGAAAAGATCACTTCGTTATTCATCAAGAGAGATAACTAACATCTTGTGTGGCTTCCCATGAATTACAATCGAATACTTATAGAGAAGTATTGAAGGGCATCTTTTTATAAGGCTTCATGGGTTGGTTAACATTTCGTTACATATCACATCTAAACATAAGAATGATAAAATTGTAAACGGAATTATCTCTTTGACCAGTGTAGTCAGGGACAAGTATGATTTGGAATAATTTATCAAGTAACAAAGAATTAGATTGATACTCACATTGAAATCATATACCAAAAAACAAAATTATTCCTGGATCTTGTTGGATAAAAATGTCGTTGGTTTCGAACATTTTAACAAGACCACGCAAAAAGAAGGAATATGATTTGGAGTATCAAAAAGTGGTACTGAAACAAATATTTCATGAAAATCTGGAACAAAGTTCCCCGTCAATTCTTTGAAAGTTTCGAAAAATTGGGTTTCACTTTCATCACGGTCTCATGAATCCAGATCATAAACACATAATGTTTACATACCTATAACCTGGTTGGTTTTAACCAGAGATGTCTTGGGTATGTGTCTTTGTGTGTGATCGTGAAAGAACGTTAGGATGAAAAAGAGTGGTTCAAGAATCAAAAGTACCTCTTCTATGATTGGACCAAGCAGTTAACTCTTAACTCATATGAGAAGAGTAAGGTAGCTCAAAGACTAATGTGAATATAGCTTAATTGGGAAAGAATTTCCGTGATGAAAAATTCCATTAAGGCTTTCGAAAACACATCGAGTCATGGAGGCTTGGGTCGACATGATGCAGCATGTTTCTAGGGACATCTTAACTAATCCAAAGTTTCGAAGATATACCTTCCCTCAAGCAGCAAGCATGAACCAACAAGAATCTTCGCTAACAGCTACAAAAGAAAAATGAACAAAACACAAAAATATTTTTGGATTTTTGATTTTTGAAAGAAAATTACAAAAATAAGAAACTCTTTTTGATATTTTTGAATTTTGAAAAAGAAAGACAAAAATGAAAAATCTTTTTGTTATTTTAGATTTTTGAAGAAAAATTCACAAAAAAATAGCGAAAATAAAACAATGATAAAAGTAGCGAAGATTTTGTCAAACCATATTGCAAGATGTCGAAAGAGAAGCATGTCGAAGCGTTGATTGTGAACAGTAACTGGTGAATAATGAACAGTAACCGCTGAATCGACATCTTTCCACCACTTTGGCTTGTCATTCTAACGAAGCCTGTCCAGGAACTGAATTCGCATCGATCATTCCCAAGCCATTCAGTATTCTGACGAAAGATTTTTCATCTAATGGTTTTGTAAAGATATTAGCAAGCTGATCAAATTGTCTTTATAAAATGAACTTCTATGTTTCCATCTTCAACGTGATCTTTGATAAAATGATAACGAAGATCAATGTCTTTGGTTTTCGAATGTTGCACATGGTTATGGCAGATGCGAATGGCACTTTGTGAGTCACAATACAACGTAATTTTCTTCATGTTGATTGCATAATCACGCAGTTGACTTTGTATCCATATGATTTGAGAAGTGCAAGCTGCAGCAGCAACAAATTCAGCTTCTTCTCTGGAAATCGAAACATATGTTTGCTTTTTCGATTGCCAACTTACTAGCTTCCCATCCAACAGTTGGCATCCGCCACTTGTGATTTTGCGATCATGTCTTCGAAGGATACCATAATCCTAATGAAATTGATCCTTTGAGATAGCGAAAAATGTTCTTGACTGCAGTTAGATGAGGTTCCCTGGGATTCGATTGGTACCTAGCACAATTGCATACAGAAAACATAATACCAGGTTGACGTGTCGTGAGGTAAAGTAACGAACCTATCATGCTTCGATACAATGTGAGATCAACAGCTGGTTTATCCAACGAAGGACTAAGCCTTATTCCAACTGCCATTGGTACTCTCAACTTTGTGCTATTCGTCATTCCGAACTTTTCAAGCAGATTTCTTGTATATTTTTCTTTATTGATGAATATTCATTCTTTGCTCTGACGAATGTTTAATCCTAGAAAATTGTTGATTTTCCCTATCATGCTCATCTCAAATTGGTTTTTCATTAAATTTTCGAATTCTCTTGACAAAGCAGGGTCAGTAGAGCCAAAAATAATATCATCAACATAAATTTGAACAAACATGAGATGATTCCCAACTTTCTTTCGAAAGAGAGTAGGATCAACTGATCCTTGTTTAAATTTTGATTGCTTTGAGAAATTGGTAAGAGTTGCATACCAGACTCTTGGTGCTTGTTTTAACCCATAAACAGCTTTGTCTAAAATATAACAATGATCAGGGAATTCTTCATTAATAAAACATGGAGGTTTTTCAACGTACATCGTTTCTTCGAGTTCACCATTGAGAAACGCACACTTGAAATCCATTTGATAGACATCAAAATCCTTGTGTGCTGCATAGGCTAAAAATATTCGAACTGCCTCGATTCTTGCGACAGGGGCGGAGGTTTCCTCATAGTCTATACCTTCTTGTTGCGAATAACCTTTAACTACAAGCCCATATTTGTTTCGAACAACATTACCATCTTTATCAGTTTTTTTTAAGATCCATTTTAAACCTACAAAGTAAACATCATTTGGTTTGGGAATTAATCTCCAGACCTTGTTTCTTTCGAATTCAGCAAGCTCAGATTGCAAAGAAACAACCCAATCAGGATGTTCCATAGCAGCCTTGACTGATTTAGGTTCAAATTTTGAAATAAAAACATTGAACATGCAAAATTATTGATATACATTAAGTACCTCATTTTTAGCATGAAGTTGAGCTCGTGTTAACACTCCGTTATGAGGATCACCAAGAACTTGTTCTTTTGGATGACTTCGAGTCCATTTATCCATTGGAGGATATGCAAGATCAAAGTCCAAAGGTGCATCTTCGCACATTTCTTCAGTTTCAGATCCTTCTCCTGTGTTTGACAAATTATCATTAATGTCATGAAATTTATCATTTTGATCATTCGAAACATTTGTATTATTTCCAACTTGATCCCCCTCGACAATTATATTATTATCAGGATGCTCCCCCTCGACATCAACAATCATTCATTCTCTCTCCCCCTTAAAAGTATGCTCCCCCTCAACTTGAGCAGACGAACTCAAGTGCTCCCCCTCCACTTGAACATTCGTTTCAGCAGGCAGACTTTCGGTAATTTTGGAAGAATTTGTTGATGAAAGCGTATCATTGTTATCCTGTGTGAGAGTGGATTAATCAGAATGTTTCGATGCTTCAAGCACTTGATTATCATCAGCATTTACTTCTACATCAATAGCCCGATCTAGAACACCAAAAATCAAATCAAAATCAAAATCTAACGAATTCAAATATTGAGATTCATTATTTGATTCATTAATTATTGGTTGTTGTTCAAAGGTCTTTTCAACTTGTTTAACATAATAATCATCAAAAGTAAGATTAAATGTTTCTTCGATTTTCCTCGTTCGTTTGTTTAACACCCTGTAAGCAACCGAATTTTGTGAGTATCCCAAGAATATCCCTTCATCAGCTTTGGACTGAAATTTTGAAAGATTATCCTTGAGATTCATAATGAAGCACCTGCAACCAAAACATGGAAAAATTTAACATTTGGTTTTCGGTTATTAATAATTTCATAAGGAGTGATGTTAAAACGACGATGAATAAAAGATCGATTTTGAGTAAAACGTGCAGTTGAAACTGCTTCAGCCCATAAATATTGAGGACGATTCGCATAAGTAAGCATTGTTCTTGCAGATTCACAAAGTGAACGATTTCTTCTTTCTACAACACCATTCTGTTGAGGAGTATAAGGTGAAGAAAAATTATGCGGAATTCATTTGTTTGTTAAAAACGAATCAAGAACATTATTCTTAAATTCTGAGCCATTGTCACTTTTGATCTTTCGAACCTTTTTCTTCAAACTTAGTTCAATATGCTTGATGAAGTCGATCATTGCTTGAGAAGTTTCGGATTTCAGTCTTAGAAAATATACCCAAGTAAATCTTGAAAAGTCATCAACAATGACCAATATGTATCTCTTCCTGTTGAGAGTCTCAACAGTTGAGGGTCCACAAAGATCAATGTGAAGAAGTTCCAAAGGTTCAGCAATCTTTAAATCAATGACAATCGGATGACCTTGTCTGTGCTGCTTTCCTTGTTCACAAGCTGCACACAAAGTATCATTATCAAATTTTAACACATGTAAACCTCTAACAAGATCATTTACCACCAATTTATTCAGATTTCGAAAATTTAAATGAGAAAGTCTTCGATGCCAGAGCCAACTAACATCCGATGAAGCTTTCGAAAGTAAGCACACCGAGGGAATCCCAACAATTGGTTTGATGTCGAGAGTAAACATATCTCCTTTTCTTTTTGATTTAAGCAAAACGTCCTTTGTGTCTATGCTCGAAATCACATTTCCTTATTCATTAAACACCACTTGATTGCCAGTACCCACAACAAGTTGCGAAACACTTATCAAGTTATGTTAAAGACCTTCGACATAAGCTACCCTGTTCACTATGAATTTCCCATTTGTTACTTTTCCATATCCTTTGACTTGAAATTTGTTATTGTTGCCAAACTTCACCACTCCTGCATTATCTAAACTTCGATAATCACAAAAGTTTTCCTTCTTTCCATTCATGTGACGAGAGCAACCACTATCAATATACCATTTTTCATCATATTGCTCGTCACTCAAAACCTGCAATCAGTGAAAAAATTTAGGTCCCCAAGGCTGTTTGGGTCCTTGGTAATTAGATTGAAAAGCATTGTGAAAAGAAGATCCTATGATCCAATTACGAACTTTAGATTTGAGACTATCAAGTAAGTCAACTTCGTTAGTTAAACGCACATGCCATCATAATCAACACCACTACACAATGATGTCGGGTAACTCCTCGTGTAAAGCTCGCAAAACCTCTGTGGAAATCCAATTATGGGGTCGAACCCCCTGAAAACATGATACATAAACCACTTCCAACCCCATATGACAAGACCTAGAAATAGGAGCCTCCTTCCCGAAGGATTCTAGAGCTCCACAAGCTTTGAACCCCAGATGGTCCTCTAACTGTCCTGCTACAATATCGGTATAAAAAGCCCCGAAATGACCATCCATTAGTTCTGAAATTCGCTCCTTGATCGAACCAAAGATCGTATGAGTCCACTCCAAAATACCGCGGGTAATCTCCGACAAGATGAACTCCCACATCCGCTCATCAATCGGCTCAGTAACTGCACCTGAGCCTGAACCTGAACTTGAACCTCCTTCTTGAGTGCTCATCACCATTCTGAAAAACAACCATGAAAATGATCAGAACATATCCAAAATCCTCATCCCATAGACTCCCTAGATTCTCCAAGACTCTCCCTGATTCGAGTACGGATCCTATGATTTCAGTAGTACGGGCCCAATACTACCTTCCACACCTATCCATACTTTCCTCGAGAATCATCTCGAATCCTTTAAGTGACCTTCTCAACTTATACTCCAATTGCTCGCTAAACAGCACAGCTAAACCCACTGAAGCACTTCCTAGGCTTTCCTAGGTTTCCGACCTTACCCCGCCATCAACTTTTGAAGAACTCCTCATAATGTTAGTTACTCACCTCATGAATACAATCACATGCACCAAAGCTTAGATAATACTTCGAGTAAAAGACTCGTTCCTATAACGGTTAGACTCAAACGAGAGCTGTGCAATAGGGTCAAATCCGTCACTCTGAGATGATCTAACCCTCGTCACATGTGACTTGATGTATTCACTTAATAGCTAACTCACATCATTTAAGATTTCCACAAAGCACAAAGCAAGTAGCATTCGTGCATCAGCACTCCAATCCATAGAATAACCAAGAACATCCAACTCACATACAACAAATCATGATAGGAACTTCCACTTTGACTGTCGGTTGCCTTATGCATGCAAATCATACACAATACAGGATCAAATAGACTTTCGAATAAAAGAATCTACCCTAGGACCACAACCAAACGAGGAACAGGAAATAAGGCCAAACCAATCATTCTAGGGTTTTATGATCATAACCGTGTACAATTTTTAAAGCATACACTTAGCAACTCATGATACCAATACATATTCCTAATCTGGCATCCCATGCTTCTTAGGTTACAAGGCATCACATATCAGGCCAATCTATCACTGACTGATCAGTACTAGCATGCACATATACAAGCTCATAGAATGGGCATACAAAGGCATCTCTCCTAGAATTCTATCATGCAACATTGAGCAGATCCTTAGCCCTAACTAGCATGTGATTCACAGATTCACAACTCCAGTCACATCAGATAACATGTATGGGTATTTTAGGAAAACTTACTTGAGCTCGGTCGATTGCATGCACCATACCTTTTCTTGTATTAGAAACCCCTTTTCTTTAAAAAAACATTTCTTTTTGAAATTTGTTACCAAATCCTCGGTTTGAGTTCAGACACGCCCGAGAGTATGTCAGAATCCCTCAAACCAAGGCTCTGATACCAACTTGTAACGTCCCAAAAATAAGACCCAAAATTTTCATTTTTTGATTTTATAAAAACATTAATCCAAACATTGTGATACAATCCAAAAAGACCAAAGTATGTCACTACATCATATCATATCATATCAGAGTAAATCTCGAAATGCGGAAAAAGGTGGTGTGTGCTCTGCAATCATCACAGGCTCTTCCTTTTCGATCCGGAAGTAACTGAAACATAAACTGAAAACCGTAAGCCCAAAGCTTAGTGAGTTCCCCAAAAATACCACATACCATACATAAATAAACACATACTGGGCCCCCGCCCCACATCTGGCCTCGCCCGACATCGAGTATCACTCGGCCTCGGGCCCCGCCTGACATTGAGCCCCGCTCGTATTAGAAATCTGTCATTCAATAGTCCCCGCCTGATACACATAATAACATATAAACATATAATCATGCTAACACATGCAATAATCACAAACCAATAGAATACACTACAGTCATCGAGCCTCGCTCGGTATTGTTGGGTTTTGAGCATTCTAACACTCCTATGGTGTACATGCAACCCTATAAACCTTGGATCTATGTTTTCTCTATTATACATGTAAATATTAACTATTCCAAGGTTTCATCCTAACTAGCATATTATAAAGCACCTATACTACAAAGTTCTAGTTAGATGACATACCTTTTGATGTAGCTTGATGTCTTCAAGCTTTAAGAGCTTAGCCCCAATAGTGTGGAAGCCTTAAATGGAATCACAAATCACCAAAACACCTTGGAAGAACTTGAGAGAATATGTATGCACACTAAAATCGGCCCACTCTTATTTTCACACACTTGTGCCAATTTTGTGAGCCAAGGACCCCTTTATATATTATGGAGGATTAGGGTTACATCCATGTAAACCCTAATACCCATGACCTTTCATTTACATAGGATCCATGGGTTAAAAGCTCCATGGACCATCCATGAAAGCTTAGCCCAACCTAAATGAACTTGGCCCATTCCATATATATAAGAGTCCATATTTAATTAGTTCTTTTTGATCACTTAATTAATTCTAAATTAATTCTTGATCAATACTAATTAAATAATATGATTCCATATTAATATATTAGAACTTATAATATATTAATATAAATCATAAATATACTATTCTCAAAAGACTATCCATATAAATTGTGGCGGTGAAGTGCAACCCAAATGGACCATGTCGGGTCGGGTCAAGTACATACCAAATATAGTTATGGACTTAGACATTAATCCAACAGTCTCCCACTTGGATAAGTCTAAAACTATTAATGAGTATGACTTCAAAACCTAACTGGCAATCGTAGCTCTTAAAGCCGCTGTCGAACTCTGACCTTGTCAATGACTTGTCCATTAGATAAGGGATCATATATTCCTCCATTCTAGATATCATATGGACTGAGACATGGATTATAATCATTCTCTCTTTCCATTTGTTGTTTCCCGATTTTCGATTTATGATGAGTGACTGATTGAACAAATCAAATCAGTCCTGGCTTGGCCAAGCACTCACATGTGTCATCGCTAAATCATCGAGGGGCCCACATATATCGCTTTTATCCCGAAGGTAAAAGGAATGGATAAACTTCGACTCATATGGCTCTACTACTTGTTGAATCATACACAAAGGCACGTTTTATAACATCGAGTTACCAAATGCGTTTTCGTGCAATCAATGTATAACCAACTCATAGTAACAACTCATATCTCTAGGTTTGAAGAATATAAGATATTATCGTCTCATGATCACTCGTGATAAAATCCATGAAGTGATTCAAATGAGCGCGGGTTGAATCCAATACTCAGAACTTATGATCACTCATGAGTGTTGTAGCACCACTTTGTCCACCAACTTGGACCTCTACAAACCAACCCATGACAGTCTTGATTCATATCTACTTCCAACATATGACCGACTGTGGATGGTTTGAATAACTTAATCATTCAGGAAGAGTGACTTAGTTATTCTGGAAGTCAAAACATGCAAAGTGAAACACAAGAATAAATGAATCAAATATGGTATCAAACCCTATGAATATAAATAAACACTTTTATTTATCACCATACTGATTACTTATTATTCATTGTTTCGGTTTTATCAACTTTATACTTGAATTAAAAACACTAGTTGTCCCATGCTCCAAGCATGTACACTATGTTTTTCTTAAACAATAGCTTTGCCATACACCAAGTATGCACTCTATGTTTGTCTATGATCCTTACTTTGTGAAATAAACCAATTGAACATAATTTCAATGATTCTAATTTCACACTCCTAAATCATTATCGAAAAATGTGAGAATTTCAAATTCCTATCATTTATCGAAATCTTTTTAGATTTAAAAACTGATATGCACTGACCCTCCTGTAATGAATATGTACAAAGTCACAAAGACTTGTCAACAGTCATTATAAGGTATTCCAATGGAGATCAACTCCATGGAAACTAAGTCTCATATTCAAAGTACATTGCTTTGGACATGTTTCTTGCATTAAGTTTTCTAATCTTACACAGATAACTTCCACCTATGGAGACAACTCCATATTCTCATTTCGACTATCACTTCTTAATAAGAGATGCCTCTTTTCAGAATATATCAATATGGTCCTTCCAAAATTAGCACTATACTTCCAACTGTCCCTGAGCAACCAATCTTTGGTAAACCTCAGATTGTCCTCGACAATTGCTTAATCATTTTAGTCATATCCAATTCTAGACCTTTTCCCTTCTTAATGCCTCTGGGCATTTGGAAAAATTTAGAAATGACAAATATTATAGCCCATGCAATCGATCGTGTACCCAAAGCAAATGGTACACGATTCATGATGTCTCACATAAAGACATGATTCTAGACCAGTCTTTTGCTACAATATTTTTATTTGCCATGTTTTCATAATCGAATTTTGAGAACGCAATATATAGAATTTCCTTAAGTTGAACCAATCCAACATGAAATTCATATATATATTCTTGACTAAAGATGATTAAGGTCTCAATCTAAGCCTTTAGAACTGAAATGAAGTATATCCTCTCCCTTAATTATAGCAAAACAACTTTTTCAATCCCTGCAACCTCACGAATTGAAAATTTTGTTTTCTATAATTAACATTGCTAATCTTGCAACACTAACAATAATTATCATGCTCCCACTAACATGATGATTATTAGCATAACACTTATGCTCCCACTAGCTTTGACATGTACTCAGAAATCAGCTGGACTTCTAGAAATCAATACTTTATTGACTTTCTTACCAAAGTTTAGATTTCTGATACGAGATGCTTTGATAAAACTTTATCAAAATCATACACCTTTCCTTAGATAGCATGCATGTGCGTCTAAACAATTTCAGAACTATGAAAAGGGATGTCGTAATCATAGTCTCAATTGTTTAGACCTTTTGCCATCTGCTTCAAATCTACTTGGTGGAAGTGTTTCCTCACCATCATTTTCATGAATCAGAGAGAAACCTTATGACCCTTAGATTTTATGGTGTATGTGTTCTTATCCATGTGAATCGTCAAAACCATAGTCACAAGACAAGGATAATGACAAATCCAAACTCATATGAACTGAACTTATGCAATCTTAACTTCTTGCCACCTGGCAGTACAGGGCCTGCCATTGCTTCCAAGTTGCTATGCAACCAATTGAGAACTTTCAGAACTCCTATGCAAAGCCAACTTTAACTGGAATGGGCACAGAATATGTCAACACGATAGGTTATGAACCTCAAGTCGTGTGCTAGTGAAGAACCTCAGGTTTTATTCTTGATTAGTTCTTGAAATTCTTTTTAGGATCTTTAAGACTCCCACTATCCTCTTGACATATAAGACTATCTTGCCAAATATTCAAGAGATAGTGCGGATTCTTTATCAAGACAAACACTTCACACAATTGGCCTTAGTTGGTCTTTGTTTTATCCAAAACATCACAACTTACCAATTTCAAATGTACAAGAGTAGGACACTTTTACTCTTACATTTGACAAGTGTTTTAAACCTTTCTTTAAGATATGTCACTCAAGTTACAATCTTGGAGTATGACTCTAAGAATTGTTTTGGAACGAAGTATGACTCATCTTCCTGATCTAACCATTTCAACAATTCATGACTCCTCTTCTTAGTCATAAGAATGCACTAAGATGACCTTTAGAGGACTAATTGTGATATGATTTCTAAATCATTAAGATGATCACAAACATGATACTAAAGTACTCTCCCATCTTTTCAGATTTGAGAAACTTTTATCTTTCTGCCTAATTTAATTCTTCCCATTCGTTCTGCCATACATTGAGACTTTTCCAATGTTTCAGAATTATACTTAAACTTGTAAGTATAACCATATTTACTAAACTTTAGTAAATCAAATAGTCTTAACGAGCTTTGTGGTGGACATGACCAGTGCACAAGAATGTGTACTCGATCCCTTTAGTCCTTCACTTGACTCACACATCCATGTGAACAAGTAATTAGTCTTGATTTTCCAATGCTTGAAAGTTCTCATTCATCATACTATTCAACTTGCATGATTCCAAGTTTCGGTCCAATTGAAACTTGGGTGATGAGAAACTTTCCTTATTTGGTAAATTTAGACACTACCACAAATGAAAGAATCAAATCCATTTTCCAATATTGCTATCAATGGAAACATATAAACAACAATTTTTCACAAATGCCATTGTAAGGATACGTAAAATAAATAAATCAAAACTGTTTTTTTTTATTTTAAAACTTCCGGAAAAACTTATCCTTACAATGCAAATGCATATGAAAAACTTTTTGTTATCTATTCCTAAGCAATATATCATAACTCCTAAGCAACAGCTCAAAATTCTGATCACCGAACCATGCGATCAAAAACCATCTTCGCGATCAGAATCAGCATATACTTCCTTTAAGTTTCTTCACTTTTCTTTGATTCTTAAAACATCAACATGTGACCATGTCACATCATGTAATAAGAATCTCAGAATAGAAACTTAACAGAGTTAGATAGTGAACTTTACCTGAAGCAGAGTCAAACTTCTTGACTTGATCAACCTTATGATCTTTCAGGTAAATAGGCAGCTTCGCAATCAATGCCCCTTCCTTTGGCAAGAGAAACATATGGACTCACTGGGAATGGTACATGGGACTATCGCAGACTTAGCCTTTCTCTTTACCATTTGGTCAACCTAGTTGACTATGGTCAAACCCTTTCTTTGGGATGAGAAGGCTTTTCTAGATATCCAATGTTACCATTGTCAATGTCCATTGGGAAGTTGATCTCCTAATCAATTTGCTTTACTAGTCCTCAAATCATTGCTGACCAAGCAAATAGATAAGATCATTAAGGGTCATGTCATAGTCTGTTTCATAGTAGTCCCAAAGGAACTCACTAAGTGACTTAGAAAGTGATTGAACATCCAACCTTCTCAAGACTTTGACACCCAACTCTCCCGGCTTGTCAATATGTGACTTCATCTCTAAGATGTGATCACACATAGACCTTGCTTGCCATTAGGGCTTGAGTGACCTTGAACTTGTGGGTTAGGGAGAATAATTGGAGGAGGTGGAGGAAGAGAAGTATGACTTCCATGAGCCAAACTCGGGAAGTCATATTCATTAGGAAAGCTTGGTTTGGGAAGATCATTGTTGTCTAAACCAGACATCAACAATGGGAGAAATTCACGTAAAGTTGATTTAAGTCCTTAATATAACACCCAATATGATATATTAAGGCTAGGACCCAACAAACTATTTTATAACTTGGAAGAGGGATGCCGTAATCCAAGCTATAAAATATTTGAAGGTAGGTGAATGACGATTCACCAATTTCCACCAAGATAAACGAAATGTATTATTAGGTTTTAATTGGTCTTGAAACTCCTAGATTCTTTTGAGATTCATTGAACTTTTCAATGGCATGTTTCAATCTCGAGTGTGCCCTTCAGGTTTTGTGACTAGGATGCCGAGGATCACAAAACAAGGTGTGAAGTAACCATGCAAATATCCTTGGTACCCTTAATATTTACCCCTCAATCGATGTGCCAGTTAACCACACACGCTCCAACGATACTATGATAAACATTAAGTTACCCTTTGCCTACCTTGTTAAGTCCAGGTTAGTGTGCCGGTTAGCCACACACGCTCCACTAACGGCTTAAACAAAGTGCAAAGTGTAATTTCCTGGATTAGCACCTTATTCACATTTTCCTAAGTAACTAAGATTGGGAATTAATAAGTGTTTAGTTACTTAGTATTTATCATTAATACTTTTAATGAAGGGAGAATTATAGTCCTTGTCCTACCCGTTCGGCTAACAACCCTCCACCGGTCAAGGAAGCGGTGGGTGAGAGTGGACACCCATTAAACTGCCATTTTATAGGCAGTAACCTTATACCCCCCTTATAGACCGTCTTCGTGAATGTGGCCTACTAATGGTAAGACGACTTTGCTCTTATACATATATATATTATTAACTTATAATATTATAAAGTATAAGGGTTGAATTTTAACTTTTAAAATTCTAAGGGCTAGTTTGGAATTAAAGTATACATGGGGGGTAACTTTACAAATTCCAAAACTTGAGGACAAGTTTTGAAACCTTTCAAAACTCTTGGATTTTTCATAACTTATGAGACTTAATGACACTTTAAAAAGAAAAACTCTTCACTTTCCATAACTTGAGGACAAGTTATGGAGTTCATAAAAACCATTAAGATCAAATATTCCAATTAACACAATAATCAAATAATTTTTCTATGATCTAGATTAAACTCATAAGTAAAGATAATTCACATCAACAATTTTCAAGAAATTAGATAATCATATAAACTAATACAAATCTTGAAACTTTGACAATTATCCTTTGAAGACTCTTGGAATTCATAACCTAAAGAGTTAATAAATAAGACATTTCACATCCATAACTTATGGAAGTTTCAAAACTCTTAAGATCATAACTTGAAAAAAAAACTTTTGAGTTCCAAAATTTGTAACTCCTTAAAACCATTTAGATCAAACTTTTAAAACAAATAAAATAATCATATCATTCTATCTTTTAATAAATTGACCTAATTCAACTCTTGTAGTAAAGTGACTCAAATTTTATAAATAACTAGTTTTTTCATAAAATCAAGTAATTATCATAAAATTTGACAAACTTCATGTTTTTTTTTCCTTCAACTTGAAAAAAAAATACATTTGCATCAAATATAATAGAAAACAACCCATGGCTCTGATACCACTGTTGGGTTTTGAGCATTCTAACACTCCTATGGTGTACATGCAACCCTATAAACCTTGGATCTATGTTTTCTCTATTATACATGCAAATATTAACTATTCCAAGGTTTCATCCTAACTAGCATATTATGAAGCACCTATACTACAAAGTTCTAGTTAGATGACATACCTTTTGATGTAGCTTGATGTCTTCAAGCTTTAAGAGCTTAGCCCCAATAGTGTGGAAGCCTCAAATGGAATCACAAATCACCAAAACACCTTGGAAGAACTTGAGAGAATATGTATGCACACTAAAATCGGCCCACTCTTATTTTCACACACTTGTGCCAATTTTGTGAGCCAAGGACCCCTTTATATATTATGGAGGATTAGGGTTACATCCATGTAAACCCTAATACCCATGAACTTTCATTTACATAGGATCCATGGGTTAAAAGCTCCATGGACCATCCATGAAAGCTTAGCCCAACCTAAATGAACTTGGCCTATTCCATATATATAAGAGTCCATATTTAATTAGTTCTTTTTGATCACTTAATTAATTCTAAATTAATTCTTGATCAATACTAATTAAATAATATGATTCCATATTAATATATTAGAACTTATAATATATTAATATAAATCATAAATATACTATTCTCAAAAGATTATCCATATAAATTGTGCCGGTGAAGTGCAACCCAAATGGACCATGCCGGGTCGGGTCAAGTACATACCAAATATAGTTATGGACTTAGACATTAATCCAACACACATAACCACATACTGGGCTCCCGCCCGCTGCATTGGGCCTCGCCCGCTATCGGACCCCGTCCGCCACCAGGCCCCGCCTGGCTTCGAGCCCCGCTCGGCGTACAGATCTGTTTTCCTTAGGCCCCGCCTGTCTCCGGGCCCCGCCCGCTAACATATACTAGCATACAATCATATCACAACACATAACTAACGTACTCTACTGGATTACTGTGCTAAGGCCTCGCCCCTGTCCTGCTACCGACGAATCATGGAACCCCGTCCACGCTCCTACTGATAGTCAGATACGAGCCCAACCCACACTCACTATTTTCCTAACATGGGCCTCGCCCCTGTTCTACTGCTAATGAGGTATGGAACACCGTCCACACTCCTACTGATAGTGAGATACGGGCCCAGCCCACACTCACTCTTTTCCTAACATGGGCCTCGCCCCTGCTCTGCTGCTAATGAGGTATGGAACACCGTCCACACTCTGCTATTGGTGAGATATGGGACCTCGCCCACACTCACCTCCCTACCAGGCACATATATGTATTACACAGACAACAAGTATAACTATCATACAAACCATTCCTTGGGCACCCGCCCGCTAACATTGGACCTTAGTCCCGAATGTCATACTAGCATACTGTGCCTATGGCTAACCCCCGGGTCTTCCTACTCATAACTACATGGGCCGGCATTATGGCCGTAGACCCATTCACACAAAGGGAAACTCACCTCAAACTGTTGAAGCTGCTGATAACCCTCTGGCTGCTGACCGACACTTCTGAACCGCTGATCCCTCGACTTCCCGAACTATCAATACCCAAAACAACATTCAGACCACAATAGTCCAAAAGTCAACCCTGGTCAAACTTGGTCAAAGTCAACGGTCAAAGTCAACTTCCAGTTGACTCGACTCGCCGAATTGTTCTACCAACTCGTCGAGTCCTTAGTCCTCCAATTCCAAAACAACCCCGACTCTACACGTCGAGTCTAGCAACAACTCAACGAGTCCTCCTTCAACCATACACTCGGGACTAACTTCAACCGACTCGCCGAGTTCATCCTTGAACTCGTCGAGTTCATCATCATCCCATGAATGTCCAGACCATGAATCGCCGAGTTGTATGAACAACTCGTCGAGTCCGCCTTCATAACTAAGGATATTGCCCCAGACTCGCCGAGTTCATCCTTGAACTCGTCGAGTACGATGATCATCCAGACCATTATGGACTCAGGCTGGCTGAGTCCTTAACCAACTCAACTCACACCCTTAGCATGAGGGTTTCAGGGCAAGAAACTGGTCCGACTCGCCGAGTCCCAGAACGGACTCGCCGAGTCCCTCTATGTCCAACCCTATTCAAACGATTACAGACAAGCTCAATGCATCCAAAATCCAGATCTAGCCTCTAGGGGTCAGGATATCACACAAAGTCACCACCTTTGCACCCATGCATGACCCTTTTTGCTCAAAAGGCCAAAACAACCCCTTAAACCTTGCATGGGGAGTCCTAGGGGCATAAAGCTCCCACCTTTATGCTTTCCCTTCTCTAAACACCTCTAGATCTGAAGGGATCCAGCATGGGGACGTCCAAATCCCACAAAGCATCAATCTTGGTCCAATATTTCATAAAGAGGGTCATGAAGAGATCTAACAATTAACAAGGCAAGGAAGGAACTTGATTACCAAAATGAGCAGCAAATGAGAGGAATCTTCTGGATCCACAACCTTCCTCTTGAACCCTCAACTCCTTCTTCTTCTTCTAGACTCCAAGAACACTCATCTGGCAACGACAGCAACAATGTAACAGTAGCGGCGCGACATGAAGGCTTCTAAGGTGGCGGCTGAACAGAAGAAGAAGAAGAAAGGGCGGCTATCGGACTCGGAGTGGCACTAACGCCTTAACAGATGGCGAAGCGCGGTGGCTTCGTTCTTCAACGCTCAAGACTCCTCCCCAGCTTGTTTCTCTGGCGATATTCCGTTCGTTAGCAGCCCACGCTTCGCCATATACAGCTCCAAGTCCGGTCTCGCTTGGTCCTTGTCGCTCACGGTGTCGCCGGCAGCAGATGGCGACCTGGTCCGCATCGGAGACGTGAGTGGAAAGGAGGTGGCGGCTAGGGGGGTCACAAGGTGGTGGCGGCTGAATGAATCCTTAGGGTTAGGGTTTCGCATGTCATGGGTTAAATATGGAGGCTGCACATAAGGGTGACGGGTTCACCCGTGTTTTCATTAAACTTTGGACTATTTTACCAATATCGGTCCCTCCCCACTATATTTCTTTTCAATTTAAACCCAAATCTTACCTTTTAGCCCCTAACTCCATAATTTCCTTTCATTTTAGGTCCAAAACTTACCATATAGCCCTCCACTTGAGAATCATTTGCAAAGCAACCCAACAATTACCTTTTTAACCCTGCCCTCTGATATTCTTTTCAAATCAAGTCCAAAACTTACACTTTAGCCCCTCGGCCCATAAAATCTTCTCAATTTTAACCCAATAATTACCAACATACCCCTACTTCTAAAATTCTTCCCAAAATAACTCCGTAACTTACTAACAACCCCCAACTATCAAAATTCTTCACCAATTAGTCTGGGACTTACATTTATTAATTTATTTAAATAAACGGGGCGTTACAAATAGGGTCAAATCCAATACTCTGAGATTATTCAACCCTGATTACATGTGACTTAACGTATTCACCTAACAGCTAACTCCCACCACTCGGAATTCCACAAAGCACAAAGCAAACAACATTCAGACAAAGGAAATTCTAACCATAACATACTCAAGCAGTTCTATCAAAATACAAGAATCTGTACTAGCATGCAATATAAGCTCACATAATCAGGCATAACCTAAACAGGCTATCCTACCACTGTCTAACCAATGCTAGCATATAGCTCAATGAGCGCATATAACAGGCACATAAGGCATCCTCCTAGATCCTTAGCCCTAAATCTAGCATGTTGATCACATAATCATATCATATCATAAACTTGTATGGGTAATTTGGGAGAACTTACTTGAGCTCGGCTGATTGCATGCACCACACCCTTTTCTCTTTTTAAAGTTCCTTTTTCTTTTTCTAAAACCCTTTTCTTCCCTCAAAATCCTTTTATAAATAGGGTTTTTCTTTTGAAAATTTATACTACTTCCTCAGTTTGAGTTCAGACACACCCGAGAGTGTGCCCGAATCCCTCAAACCAAGGCTCTGATACCAACTTGTAACATCCCAAAAATCGGGTCCAAAAATTTCTTTTAAAAACATTACTAATTCATAGCGTTAAGTCATTCAAACGTACTAAAAGAGTTTATATGACAAATCATAGTTTCATTTCCAAAACACTTGTTTAATTATCAGAGTACACATCCCAGGCTAACTCGTCATGGTGTATGCACTACAATCCTCCCGAGCTCCTCTTCTGAAAACTGAATACCTGAAACCAAAACTGAAAACCGTAAGCACGAAGCTTAATGAGTTCCCCAACCTACCGAATACCATACATATCTACTGATCCATACATTCCATACATAATATTGAGCATATTGTTGGGTTTTGAGCATTCTAACACTCCTATGGTGTACATGCAACCCTATAAACCTTAGATCTATGTTTTCTCTATTATACATGCAAATATTAACTATTCCTAGGTTTCATCCTAACTAGCATATTATGAAGCACCTATACTACAAAGTTCTAGTTAGATGACATACCTTTTGATGTAGCTTGATGTCTTCAAGCTTTAAGAGCTTAGCCCCAATAGTGTGGAAGCCTCAAATGGAATCACAAATCACCAAAACACCTTGGAAGAACTTGAGAGAATATGTATGCACACTAAAATCGGCCCACTCTTATTTTCACACACTTGTGCCAATTTTGTGAGCCAAGGACCCCTTTATATATTATGGAGGATTAGGGTTACATCCATGTAAACCCTAATACCCATGATCTTTCATTTACATAGGATCCATGGGTTAAAAGCTCCATGGACCATCCATGAAAGCTTAGCCCAACCTAAATGAACTTGGCCCATTCCATATATATAAGAGTCCATATTTGTGACAACCGTCAAATTTCGGTCAAGTCAAAGTCAAACAAAGTCAACAAGTCAAACCGGTCAACTCCAATAACCCTTGTATGTTAGGGTTTACGTTATGTAATCACTATACAATTCGCTATTTTAATGAGAAATCATCATTTGGAAAGTTCATGTGTTTGATTTTCCTTAGCCTTAACAGTGCTAAACAACGAACCAAAACGATAAAACATTATTGCACACTCATCGGGAGTGTGTACGACACTAAAACACGGTTTAACGGGGTTTACGAACCTTGCGTTATGAAGCCGGACACTCAAATTAATCACAAACGAAACCTCTCTAAATCGTTTTCACTCTATCTCTTTCTATTTGAAATCTCTCCCAAATCTCTCCCAAATCTCTCTTAAAAGTTCCCATAACGTTTTGGAATCATTCGGGTCATCCCGACCCTTAACCGGGTCAAAAACCACTTGAAACGGGGTAAAAACGGGTAAAGAAGCCTCTCAGGACCGAAGCCTCTCATGAGAAGCCTCTCAGGACCGAAGCCTCTCATGAGAAGCCTCTCAGGACCGAAGCCTCTCATTAGAAGCCTCTCAGGACAGAAGCCTCGCATGAGAAGCCTCTCAGGACAGCCCATGCGAGAGGTCTCGCAGACGGCCCCTTTTTACCGGTTTTTCGACTACGACTTCGTTTTAACTCCGTTTTTCATTATTTTAACGTGGGATTTTCACCCAAAACTTTATTTTATAAACTAAGGCCCCAAAATATATAAATCTCCAGGGTTTTTATAAAAATATATTAAAAGAATTAGTGGTTGAACTAATTATTGAGCGAATATTTGCTTTTCCTTAATTTATGGCAAAAGCAAACCACCACCACCTCACTCTATGATTAGCCACTCTTTCCCACTACCCCTTGTCACCTTAGTGGACCTTTACACCCAATCTCCAGCTCTTCCCACGTTCTAAGAGCTGGAGAATTGGTCATCTCTCCTCATTCTCATTAACTTCTTTCATTCTACACTTAGCAACCAAAGAACACTCTCCAAAATTCTCTCATCTTTTCTCTCAACTTCAAGAACTTCAAGGCTTTCTCCAGGGATTTCTTTCTTCAATTAGTAAGTATCTTCATCATTCATATAATTATTACACTCCATTCTACTCAAATCGTTGATATCTTACACAAATTCCATCTTATTCGGTGTTAGATTCTCGAATCATCAAGACATCTTCTTAGTGTTCTTGGGTTGAACACTTCCTCTCTCTTACTTTCATCTACTGAAACCACATAGGGTGAGTTCATACCCCTACATTTACATGTTTTCTTAAGTTTTAAGGGGGGAATACAAGTAAAATCATCAAGAACACAATTAAACTTTTTCTAACAGATTACATCAGAAAAGATGGACTTTAATCACGGACTGTTTTGGTCAACTTAAATATTTTAGTTTTCAAAACTGTTCCAGGTGCAAGTAGTTCAAACTCTTAGCTTTAAAATGGCTACTTGCACATCTCCATATGATGTTTCTACAATTTATGGTGATTTTTATAAAACTGCCTATCATTTCAGAGGCAAACCCGGACCAGTCTGTGATTATGGACATTTTCACCTCTGTTAGAGATCACTAAAAATCATGATAAAATTTACGAACAAACTAGACTCATATTCCAAACTCTCAGAATTTGCGGATTTGGATTTAGAGCTTTGATGATTTTTCTATAAATTTTCTAAGAACAGTAACAGAAACTGTATACAACAAAAAGTTGCTGTCAATTTCATTTCACCTTCTAACATGTTGAGCAAGGTGTATATCTTTATGTGATTATATGTTATTGCAATATATGACATTTTATCTTAATATTTAGACACACATCAGTTTACAAATGGATTTGGACATATAAAATATAAAGAATAACAAGTGATTATAATCAAAGTACAACTGATACATTCAAACATTTAATAAACTATTTTGAATATAGTTTGCATACATTACTACGTACTACCCTTGGTTGATAAACTATAATAGGTATAGTTTATGATACATTACATAATACATACATTTAAAAAGGGTACATTTATACAAAGGATATTTTCATTAAGCAAGGTACGGCCATACGGTACCAAGTTTTCATAACACGAAATTCCGTTAATGACTTTATGAAACATTACATAACACATACATTTAAAAAAGGATACATTTATACAAAGGATATTTTCATTAAGCAAGGTACAGCCATACGGTACCAAGTTTTCATTACACTACACGTAAATTCGTTAATGACTTCTGTGAGACATTCGATTCAATTTATAATAACTCACATGTGGTATTAACAAACATAGAATTTACGGGGATTTCACTAAAATCAAACGAGTTTATGTCGATTTAAACTTGCATTGTTTTACTATAAGGAACGAACACTACTTGTACATTTCGATCTTTGGGTTTTAAGACTACATTTACACATTAAGGAAACTATTGGATTTTCTGGAACGAACACTACTTTTACAAGAAAAGGCTTTAATAAACTCACATAAAGTATTAATGAATATTGGAATTTACGGGAACTTCATTAAAATTAAACGAGTTTATGTCGATTTAAACTTACATTATTTATTATAAGTAAGAAAAGTTACTTATACATTTCGGTCTTTGGATTTAAGACTACATATACATTTTAAGGAAAATATTGGATTTTTCTAAAACAAATACTACTTTTACAAACGAAAGGCTTTTAATAATACCAAACAAAAGCTTATGAACTCACCAACCTTTGTGTTGACACTTTTTCAAACAACTTGTATTCTCAGGAAATCATTAAACAGGTAACCAAGTGCTTTTGAGGATGGGACGCTAAGGCGTCTACTATTTCATATTTTGTCAACATATTGTAATTGATTCGTAAACATGTAATTCATACAATGATGTAACTTTTTCAATTATATATATGTTGGTTGTGTTTGCTTGAATTACTATTACAATTGTTGTTATGATACTATACATGAAGTCCTCCACCCCCGGACGTTTCCGCCATCCTTGGTTTGGGGGTGTGACAATATTTAATTAGTTCTTTTTGATCACTTAATTAATTCTAAATTAATTCTTGATCAATACTAATTAAATAATATGATTCCATATTAATATATTAGAACTTATAATATATTAATATAAATCATAAATATACTATTCTCAAAAGACTATCCATATAAATTGTGCCGGTGAAGTGCAACTCAAATGGACCATGCCGGGTTGGGTCAAGTATATACCAAATATAGTTATGGACTTAGACATTAATCCAACAGTCTCCCACTTGGATAAGTCTAAAACTATTATTGAGTATGACTTCAAAACCTAACTGGCAATCGTAGCTCTTAAAGCCGCTGTCGAACTCTGACATTGTCAATGACTTGTCCATTAGATAAGGGATCATATATTCCTCCATTCTAGATATCATATGGACTGAGACATGGATTATAATCATTCTCTCTGTCCATTTGTTGTTTCCCGATTTTCGATTTATGATGACTGACTGATTGAACAAATCAAATCAGTCCTGTCTTGTCCAAGCACTCACATGTGTCATCGCTAAATCATCGACGGGCCCACAGATATCGCTTTTATCCCGAAGGTAAAAGGAATGGATAAACTTCGACTCATATGGCTTGTTCTAGTACTTGTTGAATCATACACAAAGGCACGTTTTATAACATCGAGTTACCAAATGTGTTTTCGTGCAATCAATGTATAACCAACTCATAGTAACAACTCATATCTCTAGGTTTTAAGAATATAAGATATTATCGTCTCATGATCACTCGTGATAAAATCCATGAAGTGATTCAAATGAGCGCGGGTTGAATCCAATACTCAGAACTTATGAGCACTCATGAGTGTTGTAGCACCACTTTGTCCACCAACTTGGACCTCTACAAACCAACCCATGACAGTCTTGATTCATATCTACTTCCAACATATGACCGACTGTGGATGGTTTGAATAACTTAATCATTCAAGAAGAGCGACTTAGTTATTCTGGAAGTCAAAACATGCAAAGTGAAACACAAGAATAAATGAATCAAATATGGTATCAAACCTTATGAATATAAATAAACACTTTTATTTATCACCATACTGATTACTCATTATTCATTGTTTCGGTTTTATCAACTTTATACTTGAATTAAAAACACTAGTTGTCCCATGCTCCAAGCATGTACACTATGTTTATCTTAAACAATAGCTTTGCCATACACCAAGTATGCACTCTATGTTTGTCTATGATCCTTACTTTGTGAAATAAACCAATTGAACATAATTTCAATGATTCTAATTTCACACTCCCAAATCCTTATCGAAAAATGTGAGAATTTCAAATTCCTATCATTTATCGAAATCTGTTTAGATTTTAAACTTATATGCACTGACCCTCCTGTAATGAATATGTACAAAGTCACAAAGACTTGTCAACAGTCATTATAAGGTATTCCAATGGAGATCAATTCCATGGAAACTAAGTCTCATATTCAAAGTACATTGCTTTGGACATGCTTCTTGCATTAAGTTTTCTAATCTTACACAGATAACTTCCACCTATGGAGACAACTCCATATTCTCATTTTGACTATCACTTCTGAATAAGAGATGCCTCTTTTCAGAATATGTCAATATGGTCCTTCCAAAATTAGCACTATACTTCCAACTGTCACTGAGCAACCAATCTTTGGTAAACCTCAGATTGTCCTCGACAATTGCTTAATCATTTTAGTCATATCCAATTTTAGACCTTTTCCCTTCTTAATGCCTCTGGGCATTTGGAAAAATTTAGAAATGAAAAATATTATAGCACATGCAATCGATCCTGTACCCAAAGCAAATGGTACACGATTCATGATGTCTCACATAAAGACATGATTCTAGACCAGTCTTTTGCTACAATATTTTTATTTGCCATGTTTTCAAAATTTGACTATGAAGAGGGATGCCGTAATCATAATCGAATTTTGAGAACGCAATATATAGAATTTCCTTAAGTTGAACCAATCCAACATGAAATTCATATATATATTCTTGACTAAAGATGATTAAGGTCTCAATCTAAGCCTTTAGAACTGAAATGAAGTATATCCTCTCCCTTAATTATAGCAAAACAACTTTTTCAATCCCTGCAGCCTCACGAATTGAAACTTTTGTTTTCTATAATTAACATTGCTAACTTGCAACACTAACAATAATTATCATGCTCCCACTAACATGATGATTATTAGCATAACACTTATGCTCCCACTAGCTTTGACATGTACTCAGAAATCAGCTGGACTTCTAGAAATCAATACTTTATTGACTTTCTTACCAAAGTTCAGATTTCTGATACGAGATGCTTTGATAAAACTTTATCAAAATCATACACCTTTCCTTAGATAGCATGCATGTGTGTCTAAACAATTTCAGTCCTATGAAAAGGGATGTCGTAATCATAGTCTCAATTGTTTAGACCTTTTGCCATCTGCTTCAAATCTACTTGGTGGAAGTGTTTCCTCACCATCATTTTCATGAATCGGAGAGAAACCTTATGACCCTTAGATTTTATGGTGTATGTGTTCTTATCCATGTGAATCGTCAAAACCATAGTCATAAGACAAGGATAATGACAAATCCAAACTCATATGGACTGAACTTATGCAATCTTAACTTCTTGCCACCTGGCAGTACAGGGCCTGCCATTGCTTCCAAGTTGTTATGTAACCAATTGAGAACTTTCAGAACTCCTATGCAAAGCCAACTTTAACTGGAATGGGCACAGAATATGTCAACACGATAGGTTATAAACCTCAAGTCGTGTGCTAGTGAAGAACCTCAAGTTTTATTCTTGATTAGTTCTTGAAATTCTTTTTAGGATCTTTAAGACTCCCACTATCCTCTTGACATATAAGACTATCTTGCCAAATATTCAAGAGATAGTGCAGATTCTTTATCAATACAAACACTTCACACAATTGGCCTTAGTTGGTCTTTGTTTTATCCAAAACATCACAACTTACCAATTTCAAATGTACAAGAGTAGGACACTTTTACTCTTACATTTGACAAGTGTTTTAAACCTTTCTTTAAGATATGTCACTCAAGTTACAATCTTGGAGTATGACTCTAAGAATTGTTTTGGAACGAAGTATGACTCATCTTCCTGATCTAACCATTTCAACAATTCATGACTCCTCTTCTTAGTCATAAGAATGCACTAAGATGACCTTTAGAGGACTAATTGTGATATGATTTCTAAATCATTAAGATGATCACAAACATGATACTAAAGTACTCTCCCATCTTTTCAGATTTGAGAAACTTTTATCTTTCTGCCTAATTTAATTCTTCCCATTCGTTCTGCCATACATTGAGACTTTTCCAATGTTTCAGAATTATACTTAAACTTGTAAGTATAACCATATTTACTAAACTTTAGTAAATCAAATAGTCTTAACGAGCTTTGTGGTGGACATGACCAGTGCACAAGAATGTGTACTCGATCCCTTTAGTCCTTCACTTGACTCACACATCCATGTGAACAAGTAATTAGTCTTGATTTTCCAATGCTTGAAAGTTCTCATTCATCATACTATTCAACTTGCATGATTCCAAGTTTCGGTCCAATTGAAACTTGGGTGATGAGGAACTTTCCTGATTTCGTAAATTTAGACACTACCACAAATGAAAGAATCAAATCCATTTTCTAATATTGCTGTCAGTGGAATCATATAAGCAACAATTTTCCACAAATGTCATTGTAAGGATACTTCAAATAAATAAAATTAAACAATTTTCTTTTATTTTTAAAACTTTGCGGAAAAACTTATCCTTACAATCCACATGGAAAATTGTTGTTATCTATTCCTTAGCAATATATCATAACTTCTTAAGCAACTGCTCAAAATTCTGATGCGATCGAAATCCACCTTCGCGATCAGAATCAACATATACTTCCTTTAATATTTCTCTCTATTCTTTGATTCTTAAAACATCAACATGTGAACCTGTCACATCATGTAATGAGGATCTCATAATAGAACTTAACAGAGTTAGATAATGGGCTTTACCTGATGTAGAGTCAAACTTATTGACTTTAACATCCTTAGGTAAATTTGGCAGCATTGCAATCAACGCCCCTTCCTTTGGCAAAATAAACATATGGACCCTTTGGTAATGGGACTATCTCAGACTTAGCCTTTCTCTTTACCATTTGGTGAACCGGGTTGACTATGGCCAATCCCTTTCCATTGGGAAGAGAATGTTTTTTCTGGATTTCCAGTGTCACCATTGTCACTGTCCATAAAGTTTTTGGGAAGTTGATCTTCTAATCAAATTTGCTTTACTATCGTTCCAAATCATTACTGATTCAGCAGCACCAAGCAAATAGATATGATCATTAAGGTTCATGTCATAGTCTGTTTCATAGTAGTCCCAAAGGAACTCACTATGTGACTTAGAAAGTGATTGAACATCCAACTTTCTCAAGACTTTGACACCCAACTCTCCCGGCTTGTCAATATGTGACTTCATCTCTAAGATGTGATCACACATAGACCTTGCTTGCCATTAGGGCTTGAGTGACCTTGAACTTGTGGGTTAGGGAGAATAATTGGAGGAGGTGGAGGAAGAGAAGTATGACTTCCATGAGCCAAACTCGGGAAGTCATATTCATTAGGAAAGCTTGGTTTGGGAAGATCATTGTTGTCTAAACCAGACATCAACAATGGGAGAAATTCACGTAAAGTTGATTTAAGTCCTTAATATAACACCCAATATGATATATTAAGGCTAGGACCCAACAAACTATTTTATAACTTGGAAGAGGGATGCCGTAATCCAAGCTATAAAATATTTGACGGTAGGTGAATGACGATTCACCAATTTCCACCAAGATAAACGAAATGTATTATTAGGTTTTAATTGGTTTTGAAACTCCTAGATTCTTTTGAGATTCATTGAACTTTTCAATGGCATGTTTCAATCTCGAGTGTGCCCTTCAGGTTTTGTGACTGGGATGCCGAGGATCACAAAACAAGGTGTGAAGTAACCATGCAAATATACTTGGTACCCTTAATATTTACCCCTCAATCGATGTGCCGGTTAACCACACACGCTCCAACGATACTATGATAAACATTAAGTTACCCTTTTCCTACCTTGTTAAGTCCAGGTTAGTGTGCCGGTTAACCACACACGCTCCACTAACAGGTTAAACAAAGTGCAAAGTGTAATTTCATTGATTAGCACCTTATTCACATTTTCCTAAGTAACTAAGATTGGGAATTTATAAGTGTTTAGTTACTTAGTATTTATCATTATACTTATAATGAAGGGAGAATTATAGTCCTTGTCCTACCTGTTCGGCTAACGACCCTCCACCGGTCAAGGAAGCGGTGAGTGAGAGTGGACACCCATTAAACTGCCATTTTATAGGCAGTAACCTTATACCCCCCTTATAGACCGGCTTCGTGAATGAGGTCTACTAATGGTAAGACGACTTGCTCTTATACATATAATATATTAAACTTTTAATATTATAATAGTATAAGGGTGTATTTTAGACATTTAAAATACTTGGTGGTTTAATCTATTAATTAAACTAGACTTTTAATTTAATTAAACTCAAACCATATATTTATGGATTAATAATACTCTTTTAATTAAACGCTTTAATTAACTATTAATAAAGTCCATAAGAGTTAATTTGAACTATTCAACAAAACATCATAATTCCAATTATTAAACTCAAAATTAAAACCATTTAATTAATTGTTTAAGTTATGAACCCAAGAGTTTTAGAATTCAATTCTTTTTTTCATAAAAAACTTTTCTCAAATTCCAAAACTTGAGGGCAAGTTTTGTAATTCTTGAAAACCTTTGGATTCCATAACTTATGGAATTAATGGTGTTTTATGATGAAACTTTCCATGTTCCATAACTTAAGAACAAGTTATGGAATTCTTTAAAACATTAACACCAAATTTTGTAACTCCATAAAAACTATGAATCAAATTTTTTTTTAAAAAAAAAAAACTTTCATATCCATAACTTATGGAAGTTTCAAAAACCCTTAAGATCACAACTTTAAAAAAAACTTTTGAGCTCAAAAATTTAATGACAAAATATGTAACTCCTTAAAACATTTAGATCAAACTTTTAAAACTAATAAAATAATCATATCATTTTATCTTTTACTAAATTTGACCTAATTCAACTCATATAACAAATGATTCAAATTTTACAAATAATTCGTTTTTCACAAAACAAGTAATTATCTTAAAATTTGACAAACGTCATGTTTTTTTTCCTTTTTTTTCCAACTTGAAAATAAAACATTTGCATCAATATAACAGAAAACAACCCATGGCTCTGATACCACTGTTGGGTTTTGAGCATTCTAACACTCATATGGTGTACATGAAACCCTATATACCTTGGATCTATGTTTTCTCTATTATACATGCAAATATTAACTATTCCAAGGTTTCATCCTAACTAGCATATTATGAAGCACCTATACTACAAAGTTCTAGTTAGATGACATACCTTTTGATGTAGCTTGATGTCTTCAAGCTTTAAGAGCTTAGCCCCAATAGTGTGGAAGCCTTAAATGGAATCACAAATCACCAAAACACCTTGGAAGAACTTGAGAGAATATGTATGCACACTAAAATCGGCCCACTCTTATTTTCACACACTTGTGCCAATTTTGTGAGCCAAGGACCCCTTTATATATTATGGAGGATTAGGGTTACATCCATGTAAACCCTAATACCCATGACCTTTCATTTACATAGGATCCATGGGTTAAAAGCTCCATGGACCATCCATGAAAGCTTAGTCCAACCTAAATGAACTTGGCCCATTCCATATATATAAGAGTCCATATTTAATTAGTTCTTTTTGATCACTTAATTAATTCTAAATTAATTCTTGATCAATACTAATTAAATAATATGATTCCATATTAATATATTAGAACTTATAATATATTAATATAAATCATAAATATACTATTCTCAAAAGACTATCCATATAAATTGTGCCGGTGAAGTGCAACCCAAATGGACCATGCCGGGTCGGGTCAAGTACATACCAAATATAGTTATGGATTTAGACATTAATCCAACAGGTATACTAACACATAACACACATAAGAGTCACACAAACATCTAGCATCTTATCATAATAACCATGGGTCAGCATTGGTGCCTTCGACCCGCTAAACATAGTGAGGAAACTCACCTTAAACCGCTGAATCTCACAGATAAAAATTGACTGCTGGCCCGCTAAAGATCCCCGTGCTATAATCACAAAATAACATCCAATTAATAATTGGATTCCGACTCACACTAAGATTCCAAACTAGGGTAAAAGACCTTTTTACCCTTTCCCTAACTTGGCCCAAGGCCAAGGCCCAATCCAACTGTCCAAAAGCCCAAATTCCAATATAATAACGCAAAGCCCAAATATGGCTCAATTTTCCAAATTGGGCCCAAATCCCTTTCATGGGCCTCCAACCAAAGAGTCCAATAAAATAGCATCAGCCCAAACATAGGAATCTGATGGCCCAACAAGGCCCAAGATAACTAAGGTCCAACATGGTCCAAACGAGAAGCCCAAATTCCCGAAGCCCATATGCTGAGTACGTTGGGCGTACTTGGCTCGTACGCTTAGCGTACATGCTCTGGGGCTAGTACGCGCAGCGTACCAGCTTATACACCCAGTGTACTCCCCAGTTGACCAACCCTCATCAAAAGTGCTTAATCTATTTAGCCCTTACCCCATACTTCTCAGATCTTAACCCAAATGATGACTTATCACGTAAAGTTGGCAACTTTACGTGCATGCATGGCTTAATGGGGCTCTAGAGCTCAAAATAGATTAACAAATGACTTAACACATGCATGAGTCCAAAAACACCATAAATTTTGCATCTTTATGCTAAAGGAACCCTTAATATGTCCAAATCTACAAGGATAACTCCATAAACGACATTAGCTCACAAGCACCAACCAAAAGGGACCAAAATAGCCAAAAACAAGCCAATGAGAAGATCTATGAAATGAGTTGGCAAGCTATGAACTTTATACCATAAAAGCCACGAAATGAAGATGCTAAAGTGTAACACTCAGTTTTGAGAGTACTCGGTTGTAGTCTCGGAGGCCAAAGGGTAGGGGCGATTCGGTCTTTTATGAGTCTTAGGTTTATTCGTAAGGTTTTAGGTTTGGCGGCATTACTAAGAGCGTAGGGTTTCCCGCCACCTTTTCGTGGATATAAAATTCGTCAGAAACGGACTTAGAATGGAGAAGTAATACCACTTTGAAGTTATTGACATTATTGGTCCCTAATAGAGAAAGATGGCAAGAAAGGACCATGCGTGTAAGGTAGTAGGCACGAGAGTACGCCCAACGTAAGCTAGGGTACGCCCAGCGTAGCGAATTAAGTGGACGCGGGTCTGGGAGGAGTACGCCCAACGTACGAGAAGTACACCCAGCGTACTCTCAGAGGTCCTAAACCCTAACTTTGGGGGCTAAGCAATATATAAGGAAAATTATAACAGAAATCCTAGCCTCCTACTAGCCCCTCACCCTCAGAAAACCCTAATACACCCTCATACTCCATTGTTGTGTGTGTTTGACCTCCTGAGCTTATTTTGGTGAAGAAAAGCTTGGAAGAAGTGAAGAGGAGTTGGAGAAGAAGAACTTGAGTATCTTGAGCTCAAGGATATGGAACTATTTCATCTTTTGGCACTCAAAGGAGGTATAAAGCTTCTACCTTTCCTCTTAGAAGCTTAGATCTAGGATTATGGAACTTTGGACCTTTTTAGGTCCAAAGGATGGATCTTTATCATGCAACTTCGTTTTTGAGCTTAGGATTGTCACCATTGGAGCTCAAAGCATTCCTTCAGCAGTAAAGTTTCAATCTTTGAGGCTTTTATGGAACCATGCATGAGATCTAGCCATTTCTATGGAGTTAGTTGCTATTGTTCTATGTTTGGGCTCATTTGGTGGGTTGCAAGCCACCAAGTGATCGACTTTATGGATTAGGACGTTGAAAAGGACTTTGATCTGTGATTGTAGCTTCTGGATTATAGTATTAAGCACTTAATGGGAAAAGTGACTTAACAGGGGAGTACGTTGGGCGTACATGCAGGTACGCGCAACGTACATTCCATTCAGCCAATAAGCTTAGCTTACAGAGGAGTACGCCTCGCGTACTCATCAGTTATGGGCTTGGTGTGTTTTGGGCCTCGGGTTGGGCCAAGCAACGGACTTTGGGTCTTTGGGCCTTAGTGGGCCATTAGAAGTTAGATGTTTTGGGCCAAGAATATGTTTGGGCTTAGGGTAAGGCCCATTAGAGGGATTGGGCCCAATTTAGCAAATTGGGCCATTAGTGGGCCACTAGTGGGCTTGGGAAGCGTACCTAGTGTTGGGCCTTTTATATTATGGTTTTGGGCCTTAGATATGGACCAAGTTGGACCAAGGGTAAAATGGTCATTTTACCCTAACGAGGATTATTGGTTTTGGGCTAAGTGTTATTTTGGTACTGATAGCTCGAGGAGCCAAAGGAGCAGCAGTCGGGGAATTGTCAGTTAGCAGCCAGAGGTTTATCGGTGGGATTTCAGCAGCGCGAGGTGAGTCTTCTCACCATACCAATGGGTCTAAGGCACTAAGGCTGGCCCATTTTATGATATGTGGTACACTAACTGTAATAGAGATATGTGGTATGATAGTTAGCTTTATGCTAAGTGGTATGCTAATGATTATGTGATATTTGCATGGAAGACCCCCGGGGGGGAGCCTGTGGCAGTTGGATATAAGACCATGTGGGGGAGCCCATGGCATTCCTAGGTAAAGACCATGTGGGGGAGCCCACGACATCCTTATATGTTTATGTATGTGTTATGTAGTATGATAGATACTTATGTGATATATGATATGCTAGTTGATTATGTATGTTATTGCATGGAAGACCTTGGGGGGAGTCCGTGGCAGTCGGATATAAGACCATGTGGGGGAGCCCATGGCATTCCTAGGTAAAGACCATGGGGGGAGCCCATGACATGAAGGTATAAGACCCTGGGGGGAGCCCACGACATCCTTATATGTTGGTATGCATGGCTTATGTGGTAGAGATAGCTTGTATAGCTAATATGATATGTGGTATGTGGTAGATATAGCTTGGATAACTAATATGATATGTGGTATGTGGTAGAGATAGATTTTATAGCTAATATGATATGTGTTATGTGGATTGTGTGTGGGGTATGCTCTGGGGGACTCACTAAGCTTTGTGCTTACGGTTTACAGTTTTGGTTTCAGGTATCATCGATTTGGAAAAGAAGGGCTCAGATTGATCGTAGTGCACACACCTATGATTTCCGCAATGAATGATTTTGGGATAAACTCTGATAAATGTTTTACTTAATGATGATTTGAGATGTTTGAAATAAATGGTATCAATGTTTTAGTTATATATTAAAAATGAAATTTTTACCCTTGATTTTTGGGTCGTTACATAAAGCTGGATCTCTAAGCTCTTCTCCAAAGGATGAGTCTTCAATCTTCTCCTTCCTCTTCAAGTTGCACAAAACACACCAAAAATGTTTCACAAGAGCACAAAGGCACCACACAAAGGCAAAGATAAGAATTAGGGTTTTCAAAGACATGGAGGCTGGTTAAACACGGCTAAAAGAGGCTATCATATGGTTTATATATGTGATACAAGCCCTAAAATTAGGGTTTCATTAACCTTCACGTACGCCCAGCGTACGTGGATGAGCTCCGCGACCAACGTGTACTAATACGCCCAACGTACAAGGAGTACGCCCATCGTACTCCAACTTCCCTGAAGTTGGCAATTCAGCCCCCTAGGGACCAATTCTGCTAAACATTAACACCCCCAAGGTCCAAACTAAAAAATACTTTGAATCGGGTGTTACATTTATAGTTTTAAATGGATCAATTCATGTTTTATTATTTCTTTAATATGCAGGGTTGACAAATACATAAATAGGTCAATTCAATGACTACCAATGTATCTAACAAGTTGGATAGGATTTGAAATCTCAATCTATTTAAATAAATATGTTGAGTTAGGATGTGATATTTAACCGCTGTCACAAACAATATCAGAGAGTAAATCATAATTTTTGAAAGCAAGATAAATGATGTCTAAAATTCAACACGACACATAGTTCATAGATTCTTAGATCGGTTCTTGTTTGGAATTACACTTCTTTGTTTTTGTTTTGTTACCTCTCACGTAAATGACCTTAAGGCAAGCTTTTGCCATTGGATAATCGATTCTATTTCCCGATAGAGCGTTACCTTGACCATTATTAAAACATCGAGGATACAAATTACCCTTTTTTTAGAACCCAAAACAAATTGTTTGTACAAATTATCCATGTCATGTAGTATCTCTTTGAAGCATAACCGAGAAAAAACTTCTCCATGGTCCCCTCATCCACTTGCAAACAATGACTTTTCCTAAAGTCTAATTTGTCCAACGATTTAGGTTTTTTCTTTAATCGTTGAAAAATGGTTCGTTTGTGATGTAGACTTTTTGTAACATTAATGCATAGTTATTATTTTTCTCGATCTTATAGGAATCAAAATTGCAATAACATGAAAGTCATTTCAAAATAAATGTATAAGAGAAATATAACATATACCTTTCATAGTACATTAAATAATTTGGTAGTTTATGGTAAATTGCAAATTTGGTCCGTACACATAATCAATCGGCCAGCTTAGTGCATCAATCTTTTCTGCATCTATAGTACTCATATCATTCAAGCTATTAATGCCAACACCATTGATGACATATAATAAGTTTTTGCAGGAATATATATGTCCATCAAACATCTCAATTTTCAACGTTTCTTATGCTCATTTATAAATAAAAATCTATTAAATAATTGGCATCTTCAACCCAAAATATGAACTTGTCCACATTTCAAGCGTGCAAAACCATTTCTTTTTATGCCCATCAGTAATCACACAAGAAAAAAAAATTGAACTATAAAATAACATCAAGAATGCTAAATGAGTTTATTAATGCGATATTGTGATTTGGAAGGGAGAATCCCCTAAAGCTATGGACAAAGATGAAATACTCATCCCTTCAGATCATCATTCTTGCATTTTGATTTTAAGATGATGGTTTTGAAATCCCAAAGTTCAAAGCACTGAAGCGGAAGCCGATAAAGAGAAAAAAGAACAAGAATTTTAAGATTTCTTCAGTGGAATATGTTACTCCTTACATTAAACGTCATTGATTACAAACAATATCTGATCAAAGAAGCGGTTGATATAAAATTTTGGGTCATAAAAGTGACAACAAGGATCAGTCTTATTAATCGACATATTAACTATAACTTTAGGGACGAAATTTGAAATAGTGTATAGTTAAGGACACAAAGATAAAAAAGGAAAAGAGGTTTTCAGTTGAGTGGGATTTTGGTCCCCAACAAGAGGAAGAAGTAGTTAAAGGTGTAACCAGCTTTTGACTAAGCCCAGGTCTTTTCTGAACCACAGGCACAGGATGACACTTGACAGGATTCGGGAAGCTTGATGGGATATGGTCTTAGCCCATGGACTACGGGTCCATTCAACCCACTTTTCTTTCTATTTATAATAAAAGGACAGAAAATGACAGGGGATAAAAATAAAATGGCATCTTTAATCATTCTAGTTTTTTTTTTTCAACTACAAAATCTCTCTTTTCCCCACTAAACCTTAATCACATGTGTAATGTGTCATAGTGTTGGAACAAAAATAATATGTCTAGGATACTCCAAATATATATATATATATATATATATATATATATATATATATATATATATATATATATATATATATATATTATGTGGACTAATACATTTATGTCTTAAACTTTATTTACAATACAAGAATTCAGGAACATATACATGTATATTCATCGTTACACATATAAATAAGTAACCCTTAATATAAAATATAATTTACTTTTTATCTTATGTAAAACAATTAGCTAAATTTGTAAATTTCTTGGATACTATTTAATAGTAACATTTTTTTTTGAAAGTTAAGACTTAAGACCATGGTTAATATAGAATGGTGTAGAAATAGGAAAAAGAAATAAATAATATAAAGTATTTAAAAAATAAACGTGGTTATTAATATATTATTAGAAGTACCGGTGTTATGCAAATTTTAATTATGAAAATCATATATTGGGTTTAGATTTTAGAAGATTACATTATGGTTCATATTCGATATCTTGAGTAGTCGTATTCGATAAAAGTAAGGGCAGCCCCACAAACTAAAAAGATAAATTTTATATGTTTATAAAACATTCTCTTTTACTAATTCTACTTGACTCGTCCTTTAAAGATATTTTTTTCTCATATCCGTACAGTTTGCATCAGTAATAAAATGTTATCACCAAGAAAAAGGTAAAAATCTTGATTTTTCTTGAAGATAGGGTAATTACACGGATGATCCCTATGGTTTGGGGTATTCTGCACGTTTAGTCCTTAATAACTTTTTTTTAACTCGGAAGGTCCCTTAAACTGTAATTTGTTATGTATTTGGTTCCTGATGCACTTTTACCTTTATGATTTTATTTTCAGATTTATTTATTATTTATATGATATTTAAATAGAGTAATTTAATTAAAAAAAAAAACTCCATATGGTCCCACCATTCAAACCCATTCCTCTACTTCTCTCTCTCTCTCTCTCTCACACACACACACACACGTTTGAATTTGGTTTCACCTGTATCCTCACCGTCGAATGCCTCCCTCCTCCCACCTCCATTTTCACTATTGAGTAATATCCTTTTCTCCTCCTCTCCACTGCACACACCTGCTTCATCATCACCCCGACCCTAAAATTACCCCCCTTTGTGCCCTAAATATCGCTGCAAGATGTGACTCACGATGACGACCTGGTCAAGCCGACTCTCGCTTGCCCCATCGTCTCTACCGTCCCTCTCTCTCGTAATCGGAACACCTCCTTTTCCGACGTTCCGTTTCACAGGAAATCGATGCTTTATACCGTCACTGGTCTTCGTCATCAAGCATTCACCTCTGGCCTCCATCGTCAAGTGACCTTTATGATTCAAGACATTCCCTCCTTTCCTCTGATACCGAAAAATATATCGATTTCTACTATACATCCACAGGCAAACAAAATCGATTTCTCCATAACTGATTTACACGTGAGCACTAGGTATGAGTCGAGTTCACAGATTTACATAACTGATCAAAGTAATTTTGGACTTATATAGGAGAAGAAGATGGTGGGTAAGAGGCTTATTTTTGCATTAGAGTGATTTGGAGTCAAAGATGAAATGGAGAAGATGAAGTTAGGGGGTTGGTGGTGACGAGGCGACATAGGAAGGAATGGGGGAAAGGATTGTTGGTGACCCTCGTTAGATCACTGGAAACCTTTGAATCATCGCCATCTTTTTCAACTTCATGTTTTATCAACAAAACCAAAATGAGGGTTGAGGAGACCGGAAGTTTCAGGTTTGGTGTTGGTGTTGGTGGTGGAGGATACCATAATCTCACTTTTTCTAGTGCGATGTTTTTGCAGATCGAAAGGGAAAGAGATATCCGAGAGAAAGGGAAAGAGATTTGGAGGGTCGGACCCACACATATTAGTCAATTGTTTTTTAATAAATTAATAAGGTAAAACGGTATACAAAGCACGAAACGATCTGTGGTCTACGTGGCCACGAAAAAAATTCGTGCACACCATCACGATCATTCGTGGTCGTGTTGATTCGTGTTGCCGACGACGATGTAACATCCGGATTTTCAGGGACATTATTGTGTATGTTAATATTGAGCTTTAAGGAGGAACTCGACGAGTTGAGGGACCAACTCGCCGAGTCGAGTCGAGATTGACCGTGTGGGTTTAATGAGCGGACTCGACGAGTCCGAGGATGGACTCGCCGAGTAGGCACTGGGCAGAGAAAGCCCTAAGTTCCGGGGTTGGAGCCTATTTAAAGGAACTTATGACCTTGGGTGCGCCTCATATCTCCTGTGAGAAACCCTAAATCGCCATTGGAGCCAAGGAAGAGTTCTTGTGATGAAATCAAGTAGTTTTGGTGTGGTTTTTCAAATGAAGTGAAGGGATTCAGCTTGAAGGACCAAAGGAGGTTGTTATTCTGAGACATCTAAGCAAGGATCTCCATTTTGAGGTAGTATTTCGCCCCTTCTTTCTGTTTTGTGTAAAATCCTTGAATCTAGGGTTTTCTTTACCCTTTCTTGGATTGTATATGATGCATATGAGGTCCCAATGTGGAATAAGCTTTAGATCTGGACCTTAAGAGGTCCAGAGAGTCCCAATCTTCCAGCTTTATGCAGTCCCTTTGGGGTTATGGATCTAGGTTGCCATTTTAGGAGCTATTTCTTCATATAAGGGCATAAGAGTGTTGCATGAGCTTAAAGATTGAACCATTACGTGATTATTGGGTGTAAGAAGGTCAGATCTATAAGTTAGAGAAACAGATCTGACCTCAGAAGGTCTTTTGAGTGTTGCCATGGAGGGAACTCGCCGAGTCCATATGGGGACTCGACGAGTCGAGTCGAGTTGCCCCGCGGTTCGTGACCAGTGGTAACCCGTCGAGTGAAAGGTTAACTCGACGAGTCGAGTGAGGCTTTTTGAGGATTCAGAGGACACGCATGGACTCGCCGAGTCACTCGAGTACACTCGACGAGTCTGGTCAAAGTCTGACCGTTGACTAGAGTTGACTTCAGTTGACCTTGGGGTTTTGGTCAAGCTGATTCAAGAGAGGTCAGAGAGGGGTAGAATGGTCTTCTACCCATTATTAGGGATGAGAACATGAGAGGTTTTTTATTAAAGATGTTATCATTTTGATAGGAGGAGGCTAGGTCGGGTTATCGAGCACGAGAAGGTATCCGACATCATGCGAGGTGAGTCTTCTCACTATACATTACCTAGAGTGGTATTTATGTGTAGACCGTAGGGTCTTGTATGCTATGTGTATATATAAGAATATGTGCATTGTGTTATATGTATGCTATGTGTTGAAAAGACGGGGCCGGAGGGCCCAACGATATAGACCGGGCCGGAGGGCCCAACGATATAGACCGGACCGAAGGGTCCAACGACACAGACTGGACCGAAGGGTCCGACGAGCTATGACCGGGCCAGAGGGTCCAACGAGCTACGGGACTGGAGGGTCCCGCTGAGACACATCGACCGGAGGGTCGTACTGTAGCCTCGAGTGGCGTATGTGTTGTATGTGGTATTTTGGGGAACTCACTAAGCTTCGTGCTTATCGTGTTATGTGTTATGTGTTTCAGGTATCTCCGAGGATCGCGGGAAGGCACCGGCTTGATTGTACACACCAGAGAAAGAGTTATATTTTGAGGATCCTTGATAATTAATGGAGTTGTGCTTGTAAAATGAATAAACGAGATTTCTATACAAAATGTTATGAAAAGTATGTGGTTTTAAAATGAAAAATCTGTTTGAAAAATTACGGTGTTACAAGTTGGTATCAGAGCCTTGGTTTGAGGGATTCGGATGCACCTTCGGGGGTATCTGAACTCAAACTGAGGATTTGAGGAAATTTTTTCATAAAAGAAACAATTTTTCTAGAAAGAGTAAAAGATTTTTGAGAAAATCAGAACGGAGCAGTGTGTACGATCAGCCAGCGCCCGAACGGTGATTTCCCAAAATACCCTTAGATTATGTGTTATGAGATATTATGTGATATGCTACGCATGCTAGAGATAGGCTAGGTATTTCATACTTTAGGACTAGAGTGGCCTGATTTGTGATACCTTAGCCTAGGAGTTGCTATTATATGTGATGTGCCTCGAGTATGTGCTGAGTATGAGTATCCAGCAGGAATCCTTTTAGAGAGGGATCTGAGTAGAGGAGTAATCTATGAGAGATACCTAGATGAACATTTGAGGATCCTACTGAGAGAGTAGTCAGATGCCCGCGTGGGGTAAAGTTGCTTGAGTTCGGTGATATCCCTTGAGTATGAGGAGAGCAAGTGGGTAATAACCCAGAGTGGTTTTACATGTTGGTAGAGATTATTCGATGCCCGAATGCTACTTGCTTCGTGCTTTGTGGAACTCTTGATGATGGGAGTCACCTACTAAGTGAATATGACGATATTCAGGAGGTAGATGGCTGGCATCATAAGGAGTTCTTCAGCAGCTGATGGCGGAGAAGTGTGAGAACCTAGGAAGAGCCTAGGAAAGGGTGACCCTAGTCAGATGAGTACGCTGACAGAGTAGAGCATTTCGCAGAGGAGCGAACACACGTGACAGGATTGGTGATCGAGAAAGCTGAGCAACTACTTAGGAACTCGGGGATGGTCCATGCAGAAAGTATGGGTAGATATTGCAGGTAGTATGGTCCCGTACTACTGAAAGCAGAGGACCCATACTCGATACAGGGAACATTCCGGAGGATCTAAGTAGCAGATCGAGAGGTGATTTCATGGTTCGAGTATCATGATTTGTAGCAGTCCGAGAGGTGATTTCATGGTTCGAGTACCATGATTTGTAGCAGATCAGGAGGTGATTTCATGGTTCGAGTACCATGATTTGTAGCAGATCGAGAGGTGATGTCATGGTTCGAGTACCATGATTCGTAGCGGATTGAGAAGAGATAACATGGTTCGGGTACCATGATTCATAGCTAATCCAGAGGTGGCCACATGGTTCGAGTACCATGACCCTTGGCGGTTAGTGTTACTGGTTCTACCAGTTATTCCGTTGTGATTGTCTAGACTGAGATCAGATGTGAAAAAATATGGGGCCAGAGGGCCATGATGATCGAGTTTTAGTGGAGCATCCCTTAAAAGGGAAATCGAGTTAGCTCCGAGGGATTTCTGGTGAGATGCCAGTGGGAGTCGCAAGACTCAGGGATGAGTAGGGATGGTGCGTTATGGGAGAATACGGTTTGGGCTGAGTGACCGGCCGATGGTGGGAATGTCATTTTCTGTGACCTGAGCGGTACTATTTCTGTTCCTGTGGGAAACAGGAGAGGTATTGAGATTTTCGGTTTCCAAGGTTGGGGGTGAGCCCTGTGGGTTAGCTTTAGTTACGATCTTTCATCAGAGTATTTGGGCAGTATGTCTGCCGAGAGGTAATGTTAGAGCATGAGCAGGTTGTCAGCGGGGACTGAGATGGTTAAGGACAAGGATACACCCTATTTGAGCATAGTAGGGCATGTATTAGCTGCAGCGGCAGACGAGCAAGAAGATGATATTGGGGCGGTGGCTCTTTTTGTCTATGATGAGTATCGAGTGTGGTAATGAGGACTCCACTCTTATTACAACCCACATGATGGAACGTTGGTTGAAAAGTCGAGGATGCGGAATATGTTAGTGCGTTATTTTCAGACTGAGAGTTAGGGTTACGACTGGACAGTTGAGATGTCCGGTAGTAGGATGGTACGAGATTCTGAATGACTAGAGGTAGTCATGATGAGAAGTTTCTGAGGATTTCATCGGAGATTCGGGGTATTTGGAATTTCTTGACCTCCATCGGGGAGATCATCGAGCATTGTGTATCACCTTCCAAGAGTAGGTGTGATGTTATTGGTAAAAACAATCTGTGAGTTAGATGGTTGGCGAACCAATTGGTGATGGTTCAAACCCTGAGTGGGGGAGAACCGGGTACTTTTGAGGAGATCAGATATTTGTTCGAGAGCGGTTAGGGAACTAGATAGAGATGGCCTGCAGTGCGGATTCCTGAAACCAGGGTTATTGGTGGTCAAGGAGAGGTGCAGAGTGAGATAGTGCATGTGGTACGTGTTTGAAAAAGGATGAGTGTCTCCACAGCAAGTGGCCGTTGGTCAGAGATCTTGTGGTGGTTAGGAATCCTTCAAGGTTAAAATGGTGAATTCGAGGTGGTTGGCTTGTGAGGTTAGTTCGGCGGTTGAGGAATTCTGGTTTAGAGTATGGGCTATTATATGCAGTATGGGAAGGGAAGAAGTTGATTGGGCAACCAACTTCAGGGTCGTTATGAGTATTCTTGCATGAGTTTTGAGCAATAGAGGAGGAAGTTTCGGATTGTCATCTTCGTGTTCGGAGTCGTTGGAAATTCCCCCGTGTTTTAATTTGGGAGAAGGAGTATTCCGGGGATACAAGTGGCACGAGAGAAAGACCGGTTGTGAGATTCCGAGGAAGCAATGCGGTATCTGAATATGATGCCATGAGTATGAGATCAGTGGTAGAGTCAAGACACTGCGAGGCATTGTGACGGTATTCCGGGGTATCCGAGTTTAATGTCCTAATTCTCGGATTATTTTGAGTTTTGAGTTGGAGATGACGAGTGGTGTACCGAGTGTCTATGGTTCCGGTGGGGGCCCTTCAGCTAATTGATATCCATGGATTTATTTGAGAATGTGAATTGCAGCGAGAAAAAGAGGTTTTGTCACGAAGGTGGTCGTCCGAAGTAGTGATGCTTAGCCTGGAGGGGTGTGTGTGTACCTATCTATGCTGGGCCGCAGAGCATGAGTTAATGATCGCAGTGTGGTGTCAACCTGAGGATGAGATTATGAAGTGGTAAGAGTAAGTGCGGTAAGACTGCGGGGAGCTGCAGTTTCAATGATTCAGTGAGAGGTTGTGGTGATGCTACGGGGAGCCGTAGTACTCACTATTCAGTGAGAGGTTGTGGTGATGCTACGAGGAGCCGTAGTACTCACTATTCAGTGGGAGGTTGTGGTGATGCTACGAGGAGCCGTAGTACTCACTATTCAGTGAGAGGTTGTGGTGATGCTACGGGGAGCCGTAGTACTCACTATTCAGTGATAGGTTGTGGTGATGCTACGGGGAGCCGTAGTACTCACTATTCAGTGAAAGGTTTTGGTGATGCTGCGGGGAGCCGTAGTACTCACTATTCAGTGAGAGGTTGTTGTGATGCTGCGGGGAGCCGTAGTACTCACTATTCAGTGAGAGGTTGTTGTGATACTGCGGGGAGCCATAGTACCCACTAGTCAGCAAGAGAATGTTGCGACGAAGTACTCTCTGATCAGAGCGTGAGATAAGGAGTTTTGGGCTTGGGAAGCCCTAATATTTGAGTATTGTGGGAGCCTGGTGGTCGAATCAGGGGTGAGACTGGGATCTCCATAATTGTCGGGAGTTGTTATATTCTGAATTGAGTAATGGTTGACGCAACCAAAGGGAAGTGGATAAGTGAATAACGCATGAGTTGCGGGTCATGACTCATGAGTTGAGTGGTTCGTTGGGACGAGTGGTTCCAATTCTGTGCCGGATCAGACTCTCGAGTTGAGTTCGATTCTAGTGGTGTATCGAGTAGACAGAATGAGATTCCAGATTCAGAGATGCATTTCATTTGGAAGGGGGTATTGTTCCATATGGTGTCTTGGACTAGAGTGGGTCAATTCGTTGGTATGAGAAAACCGTGAAACGCATGGAACTAATGAGTAGTGGACGACAGAGATCGAGAGTGAGTCGAATTCAGTATTCGCTTGAGGTACAGCGAACTCCGTGACTGGTGTGTGTCACACTGGGCCGAGATAGTGGTTGTGGAAAGGAAGTAGACGAGACGTTTTGGGACATGCAAGGGGTAACCTTTAGAGGTTCAGCTGCTGGGTCGGTGAGGACCCGGTGCTCAGTTTTGAGAGGGAGCTGAGGTTTATGTTTGTTAGATGTCGGAGGACGCTTCAGAACAAGCATGATCATTATCTGTGTTTGAGGTCAGGGTGTTGAGGATTCATTATTCAGATGGATTTGATTGCAGTACATTGGATGAGTCCCTGGTGTGATGTGATCCTTCCATTCCTTGGTATATGATCTGGGTCCTTTATCATGTCTGGGACGAGTGATCGGTAGCCAGTTTTGGGCATGGACTTGTTTTTATCGGTCCCCACCATAGAATCAGAGTTGAAGTGAGCTATCGGGGTTTATTATTCAAGGAGCGAATAACGAGGTGACACCTGAAGAGAGAGGTCTGGCTGTGTATCGAGATACTAGAGTTTCCAGACTCTTGAGAGTCAGGAGGGGTAGCGTAGTGGCAGATGGGTCTGTCCTTTTCCAGGGAGCAGTCACTGTTAGAATTCAGGTGTCCAGAGAGGAAGATAGTTGTGTGGTATGAGACCCTTTCACTGGTACTGTTTGGTTATTGGATTAGATCTATATGTTGTAGAGGAGCGATTTCGAGGGCGAAATCTAATTCAAGTGGGGGAGAATTGTAACATCCGGATTTTCAGGGACATTATTGTGTATGTTAATATTGAGCTTTAAGGAGGGACTCGACGAGTTGAGGGACCAACTCGCCGAGTCGAGTCGAGATTGACCGCGTGGGTTTAATGAGCGGACTCGATGAGTCCGAGGATGGACTCGCCGAGTAGGCACTGGGCAGAGAAAACCCTAAGTTCCGGGGTTGAAGCCTATTTAAAGGAACTTATGACCTTGGGTGCGCCTCATATCTCCTGTGAGAAACCCTAAATCGCCATTGGAGCCAAGGAAGAGTTCTTGTGATGAAATCAAGTAGTTTTGGTGCGGTTTTTCAAATGAAGTGAAGGGATTCAGCTTGAAGGACCAAAGGAGGTTGTTATTCTGAGACATCTAAGCAAGGATCTCCATTTTGAGGTAGTATTTCACCCCTTCTTTCTGTTTTGTGTAAAATCCTTGAATCTAGGGTTTTCTTTACCCTTTCTTGGATTGTATATGATGCATATGAGGTCCCAATGTGGAATAAGCTTTAGATCTGGACCTTAAGAGGTCCAGAGAGTCCCAATCTTCCAGCTTTATGCAGTCCCTTTGGGGTTATGGATCTAGGTTGCCATTTTAGGAGCTATTTCTTCATATAAGGGCATAAGTGTTGGATAAGGTGTCTAAGTCCATAACAATATTTGAGATGTACTTGACCCGACCCGACATGGTCCATTTGGGTTGCACTTCACCCGAACAATTTGTTTGGATAATCTTTTGAGAATAGTATGTTCATGCTTTATTAATATATTATAAGTTATAATATATTAATATTAAATCATATTATTTAATTAGTATTGGTCATAAATTAATTTAGAATTAATTTGGTGATCAAAAAGGTGACTAATTAAATACGGGCTCTTGTATTTTATGTAGTGTGGGCTAATACTCATTTGGAATGGGCTTGGCATGCATGGGAATCCATGGAAAGTCCATGGAGCTTTTAACCCATGGATCCTTGGAAAGGAAGAGTCATGGGTATTAGGGTTTACATGGATGTAACCCTAATCCTCCACACTATATAAAGGAGCTTATGATGCTGGAAATGACACTAGTTGTGTGTGAACAAGAGTGGTGGCCTAATTTCTAGAGCACATATATTATTCTCTCAAGGTTCCAAGGTTTGTGGTGATTTGTGATTCCACTTGAGGCATTCACACTATTGGTGCTAGGCTCTCAAACTCCAAGCAATCAATTCACTATCAAAAGGTATGTCATTCTTCTAGTGTTTTATGATTCTAGTTCTTCATGCCATGCTAGTTAGGATGTAAACCTTGGAAATTATTATTTGCATGTATTTTAGAGAAAACATAGATCCAAGGTTTATTAGGGTTGCATGTACACTTAGGAGTGTTAGAATGCTCAAAACCCAACAATGCTATCAGAGCCTAGGCTTGTTTTCTTGAATACTTGATGCAAATAGCTGAAAAATGTCGAAAAACTGCATTCTGCACAGCTGACTCGCCGAGTCCCTCATGGAACTCGCCGAGTTCATGCATATATTCAACCAACTCGCCGAGTCTGTTCATGCACTCGACGAGTTGGCAGGCCTGAGTGCAAATTTTCGAGATTTTGTGTTGGAATTGGTCTAGAATCATTACCTTAAACTGTTTTGGACTTGTAAAACCTGTTTTTGATGTGGTAATGATTGTGGTGAACCAATTTCAAAGTTATAATCAAAGTTTCAAGTTTATATATGTTTATATGATTCTTGAAAGTTGTTGATTATGAATGTTCATGAACTTATGAGTTTTGGTAGATCATAGGAATTATGTGCAAATTGTTTGATAGTATAATTCTTGATCTTTATGACATTGAATGGACTCCACAACTTGTCCTCAAGTTATGGAATTCCAAAAGTTTTTCTTTTAAGGTTTATTTAAAGAAGTTATAAGTTACACTTTTGAAGAGTTTTTCACATAAATGGTTTTATGGACTCCATAACTTGTCCTCAAGTTATGGATGTCCAAGAGTCTCTTCATTAAAAGTTTTTTAAACCTTTATTAAAACTCATAAGTTATGAATATCCAAAAGTTTTTGAATTGTTCAAAACTTTCCCTCAAGTTTTGGAATTTGTAAAGTCGCACACAAACTTTAATTCCATACCCTAGAGTTTTAAAAGTTAAAATTCAACCCTTATACTATTTATAACATTAATGGTTAATTATTATATATATGTATAAGATTAAGTCGTTTTACCGTTAGTAGGCCTCATTCACGAAGCCGGTCTATAAGGGGGGTATAAGGTTGTTGCCTATAAAATGGCAACTTAATGGGTGTCCACTCTCACCCACCGCTTCCTTGATCGGTGGAGGGTCGTTAGTCGAACGGGTAGGACAATGACTTTAAATTCTCATTAAAAGTATAATGAATATTATAAAGTAACTAAACCTTTTATAAATTCCCAATCTTAGTTACTTTAGGAAAATGTGAATATGGTGCTAACCCATGAAATTCACACTTTGTACCTTACCAAGTCGTTGGTGGAGCGTGTGTGGTTAACCGACACACTAACTTGGACTAGTAAGGATCACGAAGGGTGACTTAATGTTTATCATAGATCGGTGGAGCGTGTGTGGTTAACCGGCACATCGATTAGGTGATAATATTAAGGGTACCAAGTGAGTTTGCATGGTTATTCACACCTTGTTTTGTGATCCTCGGCATCCCAGTCACAAAACCTGAAGGGAACAATCGAGATTGAAACATGCCATTGAAAAGTTCAATGAATCTCAAAAGAATCTAGGAATTTCAAATACAATTAAAACCTAATAATTCATTTCGTTTTTTATGGTGGAAATTGGTGAATCGTCATTCACCTACCTTCAAATATTTTATAGCTTGGATTACGGCATCCCTCTTCCAAGTTATAAAATATTGTGTTGGGTCCTAGCCTTAATATTTCATATTGGGTGTTATATTAAGGACTTAGAATCAACTAACTTGATTTTCTCCCATTGTAGATGTCTGGTTCAAACAACTATGATCTTCCCAAATCTCTTGGAACAAACTTTCTTCTTTAAGATGATGTCCCTCAACATCATGCTTCACTTCCTCCACCTCCTCCATTTATTCTCCCTGACCCACAAGCCCGAAGACTTGAAAGGTTCAAGATCACTCAAGCTCTACTAGAAATGAAACATAAAGATGGAAGACCTGTGTGCGCTCATGTCCTAGGAATGAAGTCACACATTGACAGGCTGAGAATGTTGGGTGTTGTTATTTCAAGGAAGTTCGCCGTTGACTGGGTTCTTCAGTCACTTCCTGAGTCGTATAGTGAGTTTATTAAAGACTACCATATGAGAGATCCTGACATAACCCTAATAGATCTTTCTTATTTGCTTGCTGCTGCTGAATCAACAATGATTTGGCGCAATGGTCAAGAAAATATTGATGGAAGGTCTAATTCTCAAACTTCCATGGACATGGACAATGGTAACATTGGATGTCAAGAAAAGCTTTCTCTTCCCAATGGAAATGGATCGGCCTTGGTCAACCCGGTTGACCAAAAGGTAAAGGGAAAGGCTAAGTCTGTGATTGTCTCGTGTACCATTCCCAAAGAGTCTATATGTTTTTATTGTCATGAGAAGGGACATTGGAAGCGAAGCTGCCCTGAATACCTGAAATATTTGAAAGCAAGTAGAGACAAAATGTTTGACTCGGCTTCAGGTAAGTTCACTATCTAACTTTGTTAAAGTTCCTAATTGTTGATTCTTATTACATGATGTGACTAGGTTGCATCTTGATGTTTAGCAGGATCGAGCAAAAGGAAGGTTAAAAGAAGAGTGTGATGAATCTAATCACGAAGATGGATTTCTATCGCATGGTTCGAGGATCGGATTCTTGAGCTACTACTTAGAAGTTATGATAGATTGCTAGGAAATATGTAATAGCATAGTTTCCATTTAAAGTTGCATTGTAAGGAAAAGTTTTTCCGCAGTTTATGAATAAATAAAATTTTGTTTTACTTTATTTTATATCTCCTTGCAATGACATTTATGGAAAATTGATGTTTGTATGTTTCTAGCAATAATGGAAATATGAGTTTGATTCTCTCATTTGTGGTTGTGTCTGAATTTACCAAATGAGGAAAGGTTCTCATCACCCAAGCTTCAATTGGACAGAAACTTGGAATCATACAAGCTGTATTGTATGATGAATGAGAATTTTCATCTTTGTAAAATTGAGACTAATTCATTGATCACATGCATATGTGAGTCAATTGAAGGACTAAGGAATTAGATACACTGGGTGTGTGCTGGTCAAGGTCCACCACAAAGATCGATAAGACTATTCGTCATGATTTACTAAAGTTTAAGTAAATATGGTTGTACCTACAAGTTGTAGTACAATTCTGAAACATTGGAAAAGTTTCAATGTATGGCAGGACGAATGGGAAGAATCAAATTGGGCAGAAAGATAAAAGGTTTCTCAAATCTAAAAAGATGGGAGAGTACTTTAGTATCTTGTTTTATGATTATCTTAATGATTAAGAAACCATGTCACAATTCATCCTCTAAGGACATCTTAGTGCATTTTATGGCTAAGAAGAGGATTCATGAATTGTTGGAATGATTAAAATCAAAAAGATGAATCATACTTCGTTCCAAAATAACTCTTAGAGTCATACTCCAAGATTGTAACATTGAGTGACATAAAGTAAGGTTTAAAACACTTATCAAATGTAGTGTAAAATGTTTTCTACTCCTGTACATTTGAAATTGGTAAGTTGTGATGTCTTGGATAAGACAAAGACCAACTAAGACCAATTGTGTGAAGTGTTTATCTTGATAAGTATCCGCACTATCCCTTGAATATTTGTTTTGTCAAGGAATGGTCCTTGACTAGGGAAACTTATATGTCAAGAGGACAGTGGGAGTCTTAAAGATCCTGAAAGGATTTCAAGATTTAATCAAGAGTAAAACCTGAGTTTTATCACTAGCACACGACTTAAGGTTTGCAACCTATTAAGTTGACATGATTCTTGTTTCTGTGTCTGTTCCTATTAAGTTGACTATGCATATGAGTTCTGTTAGTTCTAAACTGTGTGCATAACAGCTTGGAAGCATTGGTGGGCCTTATGCTACCAGGTGACAAGAAATTAAGATTGAACAAGTTCAATCCATGTAAGGCTGAATTTGTCACTAACCTTGTCTTGTGATTATGGTTTTGACAAATTCACATGGATAGAAACTCATACACTATAAAATCTAAGTGTCATAATGTTTCTCTCCGATTCATGAAAATGATGGTGAGGAAACGCTTTCACTAAGTAGATTTTAAGTAGATAGCAATTGTGATGTTTGCATTCTCAAAGTCGTTAGTGGAGCGTGTGTGGTTAACCGGCACATTAACATGGACTTGTGAGAAATGCCAAACAGGTCTAAACATTATGATTACGACATCCCTCTTCATAATTGTTTAGACACACATGTGAGCTATCTAAGGAAAGATGTATGAGTCTGAGAAGCTTAGATAAAGTTTTGTCGAAGCATCTCGTATCAGAAGTCTGAACTTTGGTGATGAAAGTCTAGAAGTAGATTTCTGAGTACATGTCAAAGCTAGTGGGAGCATAATTGTTGTGCTAAATAATTATTATGCTAGTGGGAGCATAATCAATTATGATGAGTATTGTTAATTATAGAAAACAAGAGTTTCACTTGGAAAAGGTTGTTTTGCTATAATTAAGGGAGAGGAGATTATACTTCATTTCAATCCTAAAAATTTTAGATTGAGATTTTAATCATCATTAGTCAAGGACATATATATGAGTTTTATGTTGGAATGGTTCAACATAAGGAAATTCTATATATATTGCGTTCTCAAATTCGATTATGATTACGGCATCCCTCTTCATAGTCGATTTTTGAAAACATGGCAAATAAAAATATTGTAGCAAAAGACTTATCTAGTATCAGGTCTTTATGTGAGACATCATGAACCGTGTCCCATATTCTTTGGGTATAGGATCGGTCACATGTGCTATAATATTTATCCGTTCTAAATTTTTCAAAATGCTTAGAGTATTAAGAGGGAAAAAGGAATAGAACCGGATATGACTAAAATGATTAAGCAATTGTCGAGGACAATCTAAGGTTCACCAAAGATTGGTTGCTAAGGGACAGTTGGAAGTATAGTGTTAAATTTTGGAAGGACCATATAGATATATTCTGAAAAGAGGTAGCTCTTGTTCAGATATGATAATCAAAATGGGAATATGGAAATTTTCCATATTGGGAGTTGGATATTAAGAATCTATGAGAAAGTTAGAAACTTTTATGCAAGAAGGATGTTCAAAGCAATGTACTTTGAATATGAGACTTCGTTTCCATGGAATTAATCTCCTTTGGAATACTCTGTAATGACTGGTGACAAGTTTTGTGACTTTTGTGCATAGACATTGCAAGAGGATCAATGCATATAAGTTTGGAATCTAACAGATTACAGTAAATGACAAGAATTTGGTATTCTTACATTTACGGTAAGGATTTGGGACTGTGAAATGAGCATCATTGGAATCATGTTCAATTGATCTACTTCACAAAGTAAAGATCATAGACAAACATAGTGTGCATACTTGGTGTATGGCATGACTATTGTTTAGAAAACATAGTGTACATGCTTGGAGCATGGGACAACTATTGTTTCAATTCAAGTGTTAAGTTGATAAATCGAAACAGAATAATGTGGAATCAATATGGTGATGAATAAAAGGTGTTTTATTTATATTCATAAGTGCTGAGACCATATTGGATTCAATTATTCTTGTGTTTCACTTTGCATGTTTTGACTTCCATAATAACTAGGTTATTCTTTCCGAATGATTAAGTTATTCAAACCATCCACAGTCGGTCATATGTTGGAAGTAGATATGAATCAAGACTGTCATGAGTTGGTTGTAGAGGTCTAAGATGTTGGACATGGCTACAACACTTATGAGTGCTCATAAGTTATGAGTATTGGATTCAACCCACGCTCACTTGCATCACTTCATGGAATTTATCTCGAGTGATCGTAAGACGGTAATATCATATAAGTCTTCAAACCTAGAGATATGAGTTGTTACCTATGAGTTGGTTATACATTGATTGCACGAAAACGCATCAGTAACTTGATGTTATAAAACGTGCCTTTGTGTATAATTCAACAAGTAGTAGAAACAAGTATATGAGTCGAAGTTTATCTGTTCCTTCTAGTCCTTGGAGGGTTAGAAGCGATATCTGGGCCCCTCGATGATTTTGTTTTGACCTATGTACCGGGCCCGGTCAGAACTAAATTGATGTGTTCGATTAAGTTCTTTGTCAAACAAATCGGAAATCGGGAAACAAACTGATGGGCAATAAGTAAGACATTGTTCCATGTATTTGTCCGGATGATATCATGAGAGCAGAGGATTATATGATCACTTATCTAAAATGGCGCTTCATAGTTCAACAGGGTTTTGAGAGCTACGATTGCCGGTTGGTTCCTGAAGTCATATCTGCAAATATGTTATTAGCCTCATCCAAGTGGGAGACTGTTGGATAAGGTGTCTAAGTCCATAACAATATTTGAGATGTACTTGACCCGACCCGGCATGGTCCATTTGGGTTGCACTTCACCCGAACAATTTGTTTGGATAATCTTTTGAGAATAGTATGTTCATGCTTTATTAATATATTATAAGTTATAATATATTAATATTAAATCATATTATTTAATTAGTATTGGTCATAAATTAATTTAGAATTAATTTGGTGATCAAAAAGGTGACTAATTAAATATGGGCTCTTGTATTTTATGTAGTGTGGGCTAATACTCATTTGGAATGGGCTTGGCATGCATGGGAATCCATGGATAGTCCATGGAGCTTTTAACCCATGGATCCTTGGAAAGGAAGAGTCATGGGTATTAGGGTTTACATGGATGTAACCCTAATCCTCCACACTATATAAAGGAGCTTATGATGCTTGAAATGACACTAGTTGTGTGTGAACAAGAGTGGTGGCCTAATTTCTAGAGCACATATATTATTCTCTCAAGGTTCCAAGGTTTGTGGTGATTTGTGATTCCACTTGAGGCATTCACACTATTGGTGCTAGGCTCTCAAACTCCAAGCAATCAATTCACTATCAAAAGGTATGTCATTCTTCTAGTGTTTTATGATTCTAGTTCTTCATGCCATGCTAGTTAGGATGTAAACTTTGGAAATTATTATTTGCATGTATTTTAGAGAAAACATAGATCCAAGGTTTATTAGGGTTGCATGTACACTTAGGAGTGTTAGAATGCTCAAAACCCAACAATAAGAGTGTTGCATGAGCTTAAAGATTGAACCTTTACGTAATTATTGGGTGTAAGAAGGTCAGATCTATAAGTTAGAGAAACAGATCTGACCTCAGAAGGTCTTTTGAGTGTTGCCATGGAGGGAACTCGCCGAGTCCATATGGGGACTCGACGAGTCGAGTCGGGTTGCCCCGCGGTTCGTGACCAGTGGTAACCCGTCAAGTGAAAGGTTAACTCGACGAGTCGAGTGAGGCTTTTTGAGGATTCAGAGGACACGCATGGACTCGCCGAGTCACTCAAGTGCACTCGACGAGTCTGGTCAAAGTCTGACCGTTGACTAGAGTTGACTTCAGTTGACCTTGGGGTTTTGGTCAAGCTGATTCAAGAGAGGTCAGAGAGGGGTAGAATGGTCTTCTACCCATTATTAGGGATGAGAACATGAGAGGATTTTTATTAAAGATGTTATCATTTTGATAGGAGGAGGCTAGGTCGGGTTATCGAGCACGAGAAGGTATCCGACATCATGCGAGGTGAGTCTTCTCACTATACATTACCTAGAGTGGTATTTATGTGTAGACCGTAGGGTCTTGTATGCTATGTGTATATATGAGAATATGTGCATTGTGTTATATGTATGCTATGTGTTGAAAAGACCGGGCCGGAGGGCCCAACGATATAGACCGGACCGAAGGGTCCAACGACACAGACTGGATCGAAGGGTCCGACGAGCTATGACCAGGCCAGAGGGTCCAACGAGCTACAGGACTGGAGGGTCCCGTTGAGACACATCGACCGGAGGGTCGTACTGTAGCCTCGAGTGGCGTATGTGTTGTATGTGGTATTTTGGGGAACTCACTAAGCTTCGTGCTTATCGTGTTATGTGTTATGTGTTTCAGGTATCTCCGAGGATCGCGGGAAGGCACCGGCTTGATTGTACACACCAGAGAAAGAGTTATATTTTGAGGATCCTGGATAATTAATGGAGTTGTGCTTGTAAAATGAACAAACGAGATTTCTATACAAAATGTTATGAAAAGTATGTGGTTTTAAAATGAAAAATCTGTTTGAAAAATTACGGTGTTACAGACGAAGCCAAACGACCAATGATGTATCGAGTTCCTTTCTCGACCGTTCAACGGTAAATTTTTTTAAACTATTTTTAATCTAAAAATACTACCTTTATATAACTCAATTAATTAAAAACCCAATAGACTCAAACCATTCTTTTTCACACATTTTCTCTCTACCTTTATTTACCTTCAAAAACCGTGGCTCCCAAAATGCAGAGTTTGTCAGAAAAGGAAGAAGAGAAGTTAGCACTGACATGGATGACGGTTATGGAAGACCTAGATAGTCGAACTTCCAGGGATTTTTGGCCAAATGTTGGAAATGTTTTCCATGATTTAATGGGTTGTCAAAGTCGTAATCTAGATGGGATATGTAGTAAGTTTTTCTTTATGAGACCAACATGTTGCGGGTTCGACGGACTTTATAACCATGTTATAAACAATGCACACAAAGACGATCTAGTTGTTATGGTCATGCATCAGTATGAAGAAATAAACCACATACCATTTAAACACCTTAAAGCTTGGAATAAATTTAAGGAGAGCCCATGATGGAATAATGTAAAAAATGAGATTTAGAAACTAGTTTAAGTTGTTTTTGTGCTTGCATTTTAATGTTTTTTCTATTTTATTTTAGTTGTTTTTTTAAAAAAAAATTATGTAATGTTCTTTAATTGAATAAAAAACTAGTTAAAAAAATATGTTTTTATTGTATTTGGATTTTGTATGTATTTTTGAATTAAATTTAATTAAAAAATAGAGGTGGAATGATGTGGTAGTTGTGGGTATCCCATAGGTTTAATGGTAGTTAGTGGTGATGATGTACCACCCATTACTATAGTGGTTAGTGGTGGGTATAACGGATGGTCTAATAAAAAACAATTAAAATAATAAGTAAGGGTATATTGGTCATTTTAAGTCGATCAAGGACCGACGACGTAACAAAATCAAACTACAATGTAACAACGTAAATTTTCAAAACAATTTTTCATTTTTAAATCATACTTTCAATCACAGGATAATCACAAAACATAATGTATCCACTGTGTCATAACAAAACATGTCCCAGAATCTCAATAACATAAACTCGATAAGTGTGTACGGATCATGCCGGCGCCTTCCCGCGATCCTCGCTAGTACCTGAAACACATAACATAACAACTGTAAGCATAAATGCTTAGTGAGTTCCCCAAGATACCACATACAACACATACGCCTTTCCAGGCCATAACTCTGTAGGATCTTCCGATCCATGTGTCTCAGGGGACTTCCGTCCCGAATCCCGGTAGACCTTCCGGTCCTACCCGTATCGACCTTCCGGTCCATGTCATCTTGACCTTCCGGTCCATATCATCTTGACCTTCCGGTCCATACCATACATAACATACATAGCACATACATATCACATAACCGCATATAGCACATACATCTCATAGCATACAAGACCTTCCGGTCACACATAGGTACCCTTCCAGGTACAGTATAGTGAGAAGACTCACCTCAATGAAGTCGGATAAACTCTCGTGCTCAACGTCCCGACCTAGCCTCCTCTTATTATTCAAGTAACATTCCCGATCAATATTCTCTCATTGCCTCATCTCTACAGATTGGGTAGAAGGCCATTCTACCCCTCTCTAACTCTCTTGAATCAGTCTTGACCAGAACCCTAAAGTCAACGAAAGTCAACGGTCAAACTTTGACCCGACTCGTCGAGTGCACAAGGGCGACTCGGCGAGTCCATGCGGGTTCTCTGAATCCTTCTAGCCTCTCTTGGGTCGTCAAGTCATCGTCCCACTCAATGGGTTGCACCTGTCACGAATCGCGGGGCAACCCCGAATCGACTCGTCGAGTCCCATTATGGACTCGGCGAGTTGCATCCATGGCAACACTGAAATGACCTTCTGAGGTCAGATCTACTTCTCTAACCTATAGATCTGGCCTTCCCAACCACTATAATCACGTAAAGGTCCGACCTTTACACTCATGCAATGCCCAATAGGCTCCTTTGGGTGAAATAACCTCTAGAATGGCAACCTAGGGTCATATCTCTAATGGAGTAGCAAAAAGCAAGGTAGATAGGACTCTCTGGACCTCTTAAGGTCCAGATCTAAGAAGAACTCCACCTTGGGACCTCACATACTTCGAATTCACCTACAACGTGGACTCGTCGAGTCCCCCCTTTCCGACTCGTCGAGTCCGCTCATTAATCCAGTCAGCAAACGCGCTCCTACTCGACGAGTCCAAGCGTCGACTCGTCGAGTCCCACTCTTTTACAAAAAGAAAACATGATCAAAAATAATACCTAGAAATCCGGATGTTACATACAAGGACGGTCAAACTTCAAGGACAGTCCGAGTTAAAAAAAGGTGTTAGGGACCAAGTACGCAGATTACCCTAAACCACAAGAACCATTAGTAATTTACCCTTGAAGTTATATTAAGAAGTGAGTTTGGTAAAACTGAAATCACCATAAATGGTTTATCCAACTATTTTGTCTTATAATACACAATTGCTTAAATAAGTAATATTATTTTTTCGTGAAAAATAGTTATTAGTTTTTAAAAATATGATATTAAATAAAAATAGAGAAAATTACACGGATGTTCCCTATGTGTAACACCCAAAAATTTCGAACAAATTTAAACTTTCAAAACATGTCAAGTTCATCAAAACATTACAACTTTGTTTTCAAAATACATTCTATCAGAGTATTCCTAGAAACATAAACATAACAGGAGGAGCTGTACGATCATGCCTTCGCCTTGCCACGATCCCCTGATATACCTGAAACAATAAACTGAAACTGTAAGCCCGAAAGCTTAGTGAGTTACCCGCAAAATACCGATACACATACAATCCACATGACCATGTCAACAATAACATATCATAACAAACTGAACAGAACAACACATAACGGGTCCACAACCCTACAGACTGAAATACCCACGAGCCCACAGTACGAGTCTCCCTTAGCCCGTAACTGGAATGCTCCCGAGCCCACAGTACGAGTCTCCCTTAGCCCGTAACTGGATTGCTCCTAGGGTTTGTTGGCTACCGCACGAAGCAATACAACCTCAACCCATCCCATATAACAAACACATATCATAACCACTAAGCATGCAATAATCACATAACACCACAGGTAGTCCTACAGGTCTACCTAACTAGCATAACCACTAGCATGCAACACTAACTCATACTCAACATCTAACACTGCTAGGATAACATATCCAATGGGCCGGCCTTGGTGCCTTAGACCCCTTAGTATAGTGAGGATAACTCACCTCGCAAATGTCAACCCGGAAGATAAAACCCAACTCTCGAATCACTTGGCACAGGATCCACCATCTAATATCATAGCACAATATACACATAAGTCCTTAACCTTATAAGGTATTCCATAACCCACTAGTCAACCCCTGGTCAAAGTCAAAGTCCTCGGTCAAGGTCAACAGTCCATGTTGACCTTACTCGCCGAGTACCCTCGGCTACTCGTCGAGTTCCTTGAAACACTATCCCACTCGCCGAGTCATCGCGGTGACTCGTCGAGTTTCTCCGATTCTCGACCAAACTCTAAGGCCACCCGTCGAATTTTCCTTTTTGCACACGACGGACACACACACATTCATAACTTGGGGAAAACTCATCCGACTCGCCGAGTCTTATGGTAATCTTATCTTCAACTTGCCGAGTCTTATGGTAATCTTCATCAGACTCGCCGAGTTGTTCATCCAACTCGTCGAGTTAACGGCCATCTTCATGTGACTCGCCGAGTCACCCTTGAGACTCGCCGAGTCCATTCAGTCCTTTTTTCCATACAGACTTGTTTTGAGCCATGCAGCGGCTCCAAATCACAGATCCAAGCTTCTAGGGCATGCTTATCACGTAAAGTTGCAAACTTTACGTGCATGCATGGCTATAAAGGCTCTAAATGCCTGTTTTAAGTTCTTAATGGAACTTCATGCTCAAGAGGGACCTTAATCATGACCAAAACTGAAACTTTATGCTCATAGAATCCAAGGAGGGTCCAGATCTGAAGTTACAACCTCAGATCTAGCCCATAGCTTAACTTTCCAACTTAATATCTCACCAAAAACCCTAAAACTCATCCAATAGAAGAGATTCACAAGGAAAAAGGCGATTTGGTTACCTCCAGAAGATGATAGCTGAGATAAGAGTTGATTCCCACACTCTACTTGCTCCAATCTCCTTCTCCTCTAAGCCTTCCCCCTCCAAGGATCCTCTCTTCAAGCTTCAAACACACAAAGGGCACACACACAAACGTATTAGGGTTTTAAGGGGCTCTCAAAGACTGCAAAGAGGCCAAAGGAGGCTTATCATTCCTTAAATAGGGTGCAAAACCCCGGGATTTAGGGTTTCATCTGCCAACTTCTACTCGTCGAGTCCCTTAGTGGACTCGTCGAGTAGGCCACTTAAATGCGCGTTCTAACCCCGCTGCTACTCGACGAGTAGGGAAACCAACTCGTCGAGTAGGACATTAACCCAATTAACCTTTTATTTAAATCCATACCTGGAATCGGGGCGTTACACTATGGTTTGGGGTAACTTGCACGCCTAGTCCCTAACTCTATTTTTACACTCGGACAGTCTTCAGTTTGGAAACTTGCTACGCGCTTAGTCCCTCCGTCTAACAGACGTTAAAAGCATCTGTTAAAACACATTACGTGCACATACCAGGGTAATATTGTATTTTCCTTTTGGGTGAGGGTATGCACCATTTTAGAAGACTAATCATTTAAGAAAGAAGGCAGCATCAATCATTTTTCAAACAACCCCCCCCCCCACACACACACACTCTCATTTCTGTATATACGATGAAAACCATAACATCATCGCCTTCAATCAACATCGTCGACATGGTTTCTTGGCGTATACGTGCGACAATGGCATAAATCGATGTTGGGCGTCGATATGGTAAGCATTAACAAGAATTCATGATAATTTTGAATGTACTATATGATTCTTGAAAAGTAATTTCATTTTTTTTTCCTTTTACAGCCGAACATCCAACGGTTTTCTCTATTTTGTTGCACCATGGTGGTGAGTTTACGAAGTTCCCAGGAAGAAAGTACATCAAAGGAAAACAAGATTATGTGGACTTATTAGACACTGATACTTTTTCGGTTCATGACGTAGATGACATGATGGAGCAACTTGGTTATGTTAATGAAGGTATTTCTTTGTATTATCACTTCAGAAAACCCCTTTCCGATCTAGATTTCGGGTTATTCGCTTCAGGGAGTGATCAAGATGTGTGTCATTTGGGATCATATGTTTCTAAACATAAATTGATTGAAGTTTACATAGAACATGGTAATACTCAGTTACATACATATGTAGTGTCTCCAAGTCAACCTAAAATTTGTATAGTTGAAACTGTTAAGCCCCCAAGCTGTGCACGAAGGTTATTTTTAGGTTAGAAGGATACCAATATAGAGTCTGGGTTATCTTCAAATGTACAAGTACAAGAACCAATTGTAACACCAACTGTTGACTTGGAAAGCCACATACCACTTGTTGAGTTAAACAAACAAGGCCATATTACGGGGGATAATGACAATAATGAGGACAATATTGGTGAGGATAATTGGGAAAATGTTGGGGAGGGTATTTGGGACAATGTTGATGATGGAAATTGGGATAATGGTGAGGAGGGTAATTGAGACAGCTCTGGTCAAGGTAATTGGGTCAATGGTGATGAGGGTAATGCTAGTGATGAAGCAGGTGAAGATAACGACAGTGACTTTATTGTAGATGAAGAACACCAACTCATGGTCGTGGTTTCTAACCAACCTAGGAGAAGATTTGGGTTTGCAAAGTAATTCCAGTTTTACCTTTATAACAGATCGACAAAAGGTAATATTTTTGTAGACTACCTTGATTATTTTACGTATGTGACAAAAATGTTATAATTTCAAATTAACTTTGTGATTTGTAGGGTGTAATACCAGCCATAGCAAGGCTGTTTCCATGTACAGAACACTGATACTGTCTTCGTCACATTCATGAAAACATGAAGTTGTCTTGGAGGGCTAAGCAATTCCAAAACATCTTATAGCAGTGTGCCACATGCGACACAGTTCAAGGGTTTGATAGAGCCATGGAAGAATTAAGGAAACTTAACAATGATGCATTTGAATGACTTAAAAAAAATTCACCTCATCATTGGTCTAGATTCCATTTTACAGGTTCCTAATTGCTGAAGTGTGTGTGTGTGTGTGTGTTTTTTTTTAACTTTTTTCTAGTTTTTGATTACTTAGTATGTGTTTTCTTTTTCATCAGGTAGAGCACATTTTGAAGCATTACTCAACAATATATGTTAATCATTTAACAACAAGATTGTGCATAGTCGTTATAAGCCAATAATCACATGCTTAGAGTTCATTAGGGAGTACCTAATGAAAAAATCGTAAATATGCAAAAGAATATTGATAGAGCTCGTGGTCATTTGACATCGAACTACACTCATTAAGCCAACAACTTGCACCAAATTAATAATTATCAGAAAAACATGACATTTGATTACAAAAGAACCATTATCATTCTTAAATAAACTTGACATTTCATTAACAAAACAACCATTACAATTGATCTTCAACAAGTGCTTATATTACAATACCCTCACAGACTTAAACCTAACATTCGAACTAAGATAATAAACCATAAATCCATAGGCAACCCCCCCCAACTGATTATCCTAATCCTTATAACTTATAAACTATTATCGCAAAGAATAACACCCAACTACAAATTAAGCATATTATTAAGATTTGGATTTGGGTTTGAAACTTCTTCTTCAACATAAGCAACTGAGAAATTATGAATGATGTGTGAGACTGATTTTCATCATCTACCCATGCAGATGCAATAAACCCAAGTTGTGGTCCCTGTCAAAAATCCGAAAAGAAATTAGGGTTAATAATTGACAAATTAGGGTTAACAACACCCAACTACATGTAAGAATAATCGAGAAGAAAAATCCGATAATACCATTTTTGATAGGCGTAAAAGCGTCTTCCGGGGTTAGTAGTTGTTCGTGGCGTCCTTATAATCATAGGACTACCACAACATTCTCTTATCACCTTCATTTATCGAAGAATGTAGCTGATCGATTTTTGAGTTCAGAGAGATGAAGAGGGAAGACGATGAAGAAGAAATGAACAAAAAGGGGAATTGCATATAAGGTAATCGTTTGAATGAGAAATTACTTAATTACCCTTGTGTGCCTTGAACGTGATGTGTTTTAACGGAGGCTTTTAACATTTGTTAGACGGAGGGACTAAACGTGTAACAAGTTTCCAAATTGAGGACTGTCCGAGTGTAAAAAATAGAGGGAGGGACTAGGCGTGCAAGTTACCCCAAACCAAAGGGACCATTCGTGTAATTTTCTCATAAAAATATAAAGTAAAAAAGTGGATTAAAATAACTTTTGAATTTAAATTTTTTTATTTGAAATAAAAGTTAAAAGTTATAGTGAACGGAATTTTTTCATTAATTTGAGTTTTCTTTATAAAAACTAAAAACTTTTAAAAATTGTAACTGAACATACCCATGGAATGTTGTACAATTTCTTTTATTTAAAAGTCATTATGGTTTTTTCTGTTTTAGAGAAATCATCTCTAATTTGATTTGTTTATTTATTTAAGTCCTTATTTATCTGTTAAAATCGATTTTTGAGTTGCAAATGCTTAAAAGGGCATAGTCCGGTAGATAACAATCCTGTCCAGATTTTTGTTTTTTTTCCAAAATTACCAATGGTTTTATGCAAAAATATGCTTCGAAACGACTTTTGAGACAAAAGATGGAAATATTGGGATTTTTTTTTAATTTACCTTTTTTTATTACAAACATTCTTATGAAATGAAAACGAAATACAACTTGCAAACTTGAACAATTCCAGAATTAACTGATTTTAATCTATTTTTTTCATTTGTATTTTTATAATTGTTTACAATCCTACATTTTAGAAAATGACGACAGTTTTTAGCCGTAACGAAAAGACAAATAAAATGGTTAAAAATTGAAAATGGAGGAAAGTTAGAATCAAAATCTAAAGATACGTCAAAGGGCAATAATCAAATGATGACCACTAGTTAATAAAGTCAAAGAGGCACAATAAATCTCATTCATTTGCTGACCAAAACCCTATTAGTGATGAACTTAGTGTAGCAGATTAGGTCAATTAGAGCATCAATCAAAAGTGCACACCACCTTATTCCCCTTTTACACGCCACAAAAGAATATCTCTATTTAATTCCACAATTTTCTACTTATTAATCAACTTCAACATGTTTGGATTAAAGACTAAATAAACATAGTTGTTATAATGTATATTATTAAGTCACAACGTTTAATGATAACAATTAATTCTAAATAAAACTATTTATCCAAGTCATTGAGTTCAATGATGGCTTACCAGCTGCCAGCAGGAAGCACTACGAATTGTACCAAGTTACACTTATTGATAAATAAGTAGTACCATCAGCTTAAATGGATGTGGAAAATTCTTTTTAGCCCATGATTACATAAATACATAATTGACTTATTAATTAAATCACACCTAACAAATATTTAAGCTGCAATACAATTTAGTAAATGAGAACATGCAACAAATATATATTAGATAACTACACATTGGAAAACTTATTTGTTCTCATTGCATCAATGTGGTATAAATAGGGAATGACTAAAACTATTAAAACATTACCAACTTGAGGGTTTCCTCATAATGGGCAAAGGGTAATAATAATAATAATAATAATAATAATAATAATAATAATAGTAATAAATAGGAAATGACTAAAACTATTAAAACATTACCAACTTGAGGGTTTCCTCATAATGGGCCATGAAAAGGGTAATAATAATAATAATAATAATAATAATCATAATAATAATAACAATCAAAGTAAGGATAAATCCGAACATTTTTTAAAATTGAGGGTAAATCCGAACATTTTTAAAAACTCAAGGGCTTTACTGTCATTAAGTTACCGGTATACCAGCTAAAAGGGTATAAATGAACAAATTAAACAAAACACACGACTTTACTGGATCTAAAACACGTCTAAGGATAAAACCGACATTTTTATGAAAACTTAAGAGCTTTTATGTCATTTGCCCTTATATATTTTATATCCAAATAATGTAATAAATACTTACATTACTTTATATCTGAATAAAGTAATCGAGTTTTTAATTTTAAAATATAGATTAACAAAGAATCAAACTTCAAAAGTTTTTAAATAACCATAAATACTGATTCATAATAATCTATTAATCTGCAAGTATTAAAATAATTTATTAGAACATAGATACATATGCTATTATGCTTTACTTTGGAACAACACAATTAAATAAGATATAGATTATGTGTAATAGCAGGACGACTTAAGGAAAACCAATTAAAAGAGATATGGGATAGGCTTTAGGTGGTATGGACCGTTATAGTAGGCTTTAGCCTTTACGCAATTAAAACAGATTAAGGGGAGGGGGGTCACAATACTAGTCTGCCCATGTACTCCCTTCATCGCTGATTGTGATTAATTGATTTACTTAAGATCATTCGCAAGACAGGCGATCTTGTGAATAGTCTGATCTTGGATAACAAAGTGGAGAGGCGTGTCTTGGGCAAAGGCTTTGTTATAGCATCCAAGTGGTGATCGTCACTAGAGATGTGAGTGACACATAAGGTAACGTACCAAAACATTTACGTACAAAATGGAAATCAATAACAATGTACTTCATGTGAGAGTAAAAATGGATTAGTGGAGTAACGTGTAGCACATAGTTGTCATAATAAACATCAAATATTTCTAAAAAGTACAATGTAGATCAACCATGATATCTTGGATGTAGTGGTAGAAAATGCTCGAAACTTAGCTTCTATTGAGGAACGAGTTAAGGTCAGTTTATGTTTATAGCTCTTTGTGTAACATCCGGATTTCCAGTTATCATAATTTAAGTATTTTTTTTTTTGAGTTAAGAAGAGGGACTCGACGAGTTGACGCCTAAACTCGTCGAGTAGGATCGCGACTGATACTCGGATTAATGAAGGGACTCGACGAGTCGGTGAGCCGACTCGACGAGTCCGCGCTGTTGGCAGAAACCCTAAATATTTGGGTCTGAGCCCTATTTAAAGGCATTTATAGCCTTTAATTGCGACTACCTTCCCAAAAGAGAGAACCCTAGCGAGCTTGAGTGTGTAGAGTGACAGAAAGAGCTATCGTGAGCTTTTTGGTGTGATTTTGCAAGAAAGGAGAAGAGTTCCAGCAAGAGGGGCCAAGGAAGGTTATTGTTCTGAGTCATCCAAGCAAGGAGCTTCTTTCTGAGGTACAAAATCGAACCCCTTTCCTTCCCTATTGTGTAGATTCCATTTTTGGGGGTTAGGGCTTGAATCACTTCATCTTTGGGGTTTTGAATGCCTCAAACCCCTCTTGCTAGTTTGTGTTTTAGATCTGGACCCTTCTAGGTCCATAGAGCCGAGAATATGAAGCTTTAGTAGAGTAAAACCTTAGGGTTTGAAGCTAGGAAGCATTTTATGGGGTTTTTATGGTATATTATGCAAGATACACCATGCATGTACACCAAGTTCAGACCCTTACGTGATTTTTGGGTGTTAGAAAGCCAGATCTATAAGTTAGAGAAACAGATCTGACCTCAGAAGGTCAAATGAGTATTGCCATGGAGGAAACTCGCCGAGTCCATAAGAGGACTCGACGAGTCGGATCGGGTTGCCCCGCGATTCGTGACCAGTGGTAACCCGTTGAGTTGAGAGGTTAACTCGACGAGTCGAGTGAGGCCTTAGGAGGAGTCAGAGGACACGTATGGACTCGCCGAGTCACCCAAGTGCACTCGGCGAGTCTGGTCAGAGTTGGAGTGTTGACTGGAGTTGAGTTTCGTTGACTTTTAGGGTTGGTCAGCATTTGGATATTTGGACCATTGGAGGGGTAAAATGGTCTTTTTCCCTTCTGGGAGATTATAGGAAGGGATTAGTCTAGTCTATGAGAATCGTTGTTAATTAGAGATAATTACTTTATGTGATTAGGCGGAGGCTAGACCGGGGATATCGAGCACGAGAGTTTTCTAGACATCATACGAGGTGAGTCTTCTCACTATACCTTACCTAGGGTGGTAATTATGTGTGACCGGAAGGTCTTATGTGCTATGACGAGTATATGATATATGTTGCTATGTTGCTATGTATATGTTATGTATGTTTTGAGCAACAGGGTATGGACCGGAAGGTCAGTTGTGCATGGACCGGAAGGTCAACATGGTATGGACCGGAAGGTCAACAGAGTAGGACCGGAAGGTCTACTCGGATTGTGGGACCGGAAGGCCCCTAAGACACATTGACTGGAAGGTCTCGTAGAGCTACAGCCTCGAGTGGCTTATGTGCTGTATGTAGTATTTTGGGGAACTCACTAAGCATTTATGCTTACCGTTTTATGTGATATGTGTTTCAGGTACTAGCGAGGACCATGGGAAGGCGCCGACATGATTTTTACACACTGACAGAGGTTTTTGTATTTGAGATTCTGGGATGTGTTTTACCGTGATAACATTTGATACACTTATGTTTGAGATGATTTAAATGAGAAATGTTATGTTTGAAAAATGAAAAATTGTTTTGAAAATTTACGTTGTTACACTTTGCAATGGGATTTTATCTAACGTAAAACATGTTGGATTAGTGTCTAAGCCCGTAACTATATTTGGTATGTACTTAACCCGGTTATGCATGGTCCTTTTGGGTTGCCTTCACCAAAGCAACTTGACAAGGTAATTTAAAGAAAGAGAGAGGATATTATGGTTTATTAATATATTATAAGAATAATATATTAAAGGAGAAAATCATATTTATTTAATTAGTATTAGTCATAAGTTAATTAGGAATTAATTTGGTGACTAAAAGAGATTAATTAAACAAAGGGGCATAAACTGTCAAATGTGTGATAGTTGAGTTTTGGGCTGGGAAACCTAATGGACTAAGGGGGAACGAAATTATGATGAAGGATCATCATATTTTCGTCCAAGGCCTTATTCCAGAAGGTTCCTTGGGCTGCTTGGTGAATAAGCTGTCCATTAGGGTTTAGACTGAAACCCTAGTAGCCTACCGTATAAATAAGACCCCTAGGCTTCAATTTTCGGCCACTTGCTTTTCAAGAGAAACCCTAGGCCGGAATTAAGCATCCTCCCTCCTCTCTTATAGTTGCCTTCTTGCTTGTGGTGTTTGTAAGCCATTAGAGGGGTTACAATTGTGACTCTAAGCTCCAAGAAAGAAGATCCAAGCTTCCATTGAAGAGGTAAACATCTAGATCTGATGTTATATGTTAATTTCGAAATTATGTATGCTAGATTAGGGTTTATAAGTCTTGGATTCATTGCATGTACAATAGAGAAACCTAGATCCAAGCATTAGGGTTTGTATAAGCACATAGGATTGTTCTTATGTATAAAACCCATCAGTGGTATCAGAGCCTTGATTGGTTTCTGTTGTATGTGATGCTATAACTGTTTACATGCTGAAAATCGTTTTTCTGGCTTCTATTCGACTGGACTCGGCGAGTCACTTCATGGACTCGACGATTCGGCCCTACTCGGCGAGTCCATGTGTGACTCGGCGAGTCAGATCGTCTAACAGAGGTAATATCGGGATTTCTTGCTGTTTTTGCTATGGAATAGTTGTCTAATCTGTGTTTACTGATGAAATTCGAATTTTAATGATTTTGTGAAACTATCCTTGCCAAAAACAAAAGATATTTACCAATTGATTAGATAATAAATTCCTTATATGATTAAAATTGATTATTTGAATTAATTGGGTAGCTTATCTTACAAGAAATTGAATTAGGTCAAATATAGATAATCACTAAATTAATTGTTTGATTTATATTATTTGTTATTTGATCCCTTGTGTTTTGAAAAGTTCAAAACTTGTCCTCAAGTTTTGAAATTTAAATTTTGTGATTAAAAGTTTAATTTTGAATGATTTAAATTTCAAACCCTTAGAATTTTACAAGTTTAAAATTCAACCGTATAATATTATTACAAGATTAATTAATATATATGTATAAGAATAAGCTAGTCTTATCGCTAGTAGGCCTCATTCACGAAGCCAGTCTATAAGGTGGGTATAAGGTTGCTGCCTATAAATTGACGCTTAATGGATGTACACTCACATCCACCGCTTGCTTGACTGGTGGAGGGTCGTTAGCCGAAAGGATAGGATAGGGCACTTAATTCCTCATTATAAGTATAATGAATATTGCAAAGTAACTACAATGTTTTCAAATTCCCAATCTTAGTTACTTTAGGGTAAAATGTGAAAATGATGCTATTCCATGGAATTACACTTTGTACCCTTGTCAAACGTTAGTGGAGCGTGCGTGGCTAACCGGCACACTAATTTGGGATTGACATTGGTGACAAAGGGTGGCTCGATGGTTATCATAGATCAATGGAGCATGCGTGGATAACCGAGACATTGATTAGGTGACAAAGACATTGAGTGCACCATGTTGATTCGCATGGTTATTCACAACTTGTTTGCGATCCTCGGCATCCCAGTCGCAAATTTGAAGTGCATATCGAGATTTAAACATGCCATTGAAATGTTCAATGAATCTCAAAATAAAATCTAGGAATTTTCAAATACATTTAAAACTTAATCTCTTTTCGTTTTTCATGGTGAGAATTAGTGAATCGTCATTCACTTACCTTCAAATTATTTACTTTTAGATTACGACATCCCTTTTCTAAGTTGTAAATAATGTTGTTGGATCCTAGCCCTAATTTCTCATTTGGGTGTTTAGTTGGGGATTCATTTCTAATCAAACTTTGTTCCTTTCTATTTCAGATGTCAAACGCAAACGCAAACAACAACGCTTCTGGATCATTCTCGCTGATGAACCTGTGTCAAAAGGTGACATTTGATGGGTCAAACTTCAACGAGTGGATGAGATACATTCGCATGATAACTCGCTACGAGGACAAAGAATATGTCCTCGATGAGAAGTTGGAAAAGATCAACCCAGAAGTTGCTACTCCTGAAGAGATGGCCGCCTTTGAGGCCCACGAGCGTGATGCGACGAAAGTTCATTGCATCATGCTGGCCACCATGAACCTCGAACTCCAAAAGTTCTATGAGGACATGTATCCATATGAGATGCATCAAGATTTGCTGGACAGGTACCACCAGAGCGCGAGGCAAGAGCGCTATGAGATCATTACCAACATGATCACCGCTAGGATGGGGAGTGGAGAATCCCTAACTGCTCATTTGCAAAGAATGCAAAGGTATGTTGATCGTCTTCTCAAACTTAATGTTAAGTTTGATGAGGATTTAGCTATCGACATCATCCTCCAATCCTTGCCTTCCTGCTACAACCAGTTCAGAATGACCTACCACATGAATAAGGAAGATGTCACCCTGAGTAAACTTCAAGGGCTCCTGAGGACAGCTGAGAGCAACATCAAGGACAAATCTATTGCATCATCCTTTACTGTAGCTGCTCCGGTGTTGGCAATTGGCCAAGGAAAGGGAAAGAAGAGGAAGGCTCCTTCTAAGAGCCACCATAAGGGTAAGACCCAAGATGGTTCCTCTTCTAGTGGGACCAAAGCAGGTTCTGTTAAACCCTCTTCTGAACCCAAGGAAGCAGAGTGCTTCTATTGCCACCAGAAGGGCCACTGGAAACGAAGCTGCCCTGAATATCTGCAGGATATTAAGGATGGGAAGATAAAGCCCACCTTTGCAGGTATGTATTTAATTAAATCTAATAACTGATCACTTGCTACTTCATGGGTCCTTTATACTGGATGTGGTTACCACATTTGTTTTGATTTGCAGGGGCTAAGAAAAAGTAGGGAAGCGGAGCATGGAAGGATAAACTTGATCATGGGAAACAAGAAGTCTTCACAAGTAACCAAGATCAGAGTTTATTCCTTAGTGTTGAGTAATGGGTTAGAGCTAGATTTAAAAAATTGTTGCTATTCGCCAGATATGGCAAGGAACATCATTTCTTTTCATGGATTGTTTAGACAAGGTTTCAGATATTCGTTTGATAATAGTAATGGTTCTATTAATGCTTATTTGAATGGTGTCTTTTATTTCAATGCATTATCTTGTAATGGGATTTATAAATCTGTGTTAATTATAGATAATTTAGGAAATGACGTTTTGAATATTGATTCGTCCACAAGTTTGGACAAAGCATGCTTGTGGCATTGTCGCCTTGGCCATGTTAACAAGAAACGCATAGCCCAACTCGAAAAGGATGGAGTCTTGGAGTCATTCGACCTTAGGGACGATGACGTGTGTGAATCTTGTTTACTTGGGAAGATGACCAAGTCACCCTTTACTGGCACATGTGAAAGGGGTGAGGGTGTATTGGATCTCATACATACAGATGTATGTGGACCCTTTAGATCCACCACAAGGGACGCTTGTCGCTTCTACGTGACTTTTACAGACGATTATAGCAGATATGGATATATCTACTTAATTAAGCAGAAGTCAGAAACCTTTGAAAAGTTCAAAGAGTTTAAGAATGAAGTGGAGAATCAGCTGGGCAGGAAAATCAAGATGCTTCGATCTGATCGAGGAGGAGAGTACCTAAGTCTTGAGTTTCACGACTATCTAAAAGAATGCGGAATAGTTTCGCAATTGACGCCTCCTAGAACGCCACAATTGATTGGTGTGGCTGAGAGACGTAATCGAACCTTGTTGGACATGGTTCGTTCTATGATGAGTCGTGCTTCGTTTCCAATCTCATTCTGGGGGTATGCCTTAGTGACTGCCGCCCATATCCTTAACTTAGTTCCCACCAAGAAGGTTGCCAAAACACCTCACGAGATGTGGACAGGGAAAGCTCCCTCGTTAGCACATATCAAGGTTTGGGGTTGTGAAGCTTTCGTAAGACGAGAGACTCATGACAAGCTAGAACCTCGTAGTGAGAAGTGTTATTTCATCGGCTATCCACATAAGTCTTTTGGCTATCTCTTCTATAGACCAAGTGACAATGTTGTCTTTGTTGCTAGGAGAGGAGTTTTCAGAGAGAGAGAACTCATAAGTCAAGGAGACAGTGGGAGTCAGATTGACCTTGAAGAGCTTCAAGAGTCAGGAGATGAAGGAACCTCTGACACTGGCGCTCAACCTGAGGAGGAAACTCCTGTTGAACCAATTGACTAGTCCTTACCTCTTAGACGTTCCGATAGAGTTAGTGTTCCACCCCAATTTTATGGTTTCCATATTACTACTGACGGGGATACGTTTATTAGTGATAGTACACTAGTAAATATGGACGAACCTAATAGCTATAAGGAAGCCGTGGCAGGCCCAGAGTCTGCTAAATGGAAATAGGCTATGGACAGCGAGATTCAGTCCATGTATGACAACCAAGTTTGGAATTTGGTTGATAATGTATCGGGTCGTAAGACAGTCGGGTGCAAGTGGATCTTCAAGAAGAAGACAGACATGGATGGGAAAGTGCACACTTATAAAGCGCGATTGGTCGCGAAGGGCTTTAATCAAACTCCTGGAGTTGACTATGATGAGACCTTCTCGCCAGTTGCTAAGATAAAGTCTATTAGGGTAATGCTCGCAATAGCTGTGTTTCATGACTATGAAATATGGCAGATGGACGTTAAAACTGCTTTCCTTAATGGGAAGTTGGCTGAGGATGTTTACATGAATCAGCCAGAGGGTTTTGTCGATGCGAAGCATCCCAATAGGGTGTGCAAGCTTGAAAAATCCATTTATGGATTAAAGCAAGCATCTCGCAGATGGAATCTTTGTTTTGATGAGAAGGTCAAAGAGTTTGGTTTTCTGCCAAGCGAAGATGAGTCATGTGTGTAAGTCAAGGCCAGTGGGAGTATAGTAAGCTTCCTCGTATTGTATGTCGATGACATACTGCTCATAGGAAATGACATCCCAACCTTGCAGGAGGTCAAGTCCTGGCTTGGGAAGTGTTTCGCTATGAAGGACCTCGGAGAGGCTTCGTATATTCTGGGAATAAGGATAGTGAGAGACAGAAGTAAGAGACTGATAGGACTCAGTCAGGATACATACTTGGAAAAGGTACTAAAACGTTTTAGTATGGAAAATTCCAAGAAAGGGGAGTTGCCAATTCAATGCAATACTAAACTGAGTAAGACTCAGAGCCCGAGTACAGAGGCAGAGATAGCTGATATGAGCCGAGTACCTTACGCTTCCGCAGTTGGTTCGATTATGTACGCTATGACTTGTACTCGCCCTGATGTGGCCTTCGCTTTGAGCATGGTCAGCAGATATCAAGGGAACCCCTGGTAGAGCACATTGGATTGCTGTCAAGAATATTCTTAAGTACCTACGAAGGACCAAGGAATGGTTTCTGGTCCTCGGTGGGAGTGATGACTTGACGGTGCGAGGGTACAGTGACGCTAGTTTTCAGACGGATCAGGATAATTACCGATCGCAGTCAGGCTGGGTCTTTACCCTGAATGGAGGAGCAGTGACTTGGAAAAGTTCCAAGCAAGAAACCGTAGCTGAGTCAACGTGCGAATCAGAGTACAATGCGACAAGCGAAGCGTCAAAGGAGGCTATATGGTTGAAGAACTTCATAGGAGACCTTGGAGTTATGCCATCCATAAAGGAGCCCATGGAAATTTTTTGTGATAATGAAGGAGCGGTTGCCTTGACCAAGGAACCAAGGGATCATGGCAGATCTCGACATATCGACAGAAAATACCATTTTATTAGACATCGGGTAGAAGAGGGACTCCTCGTTGTGAAGAGGGTATCGTCAGAAGATAACCCAACATATCCCCTTACGAAGGGACTGAGTAGGGTCAAGCATTTGAAGCACGCTAGGAGCGTTGGGCTAAAGGACGATATTAGTTTAGATTAGATAGGTAGGAAATTTGTAATGGATAATTTTGTATTCAACATTTTGATGATTAAATAAAGGTGCGTTATTTATATGAAAGTTACTATCTTGTGTTGATTATTTATCTGTTATTTCCATTTTTGCATGTTTTGACTTCCTGAATAATAAGATTGTTCAAACAGTCCACAATCACTCATATGTTGGAAGTAGATATGAAAGAAGATTGTCATAAATTTGTTTGTAGATTGTCTAAAAGTTTTTAGACAAAGCAAAGGTTTGCTACAAAGTTTATGAGTGCTTATGAAATATGTTTTGAGCATTAGAAAAAACCCGCACTTGCTAGTATCACTTCATGAAAGATATCACAAGTGATCGCAAGATGATAATATCATATAATCTTTAAACCTAGAGATATGGTTATTGTTTGCTAGTTGATTATGCATTGATAATACGAAAACACATCAGTAACTTGATGTTATAAAACGTATTATTGTGTGTAACTTAGCCAGTAGATAATAAAAGCATATAAGTCGAAGTTTTCTGTTCCTTTTATTCTAAGAGTATAAAAGCGATATCTTGGCCACTCGATGATTTGGTTTGACTTATGTGTCGGGCCCGGTCAGAATGAGGTTGATGTGTTCAACTGAATTCTATGTTGAACAAATCAGAGATCGAGAAACAAATGCTGGACAATAAGTATTGTCGGCATGATATCTAGAACAGAGGATTATACGATCCCTTATCTGAAGGACATGATTTTGATCAGAGTTGACAGAAGCGTATAAGAGCTACGATTGCTAACCGCATCCTGAAGTCGTATGTGAGATATAGTTACTAGACTTATCCAAGTGGGAGACTGTTGGATTAGTGTCTAAGCCCGTAACTATATTTGGTATGTACTTGACCCGGTTATGCATGGTCCTTTTGGGTTGCCTTCACCAAAGCAACTTGACAAGGTAATTTAAAGAAAGAGAGAGGATATTATGGTTTATTAATATATTATAAGAATAATATATTAAAGGAGAAAATCATATTTATTTAATTAGTATTAGTCATAAATTAATTAGGAATTAATTTGGTGACTAAAAGAGATTAATTAAACAAAGGGGCATAAACTGTCAAATGTGTGATAGTTGAGTTTTGGGCTGGGAAACCTAATGGACTAAGGGGGAACGAAATTATGATGAAGGATCATCATATTTTCGTCCAAGGCCTTATTCCAGAAGGTTCCTTGGGCTGCTTGGTGAATAAGCTGTCCATTAGGGTTTAGACTGAAACCCTAGCAGCCTACAGTATAAATAAGACCCCTAGGCTTCAATTTTCGGCCACTTGCTTTTCAAGAGAAACCCTAGGCCGAAATTAAGCATCCTCCCTCCTCTCTCATAGTTGCCTTCTTGCTTGTGGTGTTTGTAAGCCATTAGAGGGGTTACAATTGTGACTCTAAGCTCCAAGAAAGAAGATTCAAGCTTCCATTGAAAAGGTAAACATCTAGATCTGATGTTATATGTTAATTTCGAAATTATGTATGCTAGATTAGTGTTTGTAAGTCTTGGATTCATTGCATGTACAATAGAGAAACCTAGATCCAAGCATTAGGGTTTGTATGAGCACATAGGATTGTTCTTATGTATAAAACCCATCAAAAAATGTAGCATATCATACTTTGGTAATGATATTTGTTACATGCCCAATCAATATCTGTGAAGGAATATAGTCGTATGGGTGAGTCATGGTACATCATGAGATAATGGGTGCTCCTACCATTAAGGTATTGTAGCACGCATTTAAGTGCAGCCTAGTGATCCATTGTAGGAAAATACATGTACTAGAAGAGTTTGTTAGTGACAAATACAATATCAGGCCGATTTAAGGACTAGTATTGGAGAGAACCAAAAAGGTCTCAATATGTAGTGATACACGACAATGATTGCCAACCGTATAGGGTGAATGTGGAAGAGGGTACCATGGGTATCCAAACATGATTTAAACCAAGCATACTAAAGCAAGTGAGAATATAATTGATGCATTTGGTTTGAGTGAGAAATAATCAAAAAGGTATAGATACAACTTCAACCTTAAAAGTATGATGGAGAGTTAAGGTATTTAAGAGAACTGTTGTATAACAAAGGAAATAAAAGTAGTGAGGTGGATAGGAGATGGTCTGATACAAATTATATCGTTGACATACCAATCCATTTTTTTTAATATAGAAGGATCAAATATGGTTAGGAAAACTATAGTTTAGTAGGAATTATTTACGCCTATCATACCATGATCAAAAGAAATTTTTTGGACACCATATTTGACATTTCTAATATTAAAAAATGAGTTGGAAGGTAGTCAATAAATCCATGAGGTTGATACATGTGACATCCCCGAATTTACGACCATTTTAAAACTTTTTATTTATGCCTATTTAAACCAGAGTTTGTTTATAGATACATAATTAGTACCATAAAAGTATACCCGGAGAAATGTTTTTCATTGATTATGAAAATCTTGGGATGTCATGACTAATACCAAACATACGTATAAACGACCTTACAACAATATTCTAACAACCTACGAATTCCTTTAATCTCACGACAGACAATTATATTATTTATCAGTATATTCGTATCGCTACCTGTGATACAAGAAACTGAGTGAGTCAGGTTGGGAAACCTGGTGAGTACATAAGGTTTTCAACGCACAATATTATAATCTTTAATTATTGTTCAAATAACCCCATTTACTCCACTCCCTTTATTTTCACTTACTAATCCTGATATGATGATCTCGAGAGATATTTCTTAACAGACCTTTATCAGCAGACATCTATAATTCCTAAGTGATTAGGCATGGCAATATACTTTTGGGTAAACACGGAAACATGATAGTATATTAGTACTTTGGATAGTCACAACAGGCACGACAGTACAATAGTACTTGGGATACACACAACAATACAAAAGTACTTGGGACAAGCACATCAATACAAAAGTACTTGGGTCAGGCACAACAGTACAAAAGTACTTGGGTTAGGTACAACAGTACAAAAGTACTTGGAATAAGCACGCCAATACAAAAGTACTTGGGATAGACACGACAATACAAAAGTACTTGGGATAAACACGACATACAAAACTTATTATTTTGCACGACTTTCATTAACCTATTATAACCACTATCTCACACAACCCTATCACAACCTCTCATTTGTTACTTCGCACAACCCTTCACTACCTAATCATATTATTAAGTATGATAAATATATGGTTAAATCAAGTAACAACCATATTGTACGACTATTTTAAACAAAGAAAAGACAACACACATAACAATTAAGCATTAAGGATACTTGTATTTATGTGTAAGAAAAAAGTAACTATGTACTCACATGTTAAAGTGGGTGATTGGAAAGTTGGGCAGTGCTTCGCTTTAGCACATGGCTTTTCCTGTGATATTAAATAGGTTTAATTATCACTTAGTCTTAGTTTATTATTTCTTATGACTAATTAATAGTCGAGATTCCTCAATAATCCCAATGGCTACTGATATATAACTGATAAGAGACAACCAGGTAGGATCATATCAGAGGTACGGTCCGTTTGGTATATATAGAGTATACTGTTTGGAATCCCACTTTAAACACCTCACTAAATCCAGTGTACACGTCATCCCCGTAAGTAGATCAATTAGTATAACGACTTGGAATCACTGATAAATTTTAATTATAGGTTCATAATAACAACTATGACTATAATTAATAGTTACACTTAAATAAAATAAGCATAACTTCACTTACAGATTAATCTAGTGAAAATCAGGATATTATGCAGACATAATCTTGATACGGGAGCTTCTATTCTTCGGCTATCTGACACCACAAGTCCTCGCTAAAGTTACTGGGAACTAGGGAGTAAAAGGGAGTAATGAATAGAAATGATCTCCAGAGGATTCGAAGGAAGGATGTGAGAACAATGAGCTGAAATCGGAAGTTTATATAGGCTGATTCGGGGTGTGCGCCGTGCATCTTGTCCCTAGCGCACCGCGCGTCTGGTTGGCCGGGGAGATATGTCGCTCGATGGGTGGTGCCACATATCACAATCTCATGGGTTATCGATGCACGCCGTGCATCTTGTCTGTGCGTGCGACTGCGTGCGTATTTTTATAAAACCTTAGAAAGCTCATAACTTCTTCGTATGAGCTCCTTTTTCAATGAGTTTTATATCCACGCGTAGCTATCAACGAAATCTAAAACTTCTGTTTAGAACTTTGGCTAATTTTTACTTTATTGTTAAAGTTATATTTTTCACAGGTTTAGACTGTTAAAGTTCATTAAAAATTCATAACTCTCTCGTCCAACGTCCGTTCTCGACTGTTTTTATATTTTCGGGTTTCTATTAACGAGATCTTCGATTCTCGTTTAGATTGTTTCGGCTAAAAATCTACTGATCTAAAATCCGATTTCTGAGCTATACACTGCTATGCTGAATCTTAAAAAAATCATAACTTCCTCTAATGAACTTAGATTTAGACGTTCTCTATATGCACGCTCTCGATTTAACAACTACTACGACTTTCATTTAGATCACCTAGGCTAAAAAGTAATTTATCAAAAATTTACTTTTAACGATACACAGAGTCGTGCTAGTTTAATCAGGAAACTTCGAAGAACCATAAGTTCTTCATACGAAGTTGGATTTTAGCGTTCTTTATATGTGTGGAATCCTTGTAACACATACTATAACTTGGTTAAGATTATTCATCCTAAATAATCTCCTATTTAAAGGTTATTATTATGACGTATAATAAGTTATTTTACTAGCCCAAATTTGCGGGTGTTACAATTATCTCCCCCTTAGGATGATTACGTCTCGAAATCATGAAAAAAAAACAGGGCTTGTATAATTACTCTGCATGTTTCCTTTCCATCTTGGGTGGTAACCGTAACTCTTACATCTTTTGAGTTTCTAATTCTTAGACTTCTTGGACTGTTGACGGTGCTGCACCTAATCTTTCTTCTAAATTGGATGCTCTTGCTCCTTGTAGGATAGACTTAACCTAAATTAAGATCCTTACTTTGACTACCGTAACAGACCTATGGTTCATGATCTAATGACCTCTCATCGTATGATGCAACAGTTAGACTCTGGTCTCTTTAAGTCAGACTTTAACACAAAGGATACATTCCTTCATGTTCTAATGTGATACAATCACATTCTAGCATGTAGCACTTTCTAGCTACTGGTTGCTTAATTTTAGCGGCGATCGATATATTTCTATTGATCGCTTCTTTATCTTTTCCTAAAGTCGAACGCTACGTCGAACTTACTTTGTAGATTAGTCGGACCTGATTCGATATGACCACTAAGGTCGGAATATCTATATTCACTACCGAAACAAAGGTAATGATGGAAATGAAAAAAATAGCTCAACTACTTAGAGATTTAGTAACCTTGTGACTTTCCCTGATCCAAGTGTGATTCCTGTGTTTTTGGTAGTATAGGCCTCTACTATCTTTCACACCCACTTATACTCGTCCCAAGTATTGTCTCGCAGTCCACTAAGTTATCACAAAAGGGAATTTGCACATAAACCACATAGCGTAGTTTAGGAAATTGCATTATCTTCGAAAACGGTTACAATATTTATTTATGATGTGTGCCTATTACATCATGCCACACAACCTAATACTAATCATTCTCAAGTAGTCCAGACAAGCAGTCATGACATGCCCTTCCTCCTTACATTCAAAACTCACCCTTCCATCGTACCGACACTCGTCAGAATAGTGACCAGGTCTTCCGCACTTATAGTAAATCACTTCTCTTTTGCATTTCCCAGCATGCTTATTCTTGCATTTATTACACCATTCTGCTTTAGTACTACCCTCATACGTCTTGTCGTTGGGGTCACACCTTGAGATTTTACTTTTCTTATCGGACGTTGAGATTCCTTCACTTCTCATTTTCTCGCCAACTTCACTCTTGTCGACGTCTCTTTGCTTGATCATACCTTCCACAGACCTTGTAGCCCAGACGGATGCTTCAAAAGTAGGTGTCTTCTTAACTAGCTTAATGTACTCCCATGTTAGCCCCTCGACATACCTATCGATCTTGTTTAGTTTGTCCGGGACAATTCGTATGGAGAACTCCATCTTATCGGCGAAGGCATTGGTGAATTCCTCCACAGTCGAACTCCCTTTCTTTAAATTCAGGAATTGGTTGTCCAGTTATAGTATGTTCTGAGAAGAATAATACTTTCTCTTGAAATGCATTAGGAACTTTGCCCATATCAACTGAAATGGCTCGTTTCGGCTTATTATCTTTCCCAATGTGTTCCACCAGCAAACATATGAGATTTTAAATTGTCTTACTGCGTAGGTGGTTTGCAACTTTCTTGTGCAACTGCAGGTGATGAAAGTCTGCTCCATCTCCGTAATCCAGTCCATAACTCCCACCGAGTCTTCTTTTCCAGTAAAGGATGAAGGTTTTCAATTCACAAAGTTCTTATACTTGCATCTGTTTCTATCGGCCCCTTTATCTGGGTCGTTCCTCCTAATTCCTTGTGGTTCAGCTGGACTCACGGTTCTGCTATAGTTTCCTTCCTCCCACTGACCTTTATTCAGTTCGGCTGCACAACAGGCACAGAGGGTTCTCTTCCGTTCTCTTGGATGAACTCTCTCATTTCCTCACTCTGTTCAGCTAACAAGGCTCTAATCATTGCCATTGTAACAGGTTCAGCTACCAGCACTGCTTCAGGTACACGCTCGATCAAATGGGGCTCAGGTTGAAGGTTTTCGTTATCGATTCCTAATCCACTACATGTCCTCACCATGACGTTCTATATACCAAAGTAGTCGTTCGAGATGAAAAATTTAAGATAGAGAAGGCTTAGAAGCCTATTTCTCCTCATTACTCTGAAAAGTTATATGCAAGTTCTAATATCATAATTAAACGTTTAAAAGTCTGAACACATAAAATTTCCGTAATTCTAGGTTGGCATCAGACCTTATTCCTAATAATAGAAATTAGATAGAAAACCTAAGGAATTATAGGGCATTTTATAGATATAGCATGCGTAATTCATTTAGCACATAAAGAAAATTATGCATCTTGTCCTAAAGTGAACTAGTGCTTGTGTCAATTCAGGTGCATTATCTAAATTATAAAGGACACACATCTCATGATCATTGCTTATCATTCTAAGTTTAAGTATTGAAATTTCCTAAACTTTCTAGTTCTCTTAAACTAATGCTCTGATACCAACTATGAGATCCCCAAATTTATGGCTATTTTAAAACTTTTTATTTATGCTGATTTAAATCAGAGTTCGTTTATAAATGCAGAATTAGTCCCGTAAAAGTATTTCCGAAGAATATTTTCATTGAATATATAAATCTTGGGATGTCATGACTAACACAAAGCATAAGCATAAACGGCCTTACATCAATATTCTAGCAGCCTACGAATTCCCTTAATCTCACGGCAGATAATTGTATTATTTATCTGTATCTTCATATCGCTACCTGTGATACAAGAAATTGAGTGGGTCGGGTTCGAAAACCTGGTGTGTACATAGGGTTTTTTGTGACAACCCGAATCTTTTTCCGCTAATGTGAACCCAAATTCCGTTAATAAAATTTGAATTTTATTGAGTCCCGTCGAATTCCTTTGGTTTGGAAAGTTATTTAGTTATATAATCGAACTTTATATATGAGTCGGAACCAAAACCACGCAAAATTTCGAGTTTTCCTTCGAACAAGACATCAGTTCGCGGCCTGTCTGGAGTTCACGGCCATAAACTCGTTTACGGCCGTACACTCGTTTACGGCCAAGACAGGTGGACCCCACCACCGACCATGAAAACCCCCTATAAATACGTGTCCCTACCCTTCATTTTTACTTTTCTGGCCGAAAACTCTCTCCTTCTCTCTCTAGACTCTTGACCGTAAACACAAAAAACGCCATTGTTCTTCCGGAAATCATCGATAATCACCATTGGGAGTCATTTCGGAGCATTTAGAACACATTTCCGTCGAAATCCAACCTCACTGTTCTTGAGTTTACGGCCGTACACACATCATATCTTCAAATCTTCAAAGGCCGTAAACCCGTTTACAGCCGTACACTCACCGAATCTTCAAAGGCCGTAAACCCTTCAAGGGGTTGTTCACGGCCGTAAACCCCCTTCATGGCCGCAAACATCTCCTAAGTGGTGAAAAACCCGTTCCCTCGATTCGATCAAGTCCCGATAACATTCCTTAACCGAAAGAAAGTGTTTTTCTAACACTTTATCTAATGAAATCGCTAATTTAGATACATATATGTATTTAATTTTTATTAGGATTCCTTTAAGTGTCACATACAACAACTCGAGGGTCTTCATTCCAGTTCGTTGATTCGACGCTTGTACACAACTAACGGTGAGTTCATACCCCTATATTTTCCGAGTTTTTAATGTTTTCAGGGGGGGGGGGGGAATACAAGTAAAAGCACAAGTAATCTTGTGCATAAAAATATAATTTGATTTATTATATTTTCCTATCACTAGCATACATAGTAAAACATCGTCACTACAAGACTTGAAATCGTTTTTTTACAAAACATGTTAAGATAAAACATTACAAACACAGTTTTTAGAACAGAGGAAACAAACTTATGAATTATGAAATGAAAGATATTATTTTATAAGGATTCATAACAAAAAGGGTTTTCAGAGTATTATTTGTGAATTCGTTGAGAGAGCCAGCAGTGTGAGACGCCTTGTAACCAGAGTCTCCTGGGAGGGAGAGCGTGAGTTTGTGTATAGATCTATACGGGAGTGATAATCCCGCACCCTGACTATTAGCTACAGTCAACCGATGGTGACAAACGTCATTTTTATCGAAGTACGTCCATGTATGTCGTATTGTTGATCGTCCATAATATGGTTATAAGAATCCACAGGTGAAACAACGACTCGTTCACATAATAATACACCTAACAAACAGACATTAGGGTTAATAACTATGTGATAACTTAGTATATACACTAGGGTAATATGAAATTAATATCCGACTTGCAGTGGGATGTGTAATCCCCGCCTCATTTCCTGTTCCTTGTTTGGTTGTGGACTAAGGGCGGGATCACCCAATCGACTGTTTGTTCGATCTAGATTTCTATTACTCGTATGTACTTGGTGATCATAGGAGGGTATTAACAACACTTTCAGTATACCGTACAACACGCATTCAGCTAGTTTTATTTATGTAATAAGACTACTATACAATGGTTTCATACAAGGGTTTTCATGCAAAGGTTTTCGTACAGAACACATACATAACATACACTTAGGAAAATATAGGATTTTCCAGGGTAAACATTAGTACTTTACAAACAAGCGATTATTCATTTTACTAATGAACATTACTAATAATTCTGTAATTTCTTAGTTTATGCATCCAGGCTATGTGTGAAGAATATCCGACAAACCATGGAATGTGTGGTTTCCGCCTCATTTCCTGTTCCTTGTTTGGTTGTGGATTTAGGGCAGATCCACACAATCAATCGTTTGTTCAATATTGGTTTATATATAGCTAGTATGTGCTAAGTAGTTATAAAAAGAATTGGTTAATCATACATACTATAAGAAAATAATGGATTTTCTTGAGGAACACGTTCAACAGATATCAAAGGAACAATAAGTTAACTTTGCAAGTATCTAGTGAATACTTCCGGATTATGTACATGAGGATCCGAGAACCAGTGGAATGTGTGGACTCCGCCTCACTTCCTGTTCCTTGTTTGGTTGTGGGCTTGGGGCAGAACCACACAATCGATTGTTTGTTCGATCTGGAATGTATATGATTGGTATACACTAAGTACTCGCAGGAAGAACTTGTAAGAATCATTTTTACTTCATTACATTAGAAAATATAAGTTTTTCTGGAAAAACATAACGCACTTTTCGAAAGAACAAAGAACCGTTTTCCAAAACTAAACGCTTATGAACTCACCAGCTTTATGCTGATACTCTTTCAAAACCTACTTGTATTCTCAGGACATTAGTAGACAGGTACACGCCCAGATTCAAGAAGTCGGAGCATAGTAGCTTTGAGTCTTTACTTGTTATTTACTTTTGAAGATAATCATGTATAATTCAATGTAATGTTAACACTATACTAGTAATACAATGGTTTATGTTGCTTTGATTACTATTATTCAATTGTTGTGATAATGTACATGACGTCCTCCGCCCCCAAACGTTTCCGCCGTTTCGGTTTGGGGGTGTGACAGATTGGTATCAGAGCATTGTTTATAGTGAACTTAGTATATCAACCAATAAAAGATATACAACTATAAATAACAATGGGGCCGGAGTGCTCTGACTAAAAGTATACTTTTAGAATATAAGTATTTTACGAGAAGTATACTAATAAACATACATACTAAGAACAAGTATCACAATATGAACAAGTAAGAACAAAACGAATAAAAGTATTTAGATGTTGGACACTACAGTCAAACCTAAGTAGTTATGTAATCATATCTGGAATAAATATAACCTGATCAACTATATTCATTCGAGATACGACCAACATGTGTTTGGGAGTGATAGTGGTGTTGCAACGAGTCTAAAACTTACCTAACTCCATATACAAAACTATCCTTAGAACAAGACATAAAGATAAAATACTATAGGAGTATTTTAGGCACTATAACAAACTTGAATGAGAACTAAAAGACCTTTACTGGCAGGTCTATAGTTGTGAAGTGCATGCTTCCAGGGTTATATATAATTGGGATCTTATAGACTCAGAATCGGTGATCTACGCCCTGCTACCTGTTCCTTGTTTGGTTGTGGTTTTGGAGTAGGATCACCTATTCGAAGGTCTATTTGATCTTGGTTATATACAGCTTGCATGCACTGCTTGACTATAGGAGGACCCAGTTTGGATCATCAATAACTATAGGAGAAATGTTCTACTTAATCTCATAGGATTCTTTAGACATCCCCATTCTTACGCGAACAACCTAGATATAGATAGCCACTCCAATCACCAACAGAGAAGTCAATGAGGAATAAGAGAGGGGTTGTAAAGTGGATTCCAAGAAGGAATCATACGAGGAGGCAAATCTCCCATGAGGAGGTGATGGAGATCTGTGGTAGAACCCGAAGCATGAGCTACAATGAATATGAAAAACTATAGGAAAGTTCAGAGACAACAAACCCTCACAGCTGAATTCAGGACCATCATAACAAGAACATAAACCCCTCCCGAGGCGCGCAAGGTGGTGGAGCACCATATACGACATACTAATAATTAACTAACTAATATGATCTAGTGAGTTAGTGATTACACTGCTCACACTATGTGTAAGGATTATTGCCTTTATCATATCAGCTAAGTAACAGTAAACCAGATCCATGACTTCATTAAGAGGGTAGTCACTATCAAATTCATAAGTCTATGTTGCGTAGACCACTGTTATGAATTACTTCAAACGTCAGAGCATGAAACACTCAAAACTAGGATAACTTCGATTCAGAATATACTCGACTTGTAATCACTACGAACTTACCCTCGTTTCGTCTTTTAAACCTTATAGCAGAAAGATGCCACCGAAGAAGTCGAACAGAAACAAGAACAGCGCCCCACCACCGCCACCACCTCCTCAGTATGACCCGGTTGTCTTTCAGGCGACAGTAACAGCCGCAGTGACAGCTGTCATGGCACAGATCAATGCAAGTGGTACCAGTGGATCGGGTAATGGAACCAACAACTCTAACCACGGACACACAAAGGAGTGCTCATACAAGGACTTCATGATTTGCGGACCCAAATCCTTCGATGGAAGTGGGGGAGTCATCGCTCTAATGCGATGGATCGAAAAGACAGAATCTATTTTTGAGCTATCCGCGTGCCCAGAAGGGAGCAAAGTGAAGTTTGCTGCCTGCACCTTCTCTGACAGGGCTCTTACATGGTAGAATAGCCATGTCAAGTCATTGACTCTTCCGATAGCAAACGCGATGGGCTGGGAGAATCTAAAGCAGATGATGCTGGAAGAGTACTGCCGGAGGGGCGAAGTGCAAAAACTAGAGCATGAGCTGTGGAATCTTACCATGGCAGGCTCAGACATAGATGCCTACACAGATAGATTCAGCGACTTAGCTGCGCTATGCCCGAGGATGGTTACCCTGGAGAGTAATAAGTTAGAAAGATTCATTTGGGGACTACCTTCTCCAATCCAAGGAAACGTATTGGCAGCGAAACCTCTTACGTTTGACCGTGCCAAGCGCCTGGCTCGAACCTTGGTGGATTATGGGATCCGCCAAGTCATAATGGACCCCGTTCATGGGTCAACCAAAGGAGGCGATGATAAACAAGGGGCTGAGAGCAGGAAGAGGAGACAGTCAACACAAGAACCCTCCGAGGGACAACAGATGGGTGCAGCCTATGTGGCCACGACACCAACCACATCAGCTCCAGGTAGTCGTTATGATGGAACCCTCCCCAAATGCAATAAGTGCAACTTCCATCATATCGGAAGGTGTCAGAAGTTGTATAGCAAGAACTACCTCCGAAGAGGACACACCATCCGCTTCTGTAGAGCACCGACACGACCAATCTCTCAGGTCCCAGTTGAGGAAACAAGTTAGACCTGCTACGAATGCGGTGAAGCGGGACACTTCAGGAGAGATTGCCCACTCGCCAGAAACCCTGATGTAGTGGAACGGGTGCTAATGATCACTGCAGGTGAGTCTACCCCGGAACCACTTGAGAACAGCGGTACGTTTCCCAACAAAATCCTAACTATAGTAGTTTCTTCCTCGCCTAAACTAAGCACATAGTTTATATAGAAACTAAATACTCTTTCTGGTAAGCTATAATGACTTGGTGTAAACATTAGGGCCATATACAATTAAGAACCAATAGACTTAGAGTGCGTGATTCCGCCTTATTTCCCGTTCCTTGTCTGGTTGTGGATTTAGGGCAGAGTCACTCAGTCGACCGTCTTGACAATCTTAATTATATATGAGTTGTAGACACCAAGCGATTATAGAGAGACTGGATGGGGATCATAATATCAAGTATCATTCACTAGAACAATATTCCAGTTAATACACATGTAAAGCAATGCAATACTATCGTAGTAGTAATTCCAGGATCAAAACAGAAAGCACCAGGAACATACACTCAGATGCACCGATATTCTAACGAAACACTCTCTCCGAACTAACTTAACTCACAATCCGACGATGTCATCCCACCTAATCTAACTGAGTCCACGCGATGCCGAACCTATGTGTCACCAAGGAGACCCTTGCCTTAAACCGACCGAATAACAAAACTCTCGTCACTCCTAACGACAAACTAGATGCGAACCTTGAAATTTCATCTCGTTTCAAGCCTCCGAAGTACTCATGTGAGGAGTACGGTATCCTTCCGTAACCTTCCTTAAGCACCCTCAGCAGATCATTTTTGGAAATACCACTCGCACAGCAAGTCAAGTTCAAGCACATAGGCTAGGGACAGATACGGTTAGCCTTTCAATGTTAAATGTACACGCGAGGGTGGTATATAATTAAGATTCTACTGACTTAGGATGTGTGTTTCCACCCTATCTCCTATTCCTTGTCTGGTTGTGGACCTGGGGCAGAGCCACCCATCCGACCGTCTTGTCAATCCTACTTATATACGACTTGTGTACACGAGATAATGATAGATGAACCAGGTATGAGTCCTACCACGAACTTCAGGACAAAGGCTGCTCAGGACCACAAAAAGGGCATTCTATCAGTTGGATGAACATGGTTGAGCAAGCTAAACCTACTCACCCTTCACAGACCAGAACAACAGATACAACAGTGACGATCCGCTGAAACAACCAGCGAGGATCTGAGATTCACTAGAGAACGCGAGGGTTTTACAAAACCCAAGTACCCTACCGATCCTAGAGAGGTGTCTATCCGATGAGACACATGTGATACCCCACATCTATTTCCACGTTCATGATTCATATTCAGTGTCTGAATTTCGGGACGAAATTCCCTCTAACGGGGGGATGATGTGACAACCCGAATCTTTTTCCGCTAGTGTGAACCCGAATTCCGTTAATAAAATTTGAATTTTATTGAGTCCCGTCGAATTCCTTTGGTTTGGAAAGTTATTTAGTTATATAATCGAACTTTATATATGAGTCGGAACCAAAACCAAGCGAAATTTCAAGTTTTCCTTCGAACAATGTAACAACGTAAATTTTCAAAACAATTTTTCATTTTTAAATCACATTTTCAATCGTCAAAAACCATATCAACAAACTGTATCCACTGTCATAATAACAAACAAATCCCAGAATCTCAAAACATAATCTCTATGAGTGTGTACGGATAATGCCGGCGCCTTCCCGCGATCCTCGCTAGTACCTGAAACACATAACACAACAATTGTAAGCATAAATGCTTAGTGAGTTCCCCAAAATACCACATACAACACATACGCCTTTCCAGGCCATAACTCTGTGGGATCTTCCGATCCAAGTGTCTCAAGGCACTTCCGTCCTGAATCCTGGTAGACCTTCCGGTCCTACCCGTATTGACCTTCCGGTTCGTAACCTCTTGACCTTCCGGTCCATATCGTACATAACATACATAACACATACATATCACATAACAACATACAACTCATACATCTCATAGCATATAAGACCTTCCGGTCACACATAGGTACCCTTCCAGGTACAATATAATGAGAAGACTCACCTCAATGAAGTCGGATAAACTCTCATGCTCAATGTCCCGACCTAGCCTCCTCCTATTATTCAAATAACATTCCCGATCAATATTCTCTCATAGTCTCATCTCTAAAGATTAGGTAGAAGGCCATTCTACCCCTCTCTAAACTCTCTTGAATCAGTCTTGACCAGAACCCTAAGGTCAACGAAAGTCAACGGTCAAACTTTGACCCGACTCCTCGAGTGCACATGGGCGACTCGGCGAGTCCACGCGGGACCGCTGAATCCTTCTAGCCTCTCTTGGCTCGTCGAGTCATCCTTCCACTCGACGGGTTCCTCCTGTCACGAATCGCGGGCCAACCCTGACTCGACTCGTCGAGTCCACTTATGGACTCGGCGAGTTGCTTCCATGTTCATACTCAAATGACCTTCTAAGGTCAGATCTGCTTCTCTATTCTATAGATCTGACCTTCCCAAGCATGACAATCACGTAAATGTCAAATCTTGGTACACATGCAACACACCCAAAGCTTCTTTTGGTGAAATAACCTCTAAAATGGCCTCCTAGGCTCATAACTCAAAAGGTATGACATAAAGCAGAGTGGTAAGGACTCTATGGACCTCTTAAGGTCCAGATCTATGAACCAACTTGCCTTGGGACCTCACATACACAAGATTCAACTAAAAGAGGCATAAAGAAGACCCTAGATTTCAGTAGAATCATAATAAGCACGAGAATGGCACAGATTGATACCTCCAACAGCTTCCTCTGATCAAATAGAAGTGGATCCAAGCTCCTCAATCCACCTAGCTTGTTCTACCTCCTTCCTTCTTGCTAAAACACACAAGAAATGGTTAATTAGCCTTCCTCTTGCACCACAAACAATCTCTCTGCTCTCTAGGGTTTCTCAGGGGTGAATTGGCCGCAAATGGAGGCCATAAAGGCCTTTAAATAGGGAACAGACCCCGAGAATTAGGGTTTCAATTTACAGCGCGGACTCGTCGAGTCCACCCTTTTCGACTCGTCGAGTCCGTTCATTAATCGAGTCAGCATCGCGGTCCTACTCGTCGAGTCCCTCTCTTTTACTCATAAATAAGTGATCAAACATAATACCTGGAAATCCGGATGTTACAATTCTCCCCCACTAGAATCAGACTTCACTCTCGAAGTCTTGCTCCGCAAACAACTCTGGATGCTGCTCCCGCATTTCCAACTCCGGCTCCCATGTCAGCTCGGACCCTCTCCGATGTTGCCACTGGACCTGCACCAGGGACACCTCCTTGTTCCTCAGAACCTTGATCTTCCGATCCCGGATCGCGATTGGCCTCTCAGCATAATTCAGGCTCGCATCCACCTGAATATCCTCCAGCGGCACCACCGCTGACTCGTCGGCTATACACTTCCTCAACTGAGACACATGGAAGGTATCATGAATCTGGCTCAACTCTGCAGGTAGCTCCAACCGATATGCTACCCTCCCCACCCTCGCGGTCACCCTGAACGACCTGATATACCGGGGCCCCAGCTGCCCCTCTTCCTGAATCGAATCACTCCTTTCCAAGGAGACACTTTCAGGAGTACGAAGTCTCCCACCTGGAACTCAAGCTCGGATCGTCGCCTATCCGCATAACTCTTCTGGCTACTCTGAGCCATCGACAACCTCTGTCTAACCTGCTGTATCTGCTCGGTCGTCTGAAGCACTATCTCCGTGCTGCCCATCACGCGCTGCCCTACTTCTCCCCAGCAAATGGGAGTCCGACATCTCCTCCCGTACAACAACTCGAAGGGAGGCACACCAATACTCGAATGGTGGCTGTTGTAATTAGAAAACTCAGCCAACGGCAGATACATGTCCCAACTTCCCCCGAAGTCTAACACACATGCTCGGAGCATGTCCTTGAGCGTCTGAATCGTCCGCTCACTCTGTCCGTCCGTCTGGGGGTGGTAAGCGGTACTGAAATGCAGTCTCGTACCCAACTCCTCATGGAACTTCTTCCAGAATCTGGAAGTGAAACGTACATCTCGTTCTGACACATTCGAGATCGGTACTCCATGCCGCGATACCACCTCCCTCGCATACAACTCTGCCAATCTCTCTGCAGAAGACCTCTCACTGATAGCAAGGAAGTGAGTGCTCTTCGTCAGCCAGTCGACAATCACCCAAATCGCATCGACACCCCTCGCGGTCCTTGGCAATTTGGTGATAAAATCCATGGAAATCTGTTCCCACTTCCACTGGGGAACCTCAAGCGGCTGCAACTTGCCGTGCGGACGCTGGTGCTCAGCCTTAACCCTGCGATAGGGCAAGCACCTCTCAACAAACCATGCTACATCCCTCTTCATACAGGGCCACAAATAATCTTTCTTCAGATCCAAATACATCTTAGTGGCCCCGGGATGGATCGAGAACCTCGATCGATGCGCCTCCTCCATCAAAGTGGTACGCGCCCCGCCTGCATACGACACCCAAATCCGACCCTGAAAAGTCATAAGCCCACGGCTATCAGTAACGAACTCAGGTACCTGCCCAATCACCCGCTCTCTCTTACGGTTCTCCGGTCTCACGGCCTCTGCCTGGGCCTCCCGAATGGTGTCCATCACCGGAGTCATCACTGTCAACCGCATACAAATGTCTCGAATCGGGGCACTCTCCGCCCTACGGCTCAGGTCATCGGCTACAACATTAGCTTTGCCCGGGTGGTACAGGATCTCACAATCGTAATCCTTTACCACGTCCAACCATCTCCTCTGGCGCATATTCAGATTGGGCTGATCCATCAAATACTTCAAGCTCTTGTGGTCCGTGTATATGGTACACCGAACCCCATACAAATAGTGACGCCAGATCTTGAGGGCGAACACCACTGCCCCCAACTCCAGATCGTGGGTGGGATACCTTGTCTGATGAGGCTTCAGCTGCCTCGATGCATACGCAATCACATGCCCCCTCTGCATAAGTACTGCACCCAACCCTGATATCGATGCATCACAATACACCACAAAATCCTCCATCCCTTCCGGGAGGGCTAACACCGGGGCTTCGCATAATCTCTGGCGAAGTGTCTCAAACGAGGTCTGCTGCTCCGGACCCCACGAAAAAGCAACACCCTTCCGGGTCAACCTGGTGAGAGGCATGGCGATCTTGGAGAAATCCCTGATAAATCTCCGATAATAGCCGGCCAATCCTAGAAAACTCCTGATCTCGGTGGGTGACCTCGGCACCTCCCATCTCATAACTGCCTCAATCTTGGCCGGGTCGACCAATATCCCATTCTGGTTAACGAGGTGGCCCAAGAATGGGACCTCTCGTAACCAAAAATCACACTTGGAGAATTTGGTGAAAAGCCTCTCCGCCCTCAATACCCTGAGAATCTCTCTCAGATGCTCCTCGTGCTGCTCTCTAGATCTCGAATACACCAAAATATCATCAATGAACACGATCACCGACTGATCCAGCATCGGTGTGCACACCCTGTTCATGAGATCCATGAACGCTGCCGGTGCATTGGTGAGCCCAAAAGGCATCACCACGAACTCGTAATGCCCATAACGAGTTCTGAACGCCGTCTTATGGATATCTTCATCCCGCACTCTCATCTGATGATATCCCGACCTCAAGTCTATCTTGGAGAACCAAGACGCTCCCTGCAACTGATCGAACAAGTCATCGATCCTCGGTAAAGGATAACGGTTCTTGACCGTCAACTTGTTCAACTCCTGGTAATCAATGCACATCCGGTGTGAACCATCCTTTTTCTTGACAAAAAGGATCGGTGCTCCCTGAGGGGAACTACTCGGTCTAATAAACCCCTTCCCCAGCAGCTCCTGAAGCTGTGAGGATAACTCTTGCATCTCTGGCGGCGCAAGGCGATAAGGCGCCTTGGCGATAGGCGCTGCCCCCGGAATCAAATCGATACGGAACTCTACCTGCCTCTCGGGAGGCACACCCGGAAGCTCCTCGGGAAAAACATCCGGGAACGCGTGCACTATCGGAACCTCATCAATCGAACTTGGCCTCCCAGCGGCCATTCATGTGTCCATCACATAGGCTACAAACCCGCTGCAGCCCTGCTGTAAACTCTGTTTCGCTCTGGCAGCCGAACAAAACGCTGACCCATATCGGTTACCCTCGCCGTACACCGTAAGTACTCCCCCACTAGGGTCTCGTATTGTCACCAACTGACGCTCGCAGTCTATAACAGCCCCAAACCGGCTCAACCAATCCATGCCCACTATGACACACACGTCCCCCATTGCAATCGGGACCAGATCTATCGGGAAATCCACACCGAATATCTCGAGTACACATCCTCGAATCACATCCGTAGCATACACCGCTCGCTCATCAGCTATAGAAACTCGCAGAGGTCGACTCAGCGCCTCTCGTCGGATACTGATGTGCTGACTAAACGCTAAGGAAACAAATGACCGACTCGCACCCGAGTCGAATAACACCAAAGCAGGTACAAAATTCACAAGAAAAGTACCTATGCATAATATAATATAAGCATAACACCTCAAACTCAACATAAATAAATGAAAGAATACATACCAGCCACGACATCGGGAGCTGCACGGACCTCCTCCGCTGTCAACTGGAAGGCTCTCCCGCGAGCCTTCGGTGCCTCGGCCTTCGCCGGCAGTAGCTCGCACGGTGGCAGGGGCAGATCCCTGCTGTGCTCCCTGTGATGTCCCCCGCAGCTGCGGACACTTGGCCTTCCGATGGCCTGTCTGGTTGCAATGAAAGCAAACCATGAATCCCTTGGGGCAATCCTTGTCTATATGCCCCTCCTTGCCACATTTGTAGCAAGCACCCGATTGAAAAACCCCGTCATGTCCCTTTCCGCACTTCCCGCAAGTGCGGACCTTCTGGCCTCCAGATCTCGAATCGGCGGGCTTTGCCCGCTTGGCTGTCGGCTGAGTCTATGCCGGCCACCGATCCATCCCCTGAGACTCGGCCTCCTCCCTGGCCTGAGTCTCCAACTCAATCTCCCTCTTCCGGGAATTTGCCTGGAGCTCAGCAAATGTCCGGTAAGTCGAGTTTGATACGAACTCCCAAATATCCCTCCTCAAAATGCCCAAATACCGGCTCATGCATGCCTGCTCGGTAGACACCTGCTCAGGGCAGAACATCGCCCTCTCATGAAACTTCCTGGTAACCACAGTAACAGAATCAGTACCCTGCTTGAGGGTCAAGAACTCCTGAGCCAGCCGTTCCCTCTCTACCGGGGGAACATACTCATCTCTAAACATGGTGGTGAACCTCTCCCAAGTCACCTCTGAAATCTCTGCAAGAGTGAAGCTCGCCGTCACGAACTTCCACCAGTCCTTCGCTCCCAAGCGAAGCTGGTTCAGCGCGAACCGCACCCTCAGATGCTTTGGACATGAACACGTGTAGAAGCACCCCTTAATATCAGAAATCCATCTCATCGCAGCGATCGGATCCTGCGTCCCGTCAAAATCAGGTGGCTTCGTGTTGCTGAACTCTCGAAACAACAATGAATCACCTCCCTGAGGCCTGGCAGCAGCCGCAGCCTCAGTCACCGCTGCGTACCGCTCATCAAAAGTCTCAATCAATGTGGTCTTGATAGACCCAAACATCTCCGGAATCTCGGCTCGAATCGCCGCTGCCACCTCATCATGGATCATCTGACGAAGCTCATCGTCACTCACACCGCTCGTCTCAGGTCTGTGGCGTGTCCCAACCATGATGTCTCTGAAATACAACATAATAATATCAGAGACTCGCTCGAGCATACCTGCACTCGATAACTCAACCCTACTTGTTTTTTAGTACCCTAAGGATTCTTACTTAGAGTGCGCACTGCTCCGGTGTCTTCAGTAGTACGGGCCCTATTCTACCGTCCACACCGCATCAGTATTCACCCTAAGTCCTCCTCCTTGGATCCCAGATCACAAGCACCCTACATCTCGCTGGCATAGGCTACCCTTCGGTAGACCTCTCATAAGCTCCTCACTGCTACCTACTCACTCTCAAGCATCACATAGCAGCAGAAATCTTCCTAGGCTAAGGCATCACAAATCAGGCCACTCTAGTCCTAATATGAATACCTAGCCTACTCTAGCATGTATATCATAACATATCTCATAGCACATAATGTAAGGGTATTTTGGGAAATCACCGTTCGGGCACTGGCTGATCGTACACACTGCTCCGTTCTGCCTTTCTCAAAATCTTTTACTCTCTTAGAAAAATTGTTTATTTTATGAAAACTTTCTCAAATCCTCATTTTGAGTTCAGATACATCCGAAGTTGCACCCGAATCCCTCAAACCAAGGCTCTGATACCAACTTGTAACAACGTAAAATTTCAAAACATTTTTTCATTTTTAAATCACATTTTCAATCATCAAAACAAATATCAACAAACTGTATCCACTGTCATAATAACAAACAAATCCCAGAATCTCAAAACATAATCTCTTTGAGTGTGTACGGATCATGCCGACGCCTTCCCGCGATCCTCGCTAGTGAGTTCCCCAAAATACCACATACAACACATACGCCTTTCCAGGCCATAACTCTATGGGATCTTCCGATCCAAGTGTGTCAGGGGACTTCCGTCCCGAATCCCGGTAGACCTTCCGGTCCTACCCGTATCGACCTTCCAGTCCGTAACCTCTTGACCTTCCGGTCCATATCGTACATAACATACATAACACATACATATCACATAACAACATACAACTCATACATCTCACAGCGTATAAGACCTTCCGGTCACACATAGGTACCCTTCCAGGTACAATATAATGAGAAGACTCACCTCAATGAAGTCGGATAAACTCTCATGCTCAATGTCCCGACCTAGCCTCCTCCTATTATTCAAATAACATTCCCGATCAATATTCTCTCATAGTCTCATCTCTAAAGATTGGGTAGAAGTCCATTCTACCCCTCTCTGAACTCTCTTGAATCAGTCTTGACCAGAACCCTAAGGTCAACGAAAGTCAACGGTCAAACTTTGACCCGACTCGTCGAGTGCATATGGGCGACTCGGCGAGTCCACGCGGGTCCCCTGAATCCTTCTAGCCTCTCTTGGCTCGTCGAGTCATCCTTCCACTCGACGGGTTCCTCCTGTAACGAATCGCAGGGCAACCCCGACTCGACTCGTCGAGTCCACTTATGGACTCGGCGATTTGCTTCCATGTTCATACTCAAATGACCTTATAAGGTCAGATCTGCTTCTCTATTCTATAGATCTGACCTTCCCAAGCATGAAAATCACGTAAAGGTCAAATCTTGGTACACATGCAACACACCCAAAGCTTCTTTTGGTGAAATAACCTCTAAAATGGCCTCCTAGGCTCATAACTCAAAAGGTATGGCATAAAGCAGAGTGGTAAGGACTCTATGGACCTCTTAAGGTCCAGATCTATGAACCAACTTGCCTTGGGACCTCACATACACAAGATTCAACTAAAAGAGGCATAAAGAAGACCCTAGATTTCACTAGAATCATAATAAACACGAGAATGGCACAGATTGATACCTCCAACAGCTTCCTATGATCAAATAGAAGTGGATCCAAGCTCCTCAATCCACCTAGCTTGTTCTACCTCCTTCCTTCTTGCTAAAACACACAAGAAATGGTGAATTAGCCTTCCTCTTGCACCACAAACGATCTCTCTGCTCTCTAGGGTTTCTCAGGGGTGAAGTGGCCGCAAATGGAGGCCATAATGGCCTTTAAATAGGGCATAGACCCCGAGAATTAGGGTTTCAATTTACAGCGCGGACTCGTCGAGTCCACCCTTTCCGACTCGTCGAGTCCATTCATTAATCCAGTCAGCATCGCGGTCCTACTCGACGAGTCTACGCCTCAACTCGTCGAGTCCCTCTCTTTTACTCATAAATAAGTGATCAAACATAATACCTGGAAATCCGGATGTTACAAACAAGACATCAGTTCGCGGCCTGTCTGGAGTTTACGGCCGTAAACTCGTTTATGGCCAAGACAGGTGGACCCCACCACCGACCATGAAAACCCCCTATAAATACGTGTCCCTACCCTTCATTTTTACTTTTCTGGCCGAAAACTCTCTCCTTCTCTCTCTAGACTCTTGACCGTAAACACCAAAAACGCCATTGTTCTTCCAGAAATCATCGAGAATCACCATTGGGAGTCATTTCGGAGCATTTAGAACACATTTTCGTTGAAATCCAACCTCACTATTCTTGAGTTTACGGTCATACACACTTCATATCTTCAAATCTTCAAAGGCCGTAAACCCGTTTACGGCCGTAGACTCACCGAATCTTCAAAGGCCGTAAACCCTTCAAGGGGCTGTTCACGGCCGTAAACAGTTCACGGCCGCAAACCTCTCTTAAGTGGTGAAAAAACCGTTCCCTCGATTCGATCAAGTCCCGGTAACATTCCTTAACCAAAAGCAAGTGTTTTTCTAACACTTTATCTAACGGAATCGCTAATTTAGATACATATATGTATTTATTTTTTATTAGGATTTCGTTAAGTGTCACATACAACAACTCGAAGGTCTTCATTCCAGTTCGTTGATTCGACGCTTGTACACAACTAACGGTGAGTTCATACCCCTATATTTTCCGAGTTTTTAATGTTTTCAGGGGGGGGGGAATACAAGTAAAAGCACAAGTAATATTGTGTTTAAAAATATAATTTGATTTATTATATTTTCCTATCAGTAGTATACATTGAACATAGAACTTGCATACATAGTAAAACATCGTCACTACAAGACTTGAAATCGTTTTTTTTGCAAAACATGTTAAGATAAAACTTTACAAACACAGTTTTTAGAACAGAGGAAACAAACTTATGAATTATGAAATGAAAGATATTATTTTATAAGGATTTATAACAAAAAGGGTTTTCAGAGTATTATTCGTGAATTCGTTGAGAGAGCCAGCAGTGTGAGACGCCTTGTAACCAGAGTCTCCTAGGAGGGAGAGCGTGAGTTTGTGTATAGATCTATACGGGAGTGACAATCCCGCACCCTGACTATTAGCTACAGTCAACCGAGGGTGACAAACGTCATTTTTATCGACATACGTCCACGTACGTCGTATTGTTGATCGTCCATAATATGGTTATAAGAATCCACAGGTGAAACAACGACTCGTTCACATAATAATACACCCAACAAACAGACATTAGGGTTAATAACTATGTGATAACTTAGTATATACACCACGGTAATATGAAATTAATATCCGACTTTCAGTGGGATGTGTAATCCCCGCCTCATTTCCTGTTCCTTGTTTGGTTGTGGACTTAGGGCGGGATCACCCAATCGACTGTTTGTTCGATCTACATTTCTATTACTCGTATGTACTTGGTGATCATAGGAGGGTATTAACAACACTTTCAGTATACCGTACAACACGCATTCAGCTAGTTTTATTTATGTAATAAGACTACTATACAATGGTTTCATACAAGGGTTTTCATGCAAAGGTTTTCGTACAGAACACATACATAACATACACTTAGGAGAATATAGGATTTTCCAGGGTAAACATTAGTACTTTACAAACAAGCGATTATTCATTTTACTAATGAACATTACTAATAATTCTATAATTTCTTAGTTTATGCATCCAGGCTATGTGTGAAGAATATCCGCCAAACCATGGAATGTGTGGTTTCCGCCTCATTTCCTGTTCCTTGTTTGGTTGTGGATTTAGGGCAGATCCACACAATCAATCGTTTGTTCAATATTGGTTTATACATAGCTAGTATGAGCTAAGTAGTTATAAAAAGAATTGGTTAATCATACATACTATAAGAAAATAATGGATTTTCTTGAGGAACACATTCAAAAAATATCAAAGGAACAATACAGTTAACTTTGCAAGTATCTAGTGAATACTTCAGGATTATGTACATGAGGATCCGACAACCAGTGGAATGTGTGGACTCCGCCTCACTTCCTGTTCCTTGTTTGGTTGTGGGATTGGGGCAGAACCATACAATAAGTACTCGCAGGAAGAACTTGTAAGAATCATTTTTACTTCATTACATTAGAAAATATAAGATTTTCTGGAAAAACATAACGAACTTTTCGAAAGAACAAAGAACCGTTTTCCAAAACTAAACGCTTTTGAACTCACCAGCTTTATGCTGATACTCTTTCAAAACCTATTTGTATTCTCAGGACATTAGTAGACAGACACGCCTGGATTCAAGAAGACGGAGCATAGTAGCTTTGAGTCTTTACTTGTTCTTTACTTTTGAAGATAATCATGTATAATTCAATGTAATGTAAACACTATACTAGTAATACAATGGTTGTTGTTGCTTTGATTACTATTATTCAATAGTTGTGATACTGTACATGACGTCCTCCGCCCCCCCCAAACGTTTCCGCCGTTTGAGTGTGGGGGTGTGACATTTTCAACCCACAATATTATAATATTTAATTATCATTCAAATAGCCCCTTTAACCCTACTCCCGTTATTTTCACTCACTAATACTGATATGATGATCTCAATGGATCTTTCTTAATGGACCTTTATTAGAAGACATCTATAATTCCTAGATGATTAGGCACGGCAATATTCTTTTGGGTAAACACGACAACACGACAATACATTAGTACTTTGGATAGTCACGGTAGGCAAGGTAGTACAATAGTACTAGGAATATGCACAACATTACAAAAGTACTTAGGATAGGAACATCAGTACAAAAGTACTTGGGAAAAGCAAAACAGTACAAAAGTACTTGGGTTAGACACAACAGTACAAAAGTACTTGGGGTTAGGCACAACAGTACAAAAGTACTTGAAATAAGCACGATAGTACAAATGTACTTGGGATAGACACGAGAGTACAAAAGTACTTGGTATAGACACGGAAGACATGGCTTATTATTTCGCACGACTTTCACTAACCTATTATAACGACTATCTTACATAGCCCTATCACAACCTCTCATTTGTTATTTCGCACAACCTTTCACTACACAATCATATTATTAAGTATGATAAATATATGGATAAATCAAGTAACAACCATATTGTACGACTACATTGAGCACATCAAAGATAGCACACATAACAATTAAACTTTTAGGATACTTGTATTTATGTGTAAGTAGATAGTAACTATGTACTCACATGTTAAAGTGGGTGATTGGAAAGTTGGGCAGTGCTTTGCTTTAGCATTTAGCTTTTCCCTTGATATCGCATTGGTTCAATTATCACTTAGTCTTAGTTTATTATTTCTCATGACTAATTAATAGTTGAGATTCCTCAATAATCCCAATGTCTACTGATCTATAGCTGATAAAAAACAACCAGGTAGGATCATATCAGAGGTAGGGTCTGTTTGGTATATATAGAGTATACTGTTTGGAATCCCACTTTAAACACCTCACTAAATCCGGTGTAGACGTCATCCCCGTAAGTAGATCAATCAATATAATGTCTTGGAATCATTGATAAATCTTAAATATAGGTTCATAATAACGACTATGACTATAATTAGAATTTACACTTAAATAAAATAAGTGTAGCTTTACTTACAGAGTAATCTAATGAAAATCGGGAAATCTCGATCCGGAAGCTTCTATTCTCCGGCTATTTGACACTGCAAGGCCCCGCTAAAGTGACTGGGAATTAGGGAGTAAAAGGGAGTAAGGAATAGAAATGATCTTCAGAGGATTCGGAGGAAGGATGTGAGAAAAATGAGCTGAAATCGAAAGTTTATATAGGCTAATTCGGGGTGCGCGCCACGCACCCTGTCTCATACGTACCGCACATCTGGTTGGCCGGGGTGATGTATCGCTTAATGGGTGGTGCCACATCGCAATCTCGTGGGTTGTTGATGCGTGCCGCACATCTTGTCTGTGCGCGCGACTGCACACAAATTTTTATAAAATATTAGAAAGCTCATAACCTCTTCATATGAGCTCCATTTTCGACGAGTTTTATATCCACGCGTAGCTATCGACGAGATCTTAAACTTCTGCTTAGAATTGTCGGCTATTTTTGACTATTTTTTAAAGTTATATTTTTAACAGGCTTAGACTGTTAAAGTCCGTTAAAAATTCATAACTCTCTCGTCTGACGTCCGTTCTCGACCGTCCTTATATTTTCGAGTTTCTATTAACGAGATCTTCGATTCTCGTTTAGGTTGTTTCGGTTAAAAATCAACCGATCTAAAATTCTATTTCTGAGTTGTACACTGCTACTCTAAAGTTTTAGAAAAATCATAACTTCCTCTAATAAAGTCAGATTTAAACATTCTCTATATGCACGCTCTCGGTTTAACAACTACTACGACTTTCGTGTAATCACTTAGGCTAAAAAGTAATTTATCAAAAATTTACTTTTGACGATACTCAGAGTCGTGCCGGTTTAATCGCGAAACTTCAAAGAAGCATACCTTTTTCATACGAAGTTGGATTTTAGCATTCTTTATATGTGTGGAATCCTGTCACACATACTATAACTTGGTTAATATTATTCATCCTAAATAATCTCCTATTTAAAGGTTATTATTATGACGTATAATAAGTTATCTACCTAGCCCGAATTTGCTGCTGTTACATTTATCCCCCCTTTGGATGATTACAACCCATAATCATCAACAAACCAGGGCTTGTATAATGACTCCGCACGTTTCCTTTCCATCCTTGGTGGTAACTATAACTCTTACGTCTTTCTAGTTTCTAATTCTTAGACTTCTTGGATTATTGACGGTGATATACCTACTATTTCTTCGAAATTGGATACTCCTGCTCCTTCTAGGATAGACTTAACCTAAATTAAGATCCTTACTTCGACTACCGTAACAGACCGATGTGTCATGTTCTAATGACCTCTCATCGTATGATGCAATGGTTAGACTCAGGTCTCTTCGAGTCATACTTTAACACGAAGGATACATTCCTTCATGTTCTAATGTGATATAATCACATTCTAACATGTAGCACTTCTAGCTACACGCTGCTTAATTTTAGCTGCGATCACGATATTTCTATTAATCGCTTTGATTTATCTTTTCCTAAAGTCGAACACTACACCGAACTTACTTTGTAGATTAGTCGGACCTGATTCGATATTGTAACACCCCGACTCCCAGAGAACTTAAAGATTTAAAGGCTTGGATTGAAGAAGAGGAAGTGGATCTGCCATCCACATCGTTTTGGGAGCTAGCCTGAGGTGTTGGATTAGGAGCTGCATTTGGAGGATTTTAACTTATCACTTCGAGCTACTTGAAAGGTGAGTTCTCCTCACTATAACGACAGGGTCTACGGCACCAAGGCCGGCCCTTTATGATTTGCATCCTGGTTTTAGGATGGTTGCTATGTTATTGATCTGTTAGATTTCATCTTGGTTTTAAGATGGTTGTTATGCTAGTAATCCGTTAGATTGATATCCTGGTCATAGGATGGTTGCTATGTTAGAGATTTTTTTAGATCGGTATCATGGTTATAGCATGGTTGCCATGTTAGTGATCTGTTAGATCTGTTTGACTATCTATTACTGCATGCTAGCATATGATATTTATGTGTACATGTTTGTTGGTTTGGGGAATTGGGTTGAGGCAGGTCCTGCTGTGTGCTGAAGCCCAGGACACCCAGGGTGGACCGGATAGACAGTAGGCCCGGGCTGGGCAAATTAGTCAGAGGCCGAAGGCCCGACGAGCGGTCCGGATAGGCTGTAGGCCCCGAGGAGGGAGGTCCAAACGTGCCGAGGGCTCGGAGAGCGGTCCAGATAGACTGAGGACTGGGAGGCGGTCCAGTCAGACTGATGGCTCATTATGCATGTTGTTTTATTATATGTTTATATGATATGGTTATATCTGTATGGCGTTGGTATTTTGGGGGTAACTCACTAAGCCTTCGAGCTTACATTTATCGATTATCGTTTCAGGTACTTCTGATGATCGCTGGAAGGCGTGATCGTACCGCTCCTCACATATTATGATTTTATGATTTGATTATGGGATACTCTGACAATATACTTTTTTGAAAACAAGTTTTGTAATAATCATGGGTTTTGAAATGTTTTAAAAAAACGTTAAAATTTGGCATGATTTTTATGGGTGTTACAAGTTGGTATCAGAGCCTTGGTTTGAGTGAATTGAAGGAAACACTCGCGTGTCTCCAGTCTCAAACTGAGGTCAGGGATTAAAAACAATTTTCTTAAAATGTTTTCAAAATAATAAAGGAGGATGCAAGCGTACGATCAGCCGGAGCTCGCGGATAGACCCCAAAATACCTTACGGATTATTTGATTATGTGATATGTTAAAACAACATGCTAGTACTAGGCTAGGGATCTTCAGGAATTGCATGATAGAATTGCCTGATTATATGATGCCTGATAGCCTAGGGTTTCCCTTATATGAAATTGACATCATTACTGTGGTTGCTTAGTGTATGCATCACGATTGTACATAATTAAGATCTTATAACCTGAGAATGTTTGGTTTGGACTTATTTCCTGTTCTTATTTGATGAAGGGCTTAGGGTAGGATAAGGTATTCGAAAGTCTATAGGGTCCAGCATTATGTATGGCTAGCATACATTAGTGCTGCAGGGTTGGTGGAAGTTTCATGGATAGGTTGTTGGATGAGTCTGTCGGTTATGAGATATTTAGCCTTCCTCTAGGGGTGAGGACTGAGCGCATGCCATGCTTATGTATAGTTTTAGGGCGTTGTGATGATACTTGATACAAATATGGGTAGGTGTGGAAGGTAGTATGAGCCCATACTACTGAAAGCACATGACCCATACACGTAGCAAGGAAGTCACAACCCCTAGGGTTACGTTGGAAGTTGGTTCCCGGACTGTTATGTGGAATATCTGATATCTTTTTGGTATGTTTTCAGCATGGTGGTTACACGATGAGTTGTGACTGGATCCGGGTCAGGATCAGGAGAGGGCGGACATGAGGCGCCGACAGCACACGAGACTATCGGCCGGATGAGGCCAGATGAGATGGACGACAGGATCCGGGAGATCCTGCGTGATGCGGTTGCTGCTATGTTCCGGGCTCTTGCCGGAGATGTTTGGGTCTATCTAGACCGCTATGGTGGAGTATTTCGATGATCGCTATGCAGCCCTCACTGAGGCAGCTGCTGCAACAACCACAACAGCTGTATCGGCGACAGGGTTGGGAGCCAGTCGGGCTTTTCAGTATCGGGAGTTCGACAACATGAAGCCCCCTAATTTTGATGGGACTCAGGACCCCATCAAAGTCATGAGGTGGATGTCGGACGTGGGTGGGTGTTTCTTCACGTGCTCATGTCCTACTGAACAGAAGGTCAGATGTGCCCTGAACCTGCTACGGTTCGGGGCGAAGGACTGGTGGAGACTGATGACTGGATCCTATTCGGATGATTAGACAGCTGCGGTTACTTGGGAGCAGTTCAGGGATATGTTCTGCGCTCTCTAGATTCCACGGGTCGAGTGGGAACGGTTGGCTCAGGAGTTTCTGGATTTGAGACATGATCGGGAGACAGTGACGAAGATCACCCGCATGTTAGTTGCAATGGCTCGTTTCGGCTTCTTATCTTTCCCAATGTGTTCCACCAGCAAACATATGAGCTTTTAAATTGTCTTACTGCGTAAGTGGTTTTGTAACTTTCCTATGCAACCACGTGTGATGAAAGTCTGGTTCATCTCCGTAATCCAGTCCAAAACTCCCACCGGGTCTTCTTTTCCTGTAAAGGATGAGCTTGAGATTAAGCTACATTTGAGAGAGCAGGCTCGGGCCCCAACACAGACACAGACGGCGCCGAAGCGGTCTAAGACCGCTGATTCCAGGTCAGGGGGACATCAGGGCCACACTTGTGGCAAGTGTGGGAAGGGATACTCGGGGGTTTGTAGGTCTGGTAGCGGGTGCCGCAAATGCGGCCAGGAGGGGCATTTTGCGAGGGATTGTCGACAGACGGCCCCGGTTCAGGATATAAGGATCTGCTACCACTGTCATTAGGTTGGTCACGTGAAGACCAACTGTCCACAGCTCGCAGCCAGGCCGGCGCATGATCCAGCACCGACTACACTGAGGATTACTGACGGGAGTCAGGGTCGAGCAGCGCCCCCGAGGGCCCATGGACGTGCCTTCCAACTTACAACAGAGGAGGCCAGAGCAGCACTGGATGTGGTTGCTGGTATGTTTCTATCCCTTATCTTACCGATTATACTTGTTTTATGCTTATGTGTTTGTACCTGTGATTAGGTACATTTTTGGTGAACTCCTTACCTGCTTTGGTATTATTTGACTCGGGGGCGAGTCGGTCGTTTGTATCTCAGACTTTTAGTAAGGAGTTCAGTGTACCAGTAGGAGAGCTAGAGTGTCCGTTGCGAGTCTCTATCGCCAACGAACACGGGGTTTCTACTTCTTCAGTCTATCGGGGATGTGAGTTGGAGATCTTCCAGGTGTCTTTCCCGATAGACTTGATTCCGATTCCCATGGGGGATGTATGTGTGATTATGGGTATGGACTGACTTAGCCGCTTCGGTGCCATGATCGACTGCAAGGGTCAGTGAGTGGTAGTTCGAACCCCAAGTGGGGGAGAACTGATTGTTTATGGCGAGGGCACCAGATTGGGGTCAAGGTTTTGTTCGGCTGCCAGGGCTTGGTAGTACATTCAGCACAGGTGTGAGGGTTATCTAGCATATGTGGTGGATACGTGGTTCAGGGACCAGGTTTCAGTATCAGAGGTCCCAGTGGTCAGAGAGTATGCTGATGTGTTTCCGGAAGAGTTGCCCGGAGTGCCTCCGGAGAGGCAGGTTGAGTTTAGGATCGACTTAGTGCCAGGTGCGGCCCCTATCGCCAAGGCGCCGTACCGGTTGGCACCACCAGAAAAGCAGGAGCTGTTATCACAGCTGTAGGAACTGCTGGGCAAGTAGTTCATTCGTCCGAGCAGTTCTCCATGGGGAGCGCCGATACTCTTCGTCAGGAAGAAGGATGGTTCACACCGGATGTGCATCGACTACCGGGAGTTAAACAAGTTGACGGTGAGGAACCGTTATTCACTCCCAAAGATAGACGGTCTTTTCGATCAGTTGCAGGGAGCATCTTGGTTCTCCAAGATAGACCTGAGATCCGAGTACCATCAGGTCAGGGTCAGGGAGGAGGATGTGGAGAAGACCGTGTTGCGAACTCGTTATAGACATTACGAGTTCATGGTGATGCCTTTTGGGCTCACCAACTCTCCAGTAATATTTATGGACCTGATGAATCGGGTCTGCAGACCGATGCTCGATCGCTCGGTCATAGTGTTCATAGACGATATCTTAGTGTATTCCAAGACTTGAGAGCAACATGAGGGGTACCTGCGGGAGTTATTGGGAGTTCTGAGGCGAGAACGACTTTATGCCAAGTTATCGAAATGCGAGGTTTGGCTACGAGAGGTCCAATTCCTAGGACATCTCGTTAACCAGGATGGGATTTTGGTCAATCCGGCCAAAATCGAGGCGATTATGCAGTGGGAGGTTCCGAAATCTCCCTCAGACATCAGGGGCTTTTTGGGATTGGCAGGGTACTACCGGAGATTCATACATGATTTCTCCAAGATTGCAGTACCTCTCACTCGTCTGACGAGGAAGGGGGTGGATTTCCGGTGGGGCCCTGAGCAGCAGAGGGCGTTTGAGACCCTCAGACAGCGACTATGTGAGGCTCCAATCTTGACTCTTCCGGAGGGAGTTGAGGATTTTGTGGTGTTCTGTGATGCATCCATCACGGGACTGGGAGCGGTCCTCATGCAGATAGGACGGGTGATAGCCTATGCATCGCGACAGTTGAAGCCGCATGAGACGAGATACCCTACTTATGATCTAGAGTTGGGAGCGGTGGTATTTGCTCTCAAGATTTGGAGACATTACCTCTATGGGGTCCGTTGTACCATCTACACAGACCATAAGAGCCTGAGACACATTATGGATCAGCCAAACCTGAACATGAGACAGCGCATATAGCTAGATGTAGTCAAGGACTACGACTGTGAGATCCTTTACCACCCAAGTAAAGCGAATGTGGTTGCGGACGCTCTGAGCCGCAAGTCAGCTGGATCTTCTACTCCAGTGATATGCATGAGGATTTTGGTGGATTCTCCACTTGTGGGTTTGATCAGGAAAGCCCAGGCTGAGGGTATGCCTCAGGAGAACTGGAAACTTGAGAGGATCAGGGGTGAGAACACCCGGTTCGTGCAGGATAGCCGGGGATTATTGACCCGTTGCAGTCGGGTCTGGGTTCCGATGTCTGGTGGGGTCAGACAGACTATTTTAGAGGAGGCTCATAAGTCTCGTTTCTCTATTCACCCGGGGGCCACTAGGATGTACCGGGATCTACGATTGAGTTATTGGTGGCCGTGCATGAAGCGAGAAATCGCTTGGTATGTTGAGAGGTGATTGACCTGCAGGATGGTCAAGGCCGAGCACCAGAGGCCGCATGGCAAGCTGCATCCCCTAGAGATTCCCATGTGGAAATAGGAGCAGATCACGATGGACTTCATCACCAAGATGCCGAGAACGGCGAAGGGGTTCGACGCTATTTGGGTCATCGTGGATCGATTGACCAAGAGTGTTCATTTCCTACCCATTCGGGAGAGCTCATCAGCCGAGAAGTTGGCCGATGTGTACATACGCGAGATTGTCGCTCGTCATGGGGTTCTGGTCTCTATCGTCTCAGACCGTGATGTTTTATTTACCTCCCGATTTTGGCAGAAGTTCCACGAGGAACTAGGCACACGGTTGCATGTCAGTACAACTTATCATCCACAGAAGGACGGCCAGAGTGAGTGGACCATACAAACTCTCGAGGATATGTTTAGGGCCTGCGTCATTGACTTTGGTGGGAGTTGGGACTCCTACCTACCCCTTGCTGAGTTCTCCTACAATAACAATTTTCACTCCAGCATTGGTGCTCCACCGTATGAGCTGTTGTATGGGCGGAGATGTCGCACCCTAGTCTGTTGGGGTGAGGTGGGTCACAGGGTGATGGGTTGGACCGAGGTAGTCCTGCAGACTACCGAGATGATTCAACAGATTAGACAGCGGTTGCAGACCGCACAGAGTCGGCAGAAGAGCTACGCTGACCGGCGCCGATCTGAGTTGGAATTTCAGGTCGGTGACATGGTACTCCTGAAGGTCTCATCCTGGAAGGTGTGATTCGCTTCAGGAAGAGGGGAAAATTGGGTCCCCGATACATTGGACCGTTCCGGATCATTGTTAGGGTTGGCAAGGTGGCATATAGACTCGAGCTACCAAAGGAGCTTAGTCAGATCCACAGTACTTTCCGCGTTTCGCAATTGCGGAAGTACGTTCTGGACGTGGAGGCGGTGGTGTCATTAGATGATATTCAGGTCGATGAGCGCCTGAACTATGTAGAGAGGCCGGTAGTCATTCTGGAGAGGAAGGCAAAGGTTCTACGAAACAAGGAAGTACCTTTGGTGAAGGTACAATGGGAGCACCGGAGGGGATCTGAGTACGTTCTGGACGTGGAGACGGTGGTGTCATTAGATGATATTCAGGTCGATGAGCACCTGAACTATGTAGAGAGGCCGGTAGTCGTTCTGGAGAGGAAGGTAAAAGTTCTACGGAACAAGGAAGTACCTTTGGTGAAGGTACAATGGGAGCACCAGAGGGGATCTGAGTGGACATGGGAGCCTGAGGCTGAGATGCAGGAGCATTACCCGAAGTTGTTCACCGCAACAGACTTCGAGGACAAAGTCTAATTCAAGTGGGGGAGAATTGTAACACCCCGACTCCCAGAGAACTCAAGGATTTATAGGCTTGGATTGAAGAAGAGGAAGTGGATCTGCCATCCACATCGTTTTGGGAGCTAGCCTGAGGTGTTGGATTAGGAGTTATTTGGAGGAGTTTGACTTATCACTTCGAGCTACTTGAGAGGTGAGTTCTCCTCACTATATCAACAGGGTCTACGGCACCAAGGCCGGCCCTTTATGATTTGCATCCTGGTTTTAGGATGGTTGCTATGTTATTGATCTATTAGATTTCATCCTGGTTTTAGGATGGTTGCTATGCTAGTAATCTGTTAGATTGATATCCTTGTTGTAGGATGGTCGCTATGTTAGAGATCAGTTAAATCGGTATCCTGGTTATAGGATGGTTGCCATGTTAGTGATCTGTTAGATCTGTATGACTATCTATTACTGCATGCTAGCGTATGATATTTATGTGCACGTGTTTGTTGGTTTGGGGAATTGGGTTGAGGCAGGTACTGCTATGTGCTGTAGCCCAAGACACCCAGGGTGGACCGGATAGACTGCAGGCCCGGGCTGGGCAAATTAGTCAGAGGCTGAAGGCCCGACGAGCGGTCCGGATAGGCTGTAGGCCCCGAGGAGGGCGCTCCAAACGTGTCGAGGGCTCGGAGAGCGGTCCAGATAGACTAAGAACCGGGAGGCAGTCCAGTCAGACTGATGGCTCATTATGCATGTTGTTTGCTTATATGTTTATATGATATGGTTATATCTGTATGGTGTTGGTATTTTGGGGGTAAGTCACTAAGACTCCGAGCTTACATTTATCGATTATTGTTTCAGGTACTTGTGATGATCGCGTGAAGGCGAAGGCGTGATCGTACCGCTCCTCACACTTTATGATTTTATGATTTGATTATGGGATACTCTGACAATATGCTTTTTTGAAAACAAGTTTTGTAATAATCATGGGTTTTGAAATGTTAATTTTTTTTTAATTTGGCATGATTTTTATGGGTGTTACAAGTTGGTATCAGAGCATTGGTTTGAGTGAATTAGAGGAAACACTCGCGTGTCTCCAGTCTTAAACTGAGGTCAAGGTTTTAAAACGATTTTCTTAAAATGTTTTCAAAAAATAAAGGAGGATGCAAGCGTACGATCAGCCGGAGCTCGCGGATAGACCCCAAAATACCTTACGGATTATTTGATTATGTGAGATGTTAAAACAGCATGCTAGTACTAGGCTAGGGATCTTCAGGAATTGCATGATAGAATTGTCTGATTATATGATGTCGGACAGCCTAGGGTTTCCCTTATATGAAATTGACATCATTACTGTGGTTGCTTAGTGTATGCATCACGATTATACATAATTAAGATCTTATAGCCTAAGAATGTTTGGTTTGGACTTATTGCTTGTTATTGTTTGATGAAGGGCTTAGGTTAGGATCAGGTATTCGAAAGTCTATAGGGTCCAGCGTTATGTATGGCTAGCATACATGAGTGCTGCAGGGTTAGTGGAAGTTTCATGGATAGGTTGTTGGATGAGTCTTCCGGTTATGAGATATTTAGCCTTCCTCTAGGGGTGAGGACTGAGCGCATGCCATGCTTATGTATAGTTTTAGGACGTTGTGATGATACTTGATACAAATATGGGTAGGTGTGGAAGGTAGTATGGGCCCGTACTACTGAAAGCACAGGACCCATACGCATAGCAAGGAAGTCACAACCCCTAGGGTTATGTTGGGAGTTGGTTCCTGGACTGTTATGTGGAATATCTGATATCTTTTTGGTATGTTTTTCAGCATGGTGGTTACACGATGAGTTGTGACTGGATCCGGGTCAGGATCAGGAGAGGGCGGACAGGAGGCACCGACAACACCCGAGATTATCGGCCGGATGAGGCCAGATGAGATGGACGACAGGATCCGGGAGATACTGTATGATGAGGTTGCTGTTATGTTCCGGGCTCAGTTGCCGGAGATGTTTGGGTCTATCAAGACCGCTATGGTGGAGTATTTCGATGATCGCTATGCAGCCCTCACTGAGGCGGCTGCCGCAGCAGCCACAACAGCTGTATCGGCGACAGGGTTGGGAGCCAGTCGGGCTTTTCAGTATCGGGACTTCGACAACACGAAGCCCCCTAATTTTGATGGGACTCAGGACCCCATCAAAGCCATGAGGTGGTTGTCGGACATGGATGGGTGTTTGTTCACATGCTCATGTCCTACTGAACAGAAGGTCAGATATGCCCTGAACCTGCTGCGGTCCGGGGCGAAGGACTGGTGGAGACTGATGACTGGATCCTATTCGGATGACCAGAGAGCTGCGGTTACTTGGGAGCAGTTCAGGGATATGTTCTGCGCTCGGTACATTCCGCGGGTCGAGCGGGAACGGTTGGCTCAGGAGTTTCTGGATTTGAGAAATGACCGGGAGACGGTGACGGAGATCACTCGCATGTCAGTTGCAATGGCTCGTTTCAGATTCGTATCTTTCCCAATGTGTTCCACCAGCAAACAAATGAGCTTTTAAATTGTCTTACTACGTAAATGGTTTTGTAACTTTCCTGTGCAACCACGGGTGATGAAAGTCTGGTCCATCTCCGTAATCCAGTCCAATACTCCCATAGGGTCTTCTTTTCCAGTAAAGGATGAGGGTTTGCTATTCACAAAGTCCTTATACTCGAATCTGTTCCTATCAGCCCCTTCATTCGGGTCGTTCCTCCTAATTACTTGTGGTTCAGCTTGACTCACGGTTCTGCTATAGTTTGCTTCCTCCGCCTGACCTTCATTCATTTCGCGATGCACTACATGTAAAGAGGGTTCTCTTCAATTATCTTTGATTAACTTTCTCATTTCCTCCCTCTGTTCAGCTAACAGGGCACTAATCATTACCATTGTAAAAAGGTTCAGCTACCAGCACTGCTTCAGGAGCACGATCGATCACATGGGGCTCAGGTTGAAGGTTTTTGTTATCGATTCCTAATCCAGTACGTGTCCTCACCATGACATTCGATATACCAAAGTAGTCGTTCGAGACAAGAAATTTAAGATAGAGAAGTATTAGACGCGTAATTCTCCTTATTACTCTAAAAAGTTATATGCAAGTTCTAATATCATAATTAAACGTTTAGAAACCTGAACACATAAAATTTCCCTAATTCCTTAATCCTAATAATAGCAATTAGATAGGCAACCTAAGGCATCATAGGGAATTTTATAGATATAGCATGCATAAGTCATTTAGCACATAAAGCAAATTAGGCATCTTGTCCTAAAGTGAACTAGCGCTTGTGTCAATTCATGTGAATTATCTAAATTATAAAGGACACACATCTCATGATCATTGTTTATCATTCTATGTTTAAGTCTATAAATTTCCTAAACTTTCTAGTTCGCTAAAACTAATGCTCTAATACCAACTGTGACATCCCCAAATTTATGGTCATTTTAAAACTTTTTGTTTATGCTTGTTTAAATCAAAGTTCATTTATAAATGCGAAATTAGTAGCGTAAAAGTATTTCCGAAGAAATGTTTTTCATTGATTATATATCTTGAGACGTCAAGACTGATATGAAACATAAGCATAAACAGCCGTACATCAATATGCTAGCAGCCTATGAATGCCTTTAATCTCACGACATATAATTGTATTATCTATCAGTATCTTCGTATCGATACATGTGATACAAGAAATTGAGTGGGTCTTGTTGGGAAACCTAGTGAGTACATAGGGTTTTCAACCCACAATATGATAATCTTTAATTATCATTTAAATAACCCAATTAACCCCACTCCCATTATTTTCACTCACTAATCGTGATATGATGATCTCGAGGGATCTTTCTTAACGGACCTTTATCAGAAGACATCTATAATTCCTAGATGATTAGGCACGACAATATTCTTTTGGGTAAACACGACAACACGACAGTACATTAGTACTTTGGATAGTCATGGTAGACACGACAATACAATAATACTAGGGATATGCACATCAGTACAAAAGTACTTAGGATAGGCACTACAATACAAAAGTACTTGGGTTAGGCACAACTATACAAAAGTACTTGGGTTAGGTACACCAATATAAAAGTACTTGGGTTAGGCATAACGGTACAAAAGTACTTGGAATAAGCATGGCAGTACAAAAGTACTTGGGATAGACATGACAATATAAAATTACTTAGGATAGACACGACGGACACAACTTTCACTAACCTATTATAACCACTATCTCACACAGCCCTATTACAACCTCTCATTTTTTATTTCGCACAACCCTTCAATACAGAATCATATTATTAAGTATGATAAATACAAGGTTAAATCAAGTAACAACCATATTGTACGACTACATTAAACACATCAAAGATAGCACACATAGCAATTAAACATCTAAGATACTTTTATTTATGTGTAAGCAGAAAGTAACTATGCACATACATATTAAAGTGTGTGATTGGAACGTTGGGAAGCGCTTTTGCTTTAGCACTTGGCTTTTCCCTTGATATGACATTGGTTCAATTGTCACTTAGTCTTAGTTTATTATTTCATATGACTAATTAATAGTCGAGATTCCTAAATAATCCCAATGTCTACTGATCTATAGCCGATAAGAGACAACCAGGTCAGATCATATCGGAGGTAGGGTCCGTTTGGTATACAAAGTATACTGTTTGGAATCCCAGCTTAAACACCTCATAATTCCAGTCTAGACGTCATCCCTGTAAGTAGATTAATCAGTATAACGACTTGAAATCACTGATAAATCTTAAATATAGGCTCATAATAATGACTAGGACTATAATTAAAAGTTACACTTAAATAAAATAAGCATAGCTTAACTTACAGAGTAATCTATTGAAAATCGGGACATTACGTAGACAGAATCTTGATCCGGGAGATTCTATTCTCCGGTTGTCTGACACTACAAGGCCCTGCTAAAGTGACCGGGAACTAGGGAATAAATAGGAGTAAGGAATAAAAATGATCTCCAGAGTATTCAAAGAAATGATCTACATCAATGGTAGCCCAATATTGACCATCTCCTATGGTTCCAGTGTTGGTTCGAGCATCAGAATCAACAGAGCATGAATAGTAGAATTCACATACGTTTTTAGGATAGAATGGATTAGGAAAGTCACATAATGCATATCGAAGAAGGTAGATTTTGACATAGTTGACAAAATCTTCGATTCCTGAGTTTGCGAACTGCTTAGGAATTTCATCCGAGAACGCTACATTGGTGGATTGAATGATGATGGCAGAGTCAGGAGCATGAGGACCTTTGATGATGTTAGGGCTAGGGGAAAAATCATATAGAGACTTTGACATGGTGAAAGCTTTGAAGGAGATGACGATTTGGAGTGTTTTTAAAAGAGAGAGCTTAATTGCTTGAATTTCTTGTAAAAGTGACCTAGGATGAAGAATTCCCAATTTATACCCAAAAAGTTTCTTCCTTTTAATGTAATCATGAGCGACGATATATGTGCCATAAAGATCTCGTATCCCAAGATAATCAAGAATCTTTTTAGAAGTTATCCAAAAAGTTACCATTGAGACAACGAAGCTACATCAGTGAGACAAGTCATCACCAGCAATGAGCATTAGCTTAAGCTATCAGCGAATGAATTTATGATGATCATATAGTTAGTTTGTGATGTCTCCTGATAGTGTGGGATAAAACTACCATTCACTGACATAGTACGTTGAATCAACATGTGGTTTCATACGTTGAATCATAAATCACTTTTATTAGAAGAAAAATGGCACGAGTGGATAGGTGTGTGTAACATATCACAGACAATGATATACCCATCGGCATAAATTTGTCAAGCTCTGATCAGCGTATGGTACATTATGCTGAATCATAAAACTTTAAAGAAGAATATAAGGGAATGAATGGATTGGTGCATTTGATAGCCTACAGTATATAGACTAACCATCGGCACAGACTTTCAAACTTTATCAGTGTGTGGGTTTACACATTGAATCATGAAGTTTTGTATTAGAAGACTTGTGGAGAGAATGGACTGTTTTAGTCATGCTGAGGTGAAATCAACCTGAATTGTTAACAGTCTAACTCATCAACAAGATGTGGTTTAAACTTTCGTATCATGGAGTAAGTTGCAATCTAGAATCAAAGATTCACCGTTAAATCATAATGGTACCATGTCATACCTCAGACTAGGAGGTCAGGGACATGAACAACCCTTTGTCATTAAGGACCATACAAGTAACTCTTACGTTGATGACTATGCAATCAGAGTAAGCCATTGAGTTTTGCTCAATGTTTCAGCAGAACATGAGACTTGCTGCATACGACAAGCATACTTACAGGGACAGGGTCAAGTAAAGATGATAAAATTAAAAATAAACACCCCGGCCTTTCTATCAATATTTTTTTATTTGGACTAGGCAGTCTCACTTTGAGAGATGGAACAATGCTAGACAATCAACATGAGAGGGTGGCTCAATGTTCTCAGTAGATGGTCTCGTTGATGAGAAACTTAAAGAGATTTTGTCACATACAACAACATGCTTCAAGGGACGATGATGTGTCAAAAGTTGAATACTAGGCTTAAAGTTTCCACCATCGGGTTCCTTTCCAAAATGGTACAAAAGAATACACAATATAAGAATACAAACAAAAGAATTATTCAAGAAAGAAAATAGTTTAAACAGGGAAATATGTGCAGCTTTTTCAGAAAGGTGATAAAGACTCGTTCCATCAAATCTTTTGGAATTGAATGGTCATTAATGCATTTCCATTTTCCAAGATCTATACCCCTTGAATTTTTGGCTATAAAAGAGAACAAACAGGATCGCACATATCACACAAAAAAAAACACAATTGATAGTAAACAAGGAGAGAGAATGCCTTTAATCGTTGAGGTTCTGCAGATTGATTCCAAGCTTCATGTTCACCAAGAACAAAAGAAGAACATGAACCAGTGTTTGTAACCAACGAGTTAGAGGGATCCAATCTTTGTTCGAGTTATGAGAGTCACCAAGACAAAACTCGAATGTTTCATTAAGATCCATGAATTAGGAGAAGGTGGGATCACTATCTTGTTGAAGATGCCTTTGGATCTTTGAGGTGATGAAGTTGTAGTGACAACGTCTCTGGAAATTAGTCGTGCCAGGTCACCTAACATCATCTCATCCTATTGAAACATAAATAGGCAGTTCAAGATAGAAGATATATGTGCCTAGAAGAACACCCGGTGGCACATATCACCCATCTGGTCTCATCAACATAAATCAACATGTCAATCAGCGTGTGCATCAACGTCGGTGAGAGGGCAGTTGTTGTTGAAGAAAAGATGCATAGTGAGCATCAACTGGCTCCACAAGGAGAGTGATGCATTCAAGGAATGACATATTGATCCCTTCAAAGTAGATCAGTAAGATATGGTCACTATTGATAAAGAAGATCATGTAGGAAATTTTAGTAGAAAAATGTACAATGTATACTCCTGTGGTAAAATAAAAAGTTAAAAATAATTTTTTTTAAAGCTTAAATTTATAGGTAGTAATAAAAAAAACTTATGCTCACCAGTTTAAAAGAAGCGAATCATAAAGTAAAACTAAGGTAGCAATGTATTAAACTAACAAAATCAAACCATATAAATGTTGTTATCTCTGAGTGCAATCAACACATTTTTGTTTTCAGAATTGAACACCTTTCCCTCATGGCGACCAAAAAGAACTCTATAACCAATGTCACAAAGTTGACTGATGGAGATGAGATTGTTTTTAAAACCTTTGGAAAAAGACACCTCTTTCAGCTTGAATGCCCTGCACTCAAAGGTTCCAACTCCCGTGATGGCTTTTTAATTGTTGTCACCAAAAACCACCTTTGGACCATCTCTCTTTACAAAAGCTATTAATAGGGACTTGTAACCGGTCATGTCTAGAGCATTCACTGTCCAAGTACCAAGTATGTTCTAGATTCAGACTTGATTCGGTGTTAGCGTGAGAACTATCAGCATCAAATATGCCATTAGGGGAGTCATTTAAAATATCCATAAGACCCTTGACATTTAACCCCTCATCTTCAGAAGTTTCATCTTCTTCTACACATTCTTCATGATCCTCTTGTCTTTGCAATGAAGGATTTGAGCAGAGAAAATGTTTTCCTTTTTCATATGAGCCACCAACTTCTTGTACAAGACTTCATAGTTCTCAGGGCTCTGGGTTTCTTTCTTCTCCTTGTAGTCCCAGGCATAATGATTACGGCTTCCACAATTAAAGCAATTACCTGAGTTTTTCTTCTCAAAAGTGGATCTTTTTGTTGAACTGCTTCCATTGAACTGAGCTCTTCTAACCCCGTTTGTTCTGCTTTCTTCATAGCGCTTGAAGATAAGTAAAACGCTGGCAACAAGCTCATTGGTGAGATCTTCATCACTCTCTTCACCCTGATCTGAGTTATCTCAGTCGCTGATGTGCTTCATTGCTTCCTTTCGAGACACCAGGGCAACATACTTTTCCTTGTTCGAGTCCTTCATGATTTTTTTACGAAGAGCTTTGGTCTTTTCATAATTTCGCAGATTACCGAACAACGAATTCAGAACCATGGTATCGATCTTTTTACCATTCTTGTGAACATCAACACATTGTTCCCAACTTTTTCCATGAGAATCGAGAAATTTCATAACCAATTGAGAAGAATGATTGACGATTCCCAGCATGCGCATATCATTAAGCAAGCAGTTAAACCTATTGAAGGTTTGGGTAAGAGAATCACCTTGTTGAGAAAATACATGCCCGTATCTCCGATTAAGGTTGTTAATGGTTGTAGCCTAGACTTCCACGGTGCCTTCATAAGCCACTATCAGTGTATCCATCATCTCTTGTGTTGACTCACAATTTTGTACAAGATGATACACGTGGTATGGAAGAGAGTTTCCAATAGTATCCCTGGCTTTCACATCAAGACTGAGCAGTCTCTTGCCATCGTCATCTTAGTTCATTTCTGGCTTTTTCTTTAAGGGGCCAACGGGAGAATTGTTGACCATGGGTTCGTACATACGAACATGGGGGCCTTTTTCAACAATATTTCTCATCTCATAGTCAATGGTTTCAAGAAAAACCATGGCCTTTGTCTTCCACATAGAAAAATTGTGTTCATCAAAGGAAGGAATTTTGTGGAGGCCAAAGGATTTGGAATTGCTTGAAGTCGACATGATTACTTGAGTGTATCAAAACCCGATCTGATACATGTTGAAGGTTTGTATCGATCAGATACACTTCAAGTATAAAGACTAAAAAGAAACTTAAACAACGAAAAATAAAGAACAAAATTTAAAAGACACAGAGAGTTCTCCAAATTGTTTCTTTCACAAAGAAAGGGTTTTGTCTTCACCAATAACATGGGTTTGTCACAAAGACGATTGACAAAAAGCCACGATCACAACATTAGGGTTTTCCATAATGTTGTATATATATATATATATATATATATATATATATATATATATATATATATATATATATATATATATATATATATATATATATATATATATATATATATACATATCAATCCCATGATTCAAGGGATCACGTCTAATCTATACTAAGAACCGCTCTTATCACAAGGATATCGGATCTGTGATCTATTCTATACTTATCTATAGGGGTGAGCATTTGGACCGAACCGGACCGGACCGGAACGGCTCTTGGAACGGACCAGTTATGGAGAATATTATGGACCGTGTACCGGACCGGATGAGTCATGTCCGTGTCCGTGTCCGTGTCCGGGTCCAGGTCCGGGTTTTCTGGTTCCAGGTCCGGGTTTTCCGGTTCTTGGACCCGTTTGGACCGGTACAACTTTAATTGCATAGAGTACAAGTTGTTAAATAAGTTTTTGGGTTTGATAGAACTCGTTAAAATGAATATGTTGTTGGGTTTGATACGATACAACTTGTAAAAATGATTACGTTTCCGTTTCATGCATAACTAATCCACCTTGATGTATAATATTATAACTTCCAAATTAATTTTCCAAATAAAAGCAACTAACAAATAAATCAAGTTCAGCAAGATCCCTTTCATATGATTTATCTGTCAAAGATACATAAAATTCAGAATTATAGTATAAAATAATAGTTAAAAAACTGAAAATTTTCAGCTTTGATAGCTCAACTTTGAAAGACTGTAACTCATTGAATATAATACCAAAATAAACAAAATTATAGTCTAAATTCATCTACAAACTGTAAATTAAACGTTGGAAAAAACCGCGTGTCAATCCGTGATAGGTCATAATATAGTGGTTTGGGTTAGGTATCTATCTTGTAAAGGTCATGTTTGGGTCTTGGGGGTAGTTATGGTAAATTGTATCTTTTTTATGGCTGTGTGCGGTCAAGCACGTGTGTGGCTGTACACTCATGTGCTGCTGGGTGTGGTATAAATAGCAGGTGTCTGTGTCTGTAATAGGGTGACGTATGTACGTGTTTTCCAAGGTGTATTTGACGTTTATCTGATATAAATGTATGCATGCTTGGATTGATTCTATCTTCTACTCATTCTACACTCTGATTTATTGAATATCATTTGATCACTGATTTTGATCTCAAGAATTAGGGACTTACAAGTGGTATCAGAGCTAGGATTGTATCAATGAATTTTGTCAGACCTGGAGCTTATTTGATCTTATTTTTAAAAGATTTTTTCAATTTTAGATAGATCTCTGAAAATTAGGGGGGGTTTGTTCTTTGCATTTTTCATAAAAACGAGTTTTTGATCGAGTTTTGGAGCAAAAAGTGTGAAAAACGTTATTTTTTCTTCGCATCTGTTGAAGGTGTACGGCTGGCTCGGTGTACGGCTCGGCGTGCGGTCTTCATCTCGTTCTCAGCCTCGCATCGCATCGCTTCATTCTCGTCCTCGCTTCGCATCATGCTTCGTTCAGCAGCAGAAGTCCTCGCAACAGCGCTCATATTAAAAAAGAAATCGGATTTTTAGAGGTGCCGGGATCGAACCCGGGTCTCCTCCAAACTCAGCTCAACATCTTACTGTTGGGTCAAAAATATGGTTTATACTTTACTTTTCTAGGCATCAATAGTTTTTGGTTTGTAATATATTTTTGCAGTTGTATTTACGACCCAATGGGTGTTTACGGCCGTAAACCCATTCACAGCCGTAAACCCATTTATGGCCCATATTCCCCAAGTATATATATAGGTGTTAGGAGGTTGAGGAAGGATTGATGAACAGAGAAGGAGTGTACGACCAAGAGAGAGAGAAAGGAGCTTTAGTGTGTGTTAGTGTGTGTGAATCTTGCATCTGGATCTTCATTTTAATCAAATCATACAAGATTCATCATCTTCTTCTCCTCCTTCTCTTCTATTTGATCTGACATCATCCAATTGATTGGGATTCCGCACCATCAATTGGATCTGATTGATACACAAGCATTTTGGGGACTTACAATTGGTATCAGAGCTTGGATTGTATCAGTCATTTTTGTCAGATCTGGAGCTTATTTGATCTTATTTTTGAAGGATTCCTGCGTTTTTGGATAGATCTCTGAAAATAGGGGGGGGGGGGGTTTGTTCTTCGTGTTTTTGATAAAAACGAGTTTTTGATCGAGTTTTGGAGCAAAAAAGGGGCAAAAACGTTGTTTTTGGTCGTAACCAGCGAGGGAGTGGCGGCGTGTACGGCCAGCAGCTAGGGTTTCCGAAGTGTTTGCGGCCAGAATCAGTTTACGGCTCGGAGTTTGCGGTTCGAGATTACGGCCCTCGGTTTACGGTCCTTGCACGTGTACGGTCCGAGTTTGCGGTCCTCGGAGTTTGCGGTCCAGCAACGTTTACGGCTCGGAGTTTACGGCCTGCTCGTTTGCGATCCTAGTCCTTGCATTGCAACCTCGGCCAGCAGGAGACGTCGATCAGGGTCCGAAGTTCGCACTGCATACACTTAAAAAAAAAGGCGAAGTGTTTTTGGGGGTTGCAAGGATCGAACCCGGATCACTTGCCTCCTTCCCACTACGCCTTACCAGTTGAACCAACATGTCACATGCTACAAACCTTCACGATTTAATTCATTAGTCGTTACTGTCTCGTTCATAATTTCACATATTGACACTTTCAGCCCAAAATTCAAAATCTTTTATTTTAAAATTGCATTTTCAATCAAAAATTTTAGTTTTTAAATTTTGACTTTTATTTTTGACTTTTTACTTAAAATTTTGACTTTGACTTAAAAAAAAAAAGAGTTCCGAATCTATTCCGGTAAATGAAGTTTCATGTACTCCAGCTTGTGAAACTACGATTAAATTTCTTCGGGAACAAATTGATATATTAAAAAGAGAAGTTGAGGACCTGAGATATGAAGGATATCAACTCAGGAAAGGACAGAAACCCCTAAAGGCCCAGATAGAAACAAAAATAAAGGACTTTAGGAGACTTCATGAAGACTACAGTATCAAATGTGTACATTATGATTATATCAAGAGACAGAATGTTGAGTTAATTATTGAGCTTGATACATTAAATGGGCAATTTGAAACTGCAAATTTTGATTTTAAAAGGTTTGATGTATCAAGCGAAGTAGTTGCGAACATGATAGACCAATGTTTGCAATTTAAAAATAACTAGCAAAAGGGTTTAGGATACGATAAAGTGCCTCGTCCTTTCAATCATAATTATCAGTATCACCATGTGTCTAAAGAGGAGATTACCAACGAACTATTCATGGTTTATGGCAAACCAGCTGGTTTTGTTTCAAGAGGAATTATTAATGTTGAAAGTACTAATGTTTCTACTTCCCCTGCAGATCAATCCTTAAATCAGTCAAAGCAAGAAGCTAAAGGATATGTTTCTGATAATAAAATTGTGTCTGAACTTGCTGTTTCTGTTTCGAATGAAAACTATATTGTTTCTGATGTTAAAATTGATGATACATCTTGTGATGCTTTTGCATCGGATCATGTTGAGTTAAATGTTTTTGACATATTTGATGATTTGTTTGAAAATACTGATGTTCCTGTTTCTAGCACATCTACTTCATGTGCAGGTAAAGTAGCACAGGATGAGAACAAGGAGAACACCATTGAACAAACCAACATATCCTTGAACTCTGAATCTGTTGCTTCGAACTCAGCTGCTTCTGATCAACCTGCTGTTGAGAAATACAAGCCACCAATTCCAGTGAAACAGAGTGCCTGTTGTAATTGTGCTTGTGGGAAAAATAAGAGACGAGGCAAGGATACACCACCAGGGGCAGGAAGAAACAACTTCACAGTGAAGAAAAAGACATGTTTTCACTGTGGAACACCTGGACACATTGCTAAAAATTGTCCTAATCGCGCATACGTTCCCTATTATGGACAAGGCTGGCAGAACGTGCCAAGAGGGAGATACTCCAAAAGGAACCCCTCAAGGTCACGTTCAAACAATGGTGACTGGAACGCGCAGAAGGCCAAGAATCCGAATCCCAAGGGCAAGAAGGGAATGTCGGCCAAGAAGCCCAATCCAAGAGATGCTCCAGTGAAACAAAGACCAGTTAGGTCAAAGTCATCTCAACGGCCGACATCAAGATCAAAAGCAAGTACTGAGCCACCCATCAGATCGAAAAAGAAATGGGTTAAACCCAACTACAAATGGGTTCCAAAGGCTCAGTCTCCCAAATCTTCTAACGATTCTAATATTTATTCATCTTCTGTTTGTGATAAATAGGACATGTCGTGGGAGAATGTTTCGTGCAAGGATGAAAAAGGTCAACCCAGTTTCAAAATGGACTGGGTTCCAAAGACCAACTAATCCCACTCTGTATCGGAGCAGCTATGGAGGCATATCATCAGACTTCGGTTTGTTGGTAGTGGCTGTTCCAGACACATGATAGGAGGCATCTCTCAACTGTACAACACTCAGAACATTGTTTGAGAGTATGTGTCCTTTGCGGGAAGGGAAGAAAGGAAGGGATCACTCATGGGGTTAGTGCTTAACGATGTGAAGAATTTTTGGATCTGTTCTGAGATTACGCGTGCTGTTCTCAGACCTTCTGGATGGAAATTCAATCGGTGACTTACGGTTTGAGTTTTCTTCTCTATACTCCTGAGTTTTTCTTAAGCTGATTCGCTTTAAAGACTAATTTTTGTTTTAGGATAGTTTAAATTTGCGCATTTACTTTTGTTTCTCTCCTATGCACAAATTTAGGGGGAGAAATAAAAACAAAACAAAAATTAGAAAATTAAAAAAAAATCCAAAAACATTAAAAAATCAGAAAATCCAAAAATATGGTGTTAATGAAATGTGCTTGAGGGAGATGTTTTGGGAAGTGATATAATCATGTGATAACAGGCAATCTGAATCTGTGTAAGGGACTGAATCTGAATTGTCTAGGCTCTATGTTCGATGCGCTGGTAGGCACGAGAGATTAAAATGGACTTGACTAGGCATTAATTAACTTAAGGAATCTAGAGACTTGAAAATTCTTGACCTAGATAGATCCATTTAGCCTGACAATACGACGCTCAGACAGGTTGGGCAGGGAGATATACATGATAATCCACCGGTCACATTAAAGTAATCCGTATCTAGAACTGTGGTTTAACTCTTTCTCGATGTACGGACTCTGTCCTTAATTCCGGTATTGATGGGGAGACTAGGGAATTCCGATAAAGTAGGTATGTAGGAAATTATTTTCTTGCTTTCTTTCTGTTAGTCATATGTTGCCTCCACTTGGGTTGTGGTGACTTGGTAAGGCATGTGGAAGATATGGTGGATAACCTATTGACCCATGTTCAAATCCTGGCACTACTCAGCCCTTGTGGCCATGGAGGTTCGCCTGCAGTGACTCCAGGGCATGAGGTAAAACCTCATGTTTGCAGCGGGGGATTAGTCGGTGCGCGAAAGCTGGCCCGGAAACCCTTGTTAGGGAAGTTCCCTTTCCAAAAAAAACATATGCAAGTCTATTTCTCTGCATCTTCTATCTATGCAATTCTTTTTATCTGTTAGCCATATACTGTCTCCTTTGCGTGACTTTCAATCCGACCTGGTACACAACATATGCATCATTCTTCTTCTCAATCCCTCTAAATCTGGTTAGTCATATGTTTCACCCTCTGCGAGATTGGAAGAGATCCGACCTGGGTGTATAGCATATGCATTCTAAATCTGACTTCTCTCATAATAATTGTCTGCTCACCTAAAGTAAGGAGTACTTTGGAAGTTCCTGATTATTGGGGTATGTCAGGAAGCGGGAAACATGTTCTAGTACATTTAAAATTGAACAATTACTAGGTTGTCTGTAGATCTCTCTACTCAATTTAGGTGGACAACAATATCTTTGGTCGTCGTCAGCTAAATAGTCCTTAAGGAATATTATCTAGGATCTTAGGATCACATTGTCTTGTCACTTAAAATATGTCCTAAGTTTGTCACAATCTCTCGTGTTTAAGTGGACCACAATACCAGCGATTCACCAGATCTATTCATGAAGGGAGAGGTACTGATAAACGGATAAAGGCTGTCTAAAAACTTTGATCCCAAATCACTCTTAAAGTTAGATATCATTTTTATTTTTGTTAAATTTGTTCATAGTTTTCTTCTAATTCAAATTTAGGGGGAGAATTAAAAAAAAAATTCAAAAATCAAACAAAAATCATAAAATTCAAAAATTCAAAAATATTTTTGTTTCTGTTTTATTTTTTCAGAAAATATAAAAATCCAAAAAATATTGTGTGCTAAGTTTTCTTTTAGTTTTGTTTTGTCTTGAAAAGTGAATTCAGGTGTAGATGAGACTCATGGAGACTGTATCGAGATTTTCTGAGCCAAGGCTTCATCCGTGATCATCGAAGAATTCACATTCGAAGGTATTCTTCCAACATTCGATCTTTCAACCCCAGAAGCAAGGTCAAGCTGTACTTGAAGATTATGTGACAGATTGCATTGAAGCCTCCTCAAGCAATCTGCTGCTATCTTGAACCTGCTGAAGTGATCCAGAAGATTTGTTCGCTCTGACGTTCTCTCTGAAGATTCTCAAGCTGAAAGCGCTATCTTTCAAGAATCAGTACGTCAAGCCTCCTCACCCAATGTGCGTTCAATGCCAAATTCTGAAGAAAAGCTCAAGTGCTCAAGATGAAGTCATTAATTGAAGATTCATCAAGTTCATCTTGAAGTTGTGAAGAATTTGAAGATAAATGCTGAAGCCAAGCTTACAATGAAGACGAACAAGAAAGCCAGCTACTTTTTAGGGGGAGCTTGTAGGGTCATTTAAGAAAAGAAAAGAAAGATATAAACCAAGGGGGAGATTGTTGGGTCAAAAATATGGTTTATACTTTACTTTTCTAGGCATTAATAGTTTTTGGTCGTGTAATATATTTTTGCAGTTGTATTTACGGCCCAATGGGTGTTTACGGCCGTAAACCCATTTACGGCCGTAAACCCATTTATGGCCCATATTCCCCAAGTATATATATAGGTGTTAGGTGGTTGAGGAGGGATTGATGAACAGAGAAGGAGTGTACGGCCAAGAGAGAGAGAAAGGAGCTTTAGTGTGTGTTAGTGTGTGTGAATCTTGTATCTGGATCTTCATTCTAATCAAATCATACAAGATTCATCATCTTCTTCTCCTCCTTCTCTTCTATTTGATCTGACATCATCCAATTGATTGGGATTCCGCGCCATCATTTTGGGGACTTACCAAATCATCTAGCATCCCTGATGTTCTTTTCCTCCCAGATTTAATTGAAAAGGACTCTCTTTCGCACCCACTTTCGCAAATTTAACACTTTAGCCCAAAATTCAAATTTCTTTTAATTTTAAATTCTATTTTCTTACAAAATTTTAGCTTTTAATTTTTAAATTTCTAAATTGACTTTTTACTTAAAATTTTGACTTTGACTTTTCAAGTTTGACCTTTGACTTTAAACTTTGAATTTTTCGTTTAACCTTCAAATTTTCAAATTTAGCTTTTCGATTTGACTTTTAAGTTTGACCTTTTAAATTTGACTTTTAAGGTTGACTTTTGAGTTTTAAGTCAAAGGGCTTTTTTTTAAACAATGATTTCTTCAAAAATCAATGTCAATGAAATTTCCTTGGAAAATTTACGTGAACACTATGAATTATTACGTAGAGAGAATGATGACCTAATATATGAGAGGTACACTATTAGGAAAGAACAAAAACCATTAAAAGCACAACTAGAAGCCAAAATCAAGGATTTCCGAAAACTTCAGGAAGAGTACATCAATAAATGTGCTAACTATAGATATGTGACAGAACAACTTGCTGTTGTAACTGCCGGACTTGATGCATTGAAGGCCAAATTTGAAAATGAAGATTTTAATTTTAGAAAATTTGTTGCGTCGAGTGAAGTAGTTGCAACAATGATGGAAAATAGTTTGAGATTTAAAAAAGGGTTTAGGGTATGATAAAGTGCCTCCTCCTTTTAATCACACCTATCAGTATAACCCTTTGACAAAAGAGGAAATGGACAGAGAGCCAAATCTCAAATATGGATTTGTGTCAGGAGGTAGTATTAATGTTGAAAGTACTAATGTTTCTACTTCTTCTGCAGATCAACCACTAAGTCATTGCAAGCAAGCAGCTGAAGAGAGTGTGTCTGATAATGAAATTGTATCAAAGTCTGATGACTTAAATTTTTTCGATATATTTGATGATATCTTTGATAATTCTGACGTGGATGTGCCAGAAGTGTTGAGCTGAATGATTCTAATGCTTCTACTTCTTGTGCAGGTAAAGTAACGGAAGATGAGAACAAGGAGAAAAATGTTGAACAAACCAATGTCTCCTTGAACTCTGAATCTGTTGCTTCTAACTCAGTTGCTTCTGATCAACATGCTGTTGAGAAGTACAAGCCACCAAAACAAGCGAAACAGAGTGCTTGCTGTAATTATGTTTGTGGGAACAATAAGAGACAAGGCATGGAAACGCCACCAGGGGCAGGAAGAAACAACTCCTACGTGAAGAAGCAGACTTGCTTTCACTGTGGAACACCTGGACACATTGCCAGAAATTGTCCAAATCGCGTATACGTTCCCTACTACGCACAAGGCTGGCAGAACGCGCCAAGAGGGAGATCTTTCAAAAGAAACCCTTTGAGGCCACGTTCATACAATGGCAACTGGAACGCACAAAAGGCCAAGAATCAAAATCCCAAGGGAAAGAAGGGAATGTCGGCCAAGAAGTCCAATCCAAGAGATGCTCCAGCGAAATCAAGACCGGTTAGGTCAAAGTCATCTCGGCGACCGGGTTCCAGTTCAAAATCAAGTACCGAGGCACCCATCGGATCGAAAAATAAATGGGTTAAACCCAACTACAGATGGGTACCAAAGGTTCAATCTTCCAAATCACCCAATGCTTCTAATGTTTCTACATCTTATGTTTGTGATAAACAGTATATGTCATGGGAGAGAGTACCGTGGAAGGATGACAAAGGTCAACCAAGTTTCAAAATGGATTGGGTTCCAAAGACCAACTGATCCCGCTTTGTGTCGGAGCAGCTATGGAGGCATATCATCAGACTTCGGTTTATTGATAGTGGCTGTTCCAGGCACATGATAGGAGGCATCTCTCAACTGTACAACATTTAAAACTTTGTTTGAGAGTATGTGTCCTTTGCGGGAAAGGAAGAAAGGAAGGGATCACACATGGGGTTAGTGCTTAACGATGTGAAGAATTTTCGGATTTGTTCTGAGATTATGCGTGTTGTTCTCAGACCTTCTGGATGCAAATTCAATCAGTGACTTACGGTTTGCGTTTTCTTCTTGATACTCCTGAGTTTATCTTACATTGATTCATTTTATAGACAATTTTCTTTAATTTCCTTATATGTCTTTCTTTAGTAGGTATTGTTTGGGAAATGATATAAAGTATAGTGCTAAAGGGCAATTTATGATGCGTGTAATGCACTAAAGCCGAAATGTGTAGACTCTGTATTCAATGTGCTGGTAGGCACAAAGGATTCAAAAGGACTAGACATTGATTCACCATGAAAGGACTAGACAATATAGACTTAGATAGTTTCATTTGGACTGACCATACGACACTCGGGTAGATTGAGCAATGAGATAAACATGGGAACCTGCGAGAGACACTAAAAGTTAATTATCTAGAACTGTGGCTCAACATTTCCTTGATGTATGGACTCATGTCCTTAATTCCGGTATTGATAAGGCAACTGGGGGGTTCTGATAAAGTAGGTCTGTAGGAAATTATTTTCTTGTTTTCTATCTGGCAGTCATATGTTGTTTCCTTTGCGTGATTGGAACATATCTGACCTGGTTCACGGCATATGCAACCTTCTACTTCTCAATCCCTCTAAACTCTAGTTAGTCATATGTTTCACTCTCTGCGTGATTGGAAGAGATCCGACCTGCGTGTATAACATATGCATTCTAAATCTAACTTCTTCCTTAATAATTGTCTGCTCATCTGATGTAAGGAGTATTCTGGAAGAACTTGATTACTGGGGTATATCAGGAATTAGGAAACACGTTCTAATACAATTAAAATTGAACATTTTACAGATTTTCTGTAGATCTCACTGCTCAATTTAGGTGGACAACAATACCTCTGGTCGTTGTCAGCTGAATGGTCTTTTAGGAATATTATCTATGTTCATAAGATCTAATGACTTGTCACTTACAATATGTACAATAATTTATCAAAATCTTTCGTGTTTAAGTGGACCACAATACCGGCGATCGACCAGACGTAGACATGAAGACAAAAGTATCGATAAGTGGATTATGGTTGTCTAACAACTTTGATCCCTATATCACAAAATATTATTGGCATTGGTTAATGAGAAATTAGTGTTGATTCATTTCAATTTAAAATTTTAACTTTAAACTTTTATTTTTATTATTTTATTTTATTTTGCTAAGAAATCCAGAAAAATTAAATTTTTTTTTAATTTTAGCTTAGTTTAAAAGTCTTAGATTTTATTTTATTTCATTTTATTTTTTATTTTTTTAAAGTTCTTGAAATGTATCATTTTTAAGAGAGGGGTGTATTGGGGTGTTGGGCTTGAGTTTATTTGGGTTGCAGGTCATTTTTCAAGGGGGTATATAAGGGGGATTGGCCGGACTCATTTCCACCCATCAGTTTCTTGAGTACGGCCGCACACCCATAAAACGCTCTCTCTCTATTGAACCATCAAACTCGTTTTTCTCTTGAAATTAACCACTCTTCTCTGTAAGTACAATCAAATCGACCCTCGTGATGGTATTTTTGAGCTTAATCGACCATGAATCCACGGTTTATTGACAGGAAATCATTTTTCGGCAGCTTTGGAGCGTGTGCGGTCGCACACGTGTGTACGGCCATGGCCGCACACTCTGTGTACGGTCGCACGTCCCGTTTGCGGTCGCATACTCGTGTACGGTCGTACATCATGTGTGCGGTCACACACCATGTGTGCGGCTGGACCTTTGTGTACGGCTGTGCACCCCAATTTGCCCTAAAATTTGAAATTTAACCTATGAAAACTTAATCTAATTGATTTTTTTTTGGAAAACCCGTGATGATTATTGATGAATCTGTCTGTGTTTTTCTCAGCTCAGTATGGCAAGACCCGAATTCGCTAAAGTTAACAACTTAGCCATTTTCCTTGTTGATCCTCTAGAGGCTCACTCCGAGTTTCAATTCATAGTGAATGGATTACGAAGATGCTACCTGTTCCATGCTCTCACCTCAAGTCCGATCATCTTTCAACATCTGGTTAAAGAATTCTGGAGCAGCGCAATTGTGAAGAAGGACAATAAGGGTGAAAAATTTCTTGAGGCCTCTGTGCTCGGAAAGAAGGTCTTGGTCACCGAACGGATCATTCGAGAATCTTTGCAGATCAGTGATAAGTCTGAATTCCCAATGGAGATTGATCTAGACAGAGCTCAAGTGAATATGAACCAAATGGGCTATGAAGGAACCTTCCCCCCCACTGTCAAGAAGCTATTACCTCCGTGTTTGAAGTACTTAGCTCATGTGTTTGTGAGTTGTATTTCAGGACGGAGATCAGGAGCAAATGAAATATCTCTGGTCAACACCGGAGCGATTGCTGCTTTAGCCTCTGGAACAGACTTCAATTTCTCAAAATTTATCTTGTATGAGATGATTTTGAACATTGAAGGAAACAAGAGGGACAAGTTCTTCATGTACCCAAGATTCCTGCAGCTCATCTTCAATATCAAACACCCTGAAATCGAAAGAGGAGGAGAGACTCTGGATCTCAAGTCTATCGGCTCAAGTGCCTTTGGTCTTATGAAGCAAAATCGACCTGGAAAGGTTAATTTTGAAGGAAAATTCCCTCTGATCAAGTTTGGAATATTTGCTGAAGAAAGTGAAAAGTCCGAATCCGATGCTCTTTCCAGCCCCGTCGAAACCGAGGAGATTGTTATCTCAGCATCTGAACATGAAAACGAGGAAGTTCGTGTTTCCCCTGTCGCAATCGTGGCAGAGGAGCATGACCAACTGCGAGATGTGGAGGTTGAGAGTAATTTTGATGTGGAGAGTGGTGATGGAGAAAATGATGGTGATGATGATTTTCTCAAAGACATGGACCTCTCTGGCTTTAACAATGAAGCAATCCCACTTAATATTGATTTTGATAACGACGACCTAGGTCCAAGCTCAGAGTTTCTTGACAGGTTCTTTTTCAATGACAATGAAGTTGTTCAAACAGCAACTGAGTCTAGGGTTGCTGATGACGTTCTTAAAACAATGCCTCCCACATCAAGAGTGATGAAAGAATCTTCAAGCCTTAAGGAAGTAGTTTCAGAGATTGCTCCCTCTGATACAACTATTCCTACATCTGTACCATCTTCTAGTGATCCGACATAAACACAGACCTCTCTGCCTCCTGTTGATGAACCAAAGAATCGAGTATAAAAATGAATCAGAGTTAAAATTGAAGTAAGAATGCGAGATTGAACAAAGGATGTAAATATGATCTTGTTTCAGCTCTATTACGCTTTCGAATGTTTACATAGTACAAAGACACGTCTGTAAAAACTCTTGTCTAACTCTAGTAAATATCCCTATTTATAGGGAACAGAAAGCGTACAAAAAATATACTAAGGCATAGACATTAAAGCTTCGTATAAAAGCGTAGTAAAATAGATTACAAAACATTTGAAGAGTGCAAAATACACTTCGACTAATTACAACATTTTGACCCTTACAATCTCCCCCTTTGTAATCATAGTCGAACATATTAATTTGTAAGAAGCTGGATGGAATACAGCATCACTCTTCTAATTTCCGTGTACCAGGATATTTTCTTCTTTAGCTCCTTCTTATCTCCTTCATTGTTCTTCTTACAATGATTCATATGAACTATTAAGTTCGTATATTGAGACGTTGCATATCTCTCCACTTCGCATGCCTGGAATAAGAAACGCTTTGCTTTTCCAGCCTTGTCCTTTCCTGCGAAGACTAACCCAAAAGGCTTCAAGCAGATTTCACCATCACCATACTTTTTCAATTCTGCTTAAGTCTTCGTAGGTGACATTAGAGCTTTTATTTCCATACCTTTAGCTGTAGCTAAATCCACATCAGTTAGAGCCAAGCACTCATAATAATTTTCGATGAAAATCTTGATGTGAGCAACCCCAAGCTTAAATTCATCAGGTTCAGTGTTTTGAAGATATGAAAAAGATTTGTCTTTCAGAATCAATGCAACTTGTATAAGATCATACAAGTTCATTAATGGAAAATCTGCAATTGTAAATTTGCAAATACTTCCATTTGCCCTGGCCACCACGTACTTGATATTTTGGACCGTGTTTTCGAACACCACATCCTTTTTCATACTGATAACTTTCTTGATCTTCACCAAAGACCAAACTTCCTCAGGGGCTTTTGCAAGAACAGCATGAAATCTAATTTTCATGTGAGTACCATCATCCTTATCTTTGAAATTTCCTTCTGCTTTAAATTGTGGCATGATGAACATCATCTCATTCACTGGAAAGTCAAGCTGACTTGTATCAATATTCGTAACCATGTAACTCTGTTTTGGTTTCTTCTCAAACGAATACATATGATTATATGCAACCTTGGCTTCAATTGTTTCATAATTTTAGTGTTTGGACGGATCACCTTTGTCCATACCCTTAGGATCACTCGCACGTTGAGTCATTATGCTTTGAATCAACCTTAGCCTTTCAATTTCAGCTTCTGCTTCAGCTTTCTTTTCTTCTTTCGACTTTTCCACAACTATCGTTTTCCCTTTATCTTTCAAAGCTGAATTATCTATTACTTCTTTTGTTTTCGAACCACTCCCACTAGTATCAACAGATTTACCAATCACAATTCCTTTCGAAATTGGTCTTGTAATTGGCATAGTTGTTACAACCATTGATGTAACTGGTCCAACAGATGCTACAATTGGCTTCGTTGATGGGATCTTCGAAGAAAATACCTTTCCCACAACCTTCGCATCTTCACCACTAACCTTCATATCTTCAACTTTTCTTTCTCTCCCTTGCACCATTGTAAAAACAAGTGGGGCATCTGTGGTTGGTAGAAGGCTTGATATACGAGAAAGAGGAGCCAGTTGCTTGTGGAGAATAGCTTCGAATTGTGTGAACTTCTGAGATAAGAATTTTGGAGTAATCAGAGAAGACGAAACTGGCTTGACAGATAGATCTTTTAATTCCTTCAGCAACGTAATCACTTCCACAAAGTTTGTACTGTCAATTGTAGAAAGTTGAGTAAGTTGAGGACTCAAACTTTCATACAACTTGACAAATTTCGTGACAACATCACAAATTATGTCAATCTTTTGATTCAGAGACGCATAATCCTATTGGACACAAGCAATCTCTTTTTTCATGTCTTCGCAAAGTTCACGAATCTGCAGATTTACATCTTCCCTGATTTTCTTAACTTCCTGAACATAGATTTTGAGAATTTATGCGTAGGTCATTATTTTGATCAATATGATCAACCTTCTCCAAAATTATCGACTCCGAGTCTCTAACCATCCCAGAGACTTTACTCACTATCTTGGCTTCGAACATTTGCAACATTGTATCAACTTCCAAACTTGAAACCGATGAACCACCCCCGGATCAGCTTGAGATTGAATTATGGAATTCAACTTCATATTCAAAATTTTAAACTGTTTCATGGTCATCAGCATATGATCTGGAAAAGCTTCTTCTTCGTCATCAAACTCTAATTCATTAAACGTGCCCCCAAAACCCTCGGTGTCAGTTTCAGTTTCCATATGTATGGTTTCTTGAACAGGTGAATTAAGTTTGCGTGTATCAGTGGATTGAGAAGAAAAAATGGAAGTAAAGGGTTGATTGATGATATTTTCGAATGTAGGTGAATCAGTGGTTTAAGTAATCGGAGTGATTGATGGAGGTAAAGAAACAATATTTTCGAAGGCAATAGAAGTAGGATGACCTTGATCTTCTTTCTTCGAATCTCTTTCACCCATATTGACATTTGCATCCATATCAGATACGTTTGCAGTGATGCCTGAAGTTCGTACCTCCTCAGAAACTGATTTGGCAACCGAATCTTCGGGTGGTATGACTATTGTCTGCTTAGGAGTTGAACTTTCTTTGTGAAGAGTTACTTCTGGTGTTTCAGGAATTCGTTCATCTTCATCTTCTGTAGACTCAGTGGAAAGCATAAGCTTTCGTGTCTTCTTCTTCTTCTTCTGTGAAAGATGTTTGGCCATATCCTCAGCCCTTAGTTTCTTTGACAATGGAGAAACAGGTGCTGGCATTTCACGAATTAAAACACCTTGATGAGTAACCTGAGGCTTTCGTACCACGTTAGGTGATGGAGACTTGCTTTTATGCGAAGACTTCATTTTGATTCTTCGAAACATACCGGTCTTCAAGGGAATGACCACTTGCTCTTGAGTATCTTCAACAACACGCTCAATCAATTTTGTCTCAGCAACAAACACTTCAACTGTAATAGGCTTCTGCTTGGAAGATTTCGTAGATTTCAATTCTGTGACTTTCTTTTCAGAAGAACTAGTTTCATTCTTCTTCGACCTCTTGGATTTCTTATCTTCCCTTTCCAATAATTTCCCAGTTTCTACAGTAGAATCAATAGTTTTCAAATAAGCCACCAAGACTGAATTCGAAGGATCAACTCGTTTTAGCATAGCATCAGGAATACGAGCCACAAAGGGAAAATCTTCAACATTATCTGTGACATCCTTCAGATTGTGGAATATCTGGAAAACAACTTTTTCTTCATCATTGGGTACCAAAATTCCCTCCTTGTTGTAGAAATATTGTAGAATCAAGCTCCAGTACCTCGCACATGAAATACCATGAAGAGCATCCATGTGTTCTACACTCTTTTGAAATTCCTTCCATAACTGTGTAGAATAATCCACTTGATGGTGATAGTATAGCCCAGCAACCATGGCATATACCTCCATTTGTCCTTTATCGAGACCAACAGTTCTACCAATTAAACATCTCAGAAAAATACCAAATAGAAAATTCCAGATACTAGGAAGACCAGATTTCTTAAAATCACTGATCTTAGTTAGTTGTGGTTGATAACCCATCTCATTGAACATATGGACAATTTGAGGGAATGAGAAATCAACATAAGGTGGTGAATTTGGAATTTCAAGAATTTGGCAAAAGAGTTTCTTGGACAATCTAACCTTTTTGTCATTAACCAAATTAAAAGTAATGGCATCAAAAGCTTTGTTGTATGTAGTCGTTGATCCTGCTTGAGAAAGCCATGACATCGGAACTGAAAACGAACTGAACATAGCCTTTGACAGAACAGAACTCTTGAAAGCAACAACTAACATCTTCAATTCTTCAGGGTATTGAGAAACATCAGCCTCCAGTTGATAGTTAGTTCCTTGAATCTTCATAATCGGTAATGAAGTCACATCTTCAGTGATTTGAGAAGGATCAGCATCGACATGAACATAAGTCGCCATTGTTAGGGTTTGAAAGCTCTGAAGATCAGAGAGAATTTGGAATTTTTCCTTTGAACGCGTAAACTGATAATAGACCCTTGAATCCCCTTTTATATGTAACCCTAGAATTTGAATTTGAAGCGGGATGCGCAATTAATGATATCCGATGTGGCACCTTAAAAGTCGCATCAGTCTGCCAAAAAATTTCCAGGTGTCAAAAAGTAACTGTCACATCTCCTTGAAACAAGGAAACGTCTCCTCCCACAGTCTGTTCGTGTCTTGTCAAGGAATAGTAACCGTCAACATCCTTCGGATGGAGGAAAGGCTTTTCACTTTTGGGATGAAAAGCAAAGTCATATGCCAGATGTTTCAAATCATCAGCCTGGGTTGGTATTACTCAGAACCTCAAGGATTTCGTGAGTGCAGTGTTTCAAAGAATTTGGAAAAGAAACAATAATAAGAAAAATTTGGAATACTGTGATGTCAAAATTTCAATTTGACACGAAGGCAGATAAAACCTCGGGCAAAGATTGCTTCATTAATCACCAAGAGAGATGATCAACAGCTTGTGTATGTTCCCGTGAAATACAATCGAATACTTGAAGAGAAGTATCGAAGGGCTTCTTTTATAAGGTTTCATGGATAGCTATAAAAATTTCGTTACATATCATCCTAAACATAAGGTGATAAATTGTAACAGAAATTACTTGTTTGACCAGTGCAGTCAGTGACAAGTTTGCTTTGAAAAATTTTAAGTGACTTTGGATTTCGAATGAAACTCACACGGAAAGCATATTCATGAGAAAAACATTTATGCTGGATCTTGTTGGGTAACAAACATCATGGGTTTCGAATGTTTGGTCAAGACCACTCAAACAAAATGAATATGATTTGGAGTTCTGAATTTGGGTACTGAAACAAAGGTTTTGTGAAAATCTGGAACATAGTTCCTCGTCAATTCCTTAAAAGTTTAGAAAATTGGGTTTCACTTTCATCACGGTCTCATGAAGTCAGATCATGAACACAGATTTTTGATATGTCTAAGTCTCGATTGGTGGGATCAGAGACCTCTCGGACATATGTCTTCGTGTGTGAACGTGTAAGAACTTTTTGGATGAAAAAGATGGATGAAAGACACGAAATGTACCTCTGTTATATTTGGACAAAACAGTAAACTCTTAACTCATTGTGAGAAGATTCAGGTAGCTCAGGAAACTAATGTGAATACAAGCCTGATTGGGAAGAAATTTTCGTATGAAATATTTCATTAAGGCTTTCGTACACACACATTGAGTCATTGGAGGCTTTGGACAACATGTTGTAGCATGCTTCTAGGGACAACTTAACTAGTTCAAAATATTCAAAAATTTAAAGATTCGTAAGATAGATTTACCTGACCCTAGTACTGCAAGCATTATCCACTATGTATTATCATGAATATCTGCAACAAAGTACAAAAAAGAAATAAGAAACAAAATATTTTTGTTGTTTTGATTTTTCAAAAATAAAGAACGAAATAAAGAGAAAATCTTTTTGATGTTTTTGATTTTTCGAAAATGAAGACATAATTAACGAAAATATTGGTGGAATTTTGAAATTTTCGAAAATTAAATGACAAAACAAAGGAAAATCTTTTTGGATTTTTAATTTTTCGAAAATTAAATGACAAAACAAACGGAAATCTTTTTGGATTTTTAATTTTTCGAAAATTAAATGACAAAACAAACGAAAATCTTTTTTTTGTATTTTTAATTTTTCGAAAATTAAATGACAAAACAAACGAAAATCTTTTTGGATTTTTAATTTTTCGAAAATTAAATGACAAAACAAACGAAAATCTTTTTGGATTTTTAATTTTTCGAAAATTAAATGACAAACGAAATGTACTTGTTGCAAATACACGAAATTTTATCAACCCTTGAAAAGTGATAAATCTACGAATTCGAAGGGGTCGAAACGTTGACTATGAACAGTAACCTCTGAACGCTGAATGACTTTGCTTTGTCTTTTATTCAGTGCCTCTGAATCATTCCTGGTCAACCATCATTCTCCTTTTTCGCATGGAACAGAATTTCCATCGATCATTCCAAGTGCTTCTAAAATTTTTACAAAGGATTTTTCATCTAAAGGTTTCGTGAAAATATTAGCTAACTGATCAGTTGTTTTCACGAAATGTACTTCAATATTTCTATCCTCCACGTGATCCTTGATGAAATGATAACGAAGAGCTATATGTTTAGTCTTCGAATGCTGCACAGGATTATGACAAATTCTAATTGCACTTTGAGAATCACAATATAATGGAATCTTTTTCATATTAATTGCATAATCACGCAATTGACTTTGGATCCATATAATTTGTGATGTGCAAGCAGCAGCAGCCACATATTCTGCTTCAGCTGTTGAAATTGGTACACATGTTTGTTTTTTCGACTGCCAGCTCACCAATTTGCCATCGAGAAATTGACATCCGCCACTTGTGCTCTTTCTATAAAGATTACAACCACCCAAGTCTGCATCCGAATAAGCTTGTACAAAGAACCCAGTTTCAAAGGATATCACAATCCTAACGAAATTGTTCCCTTAAGATAACGAAAGATATTCTTCACAGCAGTGAGATGTGGTTCTCGTGGATTTGACTGATACCTAGCACAATTACACACAGAGAACATGATATCAGGTCTACTAGCTGTAAGATAAAGTAATGAACCAATCATGCCCCTGTAAAGAGTTAGGTCAACTGCAGGTTTATCTAACGAAGGTGTCAACTTTATGCCAGTTGCCATAGGAACTCGTAACTTTGTGCTATTCGTCAATCCAAACTTCTCTAGCAGATTCTTCGTATATTTTTCTTGATTAATAAAAATTCCTTCTCTGCTTTGACGAATATTCAGTCCAAGAAAATTATTGATTTTTCCCATCATGCTCATTTCAAACTTACTTTTCATCAGATCTTCGAATTCTCTAGACAAGGCAGAGTCAGTTGAGCCAAAAATAATATCATCAACATAAATTTGAACAAGCATTAGATGATTCCCTACTTTCTTTCGAAATAATGTGGGGTCAACAGATCCTTGTTTAAATTTAGATTGCTTCAAAAATGAAGTAAGAGTTGCATACCATGCTCGTGGTGCTTGTTTTAATCCATAAACTGCCTTATCTAAAATATAAACATGATCAGGATGTTCTTCCTTAATAAAACCTGTGGTTGTTCCACATAAACTGTTTCTTCAAGCTCTCCATTTAAAAATGCACACTTCACGTCCATTTGATAAACATCAAAGTCTTTGTGAGGTGCATAAGCTAGAAATATACGAACAGCCTCGAGTCTTGCGACAGCGGCAAAAGTTTCTTCATAGTCGATTCCTTCTTGTTGTGAATATCCTTTAACAAGAAGTCTGGCTTTGTTTCGAATGATATTTCCATCTTTGTCGGTTTTGTTTTTGAAAATCCGTTTTAACCCGACAATCGAAACATTTTCAGGTTTAGGAATTAATCTCCAAACCTTGTTTCGTTCAAATTCAGACAATTCAGATTGCATCGCAACAACCCAATCTGAGTGTTCCATTGCAATCTTCACTATCTTTGGTTCAATTTTAGAGATGAAAACATTAAACATGCAAAATTCTTGATGAGTATTCAATACCTCATTCCTTGCACGAATTTGAGCACTTGTTAAAACACCCTCTTGCGGATTTCCAATTACTTGATCCTTCGGATGATCTCTTGTCAACTTTTGTCACACCCCAAAACCAGAACGGCGGAAACGTTCTGGGGCGGAGGACGTCATGTACAGTATCATTATAACAATGCATAATAGTAAACAAGCAACCATATCCATTGCATTAATAGAATAATTTTAATACAAGCGTGTTCTGTATAGTTTATAAGACACCAAAAATATGAATCAAAATAAGAGATGAGTCTTGAATGTGCTCCATATTCTCAAAAGCTTCATTGGTACCTGTCTTACTGGTTCCCTGAGAATACAAGTTATTTTGAAAGAGAGTATCAGCATAAAATGATGGTGAGTTCATAAGTATTTAGTGTCATTGCTTGTATGAAAATGTTTGTAACAACGTAATGTAAGTGTTAGTGAAATGTTTGTAAAAGTTGCAATTGTTTGTAATTATTAGAAAATCCTATATTTTCTCCTGAAATGTAGTCTTCTACCAAGACCCGACTTTTGTGCGTTTGTTCATTTGTAAAGGTATGAGTTTTCCAAATATAACTATCATTATCAAAATATAGTTTCGTTAACACCTATGTGAGAAGATCACAAAGTAAGTGTATTAGAGAAAATAGTGGTTTACCTCAGCAGTGACACTGCTGACTATAAGTGATAAAATACAGACTCCAGGTAGTATAAAATATACAATATACCTCGGGGAGTCTTTTTGCCTTTAATCATTTGTCGGTTAATTAAAGGTTTTAATGTGAACTCGTATGTAACCATGTTGATCTACGATTGAATAAATGATGACCCTCCAGTGTCATATGTAGTGAGGTGACATTTTGTCGCCCCTTGGCCTTGGCGGCTGGGACTGTAGCTAGCAGTCGGGGTGTGGGAGTGTCTGTCCCGTATAGATCTATACACACAATGCCCGCTCTCCCTGCAGGAGACTCTGGTTACAAAAATGACACAATATGGTCTTGTTGTATCCGAAAATAGCATGTCACATTCTAGTGATCGTATTCATATGTTTGTATAGTATATCATAGTGTAGTAATGTTATCTCTGTACTAGTGTATAGAGTATTCTCTTGTATAGTGTATAGTGTGTATTGTATTTCGTTATAGTACTTTTGTAGTGACTTGTAAATGTACTGACTCTTGTATGCTTCGTTGTACTAGTAATAGTGAGTAGTAATCTCTTAAACTATACCTATTATATTTTACTAGTAGTGTTGTTTGTATGCTTTTGCTACCCAAAGGTGTTGAACTGAAGTAAAAGCTTTTATATCTTAACACATATATATGATATATAACTAAGGTTTCAACGACATTCGGACAAATAACATGATACTCTAAGTCCACAACCAAACAAGGAACAGGAAATAAAGTGAGCTATCAGTCCTAAGTCCTTCAAATCTTACTTATATAAATATATCTGTATAGACATGAGTTTGACAATAACATAAGTTTGGAAAGAGTTTGATAAAGGATGTAGCATTTAAAAGAGTTTAATAAAATGTTTTGAAGTGTTTGAAATCCCTAAGTTTGATAACAATTTGAAAGTAATAGAAAATCTTTCTGTTTAGTCTAGTTATTAATCACATGTGATTAATATAATAACTAGAATGTTTCAACTTTTATTCCCCCCCATAAAAGCATTTAAAATCATTTCAAAGGTATGAACTCACCTGTAGTGAGTGGTTTGGATGGAAGTGCTGGATAGGATGCTAAGTGTCAAGTGAGGACTTGAGTACACACAGATCCTATTTAACATATGATGACACATATATGTATCTAATTAGTGATTAAACAACTAATTAAGCAAGTATAAACACCCTAGGACATGGAAAACGCTTTGATTCAAGTGCTAGAAGTGCAAAGGGTTGTATTTAAGGGTTGTAGGGCCTCTCTTTGGAGTTTACAGCACATGGGTTCACGACCCGAAGAGTTTACGGCCCATGGGTTTACGGCCCAATGAGTTTACGGCCATAAACTCATGGTTTTTTGTACCAAAGTGTGTGTTGAGGCCTTACAAGTTACCAGGAAGTGTTCTAGACTAAAGACCAAGCCTTAGGAAGAAGTTAGGGTCCATTTGCACCCATAATTAGGGTTTACGGCCAAGGGAGATTGCCTTGGCCGTAAACACCCTCTTGGTCACGATTTCTTGAAGATTTCTAGTTGTTTAACAATTGATTCTAGTATGTAACAAGCTAAGGGTAGTATACTTACGTTTTGAAGGCAAATGGGGGTGTTTTCGGCCCAAAACACTTTAGTGTTCTTGGTGTTCTTGAGGATCATGAAGATCTAGACCCAAAAGATGAGATTTATGGATGAATTCGAGAGTGAATCAAGAAGAAGAGATGTATTAACACATAGAGGGAAGGAATCACTTACATCTTTGAAGTTTGGAAGCAAAAGTCTCAAGACCCTTGAGAGAGAATTCTGAATTCTTGGGCTTGGAATGGTGAAAATGAAGGAAAAATGACTAAGGACCATATATATAGCATGGTGTTTACGGCCACCATGGGTTTACGGCCGTAAACTCATGGTTCCTGGCCGTAAACACCTCTTTAGAGGGTTTATGGTTTGCTTGATAGTTTACAACTTCAATGGACACTTCCTATCATTCATTCTTTGGATATACTAGGCTCGGAATGCTCAAATAGACTCACAATAGTGATAGAAGTTAGCAGGAACAAGTCTAACTTTGATTGGATGGAATGGTTTGTACAAGATTGAAATTTCGGGTTGTCACATCTTTTCCATTTGCGGATATGCTGGATCAAAGTCCAAAGGTGCATCTTCGTATAAATCATCATTCTCTGAACCTGCAATCGAACAAACATCATCAAAATCATTATTATTTTCATTGTTTTCTAAATGCTCCCCCTCAACATCAGCATTCAATCTCTCATTCTCCCCCTCGAAAGAATGCTCCCCCTCAACTAGAGTATTCGAATCCAAGTGCTCCCCCTCCACTGGATTATTTTGCATACTTTCGCCTATCTCTTGAAAAGTTGATGTTGAATCATCAGTAAGCTTCGTTAATTCAGGGAGATGATTATCATTTGCATTAATTTCAGCATCAATAGCATGATCTGAAATACCAAAAATTAAATCATAATCAATATCCAACGTTTGTGAAGGTTCAGATTCATCTTGTATTTCTTTTAGAAGATGATGATTTTCAAAATGCGTTTCAGATTGTTTAATATAGTAATCATCAAATGTAAGATTAAAAGTTTCTTCCACTTTTCGTGTTCTTTTGTTCAACACACGATATGTGACTGAATTATGCGAATATCCCAAGAAAATCCCTTCATCTGCTTTAGCTTGAAATATTGTAATATTATCCTTGAGATTCATAATAAAGCACCTGCATCCGAAAACATGAAAAAATTTCACGTTACGTTTTCGATTGTTGAGAATTTCATATTGAGTGATGTAAAAACGCCGATGGATGAAAGATATGTTTTGAGTAAAACATGCGGTGGATACTGCTTCAGCCCAAAGGTATTGTGGAAGATTCGCATATGCCAGCTTAGTCCTTGCTGCTTCGCATAGAGATCTATTTCTTCGTTCAACGACACCATTTTTTTGTGGTGTGTATGGAGACGAAAAATTATGCGAAATTCCTTTATCCACCAAAAATGAATCAAGAACATTGTTCTTAAATTCAGTTCCATGATCACTCTTAATTTTTCGAACAGTCTTCTTCAACGTTGTTTCCATCTTTTTGATAAAGTCAATCATGATTTGTGCAACTTCGGATTTAAGCCTGAGAAAATAAACCCACGTGAGTCTTGAAAAGTCATCAACAATTACTAAAATGTACCGTTTCTTGTTGAGTGTTGAAATTGTCGATGGACCACACAAATCAATATGTAAGAGCTCCAGTGGTGCGATAATTTTCGAATCTATCGTAATCGGATGACCTTGTTTATGTTGTTTGCCAACTTCACAAGCTGCACATAAAGAATCATTATCAAATTTAAGTACAGGTAAACCTCTTACCAGATCTTGTACAACAAGTTTGTTGATGTTTCGAAAGTTGAGATGAGAAAGTCTTCGATGCCAAAGCCAACTTAAGTCTGATGAAGCTTTCGAAAGAAGACATACAACAGGTTTTCCTACTATCGGATTGATGTCCAAAGTGAACATGTCACCTTTCCTTTTTGATTTGAGCAAAACTTCTTTAGTGTTGACATTCGAAATAATGCTTCCCTCTTCATTAAAAAGAACTTGATTGTCAGTGCCCACAACAAGTTGTGAAACACTTATCAAGTTATGTTGAAGACCTTCAACATAAGCAACACGATTCACTGTGAATTGTCCGTTCGTGATTTTCCCATATCCTTTGACTTGACATTTTTGATTGTTAGCAAATTTCACAACTCCAACATTCTTTAGGCTTCGAAAATCGCGTAAATTCGCCTTCTTCCCAGTCGTATGACGAGAGCAACCACTATCAATATACCACTTATTATCATATTGCTCATCACATAGTACCTACAATCAGTGGAAAAATTTAGGTACCCAAGGCTTTTTGGGTCCTTGAAAATTAGATTTCAATTTCGAATGTAATGAAGAACTTTTGACCCAATCACAAACTTTGGTTTTGAGACTATCAATTAAGTTCATATCATCATTTAAAGGAACCGAAACATAAGATTTTGATGGTTTCGGATGTTTACGGACATTACCCTTTGTATTATGAGTTTGTGATTGTACATTCTTTGCTTTCATTACTGGTTTCCATGCTTTGACTGATATGTTCGAATCCTTAGAAGATGAACTTCCGTTTGATGAAGTATTCACATACTTCTCATAGGCTTCGTGAATTTGCTCCTTTGAAAATGTACTCGACTGATACATTTTTCCTTTGCCTTCAATCCAATGATCAATATTCTTCCATGAAATTTAGGCTCTCGTTGATCTCGATCTCGTCGAGTGGGATTACAAGAGTCTCGTCGGATAGGCACTTTTTCAAGTTCGAGACGTGGAAAATAGGATGTACGTTACTAAGTTCGTGAGGTAAGTTGAGTTTGTAAGCTAGAGGGCCGATTCTAGCGAGAATCTCGAAAGGCCCTATGTATCTTGGATTTAGCTTTCCACGCTTTCCGAAGCATATCAAGCCCTTCCAGGGTGAGACTTTCAAAAGGACTCGGTCTCCCACCTGGAATTCCAAAGGTTTCCTTCGTTTGTCTGCGTAGCTTTTCTGTCGGTCTCTAGAGGCTTTCAGTCGTTCACGAATCTGAACGATCTTCTCTGTCGTTTCCCGAATGATCTCCGGACCCATGAGAGTGCTGTCGGGAACTCGTCCTTTAGCTAACTGAGTGTCACCCACCTCAGCCCAGCACAGAGGGGATCTGCACTTCCGGCCATAGAGGGCTTCAAATGAAGCAGCGTTTATGCTCGTGTGATAACTGTTGTTGTAGGAAAACTTGACAAGGGGTAAATGAGTATCCCATGCCTTCCCAGCCTCATGTCCAGCCTCGTTCCTAAGGAGCTTTGTAGCGACTGCCAGAATCTCGAAGTGAATCTACTATCTCTATCGGAGATAATGGATATAGGGACACCATGCAGTCTTACTATCTACCGAATGCATGTTCTTGTGAGCTTCTCCATCTTGTCAGTCTCTTTGATGGGTAGGAAGTGAGCGGACTTGGTCAATCTGTCGACGATGACCCAAATAGTATCAAGTCCAGCCGTTGTCTTGGGTAACTTGGTTATGAAGTCCATTGTGATACATTCCCACTTCCACTCTGGTATCTCTGGTTGTTGTAGTAGACCTGAGGGTTTCTGGTATTCAACCTTGACCTTGGCGCAAGTAAGGCATTTACTCACGAAGGTAGCAATTTCTGCTTTCATGTTAGGCCACCAGTATAACTTTTTAAGATCCAGATACATCTTATTTGAACCTGGGTGGACGGAATATTGAGTGTTGTGCGCTTCCGTCATGACCAAGTCTCTGAAGCCATCGTGTTTTGGTGTCCAGATCCTGTCCATGAGATATAAAGCTCCACCACCCTTGACTTCCAAGTTCTTATCCATTGCTTGCAGGGATTCTCCCGCCACCTTTTCAGGTTTCAAGGCTTCGAGTTGAGCCTCCTTAATTTGTGCGGATAGATGCGAATGGATAGTCATGGTTAAGGAGTTGACTCTTCGACCAGAATATTCTTTCCGACTTAGGGCGTCTGCTACCACGTTGGCTTTACCCGGATGATAACGAATTTCGCATTCGTAGTCATTGAGTAGTTCGACCCACCGTCGTTGTCTCATATTGAGCTCCTTCTGGTTGAATATGTGTTGCAGGCTTTTGTGGTCTGTAAAGATAGTGCTTTTCGTACCATACAGGTAGTGTTTCCAGATCTTCAGAAAACACAACTTCTCCTAATTCGAGATCGTGCGTGGTGTAGTTGACCTCGTGCGTCTTCAGCTGCCTTGAGGCATAGGCGATGACCTTACCTCGTTGCATCAGAACACAGCCGAGCTCCTGGTTGGATGCATCGCAGTATACCACGAAATCTTCTATCCATTCGGGGAGGGATAGTATCGGTGCGGTGCATAAGGCTCGTTTCAGCGTTCGAAACGCCTTCTCTTGTTTCTCTTTCCAGTCAAAGGCCACACCTTTCTGGGTCAATGTAGTAAGGGGTTTCGCAATTCGAGAGAAATTCTGTACAAACCGGCGGTAGTAGCCAGCTAGGCCTAGAAACTGAGGAATTTCTGTAGGCGTCTTTGGTGCTGACCAGTTCTCAATGGCTTTGATTTTGGAAGGGTCCACGTGTATTCCCTCTTCGCTAACCACATGCCCTAAGAATTCGACTCTTCGAATCCAAAACTCACATTTCGAGAACTTCACATAGAGCTTCTCCGATCGTAGCGTTCCTAGGACTTGTCGTAGATGTTCACTACGTTCCTCCTTACGTCGAGAGTAGATAAGTATGTCATCGATGAATACGATGACGAACTGATCCAAGTAAGGACAGCACACCCTATTCATTAATTCCATGAATTCTGCGGGCGCGTTAGTCAATCCGAATGGCATCACTACGAACTCGTAATGTCCGTAACGAGTTCGAAAGGCTGTCTTCGGAACATCCTCCTCAAGCACTCGTAACTGGTGATACCCGGATCTTAGATCAATCTTAGAAAAGTAACTCGCCCTTTGCAGCTGATCGAATAAATCGTCTATGCGAGGAAGAGGGTAACGATTTTTGACCGTAAGCTTGTTGAGTTCTCTGTAGTCGATGCACATATGGAACGATCCGTATTTCTTCTTTACGAATAAGATTGGTGCTCCCCAGGGTGAGAAGCTTGGTCTTATAAAGCCCTTGCTGAGCAGTTCGTTAAGTTGACCGGACAGTTCTTGCATTTCTGCAAGTGCTAGACGATAGGGTGATTTGGCTACGGGGGTAGCCCCTGGAACTAAGTCGATCCTGAATTCGATTTGACGTTGGGGAGGTAAACCCGGTAGTTCTTCTGGAAAAACGTCGGGGAAGTCGCGTAATACTGGGAGGTCTTTTAGGTCTTTTGTTTTCTGGTTCACATCGACTATATGAGCAAGGAACGCACGATATTCCTTTCGTAGGTATTTCTGGGCTTGAATACTTGAGATGATATGAAGGCTCATACTGGGTTTGTCTCCGTAGATCAACAAGGTTTCGTTATTCGGTAGGTTTAGACGGTCTGCTTTCTCGAAACACAGAATATCGGTACGATGAAGACTCAACCAGTCCATACCCACAATGACGTCGAAACTCTTGATTTCCACGGGTATGAGGTCGATTGGGAACGAATGATTATCTAGCATGAGGGTACAACCTATGTAAATCTCGTTAGAACTCTCTGTCTTGTCGTTAGCCATTTCTACGACGAAGGTTTCTTTTAGTGCTTGCGGTGCTTGATTAAGTAAGTGTTTAAATTTTTGGTTCACGAAGCTCCTCTCTTCCCCACAATTAAATAAGACACATGCATAAGAGTTATCGAGGAGAAACGTACCCGTGACTACTGTGGGGTCTGCCACGGCTTCATTGTGGCCAATAGTAAGTAGTCTCCCTGCTCCTCCCGCATTCCCAGCTTTAGGATAGTTTCTTTTGAAGTGCCCTGTCTCGCCACACCCGTAGCAGGCCTGACTTACTCCTGCACCAGGGACCTGGGTGTTGGGTTTGGGTGGTGCTCTGCAAAACCGGATGGTATGGCCCTTCCGGTCACAATTGGTGCAGTGCATTTCCCGGCAGGGGCCGTTATGATGGAAATTGCACTTGGTGCACTTGGGTAGGCTCCCTGCATATGGCTTTGCTGGTACAGGGGCAACTGGAGTGGTGGAAGCACGAACAGCCATAACTTGTTGGTTCTTGGAAGAGGGTTGAGCTGATTTGCCCTTCTTTCCATTCCAACGCTTTCTCTTGTTGTTGGCCGCTTTGGTTGGTGCTGAGACAGCAGTTGTAGTTGTTGTTGGGGGAGAAGGAACCTCGTGATTGATAAGCCTTTGGGCCAATTCCTTGGCACTATCGAAGGTCGCAGGGTTCGATGCTAGAACGTTACCTCGATACGGGGGCACCAAACCCCTGATGTATCTCTCGACTTTCTTGCTTTCGGTGGGGACCATGTTGGGGCATAGGGCTATTAGGTCGTTGAATCTGGATGTATAAGCCACTATGTCGGAACCCTTCATCTTAAGGTTCCACAGTTCCTCCTCGAGTTTCTGAATCTCGCCCCTCGGGCAGTACTCCTTTGCCATCAGATCCTTCAGTGTTTCCCAGCCCATAGCATTAGCTGCTATCAGTGAAAGTGATTTGACATGGCCATTCCACCATGTCAGGGCCCTTTCGGTGAAGGTGCAGGCAGTGAATTTTATCTTGCTTCCTTCAGGACAAGAGCACATCTCAAAGATTTCTTCCGTTCTTTCGATCCATTGGGACAGCGCAATGATCCCTCCGGTTCCGTTGAAGTACGCTGGTTTGCAGCTGATGAAGTCTTTATCGTGTACGTGGTTGGATTTCACCATGGGTAGAGTTGGTGCCCGTTCTGGCTCCACTAACACCACTAGAGTTTACTTGAGCCATGGATGCGGTCACAGCAGCCTGAAATATCACCGCATCGAACTGCGGAGGGGGTGGTGGTGGTGGAGTTTGATTCGGAGTTCTTGGGGCAGCGCGCCTTGCCGATTGACGTGGAGGCATCTTTTACTGTAGTTTATAGAGAGGATGATAATAGTAAGAACCAATTGTAAGTATGATGAGAGTGATTCATGGACTAAATCGCCATAGTCCAAACATCAGATAGAGACATAACAATAGAGTAGAGAAACACAAGAGTAAAGACTTTCCAACAGATTAGATAACCGTCAATATTACTGGTATTAATGATGTAAACGAGTTCGGGAAAAATGACCTAATAGTAGGTCTTACATCAAACCATATAGGGAAAATGTTGACAGTTCAGAAGTCTAGTTAGAGTACTTGAAAGAGATGAATATTTTACAGACAAGTGCTACATAGGCACCGAAAAGAAAGGCTATTCCTTAACCCAAAAGAAAATGCAAGTCGAAATCTTCTACCGGCGACGGGTATCCCTCGGGCGAACCCTCAGATCTGCCAGCTGACGTACAACTTCTTGAAGATGTCGCTCATGCGCTCTCTGACGCACTCGGAGTTCTATGACTTCAGCTCTGGATGCAGTTAGTTGTTGCTGAAGGGCCTCATTGGTTCTCCTAGTCCTTTCCATAGCCTCTTCGAGTTGGCGAATGCGGACTGTGTTAATGCTAGAGTTGGCGTCAACTTCCATCACTCGGTCGATGGCTGCACGACCTTGCTCGACATTCCGAGCAATCCTACGGACCATAATAGGTAGGAATCGGTCAGCTGAGCCTCCCTCGCTTATATTATAAAAGCTTCGTTCTCCATTGAAGGGTAATGGTTGACCCTGTTCATCGCTCCAACGGTTCAAGTTTGTCGCCCACAAGGGTGTGGGGCCTTGAAATGCCGGTCGGGGGTTGAGGTTTGGGACTGGAGCCTCTTGGGGCAGGTTGTTGACTTCTGGTTCGGAATCAGAACCATCCTAAAAACCTTCTGTGAGGTGATCATCCAAAGGGATTGGATGATCCTCTTCTGGCTCATCATCGAGCCACCCACCATTGCCTTGGTTGGGAAAATACGGATCGTTGGGGAGATGGAAGCCGTCCATGCTATCTATGCGAGAAAAGGGGTATAAGAATCTTATAATAATAGACGTACTAATCTAAGATAATTATAAGATGGCCCTTACTAGTTACTTCAACATTTGCGTAGTGCATACCAGTTATAAGTAACCAAGGCATGATAGACCTTCGAATAAGTGACCCTAACTCTAAGTCCACAACCAAACAAGGAACATGAGGTAAAGAAAAGATCACCGATTCTAAGTCTATAACACCCTAGTTACATGTAACCTTAGCGTATCCACTCCGCAACTATTGACATACTAATGAAGACCTTTTTAGTTTGCACATAAGTAATTATGGTAACACAAAATACTCCTATAGTATTTTAAGTTGACGTTCTATTCTAAGGTTCTCGTTGTAGTAGTGTTGGTAAGTTTTTAGACTTGTTGCAACTTCACGACCACTCTTAGGCACATGCTAGTCACTCCTCGGAAAATATAGTTGATCAGGCTATATGCTCCCAGGTTTGACTATATGTCTCTAAGCCTAATCGTGTTGTTCAACAATCGCAATACTTTTTTTCTGTTCTAATATAATACTGACCTTAGTATGAATGCAGGTATGTATACTTAGTTAAATATTTTATTATTTAAAAGTATAAACTCTTGGTCAGAGTATTTTAATCCCGCTGTGTTTATAGTTTGTATATCTTTTATGGGTTGATATACTCGATTCACTATAAACAATGCTCTGATACCAATCTGTCACACCCCAAAACCGGAACGGCAGAAACGTTCTGGGGCGGAGGACGTCATGTACAGTATCATTATAACAATGCATAATAGTAAACAAGCAACCACATCCATTGCATTAATAGAATAATTTTAATACAAGCATGTTCTGTATAGTTTATAAGACACCAAAAATATGAATCAAAATAAGAGACGAGTCTTGAATGTGCTCCATCTTCTCAAAAGGTTCATTGGTACCTGTCTTACTGGTTCCCTGAGAATACAAGTTATTTTGAAAGAGAGTATCAGCATAAAATGCTGGTGAGTTCATAAGTATTTAGTGTCATTGCTTGTATGAAAATGTTTGTAACAACGTAATGTAAGTGTTAGTAAAATGTTTGTAAAAGTTGCAATTGTTTGTAATTATTAGAAAATCCTATATTTTCTACTGAAATGTAGTCTTCTACCAAGACCCGACTTTTGTGCGTTTGTTCATTTGTAAAGGTATGAGTTTTCCAAGTATAACTATCACTATCAAAATATAGTTTCGTTAACACCTATGTGAGAAGATCACAAAGTAAGTGTATTAGAGAAAATAGTGTTTTACCTCAGCAGTGACACTGCTGACTATAAGTGATAAAATACAGACTCCAGGTAGTATAAAATGTACAATACACCTCGGGGAGTCTTTTTGCCTTTAATCATTTGTCGGTTAATTAAGGGTTTTAATGTGAACTCGTATGCAACCATGCTGATCGACGACTGAATAAATGATGACCCTCCGGTGTCATATGTAGTGAGGTGACATTTTGTCACCCCTTGGCCTTGGCGGCTGGGACTGTAGCTAGCAGTCGGGGTGTGGGAGTGTCTGTCCCATATAGATCTATACACACAATGTCCGCTCTCCCTCCAGGAGACTCTGGTTACAAAAATGACACAATACGGTCTTGTTGTATCTGAAAATAGCATGTCACATTCTAGTGATCGTATTCGTATGTTTGTATAGTATATCATAGTGTAGTAATGTTCTCTCTATACTAGTGTATAGAGTATTCTCTTGTATAATGTATAGTGTGTATTGTATTTCGTTATAGTACGTTTGTAGTGACTTGTAAATGTACTGACTCTTGTATGCTTCATTGTACTAGTAATAATGAGTAGTAATCTCTTAAACTATACCTATTATAGTTTACTAGTAGTGTTGTTTGTATGCTTTTGCTACCCAAAGGTGATGAACTGAAGTAAAAGCTTTTATATATTAACACATATATATGATATATAACTAAGGTTTCAACGAAATTCGGACAAATAACAGGATACTCTAAGTCCACAACCAAACAAGGAACAGAAAATAAAGTGAGCTATCAGTCCTAAGTCCTTCAAATCTTTCTTATATAAATATATCTGTATAGACATGAGTTTGACAATAACATAAGTTTGGAAAGAGTTTGATAAAGGATGTAGCATTTAAAAGAGTTTAATAAAATGTTTTGAAGTGTTTGAAATCCCTAAGTTTGATAACAATATGAAAGTAATAGAAAATCTTTCTGTTTAGTCTAGTTATTAATCACATGTGATTAATATAATAACTAGAATGTTTCAACTTTTATTCCCCCCCCCCCATAAAAGCATTTAAAATCATTTCAAAGGTTGATTAAGGGGTATGAACTCACCTGTAGTGAGTGGTTTGGATGGAAGTGCTGGATAGGATGCTAAGTGTCAAGTGAGGACTTGAGCACACACGGATCCTATTTAACATATGATGACACATATATGTATCTAATTAGTGATTAAACAACTAATTAAGCAAGTATAAACACCCTAGGACATGGAAAACGCTTTGATTCAAGTGCTAGAAGTGCAAAGCGTTGTATTTAAGGGTTGTAGGGCCTCTCTTTGGAGTTTACGGCCCATGGGTTCACGGCCCAAAGAGTTTACGGCCCATGGGTTTACGGCCCAATGAGTTTACGGCCATAAACTCATGGTGTTTTGTACCAAAGTGTGTGTTGAGGCCTTACAAGTTACCGGGAAGTGTTCTAGACTAAAGACCAAGCCTTAGGAAGAAGTTAGGGTCCATTTGCACCCATAATTAGGGTTTACGGCCAAGGAAGATTGCCTTGGCCGTAAATACCCTCCTGGTCACGATTTCTTGAAGATTTCTAGTTGTTTAACAAGTGATTCTAGTATGTAACAAGCTAAGGGTAGTATACTTACGTTTTGAAGGCAAATGGGGGTGTTTTCGGCCCAAAACACTTTAGTGTTCTTGGTGTTCTTGAGGATCTTAAAGATCTAGACCCAAAAGATGAGATTTGTGGATGAATTCGAGAGTGCATCAAGAAGAAGAGATGTATTAACACATAGAGGGAAGGAATCACTTACATCTTTGAAGTTTGGAAGCAAAAGTTTCAAGACCCTTGAGAGAGAATTCCGAATTCTTGGGCTTGGAATGGTGAAAATGAAGGAAAAATGACTAAGGACCATATATATAGCATGGTGTTTACGGCCACCATGGGTTTACGGCTGTAAACTCATGGTTCCTGGCCGTAAACACCTCTTTAGAGGGTTTATGGTTTGCTTGATAGTTTACAACTTCAATGGACACTTTCTATCATTCATTCTTTGGATATACTAGGCTCGGAATGCTCAAATAGACTCAAAATAGTGCTAGAAGTTAGCAGGAACAAGTCTAACTTTGATTGGATTGAATGGTTTGTACAAGATTGAAATTTCGGGTTGTCACATCTTTTCCATTGGCGGATATGCTGGATCAAAGTCCAAAGGTGCATCTTCGTACAAATCATCATTCTCTAAACCTGCAATCGAACAAACATCATCAAAATCATTATTATTTTCATTATTTTCTAAATTCTCCCCCTCAACATCAGCATTCAATCTCTCATTCTCCCCCTCGAAAGAATGCTCCCCCTCAACTAGAGTATTCGAATCCAAGTGCTCCCCCTCCACTGGATTATTTTGCATACTTTCGCCTATCTCTTGAGAAGTTGATGTTGAATCATCAGTAAGCTTCGTTAATTCAGGGAGATGATTATCATTTGCATTAATTTCAGCATCAATATCATGATCTGAAATACCAAAAATTAAATCATAATCAATATCCAACGTTTGTGAAGGTTCAGATTCATCTTGTATTTCTTTTAGAACAGGATGATTTTCAAAATGCGTTTCATTTTGTTTCATATAGTAATCATCAAATGTAAGATTAAAAGTTTCTTCCACTTTTCGTGTTCTTTTGTTCAACACACGATATGCGACTGAATTATGCGAATATCCCAAGAAAATCCCTTCATCTGCTTTAGCTTGAAATTTTGTAATATTATCCTTGAGATTCATAATAAAGCACCTGTATCCGAAAACATGAAAAAATTTCACGTTAGGTTTTCGATTGTTGAGAATTTCATATTGAGTGATGTTAAAACGCCGATGGATGAAAGATCTGTTTTGAGTAAAACATGCGGTGGATACTGCTTCAGCCCAAAGGTATTGTGGAAGATTCGCATATGCCAGCATAGTCCTTGCTGCTTTGCATAGAGATCTATTTCTTCGTTCAACGACACCATTTTGTTGTGGTGTGTATGGAGACGAAAAATTATGCGAAATTCCTTTATCCACCAAAAATGAATCAAGAACATTGTTCTTAAATTCAGTTCCATGATCACTCTTAATTTTTCGAACAGTCTTCTTCAACGTTGTTTCCATCTTTTTGATAAAGTCAATCATGATTTGTGCAACTTCGGATTTAAGCCTGAGAAAATAAACCCACGTGAGTCTTGAAAAGTCATCAACAATTACTAAAATGTACCGTTTCTTGTTGAGTGTTGAAACTGTCGATGGACCACACAAATCAATATGTAAGAGCTCCAGTGGTGCGACAATTTTCGAATCTATCGTAATCGGATGACCTTGTTTATGTTGTTTGCCAACTTCACAAGCTGCACATAAAGAATCATTATCAAATTTAAGTACAGGTAAACCTCTTACCAGATCTTGTACAACAAGTTTGTTGATGTTTAGAAAGTTGAGATGAGAAAGTCTTCGATGCCAAAGCCAACTTAAGTCTGATGAAGCTTTCGAAAGAAGACATACAACAGGTTTTCCTACTATCGGATTGATGTCCAAAGTGAACATGTCACCTTTCCTTTTTGATTTGAGCAAAACTTCTTTAGTGTTGACATTCGAAATAATGCTTCCCTCTTCATTAAAAAGAACTTGATTGCCAGTGCCCACAACAAGTTGTGAAACACTTATCAAGTTATGTTGAAGACCTTCAACATAAGCAACACGATTCACTGTGAATTGTCCGTTCGTGATTTTCCCATATCCTTTGACTTGACATTTTTGATTGTTAGCAAATTTCACAACTCCAACATTCTTTAGGCTTCGAAAATCACATAAATTCGCCTTCTTCCCAGTCGTATGACGAGAGCAACCACTATCAATATACCACTTATTATCATATTGCTCATCACATAGTACCTACAATCAGTGGAAAAATTTAGGTACCCAAGGCTTTTTGGGTCCTTGAAAATTAGATTTCAATTTCGAATGTAATGAAGAACTTTTGACCCAATCACAAACTTTGGTTTTGAGACTATCAATTAAGTTCATATCATCATTTAAAGGAACCGAAACATAAGATTTTGATGGTTTCGGATGTTCACGGACATTACCCTTTGTATTATGAGTTTGTGATTGTACATTCTTTGCTTTCATTACTGGTTTCCATGCTTTGACTGATATGTTCGAATCCTTAGAAGATGAACTTCCGTTTGATGAAGTATTCACATACTTCTCATAGGCTTCGTGAATTTGCTCCTTTGAAAATGTACTCGACTGATACATTTTTCCTTTGCCTTCAATCCAATGATCAATATTCTTCCTTGAAGTTATTCCTTTTTCATGTGAAAATTTCAAAGTTTGTTTCTTCGTATGATTAGGAAAATTTGGCTTTTGAGGAACAAGATCAACTTTTGGATTCGTTAGATAAAATCGAGCATAAGATGTATTAACAGTCGATTTAAAATGTTGACGTTGAGAGATTATTTGAGATGGATTTGATTCATTTGAAAATTTCTTTGGAATAGTAGTTTTTGAAACTTTCGAAAACTTCGATTGTTTATTCACTTCAGACCTTGAATGATTTGATTGAAATGAAGGTTGTTTATTTGTTGAAAAAGAGGAATTTTTAGCTTTGAAAACATTTTTGGGTGATTGTGATTCAGACAAATATTTAGTTGTTTGAGCGGGATTTTTCTTTTTGTCTGAAAAAGTTGTTGAATAAGTTTTTGTCGTTTCAACTGGCATCTTTTGAGACTCAATAGTCTGCCAAAATATTTTCTTCTAGCTTGTCTTTTTGAAATGTTATTTTCTTTCGAAAATTTGTCAATTTGATCTTTGAATTCCTTGGAGTTTAGTTTGACAACATTTTTATTTTCCACTACAATTGGTTTTGAAATCTCTTTTTCAATTTTTGATTTTTCAACCCATTTTCTTTGTGGTTTTTGACGTTGAAAAACGTACGAATTCTTTGTTAGGTTGTTTTCAACTGTGCTTTGATTTGCGAAGAAACCTTCATTAGTTGTTTTCAAATTATCTTCTTCAACTAACTTCTTTAATTCTGGTATGATATTCTCAACATTTCCAGTAGTTACAAATACTTTATTTGGAAAAATGGCATCATCTGTACACTTGAAATTTGGATAAACCATAGTATTCGTTTCAAGAAAGTGAGCACCTTGTTCGTTCATCACTTTTTCGAATTTTTGTGTATCACCATACACTTGATCAACCACAATTCGAGGAATTTCGTCTTCCTTTGAAGATTTCTTTTTATTCGAAATTGTCTTCATTTTCATCATCGCTATCATCAGTTTGACTATCTCTAATGTCCACGAAGTCCAAATCACAAACTTTCGAAGTTGAGGGTTTATCAGTTTCTATCTTAACCATCAAGTCCTTAACTTTTTCTTTCCCTTTAGATGTTGATGCAACATTAACAATAGACAACTAGGAACAATCAACATCCTCAAGATCACTAATTTCACTAATATTGTCAGAATTATCTTCAATATCAGCAAAATTAGATTGAGAATCAGATGTTGAATTCTCAGTCTTTTTCAAAATTTGGATTTGTTCAGATTTAGTCAAAGTATCATTCACTATGTTAACTAATTCATTCGCATCAAGACATTCATCAATTTTGACAGTTCCATATTTATATCTATCATCAGGAACTTTGTCAAATTCAGCTATTATTTTTTCACAACCATACGAAATATTATCTACCTTAGCTCTTTCGTATGCTAGAAAAGGCAGTAATTTTCTATGTTGCTCTTTACTTATTTCACACGAATGATGTAAATCAGTTAATTTGCCATATAATCTCTTAGCAGAATTACAGTATATGTTTCTATGTGCTAGCAAAAGTTTGACTTCATTTGATAAAGTATCCCTATCATACATAATATTCGTTATCTTTAATTCTAAACAACCAACTTTACTTATTTTCATGTCTAATCGCTTTTTGGTCTTTAATAACTCCATGGACAACTTGTTGGACTCATTGCTAGCACACACAACAATTGAATCAAAATAAGTAACAGTCTCATCAAAAGATATTAGTTCAGAGTCATATGCATGTGTAGTAATATTAAAAGATTCGAGAATATTACGTACCTTAGTTGTCATTGGAGATTTGTCTGCTGCCTTGGATACGAAGCATCTACCTTTCACTTTGAATTCTTCTTCATCTGAGTCCTCCTCCATCTTCGCATACATTTCTCCATGTGTTGGATTCCTCATTTCTTCATCGTCTGATCCAGATGACCAGATTTGATAAGTTCCATCTTCCTCCTGTTCACCCCTTGCGACTAGCGACAAATTCTTAGCTTTCGCACGAACCTCCTCAAGCCTCTATGCGTAATAAGCCTCATCTTTTACTTTATTCTTCTTCTCATCCTTCTTTCGAAGCATACAATCATTCGCAAGATGATTGGCTCGATTGAAATAATGACAATCTATTCCAGCATCACCTTTCAGCTTCTTCTCACTCTACCCTTCAGACACCTTCGAATCTTTCTTCTCAACGTTCTTTTTCTCCTCAACAACAGCTTTACTCACAACACTTCCTTTTACCTCAGCATGCTTAGCCTTCAGATTGAACGGCTTTTTGAAAAACTTCTTAACACGATTATTCGAGTAAAATGCTATTGCCTCATCATCCGAATTCATGATGAATCCCTCTTCTTCCTCTGAATCACCCTTTTCAGCTTCTTTCTCAGATATCTTGGACACAAGTGCCAATGGACCTCCCAAACTCAGCTTCGATTCCTCAGCCATTTCATTAACCTCACTTTCGTGTGTGTTCAACTGATTGTACAAATCATTGAGAGTTGATGTATCAAAACTTTGTTGATTCTTCACCGTCATACTCACGCTTCTCCATTCTTTTTGAAGACCCATCACAAAGATGAGATTGAATTCCATTGAAGTCCTGGTAATTCCATAGTGATTGCAACGATAGATTAACTCGTTCAGACGATCATAGTAGACTTCAATTGTTTCACCTTCTTTTTGTCTGAAATCTTTCAGCTCGACCAAACACTGTTTGACTGAATTGATTTTCGTCTTCTCACTTCCTTGAAACTTATCTTTCAGATTGTTCCAGATCTCCTTAGCAGTTGTACAACTCCTTACGTAATTGTACACAACTGGAGGTAAAGCTCCTCGTAATTCCCTCATACATCTCTTCTCCAGTTTCTTTAGACGATCAGTTTGATTTTCAACACCAGAACTTACAGAAGATGATCCAATTGCTTGAACATTCACCGGAGCATTGACATTTCAAATGATACATGACCATAATTCTTCATCAAGACCATTCAGATAATCATGCATACGATCAGCCCACTGATCATAGTATTCAGGGATTAGCATTGGAATTTTGGTTGATGATCCTAACTGTTGAGAGAAAAACTTTGAGGCACACTTGAACAAACGTTAGGACAAGTAGTATTGCGGAATAGGTAATCTCGAAGGATCTAAAAGCTCAACAATAATATTAATAAGTAAGATAGTTAGAGAGTTAGTTGCGGAAAAAGTAAAGAAATAGAAATGACAACAATTGTTATATCAAGTATACATTTAAGCTGATTCATAACAAGGAATGCATTCAAACCGAGTTAATAAGGAAGATCAAGCTTAGTGATAAAGTCATAGAAGACTTGCTCCGGAGAGAGGTTATAATCAGTTATGTTCTAGTAAGAAGTAGGAGTAAGAAGTGATGCGTAGATAGAGAGATAGAAAAGATAACTTCAGAGATGTGTATTCAGAAATAATAGATGCGTATTTGAATACAAGAGAATGAGCTCTATTTATAGATACTCACGAAGTACACTAGATTACCTCTCTAAGAGTAGTCATGCAAGGCATACTGGACAATAGAGAGTATTACAATAAATGACAAGTAAAGTAATCTAGTAAAAGTAACTGCAGTAGGAAGAGACTCTAGATGCGGTTGCTGATGAAGGAGCTTGACTGCGGGTGAGAGCTGGCTGCGGTAGCTGAAGTTCAAGAGGGTCACTTTTTATGATTCAACAATTTCCCCCTAAGTGACCTCTTTAACTTTTGTTCAGCTATCCAGTTTAAGAAATTCGATCAGGATCCACCAAAACTTCCTAACGTTTTCCAACCAAGTGATTCTCCTTAAAATCTCGAACTTGACTTCGGTAGTTGTATTATTTGATCTTTTGACTCCGGTTCGACAGATTTCAAGTTGCTTCCTGGTGAGGCGATTCATGGAAGTCATAGGAATAAAGTATTTGACTTTATCGGTTTTCCTTTTGAAGATGACTCCGAGCTTAGGAAAGTTGGTTGCACCTAAGGATCTTTCTTGATAGCCTTCGGTAAGCATTGGTGCGGGATCGAGTGGTGGTAGATCAAATTTCTTGGCAATGGTGGGGTAGATGTCTGCGTCGATTTTAGCAAAATCGCAAACAGTTTCCTTCAAAAAGGTATTAGCTCTTTCAAGCGCAATCTTCATCTTCGAGTGCTTCTCCGACTTGTTCTGAAACACCCTAGCTATGAGGAAGACTTCTTCTGGATTCATGCAAGGGAAGTCAGCTTGGGTGCGGACATAGTCGTGTTCCCTTCTAGTGAGGGTGTACTGGATGAAGTCAGCCTTCATGAACTTCCTAATCTTGTAGTTATTGACTGCGGATGGTCTATCGTTAGACCATATTTTCTCAATGGGAGAGGCATGCTTAGCATAGAAATGACTAAGTCTCTCAAATTCCATTGGCAGTCTTTTGTAGTCTAGAAGGTTGCGGTCGAATGGCTCAAAAACTGTGAAGTACTTGGCATTTGGGGAGATTGGAACATCCTAGTAGCCATCCGAAGGGGGTTCAACATATGTGAGGTGAGGACAGTAATCTTCATCCAGTAATCTGCGGTGAGGATTGATCCAAGAATTTATCAAGGATTCGTCCATGATAGTATCGAAACCGCATTCTCTCCAAATAATCTCTACAAGTTTGGTTGCCTTCCAGTCTTTTTTTGTTTGGGTGGTGGCAGGGGAGTCATTCGAGCTTGGAGAGGACATGTGCTTTACCAGGTTTTTGAAGTGAGGGGGAGTCTCTGGTTTCTTAGGAGTGATCTCCTCTTGCGTTGGAGTGTTGAGAGGTGGGGTATGATGAGATGGTTGCGGTGTAGGAGTTTTGTATGTAATGATGGGGGGACTCTGATGTTGTGAGATGGAGTGATTGGAGTGCTGGACTTCTTCTTCTTCTTCACTTCCCCCTCTTGAGGAATTTAACGCAGGGGATTCCTCAAGCCATTTTTTAAGGCCATCAACCTTGGCATAGACTTCCTAAAATTGAGCTTTGAGGGCTTCTGCCAGTTGTTGATTGTTGGGGATGGAGGAGTCGAAGAGCAGCCTGTGAATCTCCTTGGTAAGTTGAAGGATTTCAGGACCGTGGAAGTTGGAGGACAGAGATCCTTGCAGTTTATTGATTGCGGCTTGAAGAACTGAGATAGTGGACTCATACGCAGTGTGAGTCTCATCTATCAGTTTTTGAGATTGTGTGGCTTGATCCGCTATGGCCGATTGAAGATCTTTCTTGATTGCGGTCACCTCAGAGATGAGGCGTTCCGCAGCAGCCATAAAGTCCTTGTGATCTGCCTTTCGATTATTGTCGAGGGACCGGATTCCTATTTCGACTTTGAGAGAAATTCTTTCAGCAGCCAAGCGCTCACGCGTTTCCAAGCGCTCTATCCGTTCTATCAGTGACTGTAGTCCGGGGGTGTCTTCTGGTTGCGGTTGGGTTGGCTTGACCGCAGCAAGAATTTGGTCAACTTTAGCTTGGAGGCTCAAAAACTCCTTTCTTGTGACGACATTCTTCTTCTTTTTCTCCTTCTCTTTGGGTTTTGAAGTTGAATGGTCAGAGCCACCGGATTCCTCTTCTTCATCAACCATCATAAAGTCATCATCAGAGGGAGAGGGTTTGTTTACCTCTTGTAGTTCAACATCATCAAGACCAAAGGTGGGAGCAGAACTGACTTCTATTGTGGTTCCTTCGTCTTGTGATTCATGAGCTGTTGGAGTGGGAATTGGATTTGGAGTTGGAGTTGGAGTTGGAGTTGGAGTTGCTTTGGATGTGCCTGCACCTTCACCAGTTACTTGAGCTTTGAGAATTGTCTCAGCCATCTCGGTCATCTAGTCTTGAACCTTCAGAATGGTGGCTACGCTATTGGCATTATTGATTGCATCTGCCCAATACTTAGCCACTGACTGGATTTCTTGCTTATTTTGTTGTTGTTGCTTGGTCTGTTGTTCCTTGCGTGCTTGGAATGCCCTTCTGAAAGCGGCATATTTCTTTCTGTCTGACTCAGTTACGGGAGTGTAATGTAACCATGAGTCGTTTGATTCATCGCCGTCAAATCCAGGAAATCGCACCGAAGTGTCCTTCGGGTTCACGGATCCTTGCACATTTGTGCTCATCGTGCCTAAACCACCTGTTACAGATGTAAGCAGAGTAGGATTTCCTGAGCTTCCTCGGTCTCCTTGACCCGTAATCAAGTTTGGCCTTGGCTCAGTTCCGGCTAGGGCAGAAGAAGTGCCCTGCGGTTGGGGAGGTGTTTGAAGTGTATGGGTGACGTTCAAAAGGATGGAGTTCAACTCCTCAGGGGAAAAGAAATACAGTCGGGAAGCCTTGGAGACCTTAGGGCGTGAACTAGTGTCATCCTCTTGGGAGTGAACTGGGGGGGGGGGGAGTCTCCACGATGTGGTGAATCAGACTCATTTTCTAAGTCTGATTGGAAAATGACAGTGGTTGCGAATGGGTCTGCGGCCACCCCAAGGACTATCGGAGCCTTTTGAGAGGCTTCAGTATCGGTCCGGTCACGCATATGGCCAGAGGTATCGGTTTTCCTTTTCTTGAGGATGGCAATTGGTTGCGCATCCTCATCAGAATCACTGACTTGGGTGGGTGCGGTTGGTGTGACTTTACGTTTCTTTGTGGGTGCGGTTGGTTTTGGTGCATCCTTCTTTGGCGTTCTTTGTTTCTTCTTGGAGGCCAATTGTTTTCTTCTTTGAGAAAGATTGGAGAGAGTAGTGGAGGAAGGGACTGCGGTACCTTCAGGATTAATGATTGCGGATGGGTTTTGAAGAGGCGGGGTAGGAGGGTATGGGGCAATACCTTCCGTAGCCTCAATGTGATTTGAGACATCAGCAGTCTCAAGACCAAGGGTAGAAATAATATGAGTAGGGAGTCTTCGAATTGGTCCAAAAATAGATTGATCAGACGAGGGATTGTACCTTTTGAGATCTTTGGTGACAAAAAAGTTGATGTCACTGCCCATGTCAATCCCTGCATCTGCATGAAGGTCTAAAATGCAGAGGGACCAGAACCTTGCAAACGTGAGTTCGGTTGGGTTCTCCCTTGGGTTCTCCTTGAGAATGTATTGAAGAAAGTCATCCCATAGGATCTGCCCGTAGTTTACGTCATGACCTGTGAAGATGCTCCAAACCAGCTCGAGAAGCTTTAATCCCATGTTGTCTATGCCTCCGGTTCTACCGGATAGACTGCGGATGACGAAATGGCAAACAAATTGCCAGACCGCAGGCAGTTGGTTTTTCTTGAATTCCCTAATTCCTTTAATCTTCTTCTGATATCCCATTTTGTATAGAGCAGTAGTGACGTCCGCCATGGATGGGCTGAAAATTTTGATGGAGGGATGAACAAGGAGGTTAATGGCAGAAACAAACTTTTCTTTGGACAGAATGACCAAAGAATCGTTAATAAGGTTAAGATGAACTTCTTGTAGGTTTTCGATTGGGCGATAGGCTGAGAAGGCACATTTTAATAGGGTTGAGAGAGGGACAACATCTATGAAAGCATCGAAGGGGCCAAACAAGGGATGATTCTTCAGAAACTTGATCATTAGCTTGATTGGAGCATTGTAGGATGAATGATCTTCGAACATTGCTATGAAGTTGCTTGAAGCGATCGTGGGTGTGAGTTGTCGTGAAGCAGATTCTGAACCAGTGGGGTTCACTGACCCAGATGCCTTTGATTGTTTCTTGGAGATGCCAGATTTCACCATTGTTGAAGATTGAGAGAATGAGTAGAAAGCAGAATGCAAAAATAGAGAGAAGATTCAATGTTCTGAGAGCGTAAAGTGTTCTTAGGGAAGAAGAATGGTTTATATAGGGATGAGTTTGAGCAGTACCTGTTTTTACCCTAGGTAAAAGAAAGGATAAGGTAAAATGACGTTTGGGGGGAAATCGATTTTAGAGATTAAATCTCAGCCACATAAGATGAAACGGTTTTAAAAAGATTTTTGAGATTTGCCAAAAGGGGGTTTGCATTTAATGAAAAGTCTGACGTACATCATCACGTCAGGTGATCGTGTGGATGGGGGAAAGAAGTTGTAACGGATGGGACGTGCTGGGTAAGAGGAAAAGACAAATTAAGGATTTGTATATGGAAAATCGTTCTTTTTGTCATCATTCCTAAAATAGGTCTGACACAAGGTTTATTCAGAAAGAGACAGACAGTTTCTCAAAGAATGTTTTTTATTTAATGTTTTATTTAATGAAGGATCATTAAATAGCACACCATGATTCAAGAATTAATGAAACAGTTGAGAAATTATCAATGTGATTGCGGAGAGAAACTTCATTGTAGATGGATCATTCATTGCGGATGGATCATCCATTGCGCATGGGTAGATGTGTGACTACAGTGGAAGAACTGAGTAGAGCACTTGTACATTGAGTTAGTAATAACAAACAATAAGGACCAGTGAAGGATAAATATGATATATGGTTGCGGTACATAGACTGCGGTACACAGGATATACCAAAACCATCTATCATAAGTAACTTTCAGTTAGGACCGCAACAGAGACTAAGAATGGTCTGCGATACCTATCAATTCAAGAAGAATTGGGGGTCCGGATTCATCATTCCTAACATTTGTAAGAAAGTGTTGAGCTTTGTAGAGTCAAGTGCCTTTGTGAACACATCAGCAATCTCTTCATGAGAATGGACAAAGATGAGTTCAATGTTACCTTTCAGGACGTGGTCTTTGATGAAGTGATACCGTAGTTCAATATGCTTGGTCTTGGAGTGCTGAATAGGATTATGAGAAATCGCTATAGCACTTTCAGAGTCACAGTAGATTGGTATCCGCAACATTCTGTATCCGTAGTCCAATAGTTGAGTTTTCATCCATAGGACTTCTGAACAACACCTGGCTGCGGCCACATACTCAGCTTCTGCAGTAGACAGAGACACACAACTTTGTTTCCTTGATGACCAACTGACGAGTCTTCCACCCAAAAATTGACATCCACCTGAAGTGCTTTTACGATCTAGTCTGCATCCGGCGTGATCAGCATCTGTGAATGCTTGAAGGCTGAAATCATTGCCTGCGGGGTACCATAATCCAAGAGACTTGCTTCCTTTCAGGTACCGTAGTATCTGTTTGGCTGCGGTCATATGTGACACTTTTGGGTCAGCCTGATACCTTGCGCATACACCTGTTGCAAAGACAATGTTTGGCCTGCTTGCAGTGAGATACATCAGAGAGCCTATGATGCCTCTATAAGTCTTGTGATCCACAGATTCGCCTGAGGGATCAGCAGAGATCTTATATCCGAAGGCCATGGGGACCTTGGCCGAAGAACAGTTGTCCATAGAATATTTCTTTAACAGTTCAGTGGTGTATTTCTCTTGATGAATGAATATCCCTTGCGGAACTTGTTTCACTTGAAGTCCTAGAAAGAAGTTAATCTCTCTATTCATGCTCATTTTGAACTAATTGGTCATGAGCTTAGCAAATTCATCCACCATTCCTTGATCAGTTGATCCGAAGATGATATCATCCACATATATTTGTACAAGCATAAGGTGGTCACCATTTGCTTTTCTAAATAAGGTGGGGTCAATCACTCCTCTTTTATATCCAGACGAGACAAGAAATTCCGAGAGAGTCTCGTACCATGCTCTTGGGGCTTGCTTCAGACCGTATACTGCTTTTTCAAGTTTGTAGCTGTGGTCTGGGAATTCAATACTTTCAAAGCCTGGAGGTTGCTGAAGATAAACTTCTTCTTTTAATTCCCCATTGAGAAATGCACTCTTAACGTCTATTTTGTGTACCTTGACGTTTTTGTGGGCTGCGTATGCTAAGAAGATTCGGATGGCTTCCATTCGTTCCACCGGAGCATACGTTTCATCATAGTCAACACCTTCAAGTTGACTGTAGCCCTTTGCAACTAGCCTTGCCTTATTTCTGACTACCGCACCAGATTCATCCAGCTTGTTTTTGAATACCCATCTAGTGCCAACAATGGTGTGACCACGTGGCTTTGGAACAAGTTTCCACACCTTGTTTTTTTTTGAATTCTTCTTGCTCTTCTTGCATTACGGATATCCAATCAGGTTCTAGTAATGATTCTTTGATCGTTCGAGGGTCAACAGAGGACATAAATGTTGCGTAGTGACAGTGATCAGATAAGTCCTTGAAAGACCGAGTCTGGATACCTGCGGATAGATTGCCAATGATTTCACCTGCTGGGTGGTCCTTCGTCCATACGTGTAGACGGGGTTGCAGATGATCAGCAGCTGCGGTAGAGGGAATGTCTTCAATATCAGAAGATTCTGTGGTTCGAGATGGCAGTTCCCCCTGGATTTGAGAACATCCTGCTGAATCATCTTGATTAGTTGGAACGGGAATGAAATTTTCTTGAGTAGTTGGATGAGGTACCCCCTGGATTGCTGATGGGAGTTCCTCTGGAACCTGAGAAGGTTCCCCCTGGACTGCGGATGGGAGAGTGATGATCCTTGGGTCTGTTCTTGTGTCAATGTTCTTTATGTGTTCATCATCCGAATCAGAAGAGACGTTTGATGGTTATGTTTCTCTGCGGATGGGAACTTGAGCGACATCAAGTACTGGAACCTCGACGGTTGTTGCTTGATCCGGAGTAGAGCTTTCCCCCTCAACCGGAGAGGTGGAAGTATTGAGAGATGCTACTTCGGATAGAGAAGGACCAGATACATCAACGTGCTGCTGTTGAGCTTCTTCATACACAAGAACTTCGGATAACTTGGTTGTTTCTACTGGGTCGAAAAGATCATCATAATTGACTTCAACAAGATTTAATGGACCCGAAGAGGCAGTAATATTGCTTTCCATGATTGCTGTGGTTTCAGTGGATGGAGGGGCGTTGCGGATGAGAGAATCATCAAATTTCACATCGAAGCTTTCAATGATTAACCTTGTACGTCTAATGAGAACTCGATAAGCAACCTTGTTGGTGGAGTAGCCAAGGAAGATGCCTTCATCAGACTTCGGTGCAAACTTGTTAAGCTGATCTCGGTTGTTGATTACGAAACATCGACACCCAAAGATATGAAAGAAGCGAACATTTGGCTTGCGGTTGTTGAGGCCCTCATACGGTGTTTTATTGAGGCGTTTGCACACAATGCTTCGGTTTTGTACAAAGCAAGCGGTTGCTACACCTTCAGCCCAGAAGTAGAGATGAAGTTGTGCGAAGTTGAGCATGGATTTGGCTGCTTCTACCAGAGTACGGTTCCTCCTCTCTACCACTCCATTTTGTTGTGTTGTATAAGGAGCTGAGAAGTTGTGAGTGATGCCCTTGGACACCAATAAACTGTTGAGAAGATGATTAGTAAACTCGGTTCCATTATCACTGCGGATACGTCTTACTGGAAGCTTTATCTGAAGTTCGATTTCCTTGATGAAATTGATGAGAATCTGCGGTGTTTCTGACTTGAGTCTGAGGAAGAAGACCCATGTGAAGCATGTAAAGTCATCTACAATAACCAGTATGTATTTCTTGTGATGGAGACTGGTTACGGTGGATGGACCGCAGAGATCAATGTGCAAGAGCTTTAGTGGTTCAGAAATTGAAGAGTCCATTACCATAGGGTGACTTGCTTTGGACTGCTTACCACATTCACAAGCCGGACAGAGAATATCGTTGCTGAATTTGAGAATAGGGAGACCTCTGACTAGTTCCCCTGTGACCAAGTTGTTGATGTACCTGAAGTTGAGATGAGCTAGCTTGCGGTGCCATAGCCAGCTAACTTCGGATACGGCTTTGGAGAGGAAACACAACTGCGGTCTGCCAATGATCAGAGAGACATCCAAAGGATACATGGTACCTTCGGATCTGGATTTGATCAGACACGTGTTCCTATCACTTGTCATTACGTAGCAAAATTGATCATCAAACTCAACTCGATGTCCTGCCTTACATAGTTGGCCAACACTGATGAGATTGTGTTTAAGGCTTTCTACATAGGCAACCTTCTGAATAGAGAAATTCCCCGTAGTGAGAACACCGTAACCTCATATGATCCCATTCGCATTGTTTCTGAATGTGACATTTCCACCATTGCATATTGGCCTGAAATCCCGAAGGTATTCTAACCTTCCGGTCATGTGCAAGGAGCAGGCACTGTCAATTAACCATTCATCTTCTTGTTCCTCCTTGCACAAAGCCTGAGAATTACACGGTTAGTTTAGGCATCCAAACTAGTTTGGAGCCTGGGGAAATAGGTGAATTAGTGAATGATGCATGGACCAAGGTTGCAGGGACTGGTCTCTTGTCAACTTTTACTCCTAGTCCTGGGTGTTTGTGCAGAATTGGAGTGTGGTGAGTTTTTGAAAAAGTACGAGGTTTCTGACTCGGACAAGATTTGACATTGGACGAATCTTTTTGACAACTACACTGACATTTACAAAAAGAGATTTTGTCTTTTGATCTGACACTATGCTTGGTCAGCGGTCTATAGGATGAATTGGACTTGTTACCGGTCCGAGGTTGGTAATCCCTGACATGAGTGGTATTGGGTTTTGAAAAAGTTTGTTTTTGAAAAGATTTAGCACGTGTAAATCTTTGAGTCCTTTTAGGTGGATTTGGCAGAATACCCTTCCACTTGTTGAAATTTTGACGTAACTTTAAAAGTGTTGGTGTGGGTAAAATACCTTTCCATTTAGGATCATTTGAGGAATAGACCTGAAAACCATGGTTTCGAAAAGACTGAACACCCTTTTGGTTTGTGTCAGATGAACTAGGAATGACTTTTGAAGCTGGATATTCCTTTTTGTAGGTTTTCTTGATGGGAGAGTTTTTTGAAAAGTAGTGTGAGTAAACAAATTTTTCTGGACTCTTGGACTTTGGAAATCTGACATGCTTCTTATTTTTTGAAAAAGTTTGTCTATTTGTGCCTCGAGATCTAATTTCCTCTTTGAAGGCCTTTTTGGCCAAGGATTTTGGTGAACCGCAGTCATTGATGTTAAACTGCGGTTTCCTGGAACCCTTAGAATGATTTTGAAAACGTGGGCTTGAGTCATCCGAATTTGAAGATTCTGGGGTCTGAGAGCATTGACCCACTTCAAAGTTCTCTATAGGTAATTCATGATGAATCGCCTGAAGGGTCACAGTTCCTTTTACAGAGGACTGCGGTAGTGATGATTGGACTATTGCAGAGTAAGTCTGAGTTAGGACTTCAGTGGGACTTTTGTGGGACTTTTGACTACAGTGTGAGACACTACGGTCTGAGAGTAGAGATGGAAAGTCTTTAGAGACTTCGGGGCCCTCAATGACAATTTCTTCATCAACTACGGATGAGGTTTGAGAATTTGGGTAAGTGGTGCCACAGACAGGAATTTGATCACATGTGTGACCTGAAACCTCAGGCATGATTTCCTCAATGACACAATTATTGCTTAGATTATGGAGTCTACCGAAGTGAGTTTTGATGTCTTTGGGAAAGGTCTTGTCATTGACTGTGAAATAAAATTCTCGGTCTGGAGGGACATACAGTCTGTCTTTGTTGAAGTGGAGTGAGGAATCCATTAAGGTAGGATATCCATTCGACCAACCCCAATTGTATGTATTATCCACGGTTCCATTATTTACTAAATTTTCAATAGCTTCACTTTCATTGAACGATTTTTCGATGAAAAGATTTAAGCGTACAATTTCACTCTGAGCTAAATCTCTCTGGTTCAAAGCTATCTCTAATTGTGTTTCACTTAACATTCTTGCATCTTTCTCTAACTCTAGGTCCTTTTCTAACATAGCCATTTTGAGTCTTTTGTTATCCAGTCGTCCTCTCACATGGAACATCTCTTGGGATGCAATGTTCTTCTCATCTAAGGCTTTGTTATAGTTTGTAAGGACGGCAACACAAGTGTCATTAAGATCATCTATGTAGGGTTGACAGTCATGCATGCTATAGTTTATAGTTTGGATCATGAGTTTTACCTGTTCGACGATGCTTAGAGTTCCATCCTTTGCCATGTAGCAGTAGTTCTTTTCCGGCTTTGTAGACTCATCATCATCCGCAGTTGCCAGCATGCAGATTTTCCCTTTTCCTTTGACACTGCTGATGGCTTCATCTTCGTCTCCGGATGACCAAACTTGATGGTCTCTTTTGACATGGGCTACGTATTCCCTTGCCTTTTCCTTATCTTCCAATTCTTGAGCCATTCTAAGGTAGAATGCTTTGTCTTTTACTACATTGGCCTTACAATCTCTTGCAAAGTGATTCTCTTTGTTGCATTTGTGACAAATTACAACATCAGTCTTGTGTTCAGAGGTAGTACCGGAGTCAGTGGTTGGATTAGGCTGCGGTACTTCCTTTGGTTGAGTATTTTGATATTACGGTGCTGGATGAGAATTTTTTGGATAACAAGAATGATTATTCTGTGGACTGAAGTTACGGTTGAATGGAGGTTTGTTGAAATGTTGATTCTTACAGAAGGAAGGAGGTGGTAGACGGTTGAACTGGTGGCTAACCAGAGCAATGGCCTTCTGAAATTCTTCTTCATCATCATACTCTGAATCAGCTTCGTATGACTGCGGTGGAGTGTCATAAGAGGGAGAGTAGGATTGATTGAGTGGGGCTTGTGCTATGAGAGCAAGTGGTCCTCCGAAGTCAGCACAATCTTTGAGTACGGTGGATTCTTGTGCTTGCAGTTCTCCATAGAGCTTGTAGAGTGACAAAGAGTGAATCTTTCTATCACCTTGGACAATCATTTTGGCCGTAGTCCAATGTCTTCCCAAACCATTGAGAAATTGAAGATTTGTTTCATGGTTACTGCGGATGGTGCCCGCATTGGATAACTTGGTAACTATCAGGTTGAACCTTTTGAAGGAGTCTTCCAAACTTTCGCCAGTATGAGCTTTGAAGTTGTTGAACTCATTGAGTACGGTAGTAAGCTTTTTTTCTTGTGCTTGTTCTGAGCCTTCGTACAGATTCTTGAGAACTTCCCAGATCTCTTTTGTTGATTTGCAATTTATGATAATATCGAAGTTGTCAGGAGCAACTCCACAGGAGATTTCATAGAAAGCAACATAATCATTTTCCATTTTATCGAGATCATCCTTGGTGGGACGGTTCATGACTGGTTGACCTCCTCCTAGTCTGGTTGTAGCGTCGTCGGTTTGGACTCGTGTAAGGACTGGGACATGTGGTCCTTCTTCTACGGATCGCTATACATCTCTACCAAGTCTCCTTAAGTATCTTTCCATTCTTTGTGACCAGTGATGATATTCATTTGCTACCAGTATTGGGGCTCGATTAGAACCACCAACACTGTTGGAAATGTTCAGAGATAACGATTGTGCCATTTGAAATTGTTTTTTTTTTTTGAAGAAATGAGCTTTAGTGGTATAGAAGGCCCTTTGAAAATCAGAGTTCCGTTTTCAAAAAGCAACCACTATGGCTCTGATACCAATTGTTGAGAGAAAAACTTTGAGACACACTTGAACAAACGTTAGAACAAGTAGTATTGCGGAATAGTTAATCTCGAAGGATCTAAAAGCTCAACAATAATATTAATAAGTTAGATAGTTAGAGAGTTAGTTGCGGAAAAAGTAAAGAAATAGAAATGACAACAATTGTTATATCACGTATACACTTAAGCTGATTCATAACAAGGAATGCATTCAAACCGAGTTAATAAGGAAGATCAAGCTTAGTGATAAAGTCATAGAAGACTTGCTCAGGAGAGAGGTTATAATCAGTTATGTTCTAGTAAGAAGTAGGAGTAAGAAGTGATGCGTAGATAGAGAGATAGAAAAGATAACTTCAGAGATGTGTATTCATAAATAATAGATGCGTATTTGAATACAAGAGAATGAGCTCTATTTATAGATACTCACGAAGTACACTAGATTATCTCTCTAAGAGTAGCCATGCAAGGCATAGTGGACAATAGACAGTATTACAATAAATGACAAGTAAAGTAATCTAGTAAAAGTGACTGCGGTAGGAAGAGACTCTAGATGCGGTTGCTGATGAAGGAGCTTGACTGCGGGTGAGAGCTGGTTGCGGTAGCTGAAGTTCAAGAGGGTCACTTTTTATGATTCAACACTAACAGATGAGAAAACGAGGTCATCGAATTGAGATTGAAGCTCGCCATTGTTGTACGGAAAATGGTTTTGAGAATTTTGAAGAAAATTTGAAATTTGAAAACAAACTAGTTGAATCAAATTGGAATAACAGGAAGAACACTCGATTCAACAATTCAAATGCAGAATCAAATCACAAACTAAAATCTAGGCAAAATTTTCACTATCAAAAAGTGCGGAAACTTTTGAACCAAAAAGTTGATTCAAAAACTTTTTGAATAGATGAAAATCAGAGCACAGATGTGATTCCTGCTCTGATACCAATTGATGAACCAAAGAATCGAGTATAAAAATGAATCAGAGTTAAAATTGAAGTAAGAATGCGAGATTGAACAACGGATGTAAATATGATATTGTTTCAGCTCTATTACGCTTTCGAATGTTTACAGAGTACAAAGACACGTCTGTAAAAACTCTTATCTAACTCTACTAAATATCCCTATTTATAGGGAACATAAAGCGTACAAAAAATATACTAAGGCATAGACATTAAAGCTTCGAATAAAAGCGCCTTAGTAAAATAGATTACAAAACATTCGAAGAGTGCAAAATACACTTCGACTAATTACAAAATTTTGACCCTTACACCTGTGAAAAGAAGGCGTCTTGATCCGAGCCAGGGAGTGATCATTCAACATCAAGCACCCCCGGCTCCATCCACAGTCGTCACCACAACAGTTACAGCACCACCCATTCTTACCCAACAAGGCCCAAGATCTATGTATGAATCTGGAGGCTCTTCAGTTGTCCTAGAATACTCTCCCACAAGGCCTTCACTAGATGAAGCCTCAATTAGGCTAGCAAGGCACTTGGCTCAACATAATCTAGGACCTTCCTCACGTGGAAAAGGAATATCTATCGAGGAAGGTCGTTCAGGGAATGATGATTCTGATGTGTCCTCTCTCAAAGAAGAAATTGGCATTCTAAAACAACAAAATATTGAGAAGGACATTTTACTTGGAAAGCATGACATCAGGATCGCTGAACTTGAAGCAGAAAACGCAATGAAGTCAAAACAGATTTACGAGTTGCAAACTAATCTTGGATCTGTGACTGCTTTCTACTTCAGCCTGAAGAACAAGTTGTTTGAATCCTTTGGTGACAAGTTTAAATCCTTGTTTCAACAGCCTCATGGTATTGATGATCCTCCCACTGCTCCCAGTCATCCTTCCGAAAAAGCAATTCCTGTTGACCAACCCCCTCCAAGAACAACAAGAATTGTTAATCGATTTGAAAAGGGGCCTGTAAATGCCATTCCACGGATCAAAATCAAACATGGCCAAAGAACAGTCACTGCTGAGCAGAGGGAAGGCTTGCTTTTCTTAAAAAGTTCAAATGAGAATCGTAAAGCAGATGAACCACAACTCACAGTGACTGATCTTCAAAGGAGAAAATTTGGTGATGAATATGGTGATCGTACAGGGATCAAGATGTGGGGTTATGATCATGAGCTTAAGTTGTGGGTGGTTAAGAGGAATTCTGGAAACCCAGAATATTACAAGAACATTCATGACTTCAACTCCTGGACGAAGGTTGATCTCTCTGAACTCTCAAGGGCTCCATTCCACAATCCTTCTCAAGATCCTAGTGCTTCCAACTTCAAGCCGTTTTTGGACAGACAGGTCAGGGATAACTTTCCAATGATCAAGACTGCAAAAGCGTTGGTTAGAAAGGACAAAGATATCCTTGACCCTGAAACTAACCAACCGATGAAAATAATGTTATGGCCAGCTACTAGTCAAGTGAAGGAGATTCTAATTCCACAACACTTTAGTGATGGATATCTTGATGATATGGAATTTTGGGCCTATGATGATGAAACAGCAACTGCTACCATAAAGTTCAAAAACAGGGAAGTAGTTCTGAGGCTCATCAGCGCTAAGGATCTTCTGAGATTCAGAGAGAGAGACATGATGGGTTTTGAGCATTCTAACACTCCTATGGTGTACATGCAACCCTATAAACCTTGAATCTATGTTTTCTCTAATATACATGCAAATTTGATTTTTCAAGGTTTACTTCCTAACTAGCATGGCATGGGGAATATGTAATATAAAAACTAGTAGAAGTACATACCTTTCTTGTTGCTTGGATTCCTTGAAGACTTTGTGAGCCTAGCACCCCAAATGTTGTGCCTCAAATGCTTCACACAACACCACAAGACTTGGAATAACATGAGAGAATGTCACTAACACTCAAAATCGGTTATGCCCTCTTAGAAACAACTAGTGGCCGATTTTGCTAGCTATAGGGTTCCTTTTATAGTGTTGTCACAATTAGGGTTTACACATGAATGCCCTTAATTGTCATGACTCTTGATTTCTAATGATCCATGGGTTTGTAACTCCCATATCCATGGATCTCCAAATCACAATAAACCATGGATCATGAATCCACCATAAAAGATTAGATGATTGTCATAATCAACCCTATGTATTTAATTAGTTTCATTTTGATCACCAAATTAATTCTAAATTAATACTTGATCAATACTAATTAAATAATACTATTATTAATATATTAGAACTTATAATATATTAATAATCACAAGTGTCCTTTCTCTCATTTAGTCTATCCAAGTATTGCAATGCCATGCAACCCAAATGGACCATGCCGGGTCGGGTCAAGTACATACCAAATAAAGTTATGGACTTAGACACTATATCCAACAAGACATTCATACCTTGGCCCATCATCAAATCATATGTAGAAGGGAGGTCATGGAAGTTGCTGCAAAATAATTCACTGGAATGGTTGCCACGATCATCAATGAAAAACTTTGGATGGGATCTATGGGAAAATCTGATCTAAGGCTGTTCAAGAAACCAAGTGTTTGAAGACTATGTCTATGCCAGCCACAAACCAAGGGGGAGATTGATAGGTCATAATATAGTGGTTTGGGCTAGGCATCTATCTTGTAAAGGTCTTGTTTGGGTCTTGGGGGTAGTTATGGTAAATTGTATCTTTTGTATGGCTGTGTGCGGTCAAGCACGTGTGTGCGGCCGTACACCTTGTGTGCGGCCGCACACGTGCGTGTGGCTGTACACTCATGTGTTGCTGGGTGTGGTATAAATAACAGGTGTCCGTGTCTGTAATAGGGTGACGTATGTACGTGTTTTCCAAGGTGTATTTGACGTTTATCTGATATAAATGTATGCATGCTTGGATTGATTCTATCTTCTAGTCATTCTACACTTTGATTTATTGAATATCATTTGATCACTGATTTAGATCTCAAGAATTTGGGACTTACAATCCGACTTAAAACGAATGAGTTATGGTTGTTTAAAATTTTTCACAGATTACAAAATTTTAAAAATATTGTTGAAAAGCTGAAATTTTTAAACTTTCATACCTCAACTTTGAAAGACTGTAACTCATTGAATATAATACCAAAATCAACAAAATTATAGTATAAAATCTAAATTCATCTACAAACTGTAAGTTAAATGTTGGAAAAAACCACGTGTCAATCCGACTTAAAACGAATGAGTTATGGTTGTTTAAAAATTTCACAGATTACCAATTTTTTTTTAAATCGGGTCCAACTGGTTCTAAACCCGGTAAAAACCGGACCGGACCGGGAAAAAAATCTGACCGGTTTTGATGGATTCCTAGAACCGAGAACCGGCCCGGGGGTCCAAAAAAACGGTTCGGTCCACCGGTCCAAATGCTCACCCCTACATATCTATATCATTACCTAATGTACAAAAGATTACAATCAGATAACTGATCTGTAAGTTGATGCTGATAAGCTTGATACGCTGACACTGACGCTGATCTATCAGCGTGTCGTGTGTTTGACTAATCAGATCATAAGGTGTAACCTTACACTTTCTTCTCATCTAACCTATTCTTTAGATTGTTGACTATGATCTTATTGTTGGATTCAACTTGACCATTAGCTTGAGGGTGGACATGAGTGGACATTATCATTTTAATCCCCCAACTTGTGTAAAACTCTCTAGTCCTTTTGCTTATGAACTGGGATCCATTATCGCATATAATCTCAGCAGGGATCCTGAACCTGATCTGTCTGGCACTTGAATAAAGGCTTCAGCCTCTATCCATTTCGATAAGTAGTATGTCATCACTAGCATGAACACATTTGCCCTAGGAGCATTTGGTAGCTTGCCAACTATATCCATTCCTATAAGGTCATACCTTATCATCTAATAAGTGAAACACACAATACGCTGATAGATCAACGTCAGCGTCTACAACATCGATAGTTCCAGCATATCAAGCTTATCAGCGTCAGCTTACAGTTTAGTTATCCGATTGTAATCTATTTGTATTTTTGGAAGATATATTTGTATATTAGGTAATGATATAGATAAGTATAGAATAGAGCACATATCCGGTATCTTTGTGATAAGATCGGTTCTGAGTATAGATTAGATGCAATCCCCTCAATCAAGGGATATACATGTATAGATTAGTATATATACAATGTTAGGGTAAACCCTAATGTTGTGATCGTGGCTTTGTGTCAATCATCTTTGTGGCAAACCCGTCTTCTTGGTGAAGACAAAAATATTTCTTGGTGAAAGAAAAATTTGGAGAACTTCTGTGTCTTTTACTTTCTGTTTATTATTTTGCTTTGATTAGTTTTACGTTTGTTATTCATACTTGAAGTGTATCCGATCGACACAAACTTTCAATTGGTATCTGTTGGGAATTGGAGTTGCGTCATTGTGTCTTATTTAATTGTTTATTTATGTAAACGGGCTTGGGCTTGTCCACCCGTCAGTTTATTAGGGTTAGAGTATTTAAGGTGCATGCATGCACCGTGTTTAGTTAACTTTTGCCAATTATTCTTGTAACCCAAATCGCGCCTCTACAGTAGCAATTCTTAATCGAGTTCTCCGAGGTTGTGGCTTATAATCATTCAACATACTTTGAATCATTGTCTTGTTCTTGTTCATAATCTGTTATGAATATAATCGATCTTTCAAGGATTATTATCCTAATAATTTCGCAACAAGCTTGATAATGAAGGAAACGTTATACGAAACAAAGCATGCCTGGTTGTAAAGGGGTACTGTCAAGAAGAAGGCATTGACTACGAAGAGACATTCTCACCCGTTGCTAGGCTAGAATCAGTTCGCATCTTTCTGGCTTATGCGGTACATAAAAACTTTTAGGTATACTAGATGGACGTCAAATGTGCATTCTTGAACAGGGAACTTGAAGAGACAGTGTATGTGGAGCAACCACTTGGCTTCATAAACGAGAAGTATCCTAATCACTGTTACATTCTAGACAAAGCAATTTATGGTCTGCAACAAGCTCCACGGGCCTGGTACGAAACTCTCACTTGTTTCTTAAAATGGCCCAAATTTAAACAAGGTTCGGTTGACCCAACCTTCTTTCGCAAGAAAGTGGGTGACCACTTAATGATTGTCCACATCTACGTTGATGACCTTATCTTCGGATCAAATAACCCCAACCTAACTGGAGAATTCCGAAAGCTAATGGAAACGAAATTTGAGATGAGCTCAATGGATCCAATTAACTTTTTCCTTGGTCTAAACATAAGACAGAGTCAGGAAGGTATATTTATAAATCAGGCGGCATAATAGAAGACCCTGCTCACTAAGTTTGGAATGGTGGGAGACTCAAAAACGAAGGTTCCAATGGCATTCAGAACGAAACTAACACCATCTCTGGAAAAACCAGTTGCTGATATGACCCTTTATCGTCAGATGATAGGGTCATTGATGTATCTAACAGCTAGTCGACTAGGCATTATGTTTTCCGTTTGTTATTGTGCTAGGTTCCAATAAAATCCTCGAGAACCCCACATGGTAGCTGTCAAAAACATGTTCAGGTACTTAAAACGAATGTCCTCACTTGGTATATGGTATCCATCAAACTCTGGTTTATTCATACAGGCGTTTTCGGATGCTGATCTTGGAGGGTGTGGCTTGGATAGAAAAAGAACGATGGGAGGATGCCAGATCTTGGATGGCAAGCTCGTAAGTTGGAAGTCGAAAAAGCAAACTTGTGTTTCCCTCTCAACTTCTGAAGCAGAGTACATAGTTGCAGCCTCATGCACTTCACAAGTCATATGGATTCAAAGCCAACTTCGCGATTATGGTCTGAATATGAAACAAATCCCCTTATACTGTGACTCCGAAAGTGCCATTCGCATCTGTCATAATCCAGTACAACACTAAAAAACGAAACACATAGCACTGAGCTATCATTTTATGAAGGATCATGTGGAAGATGGTAATGTTGAAGTACACTTCGTAAGATCAGTTGATCCGTTAGCTGGCATATTCACACAAGCCTTGCCTGAAACAACCTTCAATAGAATTCTTCAAGGCTTGGGAATGATAGAAGCTGAATCTGCTCCAAAACCACTTTCTCTTTAATATTGACACTTTCGTTTTAGGTTGGACTTTCACACTCGTAGTCTAAAGCATGTCATGCGAATTTGTGCGAACGCTCGCAGTAATTCGCAGTCATCTTTTGCCATGCGAATCGGTGCGAGCGATCGCAACAATTCGCATCCCTTGTTTTTCCTGCGCTTCATGCGAAAGCTCTACATATCTCATGGTCAACTGTTCACTTGTGGTTTGGAGCGTGTTATATCCTTTTGTATATTATGTATAGTTTTTTTTTTATTTTATTTTTTTTGAAATTCAAAAATACAAAAACATTTTCTTTATTTTCCTTTTGATATTTTCTCATAGTTTATTTATTTTCACGAATATCAAAATACAAAAACATTTTATTTATTTATTTTTATTTCTTGTTTAACAAAACTCAAAACTCAAAAATATTTTTTTATTATTAACTATTTGTGCAGGTTTGATGGAAAAATCTTTATTAAACACGAATGAAGGGCAGGTATAAAACTCTTTATCTAAGTACTAGCTAAGTGTCCCTAGAAGCATGTTGTTGCATGTTGTCTAAAGCCTCGACGACTTTATGTTGAAGCCTAAATGAATCGATAACACCAATCGTTTCTTCCCAATTAGGCTACGAATTAACATACGTCATGAGCTACCTTACTCTTCTCATATTGAGTAAAGAGTTGTCTGCTTGGTCATTTTCGCATAGCAGAGGTACATTCGTTTCTTTGGAACCATCTCACATTTGTCCATCACTTTCGCTCTCATGAATGTAACCCTTGAGACTCTTAGAAATTACCACTGAATTTTATGGTTACACAACATCTGTGTTAATGATCTTTGTTTCGTTCAACCACGAACTGAGTGAAACCCAAAATTCAACACACTTTTATGAATTGACGGTGAATCATTAAATGTTCTAGACTTTTCACAAAGGAATTAACGAAACTCTACCTTCGTGGTTTGTACCAAAAAATCTCTTTCTATTTTGCGAGATCTTAATGAAGTGTTCTAGACCTAAGACATTTCTTCCCAATAGATCTAGTTTTTATTTTGAGATTTTGGCATCTTTCAAAGTCACTAAAATAATTCCAAAGCTACTCGTTCAACTGACTACACTGGTCACATGAGTACTTCCTCCGAACGTTCGTACTTATATCAAGTTTCGACGTTTGGTTGAAGCTAAAGCCACCCTGTAAATCCTAAAGAAAAGATGTCTTTCACTGTTTCTTAATAAACTGGTGATCGTAACTCAACAGGAAACCACACAGACACTTTTTAGTCTCTCTTGACTTCGAAGGAAGAGATCTTTGCCCGGGATCCACTGTTTCGCGTCTTAACTAGACATCACTAATATCCCACACATATGCTTTGCTTTATTTCTTTATCTTTGAAACACTCTGGCACGAAGATCCTTGTGATCTTCCAAAAGTATAGTTCATGGTACTTACACTTATTTTCAGTTTCGCAGTTCAGCTCAAGTTTACTTAAAAGCGAAAGTTATTTTCAATGCGAAATGTGGTATACTCTTAAATGTGAAAGGGAGAAACTGACGCGCCACTCTAATGTATAAGAATTCAAATGGGCGCGTGAAACTTTGAACCGACGTTTCTTTTAGCGCCGTCTGACACATATTACTGATGTACAGTTGTCATATCATGCTTTTGCAGGTGACTTTTCAGTAACTGATACAATCTCTCTCCTGATTTCTCTCACTAAACAAACGATATAAAGGGTTTTTGACGCTATCTCTCCTTACCACTCACAAATACTCTCAAAGAATTTTGGCGATCATCATCATCTATTGTTCATGATGAGTTGAAAAACTTGTAGATCGATTAGATCTTCAACAGGTTAAACAATAAAAGCAAACAAACACAATCAACACGATATAGAATCAAGTAATGCTTAATGATTCAAATGTAGTCACGCCTCAGCAGAGCTCGATGAGGAACTTCCACTGTAGAGCCGAGCTAGGGTTTGTAGTACAATATCCAGAATAATAATTAAAGCGATAACAATAAAGGATGCATGCATGCACCTTAAATACTAAACCCTTATAAAACAAACATGGTTGGACAGGCCCAAACCGGATAACAAAACTGGGCTAAGGACCGAGCCCAAGACGCAACACTAATATACCCAACAATCTCCCCCTTTGCGTCAAAAGAGGCGAGAGACTACATCGGTTGAGTAACCTTGACATGCTTCACCACCTTGAACAGCCGAGGGATGATCGCAAGAAGTATCTGCCGAAACTGAATGTACCAACGAAGCATATCGGTGAACAACTTCTTGTCAGCTTCACTATTCTGATTACACCTGTGTATGATCTCCAAAATATGCTCCAAGCAAGTAGTAGAGAACAGGTGCTTGTCAATAAGAGCGAACAGGCAATTTTGACCTTCGCCCCTAATGAACATCACTGTGTGAAACTTAGGATTAATTTTGCCCTTGATCATCGCATTCACATTCCTAGTTCTTCCAATTGGTTTTATCGTAGTTCGCTTGTGAACAGCAGATGCGATTTCTTGATCCATCTTTGCTACTTCGTGAATGTAGCAAACAAGCATCCGCTTGACGTGATCAATGATCGGCTGATACTCCTGAGGATTGGATAATAAAATGTTGTTGAGGAGTATCCAGTCGTGCGGGTTCAAGTTCGGTATATCAGCCAGGGAAAAATTATGGACCGAGCTATCCGAGCCTCGGGTCACTTTGAATTTGACATTAATGAATTTCCCATCCGAAGAAGGCTTCAATACCTTGACCTTTGTAATCTTCTTTGTGCTCCATGTCAAGTATTGTGGCTGATCAAACTCCAGACAAAACTCCAATAAATCCCGATCTACCTTCGGGTCTGGAGAGGGAACAACAGCCGTTGAGTCAAAGCAATGGAAGATAAATGCCTTTCGGGTGATTGGCATATTGAATTGAGCATCCTTCGAGTTCTCAAGACCGAACGAGATAACAGGTTCAAGCTAGTGAGTACTCGGTTCATCAATGACTTCCCTCCGGAGCGATTCAATGGTCCATTCTGGAAACATGGACTTCTTTTTCTCTAAGAGCTCTTTCTCTTTCAACTCTTTATCCAAAAGATCCATCTTCTCCCGAATCTCTTGCTCTGAAGGATTGACTTTCTGATGAAGTTTGGAAGGATTCTTTTTCATGATGTCTTCAGTATCATCATCATCATCTTCATCGTCTTCTCCAATCTTCTTCTTTTTCTTTTCCCTCTTACTGGACGAAGCTACATTATCCTTCGGTCCAGCAGTCGCTTTTGGTTCTGGAGGGGGTTGAGGTGGAGCCTTGCCTTATGGATCCTTTTCTCCCCCTTATTTCGGAAGAACTGTGGTCTCCGAAACACCTTCAATCTGACTCAAGATATCCAAGGCAGGTCGAAGCTTCTCAGCTAAGTGGCGTCTAATAGAGATAGTCAAAATTGAGTCATGGACGTCAAGGAGATGCAACAAGATGGAATGTACATCGCCCACTGAGCTTCGAATCACCTCTCGTTCAGACTTCAAATCATCAAGCTCTTTGGTTGTGGTTCGGAGCTTTAAGTTCTGAATTTTGAGCTGGGAAGTTCGCTTGTCCAGCTCATCCATGATTTTGTTTTCGACTGCAAGCTCGGCCTCCAGTTGAGTTAAGTGATCAGCAACTTTAGTATGAACCTCTTCGTTAGCAGCTTCAATAGCTTTTCGAGCCACTTCGAGTTGTGTCTTTTCTGCCTCCAGGGAACGCGTGAGATTGTCAACAGAAGCATTGATAGTCTGAGCATTTTTCTGAGCAGCAGCTTGCAAAGAATCCACGAAGAGTTGAACCTCTGAAATTAGTTTTTCGACTTTTGTGGTCGCTTCCTTGCAATCTTTTGTGGAGGCTTCAACAGCAAGCGAAGCCTTCTAGCATTGGGAGGTAGAGGCATCAATAGCCTTTGCAGCATCGGAGATAGAGGAAGCATGTTCTTGGACGACTGAAGAGAACAAAGCTTTGAGGGCTGCTTCAGAACAAGCACCAGCAGAAGATGAAGAAAGTAACTGATCAATTTTATCAGTCACAGCTTTGAGATGTCGCTTGGTGAGAGGAGCGTCTTCATCATCATCGCTTTGGACACGATAAGGACTGAAGTAAGTAGAATCAAAGTCCAAGTCCTCACCTCCAAGAACGGTATTGGTTTCTGTGGATTGGCTAGGTGATAGAGGTTTGGTGGTAACAGGGGTTACGGGTGCTGAAGAACGAGCCCCCGTATCAGATACGTTGGTCCGAACCCCAGTAGTGGGTGTAGTTGTCGCGTCAGTGAAAATAGGTGTAGATATAGGAATGGTAGAGAAAGGTTGTGATGTGATGATAGGGAAAACGGGAGGTAAGGAAATAGGAATGGAAACAGGTGGAGGAGAAGGTGCTTTGGAGCGAACATTGACCTCTGGTGTAGGCGAACGAGGCGGAGTATCACCACGAGCCGAACCGTCATCATCTGAGCTTTCGCTCTCAGATTCACTTGGAATGGTTGATTGATGACCAGGAGGCACATACTCTGAGTCTGAGTCGCTTGATGATTGAAGAATAAGCTTCCGAGCAGGTTTCTTGGACTTCTTCTTCTTGGGCTGGGAAGGTGCTGCCTTCTCAAACTTTCGCTTCCTTGGAGTTTGACCCTTTGAGACTTGACATCCTTTATCCCCCTTTTTTATGTCTTGCTTCTTTCCCCGTTTAGCAGGTTTGTCGGCTTCCTCAATAGATTTCACCATTTCAGGAGTGAGTTCCCTTGGACCAGAAGAGGGAAGCTTCTTGTACTCCTGAATAAGCTTGCTCGAAGGAGACACAAAAGCATACATTATCTCAGGAATGGAGCCAACGAAGAGAAACTTCGACGGATGAGTGACAATGATGTTGGTGGTATGAAATGTAGCAATAGAGGAAAGCAGGGAGTCCGCCATGATAGGAACATGATAACGCTCCATAACCCATTGAGTTATAATCGTCCAGAAACGAGCACATGAAATCTCTGTGTGGCGAGAAGAAGATGACAAACTCTGGACAAGTTGAAGCCACAAGACTAGTCCATAATCAAGATTGAGACCATGGTACAACCCATAATGCAGAGTCATGAAAGACTTGCTAGCACCATCAGATCCTGCACTTCTTTCAGAAAGCCCTTTGAAGAGAAGAGTGAAGAGGCCATTCCATTGAGGATGAAGGCATGACTTTTTGAACTTGGTCACAGTAGTTAGGGTTTCAGTGTACCCCATATTGTAGAACATCGAGAAAAGCTGACCTGTTGAGATGGAATCAGGATTCACCATGGATTCTTCAAAAGTGAGCCCTAGAAACGAGCAAAATCGATTCTTTGAGATTGAAGCCTTCTGGTTGAGAATGTAGAAGAAAATCTTGTCTGCACCTTTGTCGTATGTGGCAGTATAATAGATTTGAGAGAGACAGGCCATTGGAACGACTTCTACCTTCGATAGAGCTTTGATGAGTGGGGAATATTTCAGGCATTCCACCACTTGATACATGTAAGTATCGTAGAGAAACGGTGTAGGATCGATCAAAAAGTTCTGATTGGGCTTGATTGCAAGAAGAGTGGAGCATGCGGTGGTTTCGTGAACTGAGGAAGATTCTGCTATTGTTGAAGCTTGACGAAGAAGAAGGTGAACAGTGAAAATTAGATCGCTTTCTTTTGCTTGAGAGAGTTGAACTGTGGTAAAGAAGAATCCTACAGAAATCAAACCGTTATATACGATTTTTTAGAGAGAGAAAAATCGCAAGCAATGATTCCTTAAATTTGGGAAACGACGCCTAAAAAGGCGTGATTTGACAACTAGCAACCCCGATAAAGCAGTGATGACGTATGATAAGGTAACGGTTCAAATTCTCGCACCTTCCAAACTTATCCACAATTCAAATTCCCAAGCGATTAAACTTCCTGCTGAGTCACCGCTTGAATCTTCAATCAAATCCTTATTACCGTAATCACCAAGGACGTTACACCAACACATCTCATTGTTTTAAAACAACTGCATTACATTGTGAAGAATCGAAGCTATTTATCGAGGAATAGCTTATTAATAACCAAACAAGACTTTTGGAAAATGCAATATTTTCGTGCAAGATAGTGTCAAAGAAAAAGAAATAAATCAAACTATTTGTGGGAATTAGTGATGTCATTTAAGACACAAAGCAGTGGATCCCGGGCACGAATCTCTTCCTTCAAAGTCAAGAGAGACTTCAAAGTGCTTGTTTGGATTCCCGTTGAATTACGATCAAGTACTTGTTGAGAAGCATTGAAAGGCATCTTTTATATATAAGGCTATTAAGGGTGGCTTTCGCTTCAATTCTTGAGTTCGATACTTGATATAAGATCGAAATAGAACGAAGTACTTGTGAGACCGATGTGATCTGTTAAACAAGTAGGTTTGGAACAAATTCAGTGACTTGTTGAAAATCGTTAATTAGAAATCTCAAAAAAAAAAAAAAAAAACTGGATCCTTTGGGAAGAAAAGTCGCGGTGCAAGACATTTTCATAAGGATCTCTCATAAAAAAAACGAGATTTCAAGGTACTTCCACAAAAGGGGTTTCGTTAATTCAAAGGTGAAAGCTAGAACATATAACTGTTCACCGTCAATTCTTTATAGGTTTTGAATTTTTGGGTTTCACTTAGCACGTAGTGGCACGAAACCAAGATCATCAACACATAAGTTGTGTAACCATAAACCTCAGTGGTAAAGCTGAGAGTCTCAAGGGTTACATGTATGAGATGAAGTATGATGGAGAATAGAAAGAGGTGGTAAAGGAGCCAAAAGTACCTCTGGTACAAAAGATGGACTAAGCAGAAGAACTCTTAATTGCATTTAAGAAGAGTAAGGTAGCTCATGATTAGAGTGAATTTGACAGCCTGATTGGGAAGACATGATTGGTATTTATCAAGTCATTAAGGCTTCACTCAAAATCTTTTGAGGCTTGGGTCAACATACAGCAGCATGCTTCTAGGGACACTTATTTAGTACATAGATAAAGAATGATACCTGCCCCAGCTCCATCATTAAAAATGGCCTTTGTATGCAAATTATATTAAGAGTAAAGAAAATTACAATAAAATGAAAGAAAAAATATATTTTTTTTTGAGTTTTGAAGTTTCTGAAAAGAAATAAAACAGAAAAGAAAAATATTTTTGGATTTTATTAGATTTTATGAAAAAGAATTAAAATAGAAAAGAAAAATATTTTTGGATTTTATAAAAGTAAAAACATAAAATAAATTGCAAGTAAAGAGAATACATACTATACAACCGAAATCATCTTTTGGAAAGTAGGAGCGAACCGAGCTCGGTGAGACCGAACCCGAAATAGACCGAGCGTTCGATGCATTTCGGTTCCCAGAAGAACCGAACCCGAAATGGACCGAGCGTTCACTCTATTTCGCTTCCAACTTTTATTGAGACAGAAGTGATTTCGGTACAGATTCAGCTTCCATCATTCCTAAGCCTTGAAGGATTTGATTAAAACTTGCTTCAGGCAAGGCCTTAGTGAAGATGTCAGCCAATTGATCAGTGGTTCGTACGAAATGAATTTCTACGTTACCATCTTCCACATGATCTTTGATAAAATGATACCTCAGTGATATGTGTTTCGTCTTTGAGTGTTGCACTGGGTTATGACAAATCCTAATTACACTTTCTGAGTCACAATATAGTGGGATTTTCTTCATGTTCAGGTCGTAGTCTCGAAGTTGACTTTGTATCCAAATGACCTGAGATGTGCATGATGTAACGGCTATATATTCTGCTTCGGCAGTGGAGAGAGATACACACGTCTGTTTCTTGGATTGCCAGCTAACAAGTTTTCCATCTAGAAATTGGCATCCTCTAGTGGTACTTTTTCGGTCGAGTCCACATCCCCCAAGATCATCATCTGAGAATGCTTGGACATAGAACCCTGAGTTGGCGGGGTACCACAGACCGAGAGAAGAGGTTCGCTTCAGGTATCGAAAGATGTTCTTCACATCTAGCAGGTGAGGTTCACATGGATTAGCTTGAAACCTGGCACAATAACACACAGAGAACATTATGTCTGGTCGACTTGTTGTTAGATACATGAGAGACCCTATCATCTGACGATAAAGGGTCATGTCAGCAGCCGGCTTGTCCAGAGAAGATGTCAGCTTTGTACCAAACGCCATAGGAACCTTTACTTTCGACTCTGCCATCATTCCAAACTTGGCGAGCAAGATCTTCGTGTAAGCCTCTTGATTAATGAAAATGCCTTCAGGTCCCTGTCTTATATTCAAGCCAAGGAAAAAGTTAATAGGACCCATTGAGCTCATTTCAAATTTAGTCTCCATCAACTTCCTAAATTCAGCTGTTAGGCTAGGATTTGTGGAACCAAAGATGATATCATCAACATAAATTTGAACGATCATAAGGTGGTCACCTTCTTTCTTGCGAAAGAAGGTTGGGTCAACCGAACCTTGTTTAAACTTAGACATTTTGAGAAATCTAGTTAGAGTTTTATACCATGCCCTTGGTGCTTGCTTGAGACCATAGACTGCCTTTTCCAGAATGTAGCAGTGATCTGGATACTTCTCGTTCACGAAACCCGGTGGTTGCTCCACGTACACCGTCTCTTCCAGTTCACCATTTAGAAAGGCACACTTCACGTCCATTTGGAATACTTCAAAGTTCTTGTGTGCAGCATAAGCGAGAAAGATACGAACCGATTCTAGCCTTGCTACTGGAGCGAAGGTATCTTCGTAATCTATGCCTTCTTCTTGAAAGTAACCTTTCACAACCAATCTTGCCTTGTTGCCTATAACATTTCCTTCCTTATCCATCTTGTTCCTGAAAACCCACTTTAATCCAACAACTGAAGCATCCTTTGGTGTTGAAATCAGTCTCCACACTTTATTTCGCTCGAACTCATTAAGTTCGTCTTGCATTGCCTGTACCCAATCAGAGTGATCGAGTGCAGTCTTGATCGTCTTTGGTTCGACTTTGGAGACGAACGAATTAAACATGCAGAATTCTACTTTAGAGAAAAGTGCAGTTTGTTTCGCTTTCAGTTGGGATCGTGTGAGAACCTTTTCTATCGAATCACCAATAATTTGTTTTTGTGGATGATCTTTGGTCCATTTGGAGAGAGGAGGGTAACTCGGATCATATGTGGGATCCAGTTCAGCATTCACTTCTTCTTCAAATTCTGACTGAGTATCATCATCGTTTGTATTCACATTCTCCCCCTCGAATGATGATACTTCCTCAGTTTCAGGCTCAGAATTCTCCCCCTGGACATGACTTTCGGTTGGAATAAATGATGATGAGCTCTCCCCCTGGAATGGTAAATTTTGGTTTTGTTGAAAGTGTTGCGTTTGGAGCATTCTAACACTTCCTAAGTGTACATGCATCCCTAATAAACCTTGGATCTATGTTTGTCTAAAATACATGCAAAATTTGTTTTCCAAGGTTTATAACTTATCTAGCATGGCATGGGGAACTTTTAAACATAAAAGAACTAGATGAATTACATACCTTTGTTTGTGAATTGATTCCTTAGGAGTTTGAGAGCCAAGCACCAATAATGTGAATGCCTCAAATGGAAATCACAAATCACCACAAACTTTGAAAACTTATGAGAGAGTATATCTATGCTCTAGAAATCGGCCACCTTTCTTCACACACACTAGGGTGTCATTTCATGCATCACAAGCTTGTTTATATAGTGCACATGATTAGGGTAAACCCTAATAACCCATGTCTTTTCCTTTCCAAGGATCCATGGGTTAAGAGCTCCATGGATCATCCATGGACTCCCATATAAGCTTAGCCCATTACCATAATGAGTGTTAGCCCACACTATATAAATATAATAGCCCATGTTTAATTAGTCACCATTTGATCACTAAATTAATTCAAAATTAATTTAAGACCAATACTAATTAAATAATACAATTTCATATTAATATATTATAACTTATAATATATTAATAAGCCGCAAATATACTCTTCTCATAATGTTATCCATATAAATAGTTCGGGTGAAGTGCAACCCAAATGGACCATGCCGGGTCGGGTCAAGTATATACCAAATAAGTTATGGACTTAGACACCTTATCCAACAGTCTCCCACTTGGATAAGTCTAATAACTATATTTGCCTATATGACTTCAGGAACCAACCGGCAATCGTAGCTCTCGAAAACTCTGTTGAACTATGAAGCGCCATTTTAGATAAGTGATCACATAATCCTCTGCTCTCATGATATCAGCCAGACAAATACATGGAACAATGTCTAACTTATTGTCCAGCAATTTGTTTCCCAATTTCCGATTTGTTTGACAAAGAACGTAATCGAACACATCAATTTAGTTCTGACCGGGCCCGATACATAGGTCGAAACAAAATCATCGAGGGGCCCAGATATCGATTCTAATCCACCAAGGACTAGAAGGAACAGATAAACTTCGACTCATATACTTTTTTCTACTACTTATTGAATTATACACAAAGGCACGTTTTATAACATCAAGTTACTGATGGGTTTTCGTGCAATCAATGTACAACCAACTCATAGGTAACAACTCATATCTCTAGGTTTGAAGACTTATATGATATTACCGTCTCACGATCACTCGAGATGAATTCCATGAAGTGATGCAAGTGAGTGTGGGTTGAATCCAATACTCATAACTTATGAGCACTCATCAGTGTTGTAGCCATGTCCAACATCTTAGACCTCTACAACCAACTCATGACAGTCTTGATTCATATATACTTCCAACATATGACCGACTGTGGATGGTTTGAATAACTTAATCATTCGGAAAGAATAACCTAGTTATTATGGAAGTCAAAACATGCAAAGTGAAACACAAGAATAATTGAATCCAATATGGTCTCAGCCCTTATAAATATAAATAAAACACCTTTTATTCATCACCATATTGATCCCACATTATTCTGTTTCGATTTATCAACTTAACACTTGAATTAAAACAATAGTTGTCCCATGCTCCAAGCATGTACACTATGTTTTCTAAACAATAGTCATTCCATACACCAAGTATGCACACTATGTTTGTCTATGATCTTTACTTTGTGAAGTAGATCAATTGAACATGATTCCAATGATGCTCATTTCACAGTCCAAATCCTTACCGTAAATGTAAGAATACCAAGTTCTTATCATTTACTGTAATCTGTTAGATTCCAAACTTATATGCATTGATCCTCTTGCAATGACTATGCACAAAAGTCACAAAACCTTGTCAACAGTCATTACAGAGTATTCGAAAGGAGATTAATTCCATGGAAACGAAGTCTCATATTCAAAGTACATTGCTTTGAACATCCTTCTTGCATAAAAGTTTCTAACTCTCTCATAGATTCTTAATATCCAACTCCCAATATGGAAAATTTCCATATTCCCATTTTGATTATCATATCAGAACAAGAGCTACCTCTTTTCAGAATATATCTATATGGTCCTTCCAAAATTTAACACTATACTTTCAACTGTCCCTGAGCAACCAATCTTTGGTGAACCTTAGATTGTCCTCGACAATTCTTAATCATTTTAGTCTTATCCAACTCTAGACTTTTTCCCTTCTTAATGCTCTAAGCATTATAAAAAATTTAGAACGGATAAATATTATAGCACATGTGACCAATCCTATACCCGAAGCATATGGGACACGATTCATGATGTCTCACATAAAGACCTGATACTAGATCAGTCTTTTGCTACAATATTTTTATTTTCCATGTTTTCAAAAATCGACTATGAAGAGGGATGCCGTAATCATAATCGAATTTGAGAACGCAATATATATAGAATTTCCTTATGTTGAACCATTCCAACATAAAACTCATATATATATCTTTGACTAAAGATGATTGAAATCTCAATCTAAACTTTTAGGATTGAAATGAAGAATAATCTTCTCTCCCTTAACTATAGCAAAACAACCTTTTCCAAGTGAAATTCTTGTTTTCTATAATTAACAATACTCATCATAATTGATTATGCTCCCACTGGCATAATAATTATTTAGCACAACAATTATGCTCCCACTAGCTTTGACATGTACTCAGAAATCGACTTCTAGAAATCAATACTTTATTGACTTTCATCATAAAAGTTCTGACTTCTGATACGAGATGCTTCGATAAAACTGTTGGATTAGATGTCTAAGCCCATAACTATTATTGGTATGTACTTGACCCGAGAGTAGCATGGTCCATTTGGGTTGCATATCATCAGGACAATTTGTTAGGATGGACTTTTGAGAGAAGGTTATTTATGGTTTATTAATATATTATAAGTTATAATATATTAATATGAAATCATATGTTTTAATTAGTATCGATCAAGAATTAATTTGGAATTAATTTAGTGATCAAAAGAGACTAATTAAATCTATGGGGACTAATTATGATAATTAGTTATATTTATATGTGTTGGGCTTATGATCCATGTTGGACCAAGTTTATGTATGGATACATAAAGAGTTGGGCCACATGAACCATGGATCATAAAACCCATGGGTATGGATTATGGGTTATACCCATGACCCTTGGAATCCTACATATAAATAGGTTACTCCATAGCCAAAATCACCACTTCTTTTCTTAGAGAAATATGGAGGTGTTTTGGTGCATGGAATTCTCTCTCAAGAGCCACCTTTGTCCTAGGTGTGTTGTGATTCCATTTGAGGCATTTCATACTATTGGTGCTAAGCTCTTAAGGCCAAATACATCAAGACTTCAAGCCACATAAAAGGTATGTTTCCCTAACTAGTATATTATATGGTTTATGTCAAATGCATGCTAGTTATAGATTTAATGCCTTGGAAACCATTTGCATGTATAATAGAGAAAACATAGATCCAAGGTATTTAGGGTTGTATGTGCACCATAGGATGTTGTAGTATACTAAAACCCAACAGTGGTATCAGAGCCATGGGTTGTTTTCTATTATATTTGATGCAAATGTATTTTTTTTCAAGTTGAAGGAAAAAAAAAGAAAAAAAAACATGAAGTTTGTCAAATTTTATGATAATTACTTGATTTTATGAAAAACTAATTATTTATAAAATTTGAGTCACTTTACTACAAGAGTTGAATTAGGTCAATTTATTAAAAGATATAATGATATGATTATTTTATTTGTTTTAAAAGTTTGATCTAAATGGTTTTAAGGAGTTACAAATTTTGTCATAAAATTTTTGAACTCAAAAGTGTTTTTTAAAGTTATGATCTTAATAGTTTTGAAACTTCCATAAGTTATGGATGTGAAATGTCTCATTTATTAACTCTTTAGGTTATGAATTCCAAGAGTCTTCAAAGGATAATTGTCAAAGTTTCAAGATTTGTATTAGTTTATATGATTATCTAATTTCTTGAAAATTGTTGATGTGAATTATCTTTACTTATGAGTTTAATCTAGATCATAGAAAAGTTATTTGATTATTGTGTTAATTGGAATATTTGATCTTAATGGTTTTTATGAACTCCATAACTTGTCCTCAAGTTATGGAAAGTGAAGAATTTTTCTTTTTAAAGTGTCATTAAGTCTCATAGGTTATGAAAATAGAAGAGTCACTATTTTTAATGTCATCATTAAATGATTTAACGTCTTCCATAACTTGTCCTCAAGTTATGGAACTTGAATTTTTGTTTTTCATTAAACCTTAATTAAACTCATAAGTTATGAAAAATCCAAGAGTTTTGAAAGGTTTCAAAACTTGTCCTCAAGTTTTGGAATTTGTAAAGTTACCCCCCATGTATACTTTAATTCCAAACTAGACCTTAGAATTTTAAAAGTTTAAAATTCAACCCTTATACTATTATTATAATTTTAATTATATAGTTATGTATAAGACAAAGTCGTCTTACCATTAGTAGGCCTCATTCACGAAGCCGGTCTATAAGGGGGGTATAAGGTTACTGCCTATAAAATGGCAGTTTAATGGGTGTCCACTCTCACTCACCGCTTCCTTGACCGGTGGAGGGTCGTTAGCCGAACAGGTAGGACAAGGACTATAATTCTCCCTTCATTATAAGTATAATGATAAATACTAAGTAACTAAACACTTATAAATTCCCAATCTTAGTTACTTAGGAAAATGTGAATAAGGTGCTAATCCATGAAATTACACTTTGCACTTTGTTTAAGCTGTTAGTGGAGCGTGTGTGGTTAACCGGCACACTAACCTGGACTTAACAAGGTAGGAAAAGGGTAACTTAATGTTTATCATAGTATCGTTGGTGCGTGTGTGGTTAACCGGCACATCGATTGAGGGGTAAATATTAAGGGTACCAAGTATATTTGCATGGTTACTTCACACCTTGTTTTGTGATCCTCGGCATCCCTGTCACAAAACCTGAAGGGCACACTCGAGATTGAAACATGCCATTGAAAAGTTCATTGAATCTCAAAAGAATCTAGGAGTTTCAAAACCAATTAAAACCTAATAATACATTTCGTTTATCTTGGTGGAAATTGGTGAATCGTCATTCACCTACCTTCAAATATTTTATAGCTTGGATTAAGGCATCCCTCTTCCAAGTTATAAAATAGTTTGTTGGGTCCTAGCCTTAATATATCATATTGGGTGTTATATTAAGGACTTAAATCAACTTTACGTGAATTTTTCCCATTGTCGATGTCTGGTTTAGACAACAATGACCTTCCCAAACCAAGCTTTCCTAATGAATATGACTTCCCGAGTTTGGCTCATGGAAGTCATACTTCTCTTCCTCCACCTCCTCCAATTATTCTCCCTAACCCACAAGTTCAAGGTCACTCAAGCCCTAATGGCAAGCAAGGTCTATGTGTGATCACATCTTAGAGATGAAGTCACATATTGACAAGCCGGGAGAGTTGGATGTCAAAGTCTTGAGAAAGTTGGATGTTTAATCACTTTCTAAGTCACATAGTGAGTTCCTTTGGGACTACTATGAAAGAGACTATGACATGAACCTTAATGATCATATCTATTTTCTTGGTGCTGCTGAATCAGCAATGATTTGGAACGATAGTAAAGCAAATTTGATTAGAAGATCAACTTCCAAAAAATTTTATGGACAGTGACAATGGTGACACTGGAAATCCAGAAAAAGCATTCTCTTCCCAATGGAAAGGGATTGGCCATAGTCAACCCGGTTGACCAAATGGTAAAGAGAAAGGCTAAGTCTGAGATAGTCCCATTACCAAAGGGTCCATATGTTTATTTTGCCAAAGGAAGGGGCGTTGATTGCAAAGCTGCCCAATTTACCTAAGGATGTTAAAGTCAATAAGTTTGACTCTACATCAGGTAGAGCCCATTATCTAACTCTGTTAAGTTCTATTCTGAGATCCACATTACATGATGTGACTGGGTCACATGTTGATGTTTTAAGAATCAAAGAATATAGAGAAATCTTAAAGGAAGTATATGTTGATTCTGATCGCGAAGGTGGATTTCGATCGCATCAGAATTTTGAGCAGTTGCTTAAGAAGTTATGATATATTGCTAAGGAATAGATAACAACAATTTTCCATGTGGATTGTAAGGATAAGTTTTTCCGTAAAGTTTTAAAATAAAAGAAAATTGTTTAATTTTATTTATTTGAAGTATCCTTACAATGGCATTTGTGGAAAATTGTTGCTTATATGATTCCACTGACAGCAATATTGGAAAATGGATTTGATTCTTTCATTTGTGGTAGTGTCTAAATTTACCAAATCAGGAAAGTTCCTCATCACCCAAGTTTCAATTGGACAGAAACTTGGAATCATGCAAGTTGAATAGTATGATGAATGAGAACTTTCAAGCATTGGAAAATCAAGACTAAATTACTTGTTCACATGGATGTGTGAGTCAAGTGAAGGACTAAAGGGATCGAGTACACATTCTTGTGCACTGGTCATGTCCACCACAAAGCTCGTTAAGACTATTTGATTTACTAAAGTTTAGTAAATATGGTTATACTTACAAGTTTAAGTATAATTCTGAAACATTGGAAAAGTATCAATGTATGGCAGAACGAATGGGAAGAATCAAATTAGGCAGAAAGATAAAAGTTTCTCAAATCTGAAAAGATGGGAGAGTACTTTAGTATCATGTTTGTGATCATCTTAATGATTTAGAAATCATATCACAATTAGTCCTCTAAAGGTCATATTAGTGCATTCTTATGACTAAGAAGATGAGTCATGAACTGTTGAAATGGTTAGATCAGGAAGATGAGTCATACTTCGTTCCAAAACCATTCTTAGAGTCATACTCCAAGATTGTAACTTGAGTGACATATCTTAAAGAAAGGTTTAAAACACTTGTCAAATGTAAGAGTAAAAGTGTCCTACTCTTGTACATTTGAAATTGGTAAGTTGTGATGTTTTGGATAAAACAAAGACCAACTAAGGCCAATTGTGTGAAGTGTTTGTCTTGATAAAGAATCCGCACTATCTCTTGAATATTTGACAAGATAGTCTTATATGTCAAGAGGATAGTGGGAGTCTTAAAGATCCTAAAAAGAATTTCAAGAACTAATCAAGAATAAAACTTGAGGTTCTTCACTAGCACATGACTTGAGGTTTATAACCTATCGTGTTGACATATTCTGTGCCCATTCCAGTTAAAGTTGGCTTTGCATAGGAGTTCTGAAAGTTCTCAATTGGTTGCATAACAACTTGGAAGCAATGGCAGGCCCTGTACTGCCAGGTGGAAAGAAGTTAAGATTGCATAAGTTCAGTCCATATGAGTTTGGATTTGTCATTATCCTTGTCTTGTGACTATGGTTGTGACGATTCACATGGATAAGAACACATACACCATAAAATCTAAGGGTCATAAGGTTTCTCTCCGATTCATGAAAATGATGGTGAGGAAACACTTCCACCAAGTAGATTTGAAGCAGATGGCAAAAGGTCTAAACAATTGAGACTATGATTACGACATCCCTTTTCATAGTTCTGAAATTGTTTAGACACACATGCATGCTATCTAAGGAAAGGTGTATGATTTTGATAAAGTTTTATCAAAGCATCTCGTATCAGAAATATGAACTTTGGTAAGAAAGTCAATAAAGTATTGATTTCTAGAAGTCCAGCTGATTTCTGAGTACATGTCAAAGCTAGTGGGAGCATAAGTGTTATGCTAATAATCATCATGTTAGTGGGAGCATGATAATTATTGTTAGTGTTGCAAGTTAGCAATGTTAATTATAGAAAACAAAAGTTTCAATTCGTGAGGCTGCAGGGATTGAAAAAGTTGTTTTGCTATAATTAAGGGAGATGATATACTTCATTTGAGTTCTAAAGGCTTAGATTGAGACCTTAGTCATCTTTAGTCAAGAATATATATATATATATATATATATATATATATATATATATATATATATATATATATATATATATATATATATGAATTTCATGTTGGATTGGTTCAACTTAAGGAAATTCTATATATTGCGTTCTCAAAATTCGATTATGATTATGGCATCCCTCTTCATAGTAAAATTTTGAAAACATGGCAAATAAAAATATTGTAGCAAAAGACTGGTCTAGAATCATGTCTTTATGTGAGACATCATGAATCGTGTACCATTTGCTTTGGGTACAGGATCGATTGCATGTGCTATAATATTTGTCATTTCAAAATTTTTCCAAATGCCCAGAGGCATTAAGAAGGGAAAAGGTCTATAATTGGATATGACTAAAATAATTAAGCAATTGTCGAGGACAATCTGAGGTTTACCAAAGATTGGTTGCTCAGGGACAGTTGGAAGTATAGTGCTAATTTTGGAAGGACCATATTGACATATTCTGAAAAGAGGCATCTCTTATTCAGAAGTGATAGTCAAAATGAGAATATGGAGTTGTCTCCATAGGTGGAAGTTATATGTGTCAGATTAGAAAACTTAATGCAAGAAGCATGTCCAAAGCAATGTACTTTGAATATGAGACTTAGTTTCCATGGAGTTGATCTCCATTGGAATACCTTATAATGACTGTTGACAAGTCTTTGTGACTTTGTACATATTCATTACAGGAGGGTTAGTGCATATAAGTTTAAAATCTAAACAGATTTCGATAAATGATAGGAATTTGAAATTCTCACCTTTTTCGATAAGGATTTGGGAGTGTGAAATTAGAATCATTGAAATTATGTTCAATTGGTTTATTTCACAAAGTAAGGATCATAGACAAACATAGAGTGCATACTTAGTGTATGGCAAAGCTATTGTTTAAGAAAAACATAGTGTACATGCTTTGAGCATGGGACAACTAGTGTTTTTAATTCGAGTATAAAGTTGATAAAACCGAAACAATGAATAATGAGTAATCAGTATGGTGATAAATAAAAGTGTTTATTTATATTAATAGGGTTTGATACCATATTTGATTCATTTATTCTTGTGTTTCACTTTGCATGTTTTGACTTCCAGAATAACTAAGTCGCTCTTCCTGAATGATTAAGTTATTCAAACCATCCACAGTCTGTCATATGTTGGAAGTAGATATGAATCAAGACTGTCATGGGTTGGTTTGTAGAGGTCCAAGTTGGTGGACAAAGTGGTGCTACAGCACTCATGAGTGCTCATATGTTCTGAGTATTGGATTCAACCCGCGCTCATTTGAATCACTTCATGGATTTTATCACGAGTGATCATGAGACGATAATATCTTATATTCTTCAAACCTAGAGATATGAGTTGTTACTATGAGTTGGTTATACATTGATTGCACGAAAACACATTTGGTAACTCGATGTTATAAAACGTGCCTTTGTGTATGATTCAACAAGTAGTAGAACAAGCCATATGAGTCGAAGTTTATCCATTCCTTTTACCTTCGGGATAAAAGCGATATCTGTGGGCCCCTCGATGATTTAGCGATGACACATGTGAGTGCTTGGCCAAGCCAGGACTGATTTGATTTATTCAATCAGTCGGTCATCATAAATCGAAAATCGGGAAACAACAAATGGACAAAGAGAATGATTATAATCCATGCCTCAGTCCATATGATATCTAGAATGGAGGAATATATGATCCCTTATCTAATGGACGCGTCATTGATTTGTTTAGAGTTCGACAGCGGCTTTAAGAGCTACGATTGCTAGTCGGGTTATGAAGTCGTACTTGCAATAATAGTTTTAGACTTATCCAAGTGGGAGACTGTTGGATTAGATGTCTAAGGCCATAACTATTATTGGTATGTACTTGACCCGAGAGTAGCATGGTCCATTTGGGTTGCATATCATCAGGACAATTTGTTAGGATGGACTTTTGAGAGAAGGTTATTTATGGTTTATTAATATATTATAAGTTATAATATATTAATATGAAATCATATGTTTTAATTAGTATCGATCAAGAATTAATTTGGAATTAATTTAGTGATCAAAAGAGACTAATCAAATCTATGGGGACTAATTATGATAATTAGTTATATTTATATGTGTTGGGTTTATGATCCATGTTGGACCAAGTTTATGTATGGATACATAAAGAGTTGGGCCACATGAACCATGGATCATCAAACCCATGGGTATGGATTATGGGTTATACCCATGACCCTTGGAATCCTACATATAAATAGGTTACTCCATAGCCAAAATCACCACTTCTTTTCTTAGAGAAATATGGAGGTGTTTTGGTGCATGGAATTCTCTCTCAAGAGCCACCTTTGTCCTAGGTGTGTTGTGATTCCATTTGAGGCATTTCATACTATTGGTGCTACGCTCTTAAGGCCAAATACATCAAGACTTCAAGCCACATAAAATGTATGTTTCCCTAACTAGTATATTATATGGTTTATGTCAAATGCATGCTAGTTATAGGTTTAATGCCTTGGAAACCATTTGCATGTATAATAGAGAAAACATAGATCCAAGGTATTTAGGGTTGTATGTGCACCATAGGATGTTGTAGTATACTAAAACCCAACAAAAACTTTATCTAAGCTTCTCAGACTCATACATCTTTCCTTAGACAGCTCACATGTGTGTCTAAACAATTATGAAGAGGGATGTCGTAATCATAATGTTTAGACCTGTTTGCCATTTCTCACAAGTCCATGTTAGTGTGTCGGTTAACCACACAAGCTCCACTAACGACTTTGAGAATGCAAACAACACAATTGGTATCTACTTAAAATCTACTTAGTGAAAGCGTTTCCTCACCATCATTTTCATGAATCGGAAAAAAACCTTATGACACTTAGATTTTATGATGTATGTGTTCCTATCCATATGAATTTGTCAAACCCGTAATCAAAAGACAAGGTTAGCGACAAACTCAAAACATATGGATTGAACTTGTTCAATCTTGATTTCTTGCCTCTTGGTAGCCCAAAGGCCCACCATTGCTTCCAAGTCGTTATGCACACAATTGAGAACTCACAGAACTCACATACATAGTCAACTTTACCGGAATAGGCACATGAACAAGAATTATGTCAACACGATAGGTTACAAACCTCAAGTCGTGTGCTAGTGATAAACTATAGGTTTTTATCCTTGATTAGCTCTTGAAACTTTGAAGACCTTTAAGACTCCCACTGTCCTCTTGACATCCAAGTTTCTCTTTGTTAAGAACCATTCCTTGACAACCAAACAAACATTCAAGAGTCCGTGCAGATTCTTATCAAGACAAACACTTCACACAATTGATGTCAGTTGGTCTTTGTTTTATCCAAAACATCACAACTTACTAATCTCAAATGTACAAGAGTAGAAAACATTTTACTCTTACATTTTACAAGTGTTATGAACCTTCTTTAAGATGTGTCACTCAAGTTACAATCTTGGAGTATGACTCTAAGACTTGTTTTTGGAACGAAGTATGATTCATCTTCTTGATTTTAACCATTCCAACAGTTCATGAATCCTCTTCTTAGCCATAAAATTCACTAAGATGTCCTTAGAGGATGAATTGTTACATGGTTTGTTAATCATTAAGATGATCATAAAAAAAGTACTCTCCCATCTTTTCAGATTTGAGAAACTTTTATCTTTCTGCCCAATTTGATTCTTTCCATTCGTCCTGCCATACATTGAAACTTTTCCAATGTTTCAGAATTGTACTTCAACTTGTAGGTACAACCATGTTTACTAAACTTTAGTAAATCATGACGAATAGTCTTATCGATCTTTGTGGTGGACTTTGACCTGCACACTCCCAGTGTACCCGATCCTTTAGTCTTTCACCTGTCTCACATATACATGTGGTCAGGGAATTACTCTTAACCTTCCAAAAATGAAAATTCTCATTCATCATGCAATACAACCTGCATGATTCCAAGTTTCAGTCCAATTGAAACCTTGGGTGATGAGAATCTTTCCTTATTTGATAAATTTAGACACTACCACTAATGAAAGAATCAAATGCACATTTCCATTATTGCTAGAACCATACAAACATCAATTTTTCATAAAATGCCATTGCAAGGAGATATAATAAAATAAAACAAAATTTTACTTATTTATAAATGCGGAAAAACTTTTTCCTTACAATGCAACTTTAAATGAAAACTATGCTATTACATATCTTCTAGCAATTTATCCTAACTCTTATGTAGCAGCTCAAGAATCCGATCTTCGAACTATGCGATTGAAATCCATCTTCGCGATCAGATTCAGCATACTCTTTCTTTAAGTGTCCTTCCCTTTGCTTGATCCTGCCAAACACCAAAATGTAACCGAGTCACATTTTGTATTAAGAATCATCAATAAGGAACTTAACAAAGTTCGATAGTGGACTTACCTGAAGCAGAGTCAAACCTTTTTGTTTCTACTTGCTTTCAGATATTTAAGGTATTCAGGGCAGCTTCGCTTCCAATGTCCCTTCTCATGACAATAAAAACATATAGACTCTTTGGGAATGGTACATGAGATTATCACAGACTTAGCCTTTCCCTTTGCCTTTTGGTCAACCGGGTTGACCAAGGCCGATCCCTCTCCATTGGGAAGAAAAGGCTTTTCTGGACTTCCAATGTTACCATTGTCCATGTCCATGGAAGTTTGATAAATAGACCTTCCACCCATATTTGCTTGACCATTGCGCCACATCATTTTTGACTCAGCAGCAATAAGCAAATAAGATAGATCTATTAGGGTCATGTCGTGATTTATCACATAGTAGTTCTGAATGAATTCACTATATGACTCTGGAAGTGACTGAAGAACCCAGTCAATAGCTAACTTCCTTGGGACAACGACACCCAACATTCTCAACCTGTCAAAGTGTGACTTCATTCCTAAGACATGAGTGCACACAGGTCTTCCATCCTTATGTTTCATTGCTAGTAGAGCTTGAGTGACCTTGAATTTTTCAAGTCTTCGAGCTTGTGGGTCAGGGAGAATAAATGGAGGAGGTGGAGGTAGAAAAGTATGATTTCCATGAGATTTGGGAAGATCACAGTTGTCTAAACCAGACATCTACAATGGGAGATATTCAAGTTAGTTGATTTTAAGTCCTTAATAAGACACCCAATATGAAATATTAAGGATAGGACCCAACACAATATTTTATAACTTGGAAGAGGGATGCCGTAATCCAAGCTATAAAATATTTGAAGGTAGGTGAATGACGTTTCACCAATTTCCACCATGAAAAACGAAATAAATTATTAAGTTTTAATTGGATTTGAAACTCCTAGATCTTTTGAGATTCATTGAACTTTCAATGGCATGTTTCAATCTCGATTGTGCCCTTCAGGTTTTGTGACTCGGATGCCGAGGATCACAAAACAAGGTGTGAATAACCATGCAAACTCACTTGGTACCCTTAATATTATCACCTAATCGATGTGCCGGTTAACCACACACGCTCCACCGATCTATGATAAACATTAAGTCATCCTTCGTGATCCTTACTAGTCCAAGTTAGTGTGCCGGTTTGTTGGATTAATGTCTAAGTCCATAACTATAATTGGTAAGACTTGACCCGACCCGGCATGGTCCATTTGGGTTGCATGGCATCGGGACAATTAGATAGACAATATGAGAAAAAAGGATACTAGTGATTTATATTAATATATTATAAGTTCTAATATATTAATATATAATCATATTATTTAATTAGTATTGATCAAGAATTAATTTATAATTAATTAAGTGATCAAAAGGAACTAATTAAATATGGACTCTAAGATATATGTGTGTGATGGGCCAAGTTCATTTAGGTTGGGCTAAGCTTTCATGGATAGTTCATGGAGTGTTTAACCCATGGATCATATGAAATGAAAGGTCATGGGTATTAGGGTTTAACCCTAATCTCCACACTATATAAAGATAACCTTGGTTGGTGAAATGGGCACTAGTGTGTGTACACAAAAAGGCCAAGGCCTATTTCACTAGAGAGAACCAAAGTATCCTTATTCTCAAGGTTATTCCAAGTGTTCATGGTGTTGTTTGAACCATTTGAGGTGTCACACGTGGGGCACTAGGCACTCAAGCTTCATGAAGACAAGTTACATCAAAAAAAGGTATGTATTCTATCTATTTTATTACCCAAGTATATGATATTTGTATGCTAGTATAGGGTAATATCTTGGAAACTTCATATTTGCATGTATAATAGAGAAAACATAGATCCAAGGTATTTAGGGTTGTATGTGCACCATAGGATGTTCTAGTATACTAAAACCCAACATTGGTATCAGAGCCATGGGTTGTTTTTTGTTATATTCATGCAAATGTTTGATTTTCAAAGTTGAAAAAAAAAAAGAAAAAAAAACATGAAGTTTGTCAAATTTTAAGATAATTACTTGTTTTGTGAAAAACTAATTATTTGTAAAATTTGAATCATTTGCTATATGAGTTGAATTAGGTCAAATTTAGTAAAAGATAAAATGATATGATTATTTTATTAGTTTTAAAAGTTTGATCTAAATGTTTTAAGGAGTTACAAATTTTGGAGCTCAAAAAGTTTTTTTTAAAGTTGTGATCTTATGTGTTTTGAAACCTCCATAAGTTATGGATATGAAAAGGTTTTAAAAAAAAATTGATTCAAAGTTTTTATGGAGTTACAAAATTTGGTGTTAATGTTTTAAAGAATTCCATAACTTATTCTTAAGTTATGGAACATGAAAAGTTTCATCATAAAACAAGCATTTAACTCCATAAGTTACGGATTACCAAAAGTTCTATGTTTCTTTGATTTATGAGTTAGTTTAGATTAATGGAAAAAAAAATTGTGTTTTAGTTGTTTTCAATCCTAATTAATCTAAAAGTTGTTCCTAAAATGTGTTTTTTTTTGTAACTTGTCCTCAAGTTATATGAAAAGTCACATTTATGAATCTTAAAAACTCATAAATATGTCTTAGGTTACAAAAAAAATGAAGAGTCTTTTCTTATAAATAGTTTTTATTGCTCCATAACTTGTCCTCAAGTTATGGATGTCCAAGAGTCTCTTCATTAAAGGTTTTAAAGCTTTACTTAAAACTCATAAGTTATAAAAATCCAAGAGTTTTGAATAGTTTCAAAACTTGCCCTCAAGTTTTGGAATATGAAAAGTTATCTCTAATGAATACTTTAATTCCAAGTTAAGCCCTTAGAATTTTAAAAGTTAAAATTCAACCCTTATACTTTATAATATTATAATTTAATAATATATATATATATATATATATATATATATATATATATATATATATGTATAAGAGCAAGTCAGTTTTACCATTAGTAGGCCTCATTCACGAAGTCGGTCTATAAGGGGGTATAAGGTTGTTGCCTATAAAATGGCAGCTTAATGGGTGTCCACTCTCACCCACCGCTTCCTTGACTGGTGGAGGGTCGTTAGCCAAACAGGTAGAACAAGGACTATAATTCTCCCTTCATTAAAAGTATTAATGATAAATACTAAGTAACTAAACACTTATAAATTCCCAATCTTAGTTACTTAGGAAAATGTGAATAAGGTGCTAATCCATGAAATTACACTTTGCACTTTGCTTAAACCGTTAGTGGAGCGTGTGTGGTTAACCGGCACACTAACCTAGATTTAACAAGGTAGGCAAAGGGTAACTTAATATTTATCATAGTATCGGTGGAGCTCGTGTGGTTAACCGGCACATTGATTGAGGGGTAAATATTAAGGGTACCAAATATATTTGCATGGTTACTTCACACCTTGTTTTGTGATCCTCGGCATCCCAGTCACAAAACCTGAAGGGCACACTCGAGATTGAAACATGTCATTGAAAAGTTCAATGAATCTCAAAAGATCTAGGAGTTTCAAATCCAATTAAAACTTAATTATATTTCGTTTTTCATGGTGGAAATTGGTAAATCGTCATTTACCTACCTTCAACTATTTTATAACTCGGATTACGGCATCCCTCTTCCAGTTATAAATAGGTTGTTGGATCCTAGCCTTAATATTTCATGTTGGGTGTTATATTAAGGACATTAAATCAACTATCTTGAATATCTCCCAAAAGATGTCTAGCGCAGACATCTATGATCTTCCTAAGTCTCTTGGAACTTTACTTCCTCCACCTCCTCCAATTATTCTCCCTAACCCACAAGTTCAAAGGTCACTCAATCCCTATTGGCAAGCAAGGTCTATGTGTGATCGCATCTTGAAGATGAAGTCACATATTGACAAGCCGGGAGAGTTGGGTGTCAAAGTCTTAAGAAGGTTGGATGTTCAATCACTTTCTATGTCACTTAGTGAGTTCCTTTGGGACTACTATGAAACAGACTATGACATGACCCTTAATGATCTTATCTATTTGCTTGGTCAGCAATGATTTGAGGACTAGTAAAGCAAATTGATTAGGAGATCAACTTCCCAATGGACATTGACAATGGTAACATTGGATATCTAGAAAAGCCTTCTCATCCCAAAGAAAGGGTTTGACCATAGTCAACTAGGTTGACCAAATGGTAAAGAGAAAGGCTAAGTCTGCGATAGTCCCATGTACCATTCCCATTGAGTCCATATGTTTCTCTTGCGAAAGGAAGGGGCATTGATTGCGAAGCTGCCTATTTACCTGAAAGATCATAAGGTTGATCAAGTCAAGAAGTTTGACTATGCTTCAGGTAAAGTTCACTATCTAACTCTATTAAGTTTCTATTCTGAGATTCTTATTACATGATGTGACTTGGTCACATGTTGCTGTTTTAAGAATCAAAGAAAAGTGAAGAAACTTAAAGGAAGTATATGTTGATTCTGATCGCGAAGATGGTTTTCGATCGCGTGGTTCGGTGATCAGAATTTTGAGCTGTTGCTTAGGAGTTATGATATATTGCTTACGAATAGATATTGTTGTTTACATGTTTCCATTGATAGCAGTATTGGAAAATGGATTTGATTCTTTCATTGGTGGTAGTGTTTAAATTTACCAAATAAGGAAATTTTCTCATCACCCATGTTTCAATTGGACCGAAACTTGGAATCATGCAAGTTGTATAGTATGATGAATGAGAACTTTCAGCTTTCGAAAATTAAGACTAATTCCTTGTTCACATGTATATGTGAGTCAAGTAAATGACTAAAGGGATCGAGTACACATTCTTGTGCACTGGTCAAGTCCACCACAAAGATCGATAAGACTATTCGTCATGATTTACTAAAGTTTAGTAAATATGGTTATACTTACAGGCTTAAGTGTAATTCTGAAGCATTGGAAAAGTCTCGATGTATGGCAGAACGAATGAGAAGAATCAAATTAGGCAGAAAGATAAAAGTTTCTCAAATCTGAAAATATGGGAGAGTACTTTAGTATCATGTTTTGTGATCATCTTAATGATTTAAGAACCACATCACAATTGGTCTTCTAAGGACATCTTAGTGCATTCTTATGACTAAGCAGAGGAGTCATGAATTGTTGAAATGGTTAAATCAAGAAGATGAGTCATACTTCGTTTCAAAACAAGTCTTAGAGTCATACTCCAAGACTATAAGTTGAGTGACATATCTTAAAGAAAGGTTTATAACACTTGTCAAATGTAAGAGTAAAAGTGTCCTACTCTTGTACATTTGAAGTTGGTAAGTTGTGATGTTTTGGATTAAACAAAGAACAACTAAGGCCAATTGTGTGAAGCGTTTGTCTTGATAAAGAATCTGCACTATCCCTTGAATATTTGACAAGAGAGTCTTATATGTCAAGAGGACAGTGGGAGTCTTAAAGGTCTTGAAAGTCTCAAGAACTAATCAAGAGTAAAACCTGAGGTTCTTTACTAGCACACGACTTGAGGTTTATAACCTATCGTGTTGACATACTTCTATTTATGTGCCCATTCCAGTTAAAGTTGGTTTTGCATATGAGTTCTTAGAGTTCTCAATTGGTTGCATAACAACTTGGAAGCAATGGCATGCCCTTGTGCTGCCAGGTGGCAAGAAATTAAGATTTAGTTCAGTCCGTATGAGTTTGGATTTGTCACTAACCTTGTCTTGTGATTATGGTTTTGACAGATTCACATGGATAAGAACACATACACCATAAAATCTAAGGGTCATAAGGTTTCTCTCCGATTCATGAAAATGACGGTGAGGAAACACTTCCAACAAGTAGATTTGAAGCAGATGGCAAAAGGTCTAAACAATTGAGACTATGATTACGGCATCCCTTTTCATAGTTCTGAAATTTTTTAGACACGCATGCATGCTATCCAAGGAAAGGTGTATGATTTTGATAAAGTCTTATCAAGGCAATCTCGTCTCAGAAATCTGAACTTTGGTAAGAAAGTCTGTAAAGTATTGACTTCTAGAAGTCCAGCTGATTTCTGACTACGTGTCAAAGCTAGTGGGAGCATAAGTGTTATGCTAATAATCATCATGTTAGTGGGAGCATGATAATTATTGTTAGTGTTGCAAGTTAGCAATGTTAATTATAGAAAACAAAAGTTTCAATTCGTGAGGTTTCAGGGGTTGAAAGAGTTGTTTTGCTATAATTAAGGGAGAGGATATACTTCATTTCAGTTCTGAAGGCTTAGATTGAGAACTTAATCATCTTTAGTCAAGAATATATATATGAATTTCATGTTGGATTGGTTCAACTTAAGGAAATTCCATATATTGCGTTCTCAAAATTCGATTATGATTACGTCATCCCTCTTCATAGTCAAATTTTGAAAACATGGCAGATAAAAATATTGTAGCAAAAGATTGGTCTAAAATCATGTCTTTATGTGAGACATCATGAATCGTGTCCCATTTGCTTTGGATACAGGATCGATTGCATGTGCTATAATATTTGTCCTTTCTAAATTTTTCCAAATGCCCAGAGGCATTAAGAAGGGAAAAGGTCTAGAATTGGATATGACTAAAATGATTAAGCAATTGTCGAGGACAATCTAAGGTTTACCAAAGATTGGTTGATCAGGGACAGTTGGAAGTATAGTGCTAATTTTGGAAGGACCATATTGACATATTCTGAAAAGAGGCATCTCTTGTTCAAAAGTGATAGTCAAAATGAGAATATGGAGTTGTCTCCATAGGTGGAAATTATCTGTGTAAGATTAGAAAACTTAATGCAATAAGCATGTTCAAAGCAATGTACTTTGAATATGAGACTTAGTTTCCATGGAGTTGAACTCCATTGGAATACCTTATAATGATTGTTGACAAGTCTTTGTGACTTTGTACATATTCATTACAGGAGGGTCAGTGCATATAAGTTTAAAATCTAAACAGATTTCGATAAATGATAGGAATTTGGAATTCTTACATTTAAGACAAGGATTTCGGAGTGTGAAAAGAGAATCATCGAAATTATGTTCAATTGATCTAGTTCACAAAGAAAAGGATCATAGACAAACATAGAGTTCATACTTGGTATATGGCAAAGCTATTGTTTAGAAAACATAGTGTACATGCTTGGAGCATGGGACAACTAGTGTTTTTAATTCAGGTATAAAGTTGATAAAACCGAAACAATGAATAATGAGTAATTAGTATGGTGATAAACAGAAAGTGTTTTATTTATATTCATAGGTTTTGATACCATATTAGATTCATTTATTCTTGTGTTTCACGTTGCATGTTTTGACTTCCATAATAACTAGGTTATTCTTCCGGAATGACTAAGTTATTCAAAATCATCCACAGTCGGTCATATGTTGGAAGTAGATATGAATCAAGACTGTCATGGGTTGGCTTGTAGAGGTCTAAGATGTTGGACAAAGTGGTGCTACAACACTCATGAGTGCTCATAAGTTATGAGTATTAGATTCAACCCACGCTCATTTGGATCACTTCATGGATTTTATCACGAGTGATCATGAAACGATAATATCTTATATTCTTCAAACCTATAAATATGAGTTGTTACTATGAGTTGGTTATACATTGATTGCATGAAAACGCATTGGTAACTCGATGTTATAAAATGTGCCTTTGTGTATGATTCAACAAGTAGTAGAACAAGACATATGAGTCGAAGTTTATCCATTCCTTTTACCTTCGGGATAAAAGCGATATCTGTGGGCCCCTAGATGATTTAGCGATGACACATGTGAGTGAATGATTGATAATCCATGTCTCAGTCCATATGATATCTAGAATGGAGGAATATATGATCCCTTATCTAATGGACAAGTCATTGACAAAGGTCAGAGTTCATCGGCAAGGTCAGAGTTCGACATAAGCTTTTGAGAGCTACGATTGCCAGTTGGTTTTTGAAGTCATACTCAATAATAGTTTTAGACTTATCTAAGTGGGAGACTGTTGGATTAATGTCTAAGTCCATAAGTATAATTGGTAAGACTTGACCCGACCCGGCATGGTCCATTTGGGTTGCATGGCATCGGGACAATTGGATAGACAAGATGAGAAAAAAGGATACTAGTGATTTATATTAATATATTATAAGTTCTAATATATTAATATATAATCATATTATTTAATTAGTATTGATCAAGAATTAATTTATAATTAATTAAGTGATCAAAAGGAACTAATTAAATATGGACTCTAAGATATATGTGTGTGATGGGCCAAGTTCATTTAGGTTGGGCTAAGCTTTCATGGATAGTCCATGGAGTGTTTAACCCATGGATCATATGAAATGAAAGGTCATGGGTATTAGGGTTTAACCCTAATCTCCACACTATATAAAGATAACCTTGGTTGGTGAAATGGGCACTAGTGTGTGTACACAAAAAGGGCAAGGCCGATTTCACTAGAGAGAACCAAAGTATCCTTATTCTCAAGGTTATTCCAAGTGTTCATGGTGTTGTGTGAACCATTTGAGGTGTCACACTTGGGGCACTAGGCACTCAAGCTTCATGAAGACAAGTTACATCAAAAAAAGGTATGTATTATATCTATTTTATTACCCAAGTATATGATATTTGTATGCTAGTATAGGGTAATATCTTGGAAACTTCATATTTGCATGTATAATAGAGAAAACATAGATCCAAGGTATTTAGGGTTGTATGTGCACCATAGGATGTTGTAGTATACTAAAACCCAACACGGTTAACCACACACGCTCCACCAACGACTTGGTAAGGTACAAAGTGTGAATTTCATGGGTTAGCACCATATTCACATTTTCCTAAAGTAACTAAGATTGGGAATTTATAAAAGGTTTAGTTACTTTATAATATTCATTATCCTTTTAATGAGAATTTAAAGTCATTGTCCTACCCGTTCGGCTAACGACCCTCCACCGATCATGGAAGCGGTGGGTGAGAGTGGACACCCATTAAGTTGTCATTTTATAGGCAACAACCTTATACGCCCCTTATAGACCGGCTTCGTGAATGAGGCCTACTAATGGTAAACGACTTGATCTTATACATAAATATAATAATTAACCATTAATGTTATAAATAGTATAAGGGTTTAATTTTAACTTTTAAAACTCTAAGGGTTTGGAATTAAAGTGTATTAAAGTGTGTGTAACTTTACAAATTCCAAAACTTGAGGGCAAGTTTTGAAACTTTTCAAAACTTTTCACTTCATAACTTATGAGTTAATGGTTCATAAAAATGAAGACTCTTCATTTTTATGTAACTTATGTGTTTAAATGTGTGTTTAAAAGAAAGTGACCTTTGGATATCCATAACTTGAGGACAAATTATGGACTCCATTAAAACATATAAATGATCAAGAATTAATGATAAACAATTCAGCAAATAATTCCTATCATTTTTCTAAACTCATAAGAAGATGAACATGATCATTAAGATTTCAAGAATTATATGAGCACATAAAATCATGGAATTTTGATATAAGCCATTGTAAATGGATTAGCATAAACATTACACCATCTAAAACAGGTTTTAAAACACCAAAACAGTTTAGGGTAATGTTTCTCGTCCATTTCCAGCAACAAAAGTCGAAAATCTGCTGTCAGTTCATTCTACTCGTCGAGTGCACGAACCTACTTGATGAGTAGGATGAATTTTCACTTGGACTCGTTGAGTCCCCCCATGGACTCGGCGAGTCCACTGTTCAGACAGCAAAAAATTTCGATTTTTAACACAATTTTTCATCAAGTATCAACAAACAAGCCTAGGCTCTGATACCACTGTTGGGTTTTGAGCATTCTAACACTTCCTAAGTGTACATGCAACCCTAATAAACCTTGGATCTATGTTTGTCTAAAATACATGCAAAATTTGTTTTCCAAGGTTTATAACTTATCTAGCATGGCATGGGGAACTTTTAAACATAAAAGAACTAGATGAATTACATACCTTTGTTTGTGAATTGATTCCTTAGGAGTTTGAGAGCCAAGCACCAATAATGTGAATGCCTCAAATGGAAATCACAAATCACCACAAACTTGGAAAACTTATGAGAGAGTATATCTATGCTCTAGAAATTGGCCACCTTTCTTCACACACACTAGGGTGTCATTTCATGCATCACAAGCTTATTTATATAGTGCACATCATTAGGGTAAACCCTAATAACCCATGTCTTTTCCTTTCCAATGATCCATGGGTTAAGAGCTCCATGGATCATCCATGGACTCCCATATAAGCTTAGCCCATTACCATAATGAGTGTTAGCCCACACTATATAAATATAATAACCCATGTTTAATTAGTCACCATTTGATCACTAAATTAATTCATAATTAATTTAAGACCAATACTAATTAAATAATACAATTTCATATTAATATATTATAACTTATAATATATTAATAAGCCGCAAATATACTCTTCTCATAATGTTATCCATATAAATAGTTCGGGTGAAGTGCAACCCAAATGGACCATGCCGGGTCGGGTTAAGTATATACCAAATAAGTTATGGACTTAGACACCTTATCCAACAGAAAGGACGAACTCTCCCCCTGAAAATGAGAACTATCTGTTGGAGGATCGATTGTTTCTGGCTTTTCGGTTGTTACTGGTTCTTCTTCTGCCATTTTCTTCGCATGATCATCAATTATCTGCTTCAAGTTATCTACCTTGTTGTCTGCAGCTTTAGATTCAGAGAGAATAGCCTTTTCTGGTTCATCAAATAGCAGCATGTATTGCTCAAAGTGGTTTGAAATGGGTACCGTAACTTAACCAGATTTTGGAAATATTTCCTCCACAGAGCCTTCGGGTGTCTTCAGTTTCTTGACGTAGTTATCAAAGAAGGTAACATAATAGGTCTCCTCTATTTTCTTTGAACGCTCGTTGAGAACCCGATATGCTTTGGAGGTTAAAGAATAACCCAGAAAGATTCATTCGTCTGATTTGACATCAAACTTGTTTCAGTGCTCCTTTGAATTGAAGATGAAGTATATCGAACCGAACACGTGAAAAAACTTTACGTTAGGCTTTCGGTTGTTCAAGATCTCATAAGGAGTGATGGAGAAACGCTTGTTGAGGTAAGATATGTTCTGTGTAAAGCATGCAGCAGCAATGGCGTCAGCCCAGAAATATAGAGGTAGAGAAGCGAAGCTTAGCATGGTTTGGGCTGCTTCACACAAAGATCGGTTTCGCCTTTCGACAATTCCATTCTGTTGTGGAGTATATGGAGCCGAGAAGTTGTGAGTTGTTCCCTTCTCTACAAGAAAATCTTCAAAATCTTTGTTCTTGAACTCCAACCCGTTTTCGCTCCTTATATTTCGAACTATCTTCTGTAGTTGAACTTCTATCTGCTTGATAAAGAGTTTAAGCTTGGGAGTGGCCTCTGATTTCTGCTTCAAAAAGAACACCCAAGTGAACCGAGAGAAGTCATCCACTATGACAAGTATATATTTGTTGCCGCCAATACTTTCGATTGAAGATGGACCACATAAATCAATGTGAAGTAATTCAAGTGATTCAAGGATTTTCGTATTGACTCGAGAAGGATGACTCTGTCGACTTTGCTTTCCCATTTCACATGCAGCACACATGTGTTCTTTATCGAACTTTAGAACAGGAAGACCTCGAACATGATCCCCAAGCACCAGTTTGTTTATGTCTTTAAAATTGAGATGGGAGAGTCTTCGGTGCCAAAGCCAGCTTTCACATGACTGAGCCTTCGTTAGTAAGCAGATTACTGGTTTCCCTCGTATGGGATTGAGATTCAGAGGGTACATCTCTCCTTTTCGCTTTGATTGCAGCAGAATATTGTTTGTCTTCTTTTCAACAATCTCTGAGCCATCGTCATCGAACGAAACTTTTAACCCGGTACCAACTACCAGTTGAGACACATTGATAAGGTTGTGTTGTAATCCTTCAACGTACGCCACTTTTCTTATCGAGAACTCGCCATTGGTTATCATACCATTACCTTTAATCGTGCCAAAAGAATTATTACCATACTTGACACTTCCACCATTTGATAAGGACCGAAACTCCCTCAGCTCTTCCCTTCTTCCTGTCATATGACGCGAGCAGCCACTGTCTATGTACCATTCATCGTCAAACTGCTCGTCACGAATTACCTGCAAAAATTAAGCAGAATTAGGAACCCAAAGTTTCTTGGGTCCTTGTGAGCCTTTTACAGAACAGTGAATTGTAAGAGAAACATCAACCAAAAAGGTCCTTTTTATTAAGGTTGTTTCGTCTTTTTTTTTAAGGTGAATACTTTGATTTTATCTGATTTGAGTGCTTTAGGTTCAGTATTAGAATATGAGAATTTGACGTTGGCATACTTTCGGTTCTCGAAATTAGGTTTAAACGACGTCTTCTTTTCGTCTTCCGGAAAGAGCTTTCCTTTTCCCTTTCGATCATTCTGTGAGTGAGAGTGAGAATGAGAAAGATGAGACTTGGGAGCAGAGTTAAGCTTTTGGTCATTGCTCTTACTTGGTTGAGAACCGAAACTACTTTCCCTTCGGTTCCTCTCCTTGGTTGGTCTAGGACCGAAACCACCCTTTTGGTTTGTCTCATGTTGATGACCGAAGCTTTCCTTTCGGTTGTCGTATGTCTGTAGACTGAACCTCCTTTTTTGACTGATGTACCTTTGTCGACCAGACATTATGTTTTCCGTTGCTGATATGACCCTTTATCGTCAGATGATAGGGTCATTGATGTATCTAACAGCTAGTCGACCAGGCATTATGTTTTCCGTTTGTTATTGTGCTAGGTTCCAATCAAATCCTCGAGAACCCCACATGGTAGATGTCAAAAACATTTTCAGGTACTTAAAACGAACGTCCTCACTTGGTATATGGTATCCATCAAACTCTGGTTTATTCATACAAGCGTTTTCGGATGCTGATCTTGGAGGGTGTGGCTTGGATAGAAGAAGTACGATGGGAGGATGCCAGATCTTGGATGGCAAGCTCGTAAGTTGGAAGTCGAAAAAGCAAACTTGTGTTTCCCTCTCAACTTCTGAAGCAGAGTACATAGTTGCAGCCTCATGCACTTCACAAGTCATATGGATTCAAAGCCAACTTCGCGATTATGGTCTGAATATGATACGAATCCCCTTATATTGTGACTCTGAAAGTGCCATTCGCATCTGTCATAATCCAGTACAACACTCAAAAACGAAACACATAGCACTGAGCTATCATTTTATGAAGGATCATGTGGAAGATGGTAATGTTGAAGTACACTTCGTAAGATCTGTTAATCCGTTAGCTGACATATTCACACAAGCCTTGCCTGAAACAACCTTCAATAGAATTCTTCAAGGCTTGGGAATGATAGAAGCTGAATCTGCTCCGAAACCACTTTCGCTTTAATATTGACACTTTCGTTTTAGGTTGGACTTTCACACTCGCAGTCTAAAGCATGTCATGCGAATTGGTACGAACGCTCGCAGTAATTCACAGTCATCTTTTGCCATGCGAATCGGTGCGAGCGCTCGCAACAATTCGCATCCCTTGTTTCTCCTGCGCTTCATGCGAAAGCTCTACATATCTCACGGTCAACTGTTCACTTGTGGTTTGGAGCGTGTTATATCCTTTTGTATATTATGTATAGTTTTTTTATTTTATTTTTTTGAAATTCAAAAATACAAAAACATTTTCTTTATTTTCCTTTTTATTTTTTCTCATAGTTTATTTATTTTCATGAATATCAAAATACAAAAACATTTTATTTATTTATTTTTATTTCTTGTTTAACAAAACTCAAAACTCAAAAATATTTTTTTATTATTAACTATTTGTGCAGGTTTGATGGAAAAATCTTTATTAAACACGAATGATGGGCAAGTATAAAACTCTTTATCAAAGTACTAGCTAAGTGTCCCTAGAAGCATGTTGTTGCATGTTGTCTAAAGCCTCGACGACTTTATGTTGAAGCCTTAATGAATCGATAAAACCAATCGTTTCTTCCCAATTAGGCTACGAATTAACATAAGTCATGAGCTACCTTACTCTTCTCATATTGAGTAAAGAGTTGTCTGCTTGGTCATTTTCGCATAATAGAGGTACATTCGTTTCTTTGGAACCATCTCACATTTCTCCATCACTTTCGCTCTCATGAACGTAACCCTTGAGACTCTCAGAAATTACCACTGAAGTTTATGGTTACACAACATCTATGTTAATGATCTTTGTTTCGTTCAACCACGAACTGAGTGAAACCCAAAATTCAACACACTTTTATGAATTGACGGTGAATCATTAAATGTTCTAGACTTTTCACAAAGGAATTAACGAAACTCCACATTCGTGGTTTGTACCAAAAAATCTCTTTCTATTTTGCGAGATCTTAATGAAGTGTTCTAGACCTAAGACATTTCTTCCCAATAGATCCAGTTTTTATTTTGAGATTTTGGCATCTTTCCAAGTCACTAAAATAATTCCAAAGCTACTCGTTCAACTGACTACACTGGTCACACGAGTACTTCCTCCGAACGTTCGTACTTATATCAAGTTTCGACATTTGGTTGAAGCTAAAGCCACCCTGTAAATCCTAAAGAAAAGATGCCTTTCACTGTTTCTTAATAAACAGGTGATCGTAACTCAACGGGAAACCACACAGACACTTCTTAGTCTCTCTTGACTTTGAAGGAAGAGATCTTTGCCCGGGATCCACTGTTTCGTGTCTTATCTAGACATCACTAATATCCCACACATATGCTTTGCTTTATTTCTTTATCTTTGAAACACTCTGGCACGAAGATCCTTGTGATCTTCCAAAAGTATAGTTCATGGTACTTACACTTATTTTCAGTTTCGCAGTTCAGCTCAAGTTTACTTAAAAGCGAAAGTTATTTTCAATGCGAAAGGTGCTATACTCTTAAATGTGAAAGGGAGAAACTGACGCGGCACTCTAATGGATAATAATTCAAATGGGCGTGTGAAACTTTGAACCGACGTTTCTTTTAGCGCCGTCTGACACATATTACTGACGTACAGTTGTCATATCACGCTTTTGCAGGTGACTTTTCAGTAACCGATACAATCTCTCTCCTGATTTCTCTCACTAAACAAACGATATAAAGGGTTTTTGATGCTATCTCTCGTTACCACTCACAAATACTCTCAAAGAATTTTGGCGATCATCATCATCTACTGTTCATGATGAGTTGAAAAACTCGTAGATCGATTAGATCTTCAACAGGTTAAACAATAAAAGCAAACAAACACAATCAACACGATATAGAAATCAAGTAATGCTTAATGATTCAAATGTAGTCACGCCTCAGCAGAGCTCGATGAGGAACTCCCACTGTAGAGGCGAGCTAGGGTTTGTAGTACAATATCCAGAATAATAATTAAAGCGCTAACAATAAAGGATGCATGCATGCACCTTAAATACTAAACCCTAATAAAACAAACACGGTTGGACAGGCCCAAACCGGATAACAAAACTGGGCTAAGGACCGAGCCCAAGACGCAACACTAATATACCCAACAGTTCATTATCTTCATCTTCAAGAACTCATCAATGGCGGGATCTTCGGAAACTCCTTATGTCCAAGAACACATAGGGTAATCATCTCTTTTTACAATCAAGCCACACCAAAACTTGATTCTCGATCTCGATCCTCTCAAGTACGACAGCTTCATGTTACCGATCGTTGAATGCTTGAAGTACTCACCGCTGGTTAAAGCTTTAACCACGTGTGAGATTGTTCCAATGTCTCTTTTATCAAAAGCTTACTCCTCTTTCTACTACATCAAGGATGATCAAAGAATCACGTTCGAAGTTCTCGACAGAAAAACCTCCATCTCTAAGTCCAGATTTTGCTCTCTGCTAGGGCATAAACTTACCGCTAATATGGTAGACCCCGACTCCATCACCATTGCCACCATTATGGAGATGTTCTACCAAATGGGTTACAAAGAAACCCTCACCTCCATCTCAATGTTCAGGAAACCTAATTTTCCGCCTCAATGGAATGGGCTATTTACTTTACTATTCAAGAGCTTCTCTGAGCGTGTGACTGGCTCTGACTGTGCCAGCAAATTATTCATGAACATTATGTATGGGATCTATACAGGGGAAAACATCGACTTTGGAGCAGTTCTTTGGGCTCAATTAGTTCAAAGTACCCATTCTACAAACCGTGTAACATCCGGATTTTCAAGGACATTACTGTGTATGTTAATCTTGAGATTTAAGGAGGGACTCGACGAGTTGAGGGACCAACTCGATGAGTCGAGTCGAGTTGCTCGTGTGGATTTAATGAATGGACTCGACGAGTCAGAGGAGGGACTCGCCGAGTAGGTGCTGGGCAGAGAAACCCTAATTTCCCGGGTTTGGGACCTATTTAAAGGCATTTATAGCCTCATTTGCGGCTACCTTCCCCTGAGAGCAAACCCTAATTCCTATTGGAGCTAGAGAGTGAGAGAGAAGCTCATATTGTGGTTCTTGGTGCATTTCTATGAAGAAGGATGAAGAGCTTCATGATGGGGAACAAAGGAAGGCAGTGGATCTGTGGTATTGAGTGTTTCAGCTGCTAAGAGAAGGTACAAAGTCCTCATATTGTTCATTCTTTGTACTAGAACTCATGTTAGGAGTTTTAGGGCTTTGCTTCCATCCTTTTGAATCTATGAGTCGAATGAGACCTGGTTGTGGCAGGAAACCTCAGATCTGGACCTCCTAAGGTCCTTAGAGTCTAGATGTCTCAGCTTTAGTGGTCAAAATGAGGGTTGATGAGCAAAAACCTTCATGAAGAACATGTTTTGGCATTTTGAAGCAATAACATCATGTATGAACGTAAAGATCGAACCTTTACGTAACTATTGAGCCTTGGGATGATAGATCTATAGTTTAGAGTGATAGATCTGATTGAAATAGTCTGAATGAGAAATAAGATCAAAGGGACTCGCTGAGTCCATGTCCTGACTCGACGAGTTGGCGAGGGTTTGTCCCGATGGATTGATTGAGCGATAACTCGGCGAGTTGGGGGTCAACTCAACGAGTTGAGCTGGACTTTTAAGACTTCTGAGGATACGAGGGGACTCGACGAGTCGCAGGAGTGCACTCGACGAGTCGGGTCAAACTTGGACTGTTGACTCGAGTTTGACTTCTGTTGACTTTGGGGTTTTGGTCAACATATGTGATAGAGACCTTGGTGGGGTAAAATGGTCTTTTACCCACTTTAAAGAGTTAGAAAGAGAAAGAACCGCCTTCGATTATCTGAGTCGTGAAAAGAGTATTAATAAGAGATATTCATCATTTATGTTAGGAGGAGGCCAGTTCGAGATCCGAGCGTGAGATTATTTGCTCACCTGCTAGCCGAGGTGAGTCTTCTCACTATACATTACCTAGGGTGGTAACTATATGCAGACCGGAGGGTCTTATGTGCTATGTGTATGTTTAAGTTTATGTGCATTGTGATATATGTATGTTATGTGTTATATAGACCGGACCGAAGGGTCCAACGACTTACGAGGCCAGAGGGTCCTCGAGTAGACCGGACCGGAGGGTCCAACGATTTAGACCGGACCGGAGGGTCCAACGAGCTAGACCGGACTAGAGGGTCCAACGAGCTACGGGACTGGAGGGTCCCGCATGACAGTCACCTACTAAGTGAATATGATGATATTCAGGAGGTAGATGGCTGGCATCATAAGGAGTTCTTCAGCAGCTGATGGCGGAGAAGTGTGAGAACCTAGGAAGAGCCTAGGAAAGGGTGACCCTAGTCAGATGAGTACACTGACAGAGTTGGATATTTTGCAGAGGAGCGAACACGCATGACGGGGTTGGTGATTGAGAAGGTCGAGCAGCTACTTAGGGACTCAGGGATGGTCTGTGTGGAAAGTATGGGTAGATGTGGCAGGTAGTATGGGCCCGTACTACTGAAAGCAGAGGACCCATACTCGATACAGAGAACATTCTGGTGGTTTTAAGTAGCTGATCGAGAGGTGATTTCGTGGTTCGAGTACCATGATTTGTAGTAGATCGAGAGGTGATTTCATGGTTCGAGTACCATGATTTTTAGCAGATCGAGAGGTGATTTCATGGTTCGAGTACCATGATTTGTAGCAGATCGAGAGGTGATTTCATGGTTCGAGTACCATGATTTGTAGCAGATCGAGAGGTGATTTCATGGTTCGAGTACCATGATTTGTAGCAGATCGAGAGGTGATGTCATGGGTGGAGTACCATGATTTGTAGCGGATTGAGAAGAGATAACATGGTTCGGGTACCATGATTCATAGCAGATCGAGAGGTGGCCACATGGTTCGAGTACCATGACACGTGGCGGTTAGTGTTACTAGTTCTACCAGTTATTCTGTTGAGATTGGTTAGACTGAGATCAGATGTGAAAGAGTATGGGGCCAGAGGGCCATGATGAACGAGTTTTAGTGGAGCATCCCTTGAGAGGGAAATCAAGTTAGCTCCGAGCGATTTTTGGTAAGATGGCAGATGAAGTCGCAAGGCTCAAGGATGAGTAGAGATGGCAGTTATGGAGGATTGCGGCATGAGTTGAGCAATCAGCCGATAGTGGAGATGTCACCTTCTGTGACATGGATGGTATTATTTCTGTTTCCTGTGGGAAACATAAGAGGTGTTGAGAATTCGATTTCCGAGCTTGGGGGTAGAACCCTGCGGGTTAGCATTAATGGCGACCTTCCATCAGAGTATTTGGGCAGTATGTCTGCCGAGAGGTAATGTTAGAGCATGAGCAGGTTGTCAGCGGGGACTGATATGTTTAAGGACAAGGATACACCCTATTTGAGCATAGTAGGGCATGTATTAGCTGCAACGGCAGACGATCAAGAAGAGGATATTGGGGCGGTGGCTCTTATTGTCTATGATGAGTATCGAGTGTGGTAATGAGTACTCCACTCTTATTACAACCCACGTGATGGAACGTTGGTTGAAGAGTCGAGGATGAGGAATATGTTAGTTCGTTATTTTCAGACTGAGAGTCAGGGTTAGGACTGGACAGTTGAGATGTCCGGTAGTGGGATAGTACGAGATTCAGAATGACTAGAGGTAGTCATGATGAGAGGTTTCTGAGGATTTCATCGGAGATTCGGGGTATTTGGAATTGCTCGATCTCCATCGGGGAGATCATCGAGCATTGCGTATCACCTTCCAAGAGTAGGTGTGATGTTATTGGTAAAAACAGTCTGTGGGTTAGATTGTTGGCGAACCAATTGGTGATGGTTCGAACCCTGAGTGGGGGAGAACCGGGTACTTTTGAGGAGATCCGAGATTTGTTCAAGAGCAATTAGAGAACTGGATAGAGAGGCCTGCGGTGCGGATTCCTGAGACCAGGGTTTTTGGTGGTCAAGGAGAGGTGCAGAGTGAAATAGTGCATGTGGCACGTGTTTGAGAAAGGATGAGTGTCTCCACGGCAAGTGGATGTTGGTCGGAGACCTTGTGGTGGTTAGGAATCCTTCAAGGTTAAAATGGTGAATTCGAGGTGGTTGGCTTGTGAGGTTAGTTCGGCGGTTAAGAATTTCTGGTTCAGAGTATGGGCTATTATATGCAGTATGGGAAGGGAAGAAGTTGATTGGGCAACCAACTTCAGGGTCGTTATGAGTATTCTTGCATGAGTTTTGAGCAATAGAGGAGGAAGTTTCGGATTGTCATCTTCGTGTTCTGAGTCGTTGGCAATTTCTCCGTGTTTTAATTTGGGAGATGGAGTATTCCGGGGTTACAAGTGACACGAGAGAAAGACCGGTTGCGAGATTCCGAGGAAGCAATGCGGTATCTGAGTATGATGCCATGAGTATGAGATCAGTGGTAAAGTCAAAGCACTGCGACGCGTTGTCATGGAATTCCGGGGTATCCGAGTTTAATGTCCTAAATCTCGGATTATTTTGAGTTTGAGTTTGAGATGACGAGTGGTGTATCAAGTGTCTATGGTTCCGGTGGGGGCCCTTCAGCTAATTGACATCAAATGGATTTATTTGAGAATGTGAATTGCAGCGAAAAAAAGAGGTTTTGTCACGACGGTGGTCGTCCGAAGTAGTGATGCTTAGCCTGGATAGGTGTGTGTGTACCTATCTATGATGGGCCGCAGAGCATGAGTTAATGATCGCAGTGTGATGTCAACCTGAGAACGAGGTTGTGAAGTGGTAAAAGTAAGTGCGGTAAGACTACGGAGAGCCGTAGTACTCACTATTCAGTGAGAGGTTGTGGTGATGCTACGGGGAGCCGTAGTACTCACTATTCAGTGAGAGGTTGTGGGGATGCTACGGGGAGCCGTAGTACTCACTATTCAGTGAGAGGTTGTGGTGATGCTACGGGGAGCCGTAGTACTCACTATTCAGTGAGAGGTTGTGGTGACGCTACGGGGAGCCGTAGTACTCACTATTCAGTGAGAGGTCGTTGTGATACTGCGGGGAGCCGTACTACCCACTAGTCAGTGAGAGAATGTTGTGATGAAGTGCTCTCTGATCAGAGCTTGACGTAGAAGAGTTTTAGGCTTGGGTAGCCCTAATATTTGAGTTGTGGAAGCCTGTGGTCGAACCAGGGGCGAGACTGGGGTCTCCATGTTTGTCGGAAGTCGTTATATTCTGAATTGAGTAGTGGTTTTCGTGGCCAAAGGGAAGTGGATCAGTGAGGTTCGCATGGGTTGCGGCTCATGAGTCATGAGTTGAGTGGTTCATTGGGGCGAGTGGTTCCAGCTCTGGGTCAGATCAAACTCTCGAGTTTGAGTTTGGCTTGGTAGTGCGTTGAGTCGACAGAATGAGATTCCGGATTCAGAGCTGAATTTCATTTGGAAGGGGGTATTGCTTCTATCTGGTGCCTTAGACCTGAGTGGGTCAATTCGTTGGTGTGAGAAAACCGTGAAATGCATGGAACTAATGAGTAGTAGACGACAGAGGTAGAGGGTGACACGAATTCCATATTCGCTTGAGGAAAAGCGAACTTAGTGACTTGTCTGTCACACCGGGCCGAGATAGCTAGTGTGGGAAGGAAGTCAGTGAGACATGTTGAGGTGTGCAATGGGTAACCCTTGGAGGTTCAACTGCTAGGTCGGGAGATGACCTAGTGCTCAGTGTTGAAAGGGATTTGGAGAAGGGAGCTGGGGTTTGATTGCAGTTCATTGGATGAGTCCCTGGTGTGATGTGATCCTTCCATTCCTTGGTATATGACCGGGATTGTTTATCATGTCTGGGACGAGTGATCGGTAGCCAGTTTTGGGCATGGACTTGTTTTATCGGTCCCCACTAGAGAGTCTGAACAGCGAATAACATGGTGACATCTGGAGATGGCGGTCTGGCCGTGTGTCAGGCTACTAGAGTGTTGGGTTTTGAGCATTCTAACACTCCTAAGGTGTACATGCAACCCTATAAACCTTGGATCTATGTTTCCTCTATTATACATGCAAATATTAAATATTCCAAGGTTTCATCCTAACTAGCATATTATGTAGCACCTATACTACAAAGTTCTAGTTAGATGACATACCTTTTGATGTAGCTTGATGTCTTCAAGCTTTAAGAGCTTAGCCCCAATAGTGTGGAAGCCTCAAGTGGAATCACAAATCACCAAAACACCTTGGAAAACCTTTAGAGAATATGGATACTTGGCTCACACTATGAAATCGGTTATTGCCCTCTTTAGTGTATCCACACTAGCCACTAGCATAATTTCATGAACCATAAGACCCTTTATATAGTGTAGAGGCTTAGGGTTAAACCCTAATACCCATGACCTTTCATTTCCTAGGATCCATGGGTTAAAGCTCCATGGACTATCCATGAAGACTTAGCCCAACCTAAATGAACTTGGCCCACTACACACACACACACATATATATATATATATATATATATATATATATATATATATATATATATATATATATATCTAAGAGTCCATATTTAATTAGTTCCTTTTGATCACTTAATTAATTATAAATTAATTCTTGATCAATACTAATTAAATAATATGATTATATATTAATATATTAGAACTTATAATATATTAATATAAATCATAAATATACTATTCTCAAAAGACTATCCATATAAATTGTGTCGGTGAAGTGCAACCCAAATGGACCATGCCGGGTCGGGTCAAGTATATACCAAATATAGTTATGGACTTAGACATTAATCCAACAGTCTCCCACTTTGATAAGTCTAAAACTATTATTGCGTATGACTTCAAAAACCAACTGGCAATCGTAGCTCTTAAAGCCGCTGTCGAACTCTGATCTTGTCAATGAACTCTGACCTTTGTCAATGACTTGTCCATTAGATAAGGGATCATATATTCCTCCATTCTAGATATCATATGGACTGAGACATGGATTATAATCATTCTCTCTTTCCATTTGTTGTTTCCTGATTTTCGATTTATGATGAGTGACTGGTTGAACAAATCAAATCAGTCCTGGCTTGCCCAAGCACTCACATGTGTCATCGCTAAATCATCGAGGGGCCCACAGATATTGCTTTTATTCCGAAGGTAAAAGGAATGGATAAACTTCGACTCATATGGCTTGTTCTACTACTTGTTGAATCATACACAAAGGCACGTTTTATAACATCGAGTTACCAAATGCGTTTTCGTGCAATCAATGTATAACCAACTCATAGTAACAACTCATATCTCTAGGTTTGAAGAATATAAGATATTATCTTCTCATGATCACTCGTGATAAAATCCATGAAGTGATTCAAATGAGCGCGGGTTGAATCCAATACTCAGAACTTATGAGCACTCATGAGTGTTGTAGCACCACTTTGTCCACCAACTTGGACCTCTACAAACCAACCCATGACAGTCTTGATTCATATCTACTTCCAACATATGACCGACTGTGGATGGTTTTGAATAACTTAGTCATTCCGGAAGAATAACCTAGTTATTATGGAAGTCAAAACATGCAACGTGAAACACAAGAATAAATGAATCTAATATGGTATCAAAACCTATGAATATAAATAAAACACTTTCTGTTTATCACCATACTGATTACTCATTATTCATTGTTTCGGTTTTATCAACTTTATACCTGAATTAAAAACACTAGTTGTCCCATGCTCCAAGCATGTACACTATGTTTTTCTTAAACAATAGCTTTGCCATACACCAAGTATGCACTCTATGTTTGTCTATGATCCTTATTTGTGAAATAAACCAATTGAACATAATTTCAATGATTCTAATTTCACACTCCCAAATCATTATCGAAAAATGTGAGAATTTCAAATTCCTATCATTTATCGAAATCTTTTTAGATTTAAAAACTTATATGCACTGACCCTCCTGTAATGAATATATACAAAGTCACAAAGACTTGTCAACAGTCATTATAAGGTATTCCAATGGAGATCAACTCCATGGAAACTAAGTCTCATATTCAAAGTACATTGCTTTGGACATGCTTCTTGCATTAAGTTTTCTAATCTGACACAGATAACTTCCACCTATGGAGACAACTCCATATTCTCATTTTGACTATCACTTCTGAATAAGAGATGCCTCTTTTCAGAATATGTCAATATGGTCCTTCCAAAATTAGCACTATACTTCCAATTGTCCCTGAGCAACCAATCTTTGGTAAACCTCAGATTGTCCTCGACAATTGCTTAATCATTTTAGTCATATCCAATTCTAGACCTTTTCCCTTCTTAATGCCTCTGGGCATTTGGAAAAATTTTGAAATGACAAATATTATAGCACATGCAATCGATCCTGTACCCAAAGCAAATGGTACACGATTCATGATGTCTCACATAAAGACATGATTCTAGACCAGTCTTTTGCTACAATATTTTTATTTGCCATGTTTTCAAAATTTGACTATGAAGAGGGATGCCATAATCATAATCGAATTTTGAAAACGCAATATATAGAATTTCCTTAAGTTGAACCAATCCAACATGAAATTCATATATATATATATATATATATATATATATATATATATATATATATATATATATATATATATATATATATTCTTGACTAAAGATGATTAAGGTCTCAATCTAAGCCTTTAGAACTCAAATGAAGTATATCCTCTCCCTTAATTATAGCAAAACAACTTTTTCAATCCCTGCAGCCTCACGAATTGAAACTTTTGTTTTCTATAATTAACATTGCTAACTTGCAACACTAACAATAATTATCATGCTCCCACTAACATGATGATTATTAGCATAACACTTATGATCCCACTAGCTTTGACATGTACTCAGAAATCAGCTGGACTTCTAGAAATCAATACTTTATTGACTTTCTTACCAAAGTTCATATTTCTGATACGAGATGCTTTGATAAAACTTTATCAAAATCATACACCTTTCCTTAGATAGCATGCATGTGTGTCTAAACAATTTCAGAACTATGAAAAGGGATGTCGTAATCATAGTCTCAATTGTTTAGACCTTTTGCCATCTGCTTCAAATCTACTTGGTGGAAGTGTTTCCTCACCATCATTTTCATGAATCGGAGAGAAACCTTATGACCCTTAGATTTTATGGTGTATGTGTTCTTATCCATGTGAATCGTCAAAACCATAGTCACAAGACAAGGATAATGACAAATCCAAACTCATATGGACTGAACTTATGCAATCTTAACTTCTTTCCACCTGGCAGTACAGGGCCTGCCATTGCTTCCAAGTTGTTATGCAACCAATTGAGAACTTTCAGAACTCCTATGCAAAGCCAACTTTAACTGGAATGGGCACAGAATATGTCAACACGATAGGTTATAAACCTCAAGTCGTGTGCTAGTGAAGAACCTCAAGTTTTATTCTTGATTAGTTCTTGAAATTCTTTTTAGGATCTTTAAGACTCCCACTATCCTCTTGACATATAAGACTATCTTGTCAAATATTCAAGAGATAGTGCGGATTCTTTATCAAGACAAACACTTCACACAATTGGCCTTAGTTGGTCTTTGTTTTATCCAAAACATCACAACTTACCAATTTCAAATGTACAAGAGTAGGACATTTTTACTCTTACATTTGACAAGTGTTTTAAACCTTTCTTTAAGATATGTCACTCAAGTTACAATCTTGGAGTATGACTCTAAGAATTGTTTTGGAACGAAGTATGACTCATCTTCCTGATCTAACCATTTCAACAGTTCATGACTCCTCTTCTTAGTCATAAGAATGCACTAATATGACCTTTAGAGGACTAATTGTGATATGATTTCTAAATCATTAAGATGATCACAAACATGATACTAAAGTACTCTCCCATCTTTTCAGATTTGAGAAACTTTTATCTTTCTGCCTAATTTGATTCTTCCCATTCGTTCTGCCATACATTGAGACTTTTCCAATGTTTCAGAATTATACTTAAACTTGTAAGTATAACCATATTTACTAAACTTTAGTAAATCAAATAGTCTTAACGAGCTTTGTGGTGGACATGACAGTGCACAAGAATGTGTACTCGATCCCTTTAGTCCTTCACTTGACTCACACATCCATGTGAACAAGTAATTTAGTCTTGATTTTCCAATGCTTGAAAGTTCTCATTCATCATACTATTCAACTTGCATGATTCCAAGTTTCGGTCCAATTGAAACTTGGGTGATGAGGAACTTTCCTGATTTGGTAAATTTAGACACTACCACAAATGAAAGAATCAAATCCATTTTCCAATATTGCTGTCAGTGGAATCATATAAGCAACAATGTTCCACAAATGCCATTGTAAGGATACTTCAAATAAATAAAATTAAACAATTTTCTTTTATTTTAAAACTTTACGGAAAAACTTATCCTTACAATCCACATGGAAAATTGTTGTTATCTATTCCTTAGCAATATATCATAACTTCTTAAGCAACTGCTCAAAATTCTGATGCGATCGAAATCCACCTTCGCGATCAGAATCAACATATACTTCCTTTAAGATTTCTCTATATTCTTTGATTCTTAAAACATCAACATGTGACCCAGTCACATCATGTAATGAGGATCTCAGAATAGAACTTATCAGAGTTAGATAATGGGCTCTACCTGATGTAGAGTCAAACTTATTGACTTTAACATCCTTAGGTAAATTGGGCAGCTTTGCAATCAACGCCCCTTCCTTTGGCAAAATAAACATATGGACCTTTTGGTAATGGGACTATCTCAGACTTAGCCTTTCTCTTTACCATTTGGTCAACCGGGTTGACTATGGCCAATCCCTTTCCACTGGGAAGAGAATGCTTTTTCTGGATTTCCAGTGTCACCATTGTCACTGTCCATAAAATTTTTTGGAAGTTGATCTTCTAATCAAATTTGCTTTACTATCGTTCCAAATCATTGCTGATTTAGCAGCACCAAGCAAATAGATATGATCATTAAGGTTCATGTCATAGTCTGTTTCATAGTAGTCCCAAAGGAACTCACTATGTGACTTAGAAAGTGATTAAACATCCAACTTTCTCAAGACTTTGACATCCAACTCTCCCGGCTTGTCAATATGTGACTTCATCTCTAAGATGTGATCACACATAGACCTTGCTTGCCATTAGGGCTTGAGTGACCTTGAACTTGTGGGTTAGGGAGAATAATTGGAGGAGGTGGAGGAAGAGAAGTATGACTTCCATGAGCCAAACTCGGGAAGTCATATTCATTAGGAAAGCTTGGTTTGGGAAGGTCATTGTTGTCTAAACCAGACATCGACAATGGGAGAAATTCACGTAAAGTTGATTTAAGTCCTTAATATAACACCCAATATGATATATTAAGGCTAGGACCCAACAAACTATTTTATAACTTGGAAGAGGGATGCCTTAATCCAAGCTATAAAATATTTGAAGGTAGGTGAATGACGATTCACCAATTTCCACCAAGATAAACGAAATGTATTATTAGGTTTTAATTGGTTTTGAAACTCCTAGATTCTTTTGAGATTCATTGAACTTTTCAATGGCATGTTTCAATCTCGAGTGTGCCCTTCAGGTTTTGTGACTGGGATGCCGAGGATCACAAAACAAGGTGTGAAGTAACCATGCAAATATACTTGGTACCCTTAATATTTACCCCTCAATCGATGTGCCGGTTAACCACACACGCACCAACGATACTATGATAAACATTAAGTTACCCTTTTCCTACCTTGTTAAGTCCAGGTTAGTGTGCCGGTTAACCACACACGCTCCACTAACAGCTTAAACAAAGTGCAAAGTGTAATTTCATGGATTAGCACCTTATTCACATTTTCCTAAGTAACTAAGATTGGGAATTTATAAGTGTTTAGTTACTTAGTATTTATCATTATACTTATAATGAAGGGAGAATTATAGTCTTTGTCCTACCTGTTCGGCTAACGACCCTCCACCGGTCAAGGAAGCGGTGAGTGAGAGTGGACACCCATTAAACTGCCATTTTATAGGCAGTAACCTTATACCCCCCTTATAGACCGACTTCGTGAATGAGGCCTACTAATGGTAAGACGACTTTATCTTATACATATCTATATAATTAAAATTATAATAATAGTATAAGGGTTGAATTTTAAACTTTTAAAATTCTAAGGTCTAGTTTGGAATTAAAGTATACATGGGGGTAACTTTACAAATTCCAAAACTTGAGGACAAGTTTTGAAACCTTTCAAAACTCTTGGATTTTTCATAACTTATGAGTTTAATTAAGGTTTAATGAAAAAAAAAAATTCAAGTTCCATAACTTGAGGACAAGTTATGGAAGACGTTAAATCATTTAATGATGACATTAAAAATAGTGACTCTTCTATTTTCATAACCTATGAGACTTAATGACACTTTAAAAAGAAAAATTCTTCACTTTCCATAACTTGAGGACAAGTTATGGAGTTCATAAAAACCATTAAGATCAAATATTCCAATTAACACAATAATCAAATAACTTTTCTATGATCTAGATTAAACTCATAAGTAAAGATAATTCACATCAACAATTTTCAAGAAATTAGATAATCATATAAACTAATACAAATCTTGAAACTTTGACAATTATCCTTTGAAGACTCTTCGAATTCATAACCTAAAGAGTTAATAAATGAGACATTTCACATCCATAACTTATGGAAGTTTCAAAACTATTAAGATCATAACTTTAAAAAAAACTTTTGAGTTCAAAAATTTTATGACAAAATTTGTAACTCCTTAAAACCATTTAGATCAAACTTTTAAAACAAATAAAATAATCATATCATTCCATCTTTTAATAAATTGACCTAATTCAACTCTTGTAGTAAAGTGACTCAAATTTTATAAATAATTAGTTTTTCATAAAATCAAGTAATTATCATAAAATTTGACAAACTTCATGTTTTTTTTTCTTTTTTTTTTTCCTTCAACTTGAAAAAAAATACATTTGCATCAAATATAATAGAAAACAACCCATGGCTCTGATACCACTGTTGGGTTTTAGTATACTACAACATCCTATGGTGCACATACAACCCTAAATACCTTGGATCTATGTTTTCTCTATTATACATGCAAATGGTTTCCAAGGCATTAAACCTATAACTAGCATGCATTTGACATAAACCATATAATATACTAGTTAGGGAAACATACCTTTTATGTGGCTTGAAGTCTTGATGTATTTGGCCTTAAGAGCTTAGCACCAATAGTATGAAATGCCTCAAATGGAATCACAACACACCTAGGACAAAGGTGGCTCTTGAGAGAGAATTCCATGCACCAAAACACCTCCATATTTCTCTAAGAAAAAAAGTGGTGATTTTGGCTATGGAGTAACCTATTTATATGTAGGATTCCAAGGGTCATGGGTATAACCCATAATCCATACCCATGGGTTTTATGATCCATGGTTCATGTGGCCCAACTCTTTATGTATCCATACATAAACTTGGTCCAACATGGATCATAAGCCCAACACATATAAATATAACTAATTATCATAATTAGTCCCCATAGATTTAATTAGTCTCTTTTGATCACTAAATTAATTCCAAATTAATTCTTGATCGATACTAATTAAAACATATGATTTCATATTAATATATTATAACTTATAATATATTAATAAACCATAAATAACCTTCTCTCAAAAGTCCATCCTAACAAATTGTCCTGATGATATGCAACCCAAATGGACCATGCTACTCTCGGGTCAAGTACATACCAATAATAGTTATGGGCTTAGACATCTAATCCAACAGTTTTATCGAAGCATCTCGTATCAGAAGTCAGAACTTTTGTGATGAAAGTCAATAAAGTATTGATTTCTAGAAGTCGATTTCTGAGTACATGTCAAAGCTAGTGGGAGCATAATTGTTGTGCTAAATAATTATTATGCCAGTGGGAGCATAATCAATTATGATGAGTATTGTTAATTATAGAAAACAAGAATTTCACTTGGAAAAGGTTGTTTTGCTATAATTAAGGGAGAGAAGATTATACTTCATTTCAATCCTAAAAGTTTAGATTGAGATGTCAATCATCTTTAGTCAAGGATATATATATGAGTTTTATGTTGGAATGGTTCAACATAAGGAAATTCTATATATATTGTGTTCTCAAATTCGATTATGATTACGGCATCCCTCTTCATAGTCGATTTTTGAAAACATGGCAAATAAAAATATTGTAGCAAAAGACTGATCTAGTATCAGGTCTTTATGTGAGACATCATGAATCGTGTCCCATATGCTTCGGGTATAGGATCGGTCACATGTGCTATAATATTTATCCGTTCTAAATTTTTTATAATGCTTAGAGCATTAAGAAGGGAAAAAGTCTAGAGTTGGATAAGACTAAAATGATTAAGAAATTGTCGAGGACAATCTAAGGTTCACCAAAGATTGGTTGCTCAGGGACAGTTGGAAGTATAGTGTTAAATTTTGGAAGGACCATATAGATATATTCTGAAAAGAGGTAGCTCTTGTTCTGATATGATAATCAAAATGGGAATATGATGAAGGGAGAATTTTAGTAACTAAGATTGGGAATTTATAAGTGTTTAGTTACTTAGTATTTATCATTATACTTATAATGAAGGGAGAATTTTAGTCCTTGTCATACCTGTTCGGCTAACGACCCTCCACCGGTCAAGGAAGCGGTGAGTGAGAGTGGACACCCATTAAACTGCCATTTTATAGGCAGTAACCTTATACCCCCCTTATAGACCGGCTTCGTAAATGAGGCCTACTAATGGTAAGACGACTTGCTCTTATACATATAATATATTAAACTTTTAATATTATAATAGTATAAGGGTGTATTTTAGACATTTAAAATACTTGGTGGTTTAATCTATTAATTAAACTAGACTTTTAATTTAATTAAACTCAAACCATATATTTATGGATTTAATAATACTCTTTTAATTAAACGCTTTAATTAACTATTAATAAAGTCCATAAGAGTTAATTTGAACTATTCAACAAAACATCATAATTCCAATTATTAAACTCAAAATTAAAACCATTTAATTAATTGTTTAAGTTATGAACCCAAGTGTTTTAGAATTCAATTCTTTTTTTCATAAAAAAATTTTCTCATAATTCAAAACTTGAGGGCAAGTTTTGTAATTCTTGAAAACCTTTGGATTCCATAACTTATGGAATTAATGGTGTTTTATGATGAAACTTTCCATGTTCCATAACTTAAGAACAAGTTATGGAATTCTTTAAAACATTAACACCAAATTTTGTAACTCCATAAAAACTTTGAATCAAATTTTTTTTTTAAAAAAAAAACTTTCATATCCATAACTTATGGAAGTTTCAAAAACCCTTAAGATCACAACTTTAAAAAAAAACTTTTGAGCTCCAAAATTTTATGACAAAATATGTAACTCCTTAAAACATTTAGATCAAACTTTTAAAACTAATAAAATAATCATATCATTTTATCTTTTACTAAATTTGACCTAATTCAACTTATATAGCAAATGATTCAAATTTTACAAATAATTAGTTTTTCACAAAACAAGTAATTATCTTAAAATTTGACAAACTTCATGTTTTTTTTTCAACTTTGAAAATCAAACATTTGCATGAATATAAAAGAAAACAACCCATGGCTCTGATACCACTGTTGGGTTTTGAGCATTCTAACACTCCTATGGTGTAAATGTAACCCTATAAACCTTGGATCTATGTTTTCTCTATTATACATGCAAATATTAAATATTCCAAGGTTTCATCCTAACTAGCATATTATGAAGCATCTATACTACAAAGTTCTAGTTAGATGACATACCTTTTGATGTAGCTTGATGTCTTCAAGCTTTAAGAGCTTAGCCCCAATAGTGTGGAAGCCTCAAGTGGAATCACAAATCACCAAAACACCTTGGAAAACCTTTAGAGAATATGGATACTTGGCTCACACTATGAAATCGGTTATTGCCCTCTTTAGTGTATCCACACTAGCCACTAGCATAATTTCATGAACCATAAGACCCTTTATATAGTGTGGAGGATTAGGGTTAAACCCTAATACCCATGACCTTTCATTTCCTAGGATCCATGGGTTAAAGCTCCATGGACTATCCATGAAGACTTAGCCCAACCTAAATGAACTTGGCCCACTACACATATATATATCTAAGAGTCCATATTTAATTAGTTCCTTTTGATCACTTAATTAATTATAAATTAATTCTTGATCAATACTAATTAAATAATATGATTATATATTAATATATTAGAACTTATAATATATTAATATAAATCATAAATATACTATTCTCAAAAGACTATCCATATAAATTGTGTCGGTGAAGTGCAACCCAAATGGACCATGCCGGGTCGGGTCAAGTACATACCAAATATAGTTATGGACTTAGACATTAATCCAACATAGAGTTCCAGATTCTTGAGAGTCAGAAGGGGTAGCATAGTGGCAGATGGGTCTGTCCTTTTTCCAGGGAGGAGTTCCTGGTTGGATTCAGGTGTCCAGAAAGGAAGATAGTTGTGTGGTATGAGACCTTTCAATGGTGCTGTTTGGTTATTTGATTAGATCTATCTGTTGTTAAGGAGCGATTTCGAGGGCGAAATCTAATTTAAGTGGAGGAGAAGTGTAACATCTAGATTTTCAGGGACATTACTGTGTATGTTAATCTTGAGATTTAAGGAGGCACTCGACGAGTTGAGGGACCAACTCGCCGAGTCGAGTCGAGTTGCTCGCGTGGATTTAATGAATGGACTCGACGAGTCAGAGGAGGGACTCGCCGAGTAGGTGCTGGGCAGAGAAACCCTAATTTCCCGGGTTTGGCACCTATTTAAAGGCATTTATAGCCTCATTTGCGGCTACCTTCCCCTGAGAGCAAACCCTAATTCCTATTGGAGCTAGAGAGTGAGAGAGAAGCTCATATTGTGGTTCTTGGTGCATTTCTATGAAGAAGGATGAAGAGCTTCATGATGGGGAACAAAGGAAGGCAGTGGATCTGTGGTATTGAGTGTTTCAGCTGTTAAGAGAAGGTACAAAGTCCTCATCTTGTTCATTCTTTGTACTAGAACTCATTTTGGGAGTTTTAGGGTTTTGCTTCCATCCTTTTGAATCTATGAGTAGAATGAGACCTGGTTGTGGTTGGAAACCTTAGATCTGGACCTCCTAAGGTCCTTAGAGTCTAGATGTCTCAGCTTTAGTGGTCCAAATGAGGGTTGATGAGCAAAAACCTTCATGAAGAACATGTTTTGGCATTTTGAAGCAATAACATCATGTATGAACGTAAAGATCGAATCTTTACGTAATTATTGAGCCTTGGGATGATAGATCTATAGTTTAGAGTGATAGATCTGGTTGAAATCGTCTGAATGAGAAATAAGATCAAAGGGACTCGCCGAGTCCATGTCCTGACTCTACGAGTTGGCGAGGGTTTGTCCCGATGGATTGATTGAGCGATAACTCAGCGAGTTGGGGGTCAACTCGATGAGTTGAGCTGGACTTTTAAGACTTCTGAGGATACGAGGGGACTCGACGAGTCGCAGGAGTGCACTCGATGAGTCGGGTCAAACTTGGACTGTTGACTCGAGTTTGACTTCTATTGACTTTGGGGTTTTGGTCAACATATGTGATAGAGACCTTGAAGGAGTAAAATGGTCTTTTACCCACTTTAAAGAGTTAGAAAGAGAAAGAACCGCCTTTGATTATCTGAGTCGTGAAAAGAGTATTAATAAGAGATATTCATCATTTGTGTTAGGAGGAGGCTAGTTCGAGATCCGAGCGCGAGGTTATTTGCTCACCTGCTAGCCGAGGCGAGTCTTCTCACTATACATTACCTAGGGTGGTAACTATGTGCAGACCGGAGGGTCTTATGTGTTATGTGTATGTTTGAGTTTATGTGCATTGTGATATATGTATGTTATGTGTTATATAGACCGGACCGGAGGGTCTAACGACTTACGAGGCCAGAGGGTGCTCGAGTAGACCGGACCGGAGGGTCCAACGATTTAGACCGGACCGGAGGGTCCAACGAGCTAGACCGAACTGGAGGGTCCAACGAGCTACGGGACTGGAAGGTCCCGCTAAGACACATTGACTGGAGGGTCATACCGAGTTATAGCCTCGAGTGGCTATGTGTTGTATGTGGTATTTTGGGGAACTCACTAAGCTTTGTGCTTACCGTGTTATGTGTTATGTGTTTCAGGTATCTCAGAGGATCGCAGGAAGGCACCGGCTTGATTGTACACACCAGAGAAAGAGTTATGTCTTGAGGATCCTGGATTGTTGATGGAGTTGTGTTTTGTAATTTGAATAAACGAGTTTTCTATACAATATGTTATGAAAAGTATGCGATTTTTAAATGAAATTTTTTTTTGAAAAATTACGGTGTTACAAACCGACACTGTGAAATTTCCTGTGCTCGATTTTGGACGGTTGTTGTTCAAAGGGCCATTGAGAAGCTTAAACTTCCCGTGATGCGAGATTCGTTTATGTCTGCTACTTCGGTCTTCCACACTACGAACTTCATTATTGCTGACAACTCAAAATTTTTGTTTGTGGGTTTAATTCCTGAAGCCATGCTTCACACTATTCCTACTGCAAGCAAGATTCTTGAGGCTTACAGGAAAATTCCAGTTTCAGGCTTTCATCATTTGAATGATGAGATGCAAGCGATATTAGCCGAGGATGATAAGTCTAAGAAAAGAGGAAAGAAGAAAACTGTGAAAGAAGGTACTTCAACAGCAGCTGGAACCCCCAAGAAGCAAAATGGAAAAGCTGGCTCATCTGCACCAGCTCCTCCTCCACCCAAGAAGCGAAAGACAAAGAAAGCAACTCGCAAGACCAAATCTCCAACTCCCAGTAAGAGCGAACATTCGCAGTCTGACACTCAGTTAGATGTTCGTCTTGAAGTGGAAGAGCCTATCCAAAATGAAGACACTGCTGCCACTTCCCAACCAGAGGTTTCGCAGCCTACTTCTACAAACCTAGAGGTAATTCTTCAGATTCCAGTCTTAGTTCCTATTACTGATGACTTCTTTGAGGATGCATCCATTCCCTCTCCTACTGCTACCATTTCTACCCCAATTACTATCGCACCATGTCCACCTCCTGTTAGTTTGCAAGTTCCAACCACTCTTGCTTCTTCCTTTCCGATGTTCACTGACTCTACTGCTACCACCACCACTACGAGCATGACCAATGAACCTCCTTTTACTATCAACACATCTGATGCGGGGGTAGGAGCTTCATGTTCAACTACTGGTCATTCAACACCACCAATTTCTCCTCTAAGGCAAGATGATTCAGATACATTTGTCGAGGGAGTGCGTTCGGTTTTAGATCTTTTCAGTTCAGTCCATTCAGAGTTCAGGATGATAGCGATGATGATGCTCCTGTAACACAACGCCGGTTCAAAGTTATCATCGAGAAGCTCGATTCGCTGATAAATTATTCTCACGCTTCATCTAGTGATGCTTACTCTAAGGCAGCAGTTGAGGCCTTTTTCCAGTCAATGCGAAAGAACATCAGGCCAATCTTGACAAGGCAAATAAGGCAGATTCTGATTCTACTGCTTTGTGTACTGAGGTGACTAAAAAGTCGAAAAACTCCTCTCTGAAGCTCAGGCCTTCATGACAACCTTAAAAACATTTGTTGAGTCCAACACTCTTAAGGTGAATGAGGTGATTGTGGGTCTCAACAACACACTGCGAAAGGAGAAAGAAGCTCTCGTGCAAGTTCGCACTGGTTTGTAAAAAGATAACGCTGAGTTTCAAGCTTCTATCTCTACAAAGATGACCAAACTTGCTGATGATCTGGCAGCTGAAAACACCATTATGGATCAACTTGCTGCTCAAACCACTGCAGTCAAAGTTCACGCAGCCAAACTTGCCCATGCCAACAAAGAAATCAAGGAACTTCAGTCTGAGAGAGCAGTTGTTAAAAGTTATGTTGGTGATGTGAATGCCTTGCTCTCCAACATTCTCGATTCTCATGACCGTATTCTAACAATCTCTATTCGAAGGCATTTATGTGAGAAGTTTCGTCCTGCTCTTGCCATGCTGAATAGAATTGAGGGTATTTCGGAGACTCCCGTTCTTCCAAAACAAGGGGAAGATTCATCAAAAGAACCATCTGCTGCTCATGATGAGCAAAAGTCGAAAGTCTCAAATGAACCGAAGGTTAATCTAGCTTCAAGTTCCAAAGGCAAAGAAAAACTGGTGAATAGTGATGATGAGGAAGAAAGCGAAAGGATCGTGATCAGCTTCTTGATGAAAACGCTCGCATTGCGAGAGAGGCTGAGGAAAAAGAGCGAGTTGAACGCGAAGCTCAGGTTACCTTGGAAAGTCGAAAGACTTTGTTTCCACCATGGACCATGGAGCGAATCCTAAATGAGGTTGTTGATAATCCGAGCACGCATTGGCTGGAACCTGTAACCTCCTTCGATATGGAGAATTCACAAGATTCGCAGTTTGACATGCTATCACTCCGAAAGCGTTTCTCTTTCGTTGTTTTGATGCAACTATGAATACTACAACATCGGATACGAATGTTGATAAATCCTTGATGGAGTTCTACTTGTCCCAGGCCAAACCTCAGTACTTCACTTGGAGTGCACAGAAGATTACTGTTGTGAAGGTCGTAGGGCCAATTGAAACAGGAAGCTCCGTGAACATAAAATTCAAAACAACAAGAGGATCCGAAAGTGTTGTTCATGAATTCTCCTTGGCTGACTTACCATGCCTAAATCCCTATAACTGGATCGTTTTGTTGCATTTCCTCCTGATAGATGAAAAGAAGTACGAACCTGTTTTGGTGCACATAAAGCGAATGCTGATTTCATACATCTATGAAGTAGAAAACTTTGATGTTGAAATCGCTTCGGTTCTGAAGAGGAAACCCACTGCTCCCCTTAATGGCAAGACGAGAGACATCAATCAGATGCAGATGGGGAAGACTGAAAAAGAGAACTGGACCGTGATGTTTCATCGTGGTACCGGAGCTAGCTTGAAGAAATGCCTCTTCGCATTGCCTGATAAGCATCTGTTCTCTACAGTTTGCTTAGATTTTATTTTGGATATCACAGGACAATGTAAACTGAATGACGAAGCTGCGAAGAAGAACTTCTCTGATATGATTCGTTGGTACATTGCTTTTCGCATGCACCTTCTCGCAGTCATTCCCAAGCTCTTCAAGACTACAAAGAAGACACAATAGTGAAGAGTCTCTCGCGTCAATGGACGCAAAGGGGGAGATTGTTGGGAATTAGAGTTGTGTCATCATCTCTTATTTAATTGTTTATTTATGTAAACGGGTTTGGGCTTGTCCACCCGTCATTTTATTAGGGTTAGAGTATTTAAGGTGCATGCATGCACCGTGTTTAGTTAACGTTTGGCAATTATTCTTGTAACCCTAATCACACCTCTACAGTAGCAATTCTTAATCGAGTTCTTCTGAGGTTGTGGCAAATAATCATTCAGCATACTTTGAATCATTGTCTTGTTATTGTTCGTAATATGTTTTGAATCTAATCGATCTTTCAAGGATTATTATCCTAATAGTATCAGAGCAGGTTTTTGATACACTCAAGTTATTATGTCGATTTCAAGAAATTCCAAATCATTTGGTCTCAATAAAATTCCTCCCTTCGATGAACACAACTCCGCTATATGGAAAACCAAGGCCATGGTCGTTCTTGAAACCATTGACTATAAGATGAAAAATATTGTTGAAAAGGTCCCCATGTTCCTATGTACCAACCCATGGTAAACAACGCTCCCGTTGCCCCCCTGAAGCACAAGCCAAAAACAAGTTATGATGACGATGACAAGAGACTGCTTAGTCTTGATGTGAAAGCTAGGGCTGTTATAGGAAATTCTCCTCCATACCATGTGTATCATCTCATTCAGAATTGTGAATCAGCCCAAGAGATGATGGACACGCTAACAGTGGCGTATGAAGGCACTGTGGAAGTCCAACTATGACCATCAATAATCTTAATTGAATATACGAGCATCTGTTTGCTCAACAAGGTGAGTATCTTACCCAAACCTTCAATAGGTTTAACTGTTAGGTTAATGATATGCGCAGGCTGGGAATCGTTAAGCACTCATCACAGTTGATTCTGAAGTTTCTCGATTCTCTTGGGAAAAGCTAGGAACATCACGATGATGTTCTTAAGAAAGGTGAGAATATCGATTCCATGGATGTGAATTCTTTGTTCGGAAATCTACGAAATAATGAGGAGACCAAAGATCTTCGTAAAGATATCATGAAGGAAGGAAAAGTCAGTTACACTAGTGTCTTGAAAGGAAACAATGAAATACATCAGCGACTTAGATAATTCAGATAAGGGTGAAGAAATGGATGAAGATCTCACTGATGAGCTTGTTGCCAGCGCTGCACTTATTGTCAAGCATTACGAAGAAAGCAGAACAAATGGGGTTAGAAGAGATAAATTCAAAGGAAGCATCTCAACGAAAAGATCCTCTTCTGATAAGAAAAGCTCAGGTAATTGCTTTAATTCTGGGAGCCCTGACCATTTTGCTACGGATTGCAAGGAGAAGAAAGAAGCCCAGAGTCCTGAGAACTATGAAGTTTTGTATAAGAATCTGGTGGCTCTTGTGGAGAAAGAAAACATCTCTCTGCCAAAAGCTTTCATTGCAAAACAAGAGGATCATGAAGAATGGGTGGATGAAGTGGAGACGTCTGAAGATGAGGGGTTGGATGTTAAGGGTCTCATGGCCATTCTAGACACCTCTCCCATAAGTAGATCAATCAGTATAACGACATGGAATAACCGATAAATCTTATTTATAGGTTCATAATGACGACTTATGACTATAAATATAAGTTACGAAGAAAAGACAAGAGTGTAGCTTAACTTATAGAGGTTCTTCCTGACAAAATTTAGGAAATTGAACTGGTAGAGCTTCTACTCATTAGCTACTACTTCTCTAGGGATCGCAGGGCTTCGGCGAAGGCTGAAACTAAGGGGAATGGGCTAAAATACAGAGAATTTAGAGAGAGAGAGGGAGAGAGAGAGAGAGAGAGAGAGAAGGATGGGGAGTGAGAAAGCAAATGAGCAGTCGAAGTCTATTTATAGCAAAACTGCGCGTCGCGCCTAGTGTGCGTGCCACGCACACCTGAGATGTTGCTCCTCCGATTTTCTTCCACGTGTCGTAAATTTGGCAGTACACGCCCCACCTTCTAAAAGGTGCATGTCGTGCAACCCACCTGCGCATGGCGTTTCTCAAAAATTTTCAGAAAATCATATCTTCTTCATACGAGCTCCGTTTTCGACATTCTTTATATCCCTAGAAAGCTCTTGACGGGATCTACAACTTTTGTTTAGACTCCGTCGGCTAATTCTGACTTTATTTTTAAATCTATAGTTTTAACATGCTTAGACTGTTAAAGTCCGTTAAAAATTCATAACTTCCTCATATGATATCCGTTTTTAGCTGTCTATATATCGACGGAACCATATGGACGAGATCCTCAACCCTTTTTTAGATTGATTTTCCTAACAATCAACCGAGTTCAACTTTGGTTTCTGAGCCATATACTGCTACGTTGAAACTTCTAAAAATCTTCACTTCCTCTTACGAAGTCAGATTTAGACGATATCTATATGCATGAATTCGCTTTTACGATATCTATGACTTTTGTTTAGATTACTAAGGCTAATAAGCAACCTATCTCCAACTCACTATTTACGACATATTGTTTGAATGCAAACTTCGGAAGGTCGTAACTTCTTCACTCGAAGTCGGATTTGGGCATTCTTTATATGTACGAAATCCTCGTCACATATACTATAATTTGGTTAAGATTATTTATTCTAAATAATCCCTCTTTAAAATTCATTATTATGGCTTATAATAACTTTATTGTCTAGCCCAAATTTGCGGGTGTTACAATTATCTCCCCTTAGGATGATTACGTCCCATAATCATCAACAAAATAGGGCTTGTATGCTGACTCCCCGCGTTACCTTTCCATCCTAGGTGGTAATTGTAACTCCCATGTCCTCCGATTTCTAGGCTCTTGTCTCTAAGAGTCCAATGCATACTCCTGAAGGTACCTTCCTTCATGTTCTAATGTGATACTACCACATCTCTATAGGTAGCTTTCCTAGCTACTGGCTACTTAGTCTTAATGACAACGATCTGTCTATCGATCACATCGATCCTTTACTACTTTAATCTTTGACTAAACTCGAATACTATGTTGAACGTTCCTCGTAGATATGTCGGACTTGATTCGATATGACCACTAGGGTTGGAACATGAATCATCACCGAAACAAAGGTAATGATGGAAATTAACAAAAAATCTTGATTACTTAGAGATTTAGTAACCTTGTGACTTTCCCTGATCCAAGTGCGAGTCCTGTGCTTCCGGTAGTATAGGCCTCTAATACCTTTTCATACCTACTCATACTCGTCCCAAGTATTGTCTCGCCGTCTCCAAGTCATCATATAAGAAAACCACACAGAAATTTAACGTATAACAAAATTTAGGAATTTATATTGCCTTTTGAACGATTACGAGATTTATTTATGCCTATTACATAACATAATACTAATCAATAATCTTCTTCATATCCCAAACTATGGATAAGCCGCTCTCTATTCTCGACCTATTGCTGCTTCGTCAAGGATCATATGATATGCCCTTGGCTTTGGCTTTGGTGGCATATTTTGCTTTGTTGCTTCATTCTTCTTTGGGAAAATCCTTGAAATATCTACACCATCTCCACATTCATAACACTTCTTGTCATCGAAATTGAATTCCCTGGAATAATGACACGTTCTTCCGCATTTGTAGCAAGTCACCTCTCCCTCGCATATTCCTAAGTGCTTCTTCTTGCACTTTTCGCACCACCTGCCCTCACTGTTATCTCCATACTTATTATCATTGGGTTCTCTTTTCGAGATTCTTCCCTTCTTATCAGACTTCGAAGACCCTTCAAGCTTCTTTTCTCTCCTTTTTCATCTTTCCCCAGACCCTTCTCCCTATTCTGGGTCTCCATGTTCCTTGCTGACCAGATGGCCTCGTTTAGACACCTTGCTATTTTTACCATTGGACCAAAGTCTGCTGGCAATCCATTAGCAAACTTGTTGACCTTGGAGAGTTCAGTTGGAACTAAATAAGTAACAAGCTTCATTTTCTCTATAAACTTGCAGCGTACTCGCTGATGCTCATCCTTCCCTTCTTCAGATTCGGGAACTCGTTGTTGATCTCCAGAAGATCCTGCTCATAGTAGTACTGTATTTTTAGTTGCACCAAAAGGTCTTCCCAAGAAATCTTACTAGCTTCTCCTTTGGGGATGGTATCGGCTAGTAGATTCCACTAGCTTAATACCCCAGTCTTCAACTGTAATACCGCGAGAACGATCTACTGCATGTTGATGCGGTCGCAACTTTCAAACATCATCTCCATATCGGAGGTCCAATCCATGTCTTCCACCATTTTTGGGCTTCTAGAAAGACTTGTTGGCTTGGATTCCAAGAACTCCTTGTACTTGCAACCATTTCCTTCATTCCCGTCCTCAGGGTCATTCCTTCCAACCACTCGGGGTTCCACACGACTGACAGTCCTACTGTAGTTCCCTTCTTTTGACTATTCCTCTTCCAACCCTCTTTGCACAATGGGTGCAATAGGTTCTCTCCCATTCTCCCAGAGTAGACGCCTTGTCTCCTCCATCTGACGGTCTAACATCATATGCATCATCGCCTCAACTTCGGCCATCGTGATTGGCTCGGGTGCAGCTTCTACTTCGGGTGCACCCTCAGTCACTCGTGGCTCAGGCTTCTGGTCACCGTTGACGTTTCCTAATCCACAAAATCATACATTCAGTGTATTGTGACGAGAATATAGATAGAGAAATATTCTATAGACGATAGACGTATAATCCTCCTTATCACTCTGAAATATTATATGTTAGTTCTAATACCGTACTTATACGTTTAGAAATCTGAACACATAAAATTTCCACACCCGGTCAGCAATAGACCATAGATCCGAACATCCTAAAGCGTCTAAGGGCATCATATAAATCAATTAGCACATAAAAGCACTTTTAGTCATCTTTCCTAGAATAAGCTAGTGCTAGTGTCTATTCAGGCATACTTCCTAAATATAACAGACATTCATCTCAGGATCATCGCTTAACCTTCTAAGTTTAAGTATAGAAATCCTACAAATTCCTAGTTTGCTTAAACTAATGCTCTGATACCAACTGTGACATCCCCATTTTTATGGCTAGAAAAGATCGATTTTGTTTATGCTTAATAAATCAGAGTATCCTTTTAAAAAGATTTACTTTGCGGAATTTGTCCCAAAAACATGATAATAATATCATCAAGACATTTCCGAGAAATGTATTTTATTTATAAAACTCGGGATTTCATCGCCAATATAAGAAGCATAAGCATAAACGAAGACTTACAACATTTCTTTACAGTAATAGTCTAGATCTCCTTGAATCTCTCAACAGATACATATATCATCATATATAATTTCCTGTGATACAATAAACTGAGTGGGTTAGGTTGGGAAACCTGGTGAATACATATGGTTTTCAACCCACAATAATATAGTTAATATGTTTAATGATCAAATCATTAACCCAATTACCCATCCTCGTTTTCTTATCTATTCTTCCCTAGGGTTATATCCTAAGGGTCATCACGTACATCGTATTGACTTATCATCTTCTATATCAAATGGGCATGAAGTCCATTGCTGCCAGTGTTTATCTAATAGGCACTAAGTCCATAGCTGCCAACATTTAACTAATAGGCACTAAGTCCATATTTTCCAACGTTTAACTAATAGGCACTAAGTCCTTAGCTGCCAATGTTTATAGGCACGAAGTCCATCGCTACTAGTGTTCTACGGGACTGTCATCAATCAGTACGGTAGTCATCACCTATTTATCACCAATCTAACATCACCTATCTAACATCACCTATTTCTCATCACCCCTCACTACCCAATTCATGTTATAAGTGTAAAATACTTGAATACTTAAATCAATTAAATATCATCTCATATAATTTTATCTAACACATATCACCTTCGGCACAGATAATAAGAACATAAGCAAGTAATTATCTAGATACTTGATATCTATGTGTAAGGTGAAAGGGACTATACACTCACTTGTTAAAATGATGACTCGAAACTTGGGCAAAGCTTCGCTTCTAGAAATCGACCTTTCCTTTGACGTGACCTAGTATCATTATCACTAAATTTTAGTCTAACGTTCTACGTGGCTATAAGTAGTTTAGACTTATCAATCATTCCAATGAACACTGAATGTCTAAATAAGGATCAACCAGACACGACAGTTGGGAGGCATGATCATTTTGGCATGATAGCTTTTCTGAAATCCAACAACCAAGCAAACATGACCATTCTAGACACCTCTCCCGTAAGTAGATCAATAAGTATAACGACATGGAATAACCGATAAATCTTAGTTATAGTTTCCTAATCACGACTTATGACTATAAATCAAGGTTGTAAAAATCGTTCGGCGGTAGCTCGACGGTTGACTGGGGTCAAACGATTAATCAGTTTGGCGGGGATTAATCGGATGATTAATCGGGGACCATAAATTACTAATAAAACTATTTTAAAACTTAATATATCATAAGAAAAAATAGTATTTGAAAATTTAAAATTTTAAAATTTTGAAATATTTGGAATAATATTTGAATATTTGAATATTTAAAAATTTAAAATTTTGAAGTTTTGTAAATTTTTGTGTAATATTTGAAATTTTGAAAATTTGAATTTTTTAAAATCTTCCCGTCAAGGACCGCCTAGCCCGAGTTTGACCGATATTGACCAATATCCGCCAAGCACCCCTAATCGTAATCAGTTGCAGACCGCCTAGCGCCTAAGTGCCGCCTAGGCCGATATTTACAACACTGCTATAAATATAAGTTACGCAGAAAAGACTAGAGTGTAGCTTAACTTACAAAGGTTCTTCCTAACAGAAGTTAGGAAATTGAATTGGCAGAGCTTCTACTCACTAGCTAATACTTCTTTAGGGATCACAGGGCTTCATCGAAGGCTAAAACTAAGGGGAATGGGCTAAAATCAGGAGAATTTTGAGAGAGAGATAGAGAGAGAGAGAGAGAGAGAGAGAGAGAGAGAGAGAAAGAGAAAGAAAGAAGGATGGGGAGTGAGGAAGCAAATGAGCAGCCAAAGTCTAGTTATTGCACAACTGATCGCTGAGCCTAGTGTGCGCACCGCGCACACCTGCGACGTCGCTCCTCCTATTTTTCTGCCACATGTCTTAAATATGGCAGTACACGCCCCACCTTCTAGAAGGTGCATGTCGTGAAACCCACCTGCACGTGACACTTCTTGGAAAATTTTAGAAAATCTAATCTTCTTCATAAGAGCTCCGTTTTCGACGTTCTTTATATCCTCGGAAAGCTCTCGACGAGATCTACGACTTTCATTTACACTCTGTCAGCTAATTTGACTTTATTTTTAAGCTATATTTTTAACAGGCTTAGACTGTTAAAGTCCGTTAAAAATTCATAACTTCCTCTTATGATATCCGTTCTCGACTATATTTTTATCGACGAAACCATATGGACGAGATCTTCAACCTTCGTTTAGATTGCTTTTCCTAACAATTAACCGAGTTCTACTTCGGTTTCCGAGCCGTATATTATTACGCTAAAACTTCTAAAAATCCTAACTTCCTCTTATGAAGTCAGATTTAGACGATATCTATATGCATGAATTCGCTTTTACGATATCTATGACTTTTGTTTAGATTACTAAGGCTAATAAACAACCTATCTCCAACTCACTATTTACGACATATTGTTTGAACGTGAAACTTCGGAAGGTCGTAATTTCTTCACTCGAAGTCGGATCTGGGTGTTCTTTATATGTACAAAATCCTCGTCACATATACTATAATTTGGTTAAGATTATTTATCCTAAATAATACCTCTTTAAAATTCATTATTATGGCTTCTAATAAATTTATTTCCTAGCCCAAATTTGTGGGGTGTTACAATTATGGTCTACAATCCCGAAATAAGAAACTTCTCGAAACAGGATGTTACACCATTGGCAGTAGACAAGGAATGGGCAAGATGATTGATATGAAGAATAAGGGAATAATAGAGTAAATAAGATCTTATCATGATGTGACTTTGGGAGCATTTAGTAATTATTGTAGGTTGTGGTTGCATGGGCAGTATTGAGGTGATGAATGTTGTTGTTTGTGGATTATTTAAGGATAGTGAATTGATGACCTATATGCTTTTCATGGAGTTCAACAATGTGAATTGGTTTGTATCGAAAATCAAAAACACCAATGACATGTTTGTAGAGTGCATAGTCAAGAGTTATGAGGAAAATGTCAATGATATCTTTGTGATGGACAAGTTGGCCAAGAAGAGCAAGTTCATCGGTTAAGGTCTTAATGTTTTGCATGAATTCAATAACTTATTAAGAAGGGATGAAGGGGATTGGTAAAGGCGTGTTGTGATTAATTTGATATGACCTCATGAGAGCTTGGTATAAGTAGAATTAAGGGTAATTCTAGGTTTATGAGATGTTTATGCTCGAGAAACGAAGGAAATGATATTTTGGGAGAGAGTATCGAAAATGGATCGAAAGAGTAGTCTATCTTGTTGATATCATGATATGTGTGTGTGATTTCATGTTTCAACATTATCCATGGTAAGGTACGTTGATAGATGGGTGTCTCCCATATCCAAATTTGTTGAGATCCAAACTACGAATGATAACTTTATGGGTTTTCTTGCCAATGTAAGTTAAATGTAACACCCCGACTTTCAGGTATAAACTTTACAGCTTTATTTCCATTTTGAAAGGTCTACTCGACGAGTTAGATGCCCTGACTCGTCGAGTAGGAACAAATTTGGCCGCATGTTTTAAGTGACCAACTCGACGAGTTGGAGCTGGAGGATGAAACCCTAATTTCCAGGGTTTTGCACCCTATTTAAAGGGTCATTAGCCTCCCTTAGCCTCCCTTACAGTCCCCCTTGAGCTCAGAAACCATAAATCGTGTTTACTATCCATATTTGTGTGTTTTAAGCTTGGAAGGTGGATCTTGGTGAGAGGAGCTTGAAGTTCAAGAAGCTTGGAGCAAGGAGAAGTTGTAAATCCGAACTCTACTTCATCTTAGCATCACTTTGAAGGTAACAAGTCGTTACCTTGGCTCTCCATTAGCTAGATCTATTCATTCATGGGTTTAGAACCCTTTTTGGTGTATTGTTGTAGTATTTCCAGATTTGGGGCAAGATCTGAGGTTGTAACTTCAGATCTGGACTCCTTTGGCCCCTTATTGTCATAAAGTTTCAGTCCTTGTCAAGCTATGGCCTTCTGTTTGCCTTAAGCTCTTCTTTAGCTTAGTATTGGCTCTTAAGACCTTGCATGCACGTAAAGTTTGCAACTTTAAATGGTAACTAGGCCCTAGGAGACTGGATCTACCATTTGGAGCGTTGGAATAGCTTAAAAATCATATGGACAAGAAATGGACTGCATGAACTCGATGAGTCGCATAGACGACTCGACGAGTCCGATGAAGGTTTACCATGGTTAGGGTTCTGCATGGACTTGACGAGTCAGTATGGGGACTCGACGAGTTAGTAGGGGTTTTCCCCGACTTCTGGACACGCATGGGCTCGACGAGTTGGTTGGAAACTCAACAAGTCAGTTAGGGTTTTATGACTTCCTGAATTCTTAAGGAACTCGCTGAGTTGCTAGCTGCACTCGACGAGTTGGGTCAACATGGACTGTTGACTTTGACCGTTGACTTTGACTTGGATTAAGGGTTGACCAGTTTGACCTCTGGGGGCATTTTGGTATTTTGGGAATTTAATGTAGGTGTTGGATTTGGAGCTGCATTTGATGGAGTTGACTTTATCGATTCGAGCTACTTATGAGGTGAGTTCTCCTCACTATATCAACAGGGTCTAAGGCACCAATGCCAGCCCTTATCGGATTTGTATCCGGGTTTATTGCATGATATGCTTGTTGATTTACATCCTGGTAGTTAGGATGGTGATATGCTTAGTGACCTGGTTAGGTCGGTATCCTGGTATATAGGATGATGCTATGTTAATGACCAGTTAGGTTTGTATCCTGGTTATAGGATGTTGCTATGATTGATGATCTGTTAGATCGGTTTGACTGTTATATATGCTAGCGCATGATATTATGTGCACATGTTTATTTGATTGGGGGATTGGGTTGAGGCGGTCTTGCTTTGTGCTGAAGGCCAACATACCTAGGGCGGTCCGGATAGACTATAGGCCCAAGAGGGCATGTTGGTCAGACCGAAGGCCTGGCGAGCGGTCCGGATAGGCTGTAGGCCCTGCGAGGCAGTCCAGACGTGCTGAAGGCTCGGAGAGCGGCCCAGATAGGCTGAAGGCCTGCGAGGCGGTCCAGTCAGGCTGAAGGCTCATTATGCATGTTGTTTGCTTATATGTTATTGATATGTTTTATGGCATTGGTATTTTGGGGGTAACTCACTAAGCCTTCGAGCTTACATTTATCGATTATTGTTTCAGGTACTTCTCATGATCGCGAGAAGGCGAATGCGTGATTGTACAACTTCTCATATTTCGTGATTTTATGATTTGATTCTGGGATACTCTGACATTATACTATTTTGAAAAACAAGTTTTGTAATAATCATGAGTTTTCAAATGTTTTAAAAAGTTTTAAATTTGACATGATTTTTATGAGTGTTACATTAAAAGGGTGACTTTGAGGGAGTTAGGGAATATGATATGATGACAGAAGATTCTACTTTGATCGGAATGGGAATGACTTGTTTTTGTCATCCTTAACCATGAAAATACATGTAAAACATAATATAAAGGTGATCAAAGATGAAGAAAATTTTAAGAGGAGATGAATCTAAGATCTTATACCATATAAATAGTTGAAAACTTATTTATAAAACTTGGTTTTAACTTGGTAAGACTTTGTAAGCACCTCCCATAGGAGACCCAAGTTCAAATCCCACGGGCTTTAATTAGGGATGACCAGAAATGTGTAAAACATCATCATTTTCAAAATAATACAAGATGTCTCTGTATCTTCATCAAATGTGGACCACCTTGACGGGGGACTATTCTAAGCAAGAATACTCCTTTTATAAAGATAAAGATGAACCTAAACAATAGAAAAACTTATTTATTCTCATTGCATCGCATGTGGTATAAATTTATTTACAACAATGTGCTAAACTAGGTAATGACAAACTATTAAAATTTAACACCCCATATTTTATAATAAAATACAACCAAAGTTATTTTTTTTTTACATTTTATGACATATTACAACACATTTCATAACAACCATAGATACAGAAATTTAATAAAATATTTTACATGTTTAAAATTACCCAAGATCCACTGTTTACAAGTTTCATAAACAAAATACATACTCATATTTAAACTTCATGGCTCTTTTCCAAAATATCATATCTTCCCATTTGACCATCTCTTGAAATCCTGCGACATAGATTTTTAACCAAGTATTAGCTATAAATCTTAGTGATTAATATTTTAGAATCACCGATTACATTTTCTTCAAAACTCATCTTAACATTTTTTCATATGGATTGGTCATCAATTAAAAGACAACTACTCCAGTTAGTAACCATCTCAAGGATCATCTGAGAGTTAATATTATGAACTATAATTATTTATCACCAAATGAGTATCACCTTATAACACTGTATAAAGGCTTACAAGAATTCATCAATATAGTTTATTCTTGTTTTCCGACATACTCCATTTCATTAGTAACTCATTATAATAAATAAGATACATATAATATAATGTATCAATATGATAATTAACAAACAACATGATGGAGTAAGATTAGTCACCTTATTATTGCTTATGCGGATGGTATTCCAACTTTTTGACCCCTTCACTCGATCCTCTTGCTTCACTTACTATAAACACGCAGATGCATGTACATATTAACATACAATTTAATCACACCCATATAATTATATCTTCTTTACTAATTAGTTATCTTAACTCTCATCATATATCTTCGTTACACATCATGGTTAAATCATTCATATAACTCCATTAAGATCATTTCTTTATGTTAAAATACAATCTATTTATGTACATGGTACCATCCCCCAATGCATAATTATATCAAACTTCCAAATATAGTCTATCAATTCAACCAATACAAGTTTTACACCATGTTAGGCTACTCTAAATCACTTAATTCATTAATTTCTAGAATTAATTTCATTATATATGAGTAAACTGAATTAAGGTTTATCACAACTTCACCAATTCATGACTACAATCACTTATATATATGATATTTAAGCCAAATAAATTATTTATCTCATCAAACATGAATCCTATTTTTTAATTTTCGGATTCACCTATGTTTTATATCAAACCCCCCCCCCCCCCCAAATTTCATCTACAAAACACAATCTAAGGGAATAATAAGGGATGATTTACCTTGGTTTGATGGATTAACAAGTTAATTTTAACATCCCGGTGTTGAGGTATTTTCAATTTTAACCCTATGTATGATTAAATATTGCATTTTAGTCCTTGAGTATAAGAAAGAGTGCAAAATGGCCCATAATGGCATTTTGGTGATTTTGGACAATGGGGTAGTATGATGTGCGTATGTTGTGTACGCGGAGCGTACTAGGGCGGACCCTAGTACGCTTGGCATACACTGCATACGTAGGGCGAACGTGGAGAAACTCCAAACCCTAATTTTTAGAATTTGGTCCATATATAAGCATCGTTATAGCCTCATTTATCATTCCTCATTAGCCTCCATCTGAGAATTCGAACCTCTAGCAAACCCTAAGTGAGAAGAGTGTTTTGAGCTCAATTGTGTGCCTTGTTGGTGTTCTTGAAGAAGGATAAGTTGGTGCAAGGACCTTGAAGCTTGGAAGAAACTTATATTTAGGATTCTCCACTTGCTAGCAACCTCCAGGAGGTAAAAAGTTCTTTACTTTATCACTCTACCTTGTAGATCTAGCCATTTCTTCATTTATGGCACTTTTGGTCCCAAATATGGTGATTCTTGAGCATGGCATGCTTTTGACCAAATAGGTCGTCCTTTCAGACCTTATGAGGGGTCTTAAGTCATAAAAATGTGGTCTTGGTGCTTAGTTTTCCTCCATGCATGTTCTAGAAGGTCATAAAGCTTAAGAAGTTGGGATTTTGTGTATTAAGCACTTAATGGACATGCACAGTAATAAAGTTGGAAACTTTAGGACTCTTAGTGGTATTTTTGCCTTGGATCTGAAAGTTAGACGTGAGAGCTTAATGCATTAAGCTCTTGTTGAGAAAATAGGAAGTCTACGCATAGGCCATGTGTAACCTGGAGTACACAACGCGTACGTGATCAATCACCCGACTGCGGTCAAAGCTCGAGTACGCCCCACGTACGAGCCTTGAGTTGACTCGGTTGGGTTGACTTGTTGATTTTGATCAGTTTTGACCAAGGGTATTTTGGGGAAATGCTATTAATTTAGAATGGGAAATGTTTTGACATTTAGGATTTGGGTTGAGCTGGTTGTCGGAGACAGGAGTTATACAGACCGCATTCAGACTGTGATATGAGTCTTTCCTCACTGTACTTACGGGTCAAAGGCACCAATGCCGGCCCATTAGATTGATATACTGGTTTACCGTATGTTGCTATGCTGTAGTGATCTGTTAGATCTGTATCCTGGTATATAGGATGTTGTTATGTTGTGGTGATTTGTTAGATCTGTATGACTACATGTATATGCTAGCTATTGATTGTTATGGTATATGTTATATATGTTGATATGTGATGGTATATTAGGTTGAGGCGGTCCTGTTTTGTCCTGAAGGCCAAGATACCCAGGGCTGTCCGGATAGACTGAAGGCCTGCAAGGCGGACCAGTTATGTCGAAGGCCCGGACAGCGCTCCAGATAGGCTGAAGGCCCAGTGAGGCGGTCTAGTCATGTTGAAGGCTCTATATACATGTTGTTGTTTGTTATGTTTATGTGGTGGTACTTTGAGGAAACTCACTAAGTGTTGGCTTACAGTTTTAGTTTTGTTTCTGGTACTTCGGAGGACCGTCGCAAAGCGAAGGCGTGACTGTACATATCCTTGGTTTCATGTTGTTGATCTTGGGAGACTCTGATTTTAAATAATGTTTTGGAAACAATGGTTTTGTAAACACTTCTTTTTAGTAAATGGGCTGTTTTGAAAAGTTTAAAATTGTTATGATTTTTGAGATGTTACATTAATCGAATCCACCCCTTTGCCCAAATCAATTTCCTACTGTTATGTGTGTAAATCGCACCTTAGAATCTGTTTTAAGAGAAAAATTCATTTCTAAGAACGACTAATTAAACTGTCTAATTTATGTACTGCACCGATAGGCGCCCCAAGCCTCAGTTGTATTCATAATATTTTAGTAACCTACTTTCAGGGGGCCCGCGTCTGAAAGCCATCACTCCATGTTTCTACAAAGTACGATGTTGTGACTATTCAATTTACGTAACTTGTTTCTCACCTCAGGGATGCGCCGCACCCTCTTACTTGGCGCAATGTGTGTCGTAAAATACTCAGACGACGCGCAAATGCTTGTCAAGGAAGGCCATGTCATAAAGGAAGACGACACGCTTTTGTGCGTCGTCTATTTACGACGCGCGCTTATGACACGCAATGCGTGTCAAGGAAGGCCGTGTCATAAAGAACACGTCACGCATTTGCGTGTCGTAACCTTACGACGCGCTTTTACGACTCGCATTGCGTATCATTAAAGCCCGTGTCATAAAGAAAGATGACACACATTTTTGCGTGTCATAATTTTAAAGGTCTTAAAAATATATAGATTTTTGATAGATTTACTAAATTTCAAATTTAAATTACACATTTAAAAGTCTCATAATGCAAAATAAAATACTTATGTAACAAAACAATCCATTTCAAGAAATAATAGTACTAATATTCATGATAAATCACATGTAATTGTTATTTTATTAACATGAGTCAAACTAGAAAAACAAATCTTCCTAATCCAAATAACAACAAGCATAAAACACAAACTATTTTTGAAATATGGATCTTTGTTACTTCTGTAGAAACAATGTGATCGATTTGTTTCAAGATATGTAATAGTTGCTCTGCACGACTTCTTTCATTTTCTGACTTCTTCCATCTTCTGGCTTCAATTGATTATCATGTTATCCTAAGTTTCTTGATAATTAAGGTCTTGTTTAAGGTCTTCAGTGTCACTGACATAAGCTTTCATTTTGGGAATCTAGAGCTTACCAACACAAGATTGACAGATGGATAAAGAGAGCATATGATAACATCCATCATATTCACTACATGGAACTTACCAAAAAAAGGAATCTAGATCTTCAGTGTCACTGAAATTTTATGTATTAAGGTGATATGAGAGCATATAAAGTAATCAAATAACAAGATTGACAGATGGATAAAGAGAGAATATAATTACAGTAAGCAGATTGCCAGAAGCTTTTCCTGTCCATGGGTCCCAGATTTGGATTTCTCTAGACTTGCTTCCACTTACTAGATGTTTGCCATCTCGTGACCATGCAACACAGAGAACCCAATTCTTGTGCCCTGAATAGACTAACACATAAGAAAATCTATTTACTTTTAGTAAACTCCCAAAAAGGTAATAACTTTTCATTTAGCTGGACGAAAATTCTTTATAAATTCATGACATATACATAAAATTATAAATCTATATTACAAAAATTAAAACAAAATAAAGTTTTTACCAAAGTTTCTGCCATATTCCTGCTGCCAACCTCTTAAACTAAGTGAATAACACTTAAAGCTTCAAGAACAGGGGAAGCACCTTCAAAGTGAATTCATATAAGCACTCTTCATCAGATCCATATATTTTAAAATTTAAGAATAGGGGAAGTACCTTCAAATGATTTGGCAAAAATCCAAAGAAACTTACAGTTATAAATTCAAGAATAGGGGAAGTACCTTCAAATGATGTTTGAGTAACAAATAAATATGAAAAAGTGAAGGTTATAGCCCTTTAACATCAGATCGATATAACAATCCTGAAACTGAAAAATCAAAAGCTTTAAAAATGAAATAGATATGTAAGCTGTAAATATAAACAAAAACAAACAATATGAAAATATTGAAGAAAGCAGGATACAAAATACGAACAAAAATAATTAAAAAAACCTTATCCCCTATATGCATTTATGGTGGTGGTCGTACTGCCTTATAGAATATAAACAAGGACTTAAATTTGAACTGATCATGGATATAGTTTGGACAGGGAATACCCCAAAATCTCAAGAGTGTGTAATAGATGGTGGGACCTATGTTTACACAAATAATACTATGGAAGCAATAACATGCTTAGATAATAGAAAAAAAAGGGTAAAAAATCATGTCACCTAAATTAGAGGTACATCATCATCTTTATTGGAAGAAGATGAAGTGGCAAATATCTTTTCTTTTGTTGGTAATCCACCACCAACAGGGGCGGAACACAAAAATTAAAACTAGGGGGCCGAAAACAAACTTTTAACGGAAATAACAAATGACAATTAATAATATAACTTTGTTTTTAATTTCTAACTATTACATGTTTATGTTACCAAAATCCAAGCATAACCCATTAAATTATTATAGAAACATAGAAAGATAAAAAAAAATATAGAAACAAGACTATTAAATATGAAATTTTGTATTTATATTAACTTCATATTTGGTGCACCTTCACATATTTTTATTGCAACATTTACTCATTCACTCTTTCCTTTAGAGTTTAGTTATATATATGACTAACTATGTTATCATCTATAATAATTAGCCTAAAAACTAATTAAAAGTTAATAAATATTATTATCGATAACTAAGAAAATAATAAATAAATAAATAAAACATATATTAAGATTATTAAATGAATTTTGCTTCCATTTGTAGAGATACAAAAAGACAAAAGAATTAAAAGTCTTTCTATATCTTTTAACCATTGAGATAACAAAGTTCAAAAGTAAATACGGAATACAAAATCATGTGGCTGTCACTTTAACACATATGCATTTAAATTTTTGAAGAGAGCGAATACATACGAGAGAGCTAGAGAGACTTCTGGAGTCTGGAAGATGCCGACGAGACCTCGGAAACAACAAGACGAGCAGACGAGACCTCGGAAACAGCAAGACGAGCAGACGAGACCTCGAAAATAGCAAGACGAGCATCTTGAAGATACCTGGCCTAAAATGTTGAAAAAGGAAAACCACCAGATAACTTATCCAATAGAACAACAACAACCAGAAAGTAGGCTTATGTATGTTAGTTTCCAAGTTTGACCAAAATGCCCTATACTAAAAAGTTTATATAACCATCTTCTGATGATAAAAGATCCAAGTACCGTCCATAGCATTCATGATCGAAGTCAGAAATTTACAAACATACAAATTCAATCTCTGCCAACTATGCACTTGACTAAAATACCCCTGCATCAGGACCCAAAAGTACATTGTTACCTCTTTCACGTCATGTATATTAACAGATGTAATGTTACATGTATTACAATTATATATGCATACATCAAATTATCAATACAAATGTGATACTATAAACATTCAGCTTGCTATGAAAACCTTGACAAATACTAAAATAATCTCACGAAAATCAATTCTTACTTTGATATGTATGTGTTTTCTTTGAACAAATGTTTGCACTTATTGATCACATACATCATTCCAGTACCTTTCTATTACAGTCAATCCTTAACAGTAACTGACATGATAGGCAAAAGAAACCAACTGATAAACATAGCAAAATATGCTTTATGAAAACATACACATGAACATGGATGTTTAAAAATCCATTCTTGGATCCGATACCACCAGTCACCAACAAAAAATTCAGAGAAACTTTTAAAAATCTATACCTAATAGAAGCTTAACAGTGAGAAGACGGTCTGATTCACCTGTCATTCAATGAAATGATTCAAACACAAGCCCTAATTTTAAAAGATGATAGTTGGGGTCCAACAAGAAAAAATAGAATAAAAGACTCAACTTGTAATTTTTTAAGTAATAGCACCAAAGCAGCTTCTGATTAACCAGCCATAAAAGCAAGCAATTGGATCAGTCTTCCTTCCTTCTAAAAGAACATCCTTCAGTGAGTCTTGCATGACCACCAGTCGGATGGCACAACACCGTCTGACAGTTTCCGCACACCACCACCGTTTGAGAGTGGCTGAATATGGTTGTTATGTTGAAACAACCCTGGAACTTGACATCCATGAAGAAAGAGTTCGGAGATTGAACAAGTCGTTTGAGCTTATGCTTCCTCTTCTCCAACTCAGCCGGGGGATTAAGTAGATCAACATTGTTTGGCAAAACCATCTTGTTTCGAGATGTATGTGAATCAAGAAGTCTTGGATATCAAAGAATAGAGCTGCGCAACAAAAACCTAAAAGAAAAAAAGAGAGTCAATTAGAATCCAAGCATGAAGTGTTAATTTGAAGCATGATATGAATAAATAAATCAATACCTTTAGCCTTCAATTCAACTGGACAAAATATGTAGCCAATGGGGAAAGTCGGTGACATGAGGAGGTGGCAGCAAAGGGATATGTACAGGTGGCGAGCAGCTTCATCCAACATTGTTGTAATCATTGTCTAAGGAGGAAAAGTAGACGTCTAGACTGAAGGGCAAATATTTCCAATTAAATAGAAATAGGGTATTAATAATTGGGAATGGGAAATATAAAGCTAACAGTCGATGTGGGGAGAAAGAAGATGATGGCGTCAAGAAGCAAGATTAGGGCAAAGAAGGATATGAAGGGAAGGAGAAGATGCGGGGTTTCAAATTTTTGGGGATTTCCTTTCCATCTAAACACTACACGAAAAGATGCTCTGCTGCAATGGTTGATTTTAACCTAGATACAGTAAGAAATTAGAACACGTCAAAGGAGTAGGGGGTTGATTTTTTCATTGCCAAAAACCTAAGTGTTATGAGAGGGATTATGAGAGGTGAAAGATTAGTCTGGTTTTTAGGGTAATGAATAAGGTTGTGGTTTGTTGGTAGCGGCGGGGGAGAAGAAGATAGCTCCGACGAAGGTCAGTGGTTGTGTCTAGGGTTAGAGAGAGAGAGAGAGAGAGAGGAGGGAGAGAATGGATCTGTGCGATTTTACGAGAGATAAGGCGATCCAGAGGAGAGAATGCAGAAGCGGGGTATTCAAATTTTTAGAATTTTAGAGATCCCTCTTTAAAAATGCACGTTTAGTTAAAAAAAAAATATAAAGCGACATTTGTAGATGACACACACTTAAAATAAGCGTCTTCCAGGTTTTAATTTTGTTTTGTTTGACACTAATTTTAGGGCATGCACAAATGCGTGTCCTCTATCCTTCAAATTTTGGAAAATTGACATTAATTTTTAGGGCACGCACAAATGAGCGTCCTCTATCAGCGTGTGTCATTATTTGCGCGTCATAAAAGGCTGTTTTTCTAGTAGTGGGTGGATGACTTTCATGTATTGTATAATAACAATTGAGTAATAGTAAAGAAAGCAAACACAACCATCATATATATAATTGAAAAAGTTACATCATTGTAACTATTACATGTTTCAAAAGTCAATTACAATATGATGTCAAAATGATTTGTTTGATGCCTTAGCGTCCCATCCTCAAAAGTTGGTGGTTACATGTTTTACTGATTCCCTGAGCATACAAGTTGTTTGAAAAAGTGTCAACAATTAAGTTGGCAAGTTCATAAGAATTTTTATGAAAAATAGTAAGCCTTTCCGTGAAAAGATATCGTTTTTGTTTCCAGAAAATCCGATATTTTCTAATAAATGAGATGTAAGTCGTTCACTCATAAAATGATGATGATTATTCCAGAAAATCCAATATTTTCTATAGCAATGAGTTGTAGTCTTAATTGTTCCAAGACCGAAATGTACCAGTGTTTTCCATACTTAAGGTAGTAATATGTAGTTTTATTCATGTATAAAACCGTTTGAAGAAATGTGTTTTCGTGTAAAATGTACGTATAGTCGTTTCCCCATGTGAGTTTTTAAATCCGTGCTTTTATGACGCAGTGCCTGCCTAATCGTTCTTCAGGCACCTAGATATTTATGACATTTGTCACCCAAACCTTCCGGTCTGGCTGTAGCTAACAACCAGGGTGTGGGATCATTAGTCTCGTATAGATCTATACACAAGTATCACGCTCTCGTATCGGAGATTCCGGTTATAGATACAGGACGTTCGTGTATACCTCAGTTAGGTACGATGAAGACAATGTCTAACAAATTTATTCAACGAGTGTATGTGTTTTTTGAAATGAAAACGTTTGTAAATGAAATTATCCCCTATTTCCAGGATAATATCGAAAATGCCATAAAACAATCATATATGCACTTTATATAATTTTACCCATTGCTCAACGGGTTACAAAGGGGGTAAAGTTTCGTAACTATATTTATAAAGTTTTAATGAAATGAATGTTTTGTACTCAAAATATATATAGTTATATATATATTTATAAAGAAATAATGAAAATGTATTTTTGTAACCGTTTTTCGTATCTTTACGTTTTTGTCAAAACGTAGTATATAAAAATATACGAGGTTGGTAGTAAAGTCCTTTCGCGTATTTAACACTTTTCGTAAAAATGGTAAAATAACGTATTTAAATGTTTGCGTTTTAACGTAAATATTCTTGTGTGTTACTTGTATCCCCCCCCCCCCCTAAAACATAGGAAAAGTCTTGAAAAATGTAGGGGTATGAACTCACCTTATGTATGGTTTCGGTTTGATAACAAGGTGACGGTGAAGATCTTTAAGTTACGAACACTTGAAAATGGTTGAATCCTAAGAGTTTTTAATACATAAGAATGTGTGAATAAAAAGGAACTAGTATTAAAGAATGTGAAACACTAGGTTATATATTAAAATACTTACCAAATACTAAGGAACAATGTTGATCAATGGCTTCGTGGAAAATATTGATGAAGAACTTGGAAGGTTTGGAAAATAGAGAGAAAACTCAATATGGGAGAGTTTGAATTTGTGACGTGTGATAACTGTGAATGACTATTCTTGTGGTATCTAATTTGTGCATTATAAATAAGGGTATTAAGAGATAATGAGTTGACAGTGAGTTGAGGTTTACCTTGGTATGTGCACTTATCACCTTGGGAAAGCAATTTCAACCAATCAAGTGGCAACATATCATGATATTTAAGGGGATTTCGGTCCTAAAGAGAGTGATTTTGGTCCTAGCATGACTGACATCCCTTATACACACTCACAAAATGATGATTTCGGTTTTGGTGGTCCATAGGTTAGTGATTCCGGCCTTAACTTTATCCAAAGAAAGGATTTCAGTCCAAGTGGTCCAAGGCATTGAGATTTCGGTCCTAGCATAATGTTTTGGTCCCCACAAAACCGAAGACCCAATGTTTCTAGATTCCTAAAACCGAAATCACTATGGTGAGGTGTAATTCATGCTTTTTGATTTACTTCTTTGACTTGTGTTGACTTGTATTAACTTATTTCAACATGGTTTTCAATATATACATATATATTGTAATGCCCCGATTCCCAGGTATTGTTTAAATAAGAATTTAATTGGTTTCAAGGCCTACTCACCGAGTTGGTTGCCCTACTCGTCGAGTAGCAACGGGCTTGGTATGCGTGTTTAGTGACCTACTCGCCGAGTCCATGAAGGGACTCGACGAGTAGGAGCTGGCAAAGGAAACCCTAAACCTTGGGGTTTTGCACCCTATTTAAGGAAACATAAGCCTCCTTTGGCCTCTTTGCAATCCTTTGAGAGCTCAGAAAACCCTAATTCTTGTGGTGTTCCATTTTTGTGTTTGTAAAGCTTTTGAGAGGAGATCTTTTGAGAAGAGGAGCTTGGGGAACAAAAGGCTAGGAGCAAGGAAGTGTGGGAAATCAGAAATCTACCTCAGATAGCATCATTTGGAGGTATCAAGCCGTCACCTTTTCTCCCTTTTCTTTCTAGACCTCTTTTGGTTGTGATCTAGGGTTTTTATGGTTTAGTTGAGATGGTAATGTGGTATATGAGCTAGATCTGAAGTTGTAACTTCAGATCTGTACCCTTCTTGAGTACTAGAGTCATAAAGCTCCGAATTTGGTCATGTATGAAGCCTCTTTGAGTATGAAACTCCCATTGAGAGCTTGGATTTGACATTAAGAGCCTTTATAGTTATGCATGCACGTAAAGTTTGCAACTTTACGTGAAAAGCATGCCTTAGAAGCTTGGATCTGTAGTTTGGAGCCGCTGCATGGCTCAAATAAGTCTGTATGGCAAAAAGGACTGAAGGGACTCGGCGAGTCATATGAAGATAGGCATGAACTCGGCGAGTTGGAAGAACAACTCAGCGAGTCCGATGAAGATCGTCGTAGACTCGATGAGTGGATGAACAACTCGGCGAGTCGGTTGAGGTTGCCCCAATTTATGTATGCATGTGTAACCGTCGAGTTACAAGAAGGAAACTCGACGAGTGGTCTTAGGGTCTCGATCATAAACCAAAGGAACTCGACGAGTCACTCAGATGACGCGGCGAGTGGGTTAGTACTTCAAGGAACTCGGCGAGTAGCCGAGGGTACTCGGCGAGTCAAGGTCAACATGGACTGTTGACCTTGACTGATGACTTTGACTTTGACCAGGGTTTGATTAGTTGGCTTTTGGGGTACCTTGAAAGGTTGGGAACTTATGGGTATGATTATGCTATGGTAATATGTGGTGGAGTTTGTGGCAGTGATCCGAGGATTGAAGTTTATCTACCGAGTCGACATCTGCAAGGTGAGTTATCCTCACTATATCGATAGGGTCTAAGGCACCAAGGCCGGCCCTTTAGTTGTTATTGTTATGGTATGCTACATGTGGATATGATCTGGTAGATCGGAATCAGGATAGACAGGATGTTATGCTCTTATGATCCATAGGGATTGATATGTTAGTGACCTGCTAGGTCAGTGCTCTAGTTATGAGAGATTGCTATGTTTGGTGATCAGTGAGATATATATGTTTGATATTGTATATACCAGTATATGTTAGTTATGCGCACATGGTTATTTGCTTGTTTCTTGGGTTGAGGCGGTCCTGCTTTGTGCTGAAGGCCAACACACCCTATGAGCGGTCTGGGGAGACTGTGGGCCCACGTGGCGGTCCAGTTATACCGAAGGCTCGGGACAGATTCAGATAGACTGTAGGCCCTGTAGGGCGGTCCAGTCAGGCCGATGGCCCAGTATGCATGTTGATTGATTGATTATTACGGATATGGTATTATCAGGGTGGTATTGGTATTTTGGGGGTAGCTCACTAAGCCATCGGGCTTACAGTTTCAGTTTATTGTTTTAGGTACTTCAGGAGTTCATGGCAAGGCGAAGGCGTGACCGTACCGCTCCTCATCCTTATGATCTGGCTTTTAGGACACTCTGATTGAATAATGAATTGAAAACATTTTTGTAAACAATACTATTGAGTTTTATTTATGCTTGAAAAGTTTAAATTTGGCGTAAATATTTTGGATGTTACATATATAACTTATATAGGCATGGTTTTCAATTATATATATATATATATATATATATATATATATATATATATATATATATATATATATATTAACATGTATAAACATGTCCTCATGGCTAATGGTGATTTAAGGTAGCAAGGTTACAATGTGGTTTTCACTTATACATGGTACATCTTTTGACTTGGTTTGGCTCTAAGTTTGCCAGTTGTCACATCATCCCCCCGTTAGAGGGAATTTCGTCCCGAAATTTGGAATTTGAGTGGGATTTCAAGTGTTGGGGAAAAGATGTGGGTACTTCTGTTTCATTTGATCTTCTCATTGCCATGTGAATTCAGGTCCTCGTTTGGCGTTCCAGCGGACTTTTACTATTGGTATACGACTTTGCTTTGCTCTCTTGATTTCCCTTTCCAAGATTTCCACTGGCTCTTCGATGAATTTGAGACTCTCATTTACCTCAATTTCATCGAGTGGGATTACGAGAGTTTCGTCGGACAAATATTTCTTTAGATTGGACACGTGGAAGGTGGGGTGTACGTTACTAAGTTCTTGTGGTAGTCAGAGTTTGTAAGCTACCGGGTCGATTCTAGCAACGATTTTGAAAGGCCCGGTGTAACTTGGATTTAGTTTTCCACGCTTTCCAAAGAGTATCATTCCCTTCCAGGGTGAGACCTTCAACAGAACGCGGTCACCCACTTGGAATTCCAAGGGTTTGCGTCTTTTATCTGCATAGCTCTTTTGCCGGTCCCTAGACGATTTCAGCCATTCACGGATTTGAACGATCTTCTCTGTTGTCATCCTTATGATCTCGGGGCTGGTGAGAGTGCTGTAAGGAACTTTCCCCTTTGCTAGTTGCGTGTCACCCACTTCAGCCCATCACAGAGGTGATCTGCACTTGCAGCCATAGAAGGCTTCGAGTGGAGCACCTCCGATGCTAATGTGATAGTTATTGTTGTATGAGAACTCGACGAGTGGTAAATGGGTATCCCAAGGTCAGGTGTGCCCAGAACCTGCTAAGGCTTGGGGCAAAGGACTAGTGGAGATTGACGACAGGGTCGTACACTGATGATCAGCGAGCTGCTGTTACTTGGGAGCAGTTCCGGGATATGTTTCGCACCCGCTACGTTCCACGCGATGAGCGGGAGCGGCTTGCTCAGGAGTTTTTGACATTGAGACAGGATGGGGAGTCAGTGATGGAGATCACCCGTATGTTCACGGAGAGGGCTATGTTCTGCTCGGAGTTTGTGTCAGAGCAGTCTCAGATGACTCGTTATCTAAGTATGCTCAAGACTGATATTCGACAGTTTGTTGCTACGCAACGTTGTGAGACACTTTTGGATCTTCAGGAAGTCGCGAGGCGGTGCGAGTTGGAGATAGAGCTGCAGTTGAAGGAGCAGCGTCAGGTTCCAACACAGTCTCAGCCGGCACCTAAGCGGTCCAAGACCACTGATACTCGGACCGGGGGTCAGCAGAGCCGCACTTGTGGAAAGTGTGGCAAGGGTCATTCTGGGATTTGTCGAGCAGGAGGTGGTTGCCACAAATGTGGCAAGGAGGGGTACTATGTCAGGGACTGTCGCCAGTCCGCCCCTCCAGCAGATATGAGGATTTGTTATCATTGTCATCAGGTTGGTCACGTGAAGACCAACTGCCCGCAGCTTGCCGCCAAGCCGGCGCAGGGATCCGTACCGGCTACTTTAAGGATTGGGGATGGGAGGCCAGTCAAGGTGGAGCCTCCGAAGGCTCAGGGGCACGCCTTCCAGCTCACGGCCGAGGAGGCCAAGGCAGCACCGGATGTGGTTGCTGGTATGTTTCTATTTTCTGTTTCAGTTAATTTATCTAAGTTGTGCTTATCGTTGGTACCGGTGTTTAGGTACGTTTTTAGTAAACTCTTTGCCTGAATTGGTTTTATTTGACTCGGGGGCGAGTCGGTCGTTGTATCTCAGACTTTCAGTAGAGAGTACAGTGTGTCGGTAGATGAGCTTGAGTGTCCGTTGCGAGTTTCGATCGACAACGAGCACGAGATTTCTGCTTCTTCGGTTTACCGGGGGTGCGAGCTGGAGATTTTCAGGGTATCATTCCCGATAGATTTGATTCCTATTCCCATGGGGGAAGTATGTGTGATTGTAGGGATGGATTGGCTCAGCCGGTTTGGCGCCATGATTGACTGTGAGGGGAAGCGAGTAGTAGTTCGAACCCCAAGTGGGGGAGAACTGGTGGTATATGGTGAGGGCACTAGAGTAGGATCAGGGTTTTGTTCGGCCGCCAGGGCTCGGCAGTATATTCAGCACGGATGTGCAGGTTATTTAGCGTGTGTGGTGGACACGCGGGTCAGGGATCAGACTTCAGTTTCAGAGGTCCCGGTGGTTAGAGAGTTTGCTGACATGTTTCCAGAGGAGTTACCTGGAGTGCCTCCGGAGAGGCAGGTGGAGTTCAGGATTGATCTGGTGCCGGGTGCGGCCCCTATCGCTAAGGCGCCGTACTGACTGGCACCACCAGAGATGCAGGAGTTGTCATCTCAGTTGCAGGAGCTGTTGGGTAAGCAGTTTATTCGTCCGAGCAGTTCCCCATGGGGAGCACCGATCCACTTCGTCAGGAAGAAGGACGGTTCGCACAGGATGTGCATCGACTACAGGGAGTTGAACAAGCTAATGGTGAAGAACCGTTATCCACTTCCAAGGATAGATGATCTTTTCGATCAGCTGCAGGGTGCATCTTGGTTTTCCAAGATCGACTTGAGATCCGGGTATCACCAGGTCAGGGTGAGGGAGGAAGACGTGGAGAAGACCGCGTTTCGGACTCGTTATGGTCATTACGAATTCGTGGTGATGTCGTTTGGGCTCACCAACGTGCCGACAGTGTTCATGGATTTGATGAATCGTGTCTGCAGACCGATGCTCGATCGCTCGGTCATTGTGTTCATAGATAATATCTTGGTGTATTCCAAGACCCGAGAGCAGCACGAGGAGCACCTTAGAGAGCTGTTGGAGGTTCTGCGACGAGAACGGCTATATGCCAAGTTCTCGAAGTGTGAGTTTTGGTTACGAGAGGTCTAGTTTCTCGGACATCTTGTTAACCAGGAGGGGATTTTGGTCGACCCGGCCAAATTCGAGGCGGGTATGCAGTGGGAGATTCCGAAATCTCCCTCAGACATCAGGAGTTTCTTGGGATTTGCAGGGTACTACCGGAGATTTATTCGAGATTTTTCCAAGATTGCAGTACCCCTCACTCGTCTAACGAGGAAGGGGGTGGATTTCCGGTGGGGCCCTGAGCAGCAGGGGGCGTTTGAGACCCTCCGACGATGTTTATGTGAGGCGCCAGTGTTGACACTCCCCGAGGGAGTCAAGGATTTCATAGTATTTTGTGATGCGTCCATCACAGGTCTGGGGGCGGTCCTCATGCAGAGGGGACGGGTGATAGCCTATGCATCGCGGCAGCTGAAGCCGCATGAGACGAGATACCCTACGCACGATCTTGAGTTGGGAGCGGTGGTTTTTTCTCTCAAGATTTGGAGGCATTATCTGTACGGGGTCCGATGTACTATATACACGGATCACAAGAGTTTGAGGCACATCATGGATCAGCCGAACCTGAATATGAGGCAGCGCAGGTGGCTAGAGGTAGTCAAGGACTATGATTGTGAGATCCTTTACCATCCTGGTAAAGCGAATGTGGTTGCGGACGCTTTGAGCCGCAAGTCATCTGGGTCTTCTACCCCGGCAAGGTGTATGAGGATAGCGGTGGATTCCCCACTTGTGAGCTTGATAACGGATGCTCAGGTCTAGGGCATGAGACTAGAGAACTGGAAGATGGAGCTGATTAAGGGCGAGAACGCCCGGTTTGTTCAAGATAGCCGCAGATTATTGACCCGACACGGTCGGGTTTGGATTCCGATGACCGGAGGGGTCAGGCAGACAGTGATGGAGGAGGCTCATAAGTCTCATTCTTCTATACACCCGGGGGCCACCAAAATGTACCGGGATTTGAGTTTGAGCTACTGGTGGCCATGTATGAAGCGAGAAATCGATTGGTATGTTGAGAGGTGCCTGACCTGTAGAATGGTCAAGGCCGAGCATCAGAGGCCGCATGGTAAGCTGCAGCCTCTGGAGATTCCCATGTGGAAATGGGAACAGATCAAGATGGACTTCATTACGAAATTGCCGAGGATGGCAAAGGGGTTCGATACTATATGGGTCATCGTGGACCGATTGACCAAGAGTGCTCATTTCTTGGCAATACGGGAGAGTTCGTCGGCCGAGAAGCTGGCCGACATGTATGTCCGCGAGATCGTCGCTCGCCATGGGGTTCCGGTCTCCATTGTTTCCGACCGGGATGTTAGATTTACTTCCCGTTTTTGGCAGAAGTTCCATGAGGAACTGGGTACGCGGCTACATTTTAGTACAGCGTTCCATCCGCAGACCGATGGACAGAGTGAGCGAACCATTCAGACCCTCGAAGATATGTTGAGGGCGTGCATCATTGACTTCGGTGGGAGTTGGTATTTCCATCTACCGCTTGCAGAGCTCGCCTACAACAACAGCTATCATTCCAGTATTGGCGTCGCGCCTTTTGAGCTGTTGTATGGACGGAGATGTAGAACCCGGGTCTGTTGGGGTGAGGTTGGATATAGAGTGATGGGTCGGACGGAGGTAGTCTTGCAGACTACCGAAAAGATCCAGCAGATCAGACAGCGGCTGCAGACCGCTTAGAGTCGGCAAAAGAGTTACGCTGATAGACGCCGATCGGATTTAGAGTTTCAGGTTGGTGACATGGTACTTCTGAAGGTCTCGCCCTGGAAGGGTGTGATCCGCTTCAGGAAGAGGGGAAAATTGGGTCCCCGTTATATTGGGCCATTCAGGTTCATTGCCAGGGTTGGCAGAGTGGCTTATAGGCTAGAGCTACCTGAGGAGCTCAGCCGAATTCATAGCACGTTCCATGTTTCGCAATTGCGAAAGTGTGTTATGGATCAGGAGGCAGTAGTATCGCTGGATGATATTCAGGTCGATGATCGTCTGAATTACGTGGAGAGGCATGTAGCCATCTTGGAAAGGAAGAAGAAGATTTTGCGGAACAAAGAAATACCTTTGGTAAAAGTGCAGTGGGAGCATCGGAGAGGATCCGAGTGGACGTGGGAGCCGGAGGCGGAAATGCGGGAGCATTACCCGGCGTTGTTTATTCCAGCAGACTTCGAGGGCGAAGTCTAGTTCAAGTGGGGGAGAATTGTAACGCCCCGATTCCCAGGTATTGTTTAAATAAGAATTTAATTGGTTTCAAGGCCTACTCGACGAGTTGGTTGCCCTACTCGTCGAGTAGCAACGAGCTTGGTACGCGTGTTTAGTGACCTACTCGCCGAGTCCATGAAGGGACTCGACGAGTAGGAGCTGGCAGAGGAAACCCTAAATCTCGGGGTTTTGCACCCTATTTAAGGAAACATAAGCCTCCTTTGGCCTCTTTGCAGTCCTTTGAGAGCTCAGAAAACCCTAATTCGTGTGGTGTTCCATTTTTGTGTGTGTAAAGCTTTGGAGAGGAGATCTTTTGAGAAGAGGAGCTTGGGGAACAAAAGCCTAGGAGCAAGGAAGTGTGGGAAATCAAAAATCTACCTCAGATAGCATCATTTGGAGGTATCAAGCCGTCACCTTTTCTCCTTTTTCTTTCTAGACCTCTTTTGGTTGAGATCTAGGGTTTTTATGGTTTGGTTGAGATGGTAATGTGGGATATGAGCTAGATCTGAAGTTGTAACTTCAGATCTGTACCCTTCTTGAGTACTAGAGTCATAAAGCTCCGAATTTGGTCATGTATGAAGCCTCTTTGAGTATGAAACTCAAATTGAGAGCTTGGATTTGACATTAAGAGCCTTTATAGCTATGCATGCACGTAAAGTTTGCAACTTTACGTGAAAAGCATGCCTTAAAAGCTTGGATCTGTAGTTTGGAGCCACTGCATGGCTCAAATAAGTCTGTATGGCAAAAAGGACTGAAGGGACTCGGCAAGTCGCATGGACGACTCGTGGAGTCATATGAAGATAGGCATGAACTCGGCGAGTTAGAAGAACAACTCGGCGAGTCCGATGAAGATTGTCGTAGACTCGACGAGTGGATGAACAACTCGGCGAGTCGGTTGAGGTTGCCCCAATTTATGTATACGCGTGTAACCGTCGAGTTACAAGAAGGAAACTCGACGAGTGGCCTTAGGGTCTCGCTCGTAAACTGAAGGAACTCGACGAGTCACTCAGATGACTCGGCGAGTGGGTTAGTACTTCAAGGAACTCGGCGAGTAGCCGAGGGTACTCGGCGAGTCAAGGTCAACATGGACTGTTGACCTTGACTGATGACTTTGACTTTGACCAGGGTTTGATTAGTTGGCTTTTGGGGTACCTTGAAAGGTTGGGAACTTATGGGTATGATTATGCTATGGTAATAGGTGGTGGAGTTTGTGGCAGTGATCCGAGGATTGAAGTTTACCTACCGAGTCGACATCTGCAAGATGAGTTATCCTCACTATATCGATAGGGTCTAAGGCACCAAGGTCGGCCCTTTAGTTGTTATTGTTATGGTATGCTACATGTGGATATGATCTGGTAGATCGGAATCAGGATAGACAGGATGTTATGCTCTTATGATCCGTAGGGATTGATATGTTAGTGACCTGCTAGATCAGTGCTCTAGTTATGAGAGATTGCTATGTTTGGTGATCAGTGAGATAGATATGTTTGATATTGTATATACCATTATATGTTAGTTATGCGCACATGGTTATTTGCTTGTTGCTTGGGTTGAGGCGGTCATGCTTTGTACTGAGTGCCAACACACCCTATGAGCGGTCCGGCGAGACTGTAGGCCCACGTGGCGGTCCAGTTATGCCGAAGGCTCGGGACAGATTTAGATAGACTGTAGGCCCTGTAGGGCGGTCCAGTCTGGCCGATGGCCCAGTATGCATGTTGATTGATTGATTATTACGGATATGGTATTATCAGGGTGGTATTGGTATTTTGGGGGTAGCTCACTAAGCCCTCGAGCTTACAATTTCAGTTTATTGTTTCAGGTACTTCAGGAGTTCATGGCAAGGCGAAGGCGTGACCGTACCGCTCCTCATCCTTATGATCTGGCTTTTGGGACACTCTGATTGAATAATGAATTGAAAACATTTTTGTAAACAATACTATTGGGTTTTATTTATGCTTGAAAAGTTTAAATTTGGCGTAAAATTTTTGGATGTTACATATATAACTTATATAGGCATGGTTTTCAATTATATATATATATATATATATATATATATATATATATATATATATATATATATATATATATATATATATTAAAATGTATAAACATGCCCTCATGGCTAATGGTGATTTAAGGTAGCAAGGTTACAATGTGGTTTTCACTTATACATGGTACATCTTTTGACTTGGTTTGGCTCTAAGTTTGCCAGTTGTCACATCATCCCCCCGTTAGAGGGAATTTCGTCCCGAATTTGGAATTTGAGTGGGATTTCAAGTGTTGGGGAAAAGATGTGGGTACTTATGTTTCATTTGATCTTCTCGTTGCCATGTGAATTCAGGTCCTCGTTTGGCGTTCCAGCGGACTTTTACTATTGGTATACGACTTTGCTTTGCTCTCTTGATTTCCTTTTCCAAGATTTCTACTGGCTCTTCGATAAAGTTGATACTCTCATTTACCTCAATTTCATCGAGTGGGATTACGAGAGTTTCGTCGGACAAACATTTCTTTAGATTGGACACGTGGAAGGTGGGGTGTACGTTACTAAGTTCTTGTGGTAGTTGGAGTTTGTAAGCTATCGAGCCGATTCTAGCAACTATTTCGAAAGGCCCGGTGTAACTTGGATTTAGTTTTCCACGCTTTCCAAAGAGTATCATTCCCTTCCAGGGTGAGACCTTCAACAGAACGCGGTCACCCACTTGGAATTCCAAGGGTTTGCGTCTTTTATCTGCATAGCTCTTTTGCCGGTCCCTAGACGCTTTCAGCAGTTCACTGATTTGAACGATCTTCTCTGTTGTCATCCTTTGATCTCGGGGCTGGTGAGAGTGCTGTAAGGAACTTTCCCCTTTGCTAGTTGCGTGTCACCCACTTCAGCCCATCACAGAGGTGATTTGCACTTGCGGCCATAGAGGGCTTCGAGTGGAGCAACTCCGATGCTAGTGTGATAGCTATTGTTGTATGAGAACTCGACGAGTGTTAAATGGGTATCCCAAGCTTTACCAAAGTCTATCACACAAGCTCTCAACATATCCTCCAATGTTTGGATAGTTCTTTCGCTCTGCCCGTCGGTCTGTGGGTGGTAGGCCGTACTCATGTCGATTATAGTTCCTAGGGATTTTTGCAGTGACTGCCAGAACCGTGAGGTGAATCTACTATCCCTGTTGGAGATAATGGATATTGGTACTCCATGCAGTCGTACGATTTCTTTAATATATGTTCTGGTCAGTTTCTCCATCTTGTCTGTCTCTTTTATTGGTAGGAAGTGCGCGGATTTGGTTAACATGTCAACGATCACCCAGATGGTGTCGAGTCCAACTGTCGTCTTGGGCAACTTGGTGATGAATTCCACGGTTATCCACTCCCACTTCCACTCGGGTATTTCTGGTTGTTGTAGTAAAGCCGAGGGCTACCTTTTGGTATTCTACCTTGACCTTGGTGCAAGTCAGGCACTTGCCCATGTAGGTAGCGATTTCGGCTTTCATGATCGGCCACTAATAATGTTTCTTGAGGTCCAGGTACATCTTGTCTGAACCGGGATGGACAGAGTATCGAGTCTTGTGAGCCTCGTTCATGACAACATCTCTGAATCCTCTGAACTTCGGTGTCCAGATCCGATCCATGAGATAACGAGCTCCATCACTCTTGACCTCCAGATTTTTATCTATTCCTCTCAAGGATTATTCTGAGACATTTTCAGGTTTCAAGGCTTCCAATTGGGCCTCTTTGATCTAGGTGGATAGGTGTGAATGGATAGTAATGGTCAACGACTTTACTCGACGGCCTGAGTGTTCTTTTCGGCTGAGGTCATCTGCTACTATGTTGGCCTTGGTTGGATGATAACGAATTGCACATTCGTAATCGTTTAGTATCTCCACCCATCGTCGTTGCCTCATGTTGAGTTCCTTTTGATCGAAGATGTGCTGGTGACTTTTATGGTCCGTGAAGATTGTGCACTTCGTGCCATAAAGATAGTGTCTCCAGATTTTCAAAGCACACACCACGACTCCTAATTCGAGGTCATGTGTGGTGTAGTTAACTTCGCGAGTCTTAAGTTGTCTCGAGGCATAGGCAATGACCTTCCCTCATTGCATGAGCACACACCCAAGACCCTGATTTGACGCGTCGTAGTAGACCACAAAGTCGTCGGTTCCTTCTGGAAGAGACAAGATCGGGGCGCTGCATAGGGCTTGCTTTAGGGTATGAAAAGCAGATTCTTTTTTCTCCTCCCAGTTGAATATTACACTGTTTTGGGTCAAGGTGGTGAGAGGCTTTGCGATCTTAGAGAAGTTTTGTATGAATCTCCTGTATTAGCCAACAAGGCCTAAGAACTGGTGGATCTCTGTCGGTGTTCTGGGTGCTTTCCAGTTCTCAATTGCCTTGATTTTGGAGGGGTCCACATGTATTCCCTCTTTGTTGACCACATGACCCAAGAAGTCCACCTCTCGGATCCAAAATTCACATTTGGAAAACTTGGCATATAGATTTTCCATCCTCAATGTCTTAAGGACTTGTCGTAGATGTTGACTGTGCTCTTCCTTACTTCGTGAATAGATCAATATGTCGTCGATGAATACTATCACGAATTTATCTAAGTAACGTCGGCATACCCGATTCATCAGGTCCATGAACACAACGGGTGCATTCGTCAATCTGAAGGTCATTACCACGAAATCGTAGTGTCCGTAGCAGGTCCGAAACGCCATTTTGGGAACATCTTCCTCCTGGACACGCAGTTGCTGGTAACCCGACCTCCATCGATTTTTGAAAAGTAGCATGCTCCATGAAGTTGGTCGAATAGGTCATCGATTCGAGGTAGGGGATATCGGTTTTTGACGGTGATTTTGTTCAACTCACGATAGTCGATGCACATACGAAAAGATCCGTATTTCTTCTTAACGAACAGAACCGGTGCTCCCCAAGGTGAGAAGCTTGGGCGGATAAATCCCTTGTTCAACAGTTCATTTAGTTGACGGGATAATTCCTGCATTTTGGCCGGAGCCAATCTTTATGGGCACTTGGCTATGGGGGTGGCTCCAGGAATTAAATCGATTCTGAACTCGACTTGTCGCACAGGAGGTACTCCCGGAAGGTCTTCTAGGAATACATCGGGAAAGTTACAGACTTATGGAATATCCTTCATATCCTTTACCTCCTTCTTCTTGTCAACAACGTGTGCTAGGAATGCATGGTACTTCTTGCACATATAGGTCTGAGCCTTGATGCTCGAGATGATTTTAAGACTTGTGCTAGGTTTGTCACCGTAGATGACTAGGGTCTCGTTATTTGGTAAGTTGAGTCGGATGGCTTTTTCGTAGCATAATATATCGACGTGGTGAGGACTCAACCAATCCATACCAATGATGACGTCGAAACTCTTTATTGTGACCGACATTAAATCGATTTGAAAGGAATGATTGTTTAGAGTTAGAGTGCACCCGATGTACACGTCTTTAGTGATTTCAGTTTTACCATTTGCCATTTCTACGGTGAATATTTCGTTGAGTGATTTTGGTTTTTGGTTGAGTATGTGTTTAAATTTGTGGCTTACGAAACTTCTCTCCGCACCACTATTGAAGAGTATGCATGCATATGAGTTATTGTGAAGGAATGTACCGGTAACCACCATGGGGATCCTTCAGGGCTTCCTTGTGCCCTAATGTCAGAACTCTTCATGTACCCCCAACATTCCTGTTATTGGCTTTTGGGCATTCCCTCCTGAAGTGCCTCGTTTCCCTGCACCTGTAGCATGTTCGGCTTACTCCGATAGTTGTGGTTGGGACTGTCTGTTGGGCTGGCTCCTTACAGAAACGGACAGTGTGTCCTTTCTTGTTGCAGTTTGTGCAATGCATTTCCCGACAAGCTCCAACATGATGGAAGTTGCACTTGTTACATTTGGGTAGGGTTCCAACATATTGCTTTGCTGGTACTGGGGCGGTCGGGACAGTGATAGTGTGGGCTGCCACTATTTGTTGTTTTGTTAGCGGGCTCGTGTGTTGATTTACCCTTCCTCTTGTTCCAGGGTCTTCTCTTGTTGTCACTCCCTTTTGCTGGTTCGGGAATGGGCGCCATAAAGCCCTGGCAGACTCCATGATCTACAAGCGTCCGTGCCAAGCGTTTGGCACTATCAAAGGTAGTGGGGTTTGCAGCGACTACGTTTCCATGGATATGGGGGGATATTCCCCAGAGGTAACGTTCCACCTTTTTTCTTTTCGGGGTGACCATCCCGGGACAAAGCACTGCCAAGTATCTGAACCTGGTGATACATGTTGTTATATCGGAACCCTCCATCGTGAGGTTCCAGAGTTCTTGCTCTAATTTTTGTACTTCGCCCCTTAGGCAATACTCTGCTAGCATCATGATTTTTTGGTCCTCCCAGCTCAAGGCGTTGGCCACAGGGAGTGTTAATGATTTGACCTGGCCGTTCCACCAAGAGAGGGCCACGTCGGTGAATGTGCAGGCTGCGAATTTGACTTTACTCTCTTCCGGACAGGCACATATTTCAAACACTGACTCAGTCTTCTCGAACCACCTTGTCAGGGCGATAACACCTCTGTCGCCATAGAATACTTTGGGTTTGCAGTTCGAGAAGTCCTTATAGGATCATCCTCTTGGTCGACAATGGTTGTCGCCTTGGTTAGAACTATTAGTACCAATTCCATCCGCAGAGGCACCGTTGGAGCTAATATGTGCTATGGCAGCAGTTACAGCAGTTGTCACAGCAGCTTGAAAGACAACCGTATCCATCTGTGGTGGTGGAGGTGGTGGTGGTGTCGGTTGTCACAGCCCTGAACCAGGACAGCGGAAACGTCCGGGGGCGGATGACGTCATTGTACAGTATCATAACAATTGAATATGAATGAAAAATAGCATTTCAAGCGACATACATTGAAAATACACACTTACATAGTTTACATTTTGTACTTGCTCATCAGTTACACAAAAGTGACAAGAAGTAAAATTTCATGAAGTCGCACCACTTGATCTCATAGCAAAGCTGATTACCTGTTACTGGTTCCCTGAGAATACAATTCGTTTTGAAAAGCGTCAACTAAAAAGTTGGTGAGTTCATAAGCATTTTTGTATAAAAATGGTTTTGCACATGTTTAGAATAGTTCTCGTAGTACTTTCAGAAAATCCGATATTTTCTATGAAAATGATTTGTAAGTCTCATTCCAAAACTGTGAATATATGCATACATGTCCTTTTTTTTTATCTTTTGTTTGTAAAAGTAAAGCAAACATTCCCCAAAAATCCAATATTTTCTGATGTAAGAAAAACTGTAGTCTTAAACCCTAAGACCGAAAGTGTAAGAGAGTGAATACTTGAAAAATGATTTGCATTTTTTTAGTTTAATAAAACCGATGAAGTGTAAGCTTCCCGTAAACCAAAATCGTATTGTTATTCCCTATGTGAGTCGCTATAACCATGCTTGATGTGACTGATATGCATGTCATGACGTTCTTCAGGCGTCGGTTTCAGTAAGATATTTGTCATCCTAGACTGGGCTCGTCTAGCTGTAGCGAATAGCTCAGGTGTGGGAGTGTTAACCCCGTATAGATCTATACACAATTACCCCGCTCTCCCTCTAGGAGACTCTGGTTATAACTACAGGCCTTACGGTGTACGCTAGGTAGGTACGGCGAAGGAAAGTCTCACAAGAGTCTTAACAGATTTACGCGAAATTTGCCTCCCATTATTGAATAATGAAAATAACATTACTAGTGTAAATTCATGACTGAAGTTTTATGACACGCATTTTACAGCTTTATGACATATAGCTTATAACTTGTACTTTTAAAAGCTTTATGATGGACAGATTATGACACGCAAATTGTTCTGTCGTATAATTTTGTTTGTATACCGTTTTGGTTAAATTATTTATAACACTTTCAATAAATAATCATTAATGGACTTGTCTACTTGTAATATATGTTGTGTAAATAGCATAATGATCTAAGTTTAAAACCATTAAAATGATGACAACATATTACGACTATTTTACTAGTAAAAATTATTTTTAGTAAAATAATCAAGTTTTGTAGTTTGTTTAACACACCAAAATTTAGTTTAAGAGTTTTGTAACACAAAATACTTTATTTTATTGTGAATCTAACATGTCACGATTTCTACAAAACACATGAAATAACTTTGAAATTTATTTTATCCAAATATTTGTGTAGTTATAAGTGTTAAAAGATATATGTCCAAAAGTTAATATGCTTGAGTACAACACTCATATTCTTGTCATTTTTAAATGTACAACCCGTATCCACAAGATTTCATGCAACATATATGCTAAAAAACACATTTCTCATGATTTTTATGAAGATGTATAAGATAAATTCCATGTTCATGCAATTACCCAAAGGTTAAACACATTGGTCCATGAAGCTCACCTCGGTTAAACGAAAACGTGACTTGTATCCCCCCCCCCCCCAAAAAAAAGTATGAAAAACTCGAAAGTAGTGGGGGTATGAAGCTCACCTTGGTTGATTTCGTGTGGTAGGAGGAAGAAGGAAGGAGATTTTTCGAGCCTAGCCTTGTTTTGGAGAGATTTTTGAAAAGTTGGTGTTTCTGTGAGCTTAACACACAAAAATATGTGTAAATATGGAGTTCTTTGACCTAGATATGTATAGAAATCACTTAAGTTTACAAGAAACTTACCAAGTTATTGTGAGTTGGTTGAAGAAAACATTGAGGATGGCACCACACTTCGAATTTTTAGGAGAGAAATGAGAAAGATTCTTGAAAGGAAAGTGAGAAAGTAAAAGTGTTTTGTGTGTGTGAGGGTGTGGTGGTTGCGGCCAAACCTAAAAGGGAGAGAGGGAAGAGAGTTGACTTTTCTAGAATTTGATGGGAGACTAGCATGGAGACATGGTGGTTAAACACCTTGATGCATGTTGAGTAAAAATGAGGTGTCACACTCTTAATCCTTTTCTTTTCTTTTTTCTTTTTTTCTTGTTAAACCTTAACCGAACCCTAGGGTTCTCGGTCCAAAAGAAAGCCCAAAAGAAATGGGTTTTGATTTTTGGCTTGGCCGAAAAAGAGTTTTTGGCCCAATAGGAGTTTTCGGCCCAATAAAGCGTAAAGAAAAGGCTTTCGGCCCATTAAGGCCCAATGAAGGGGTATCGGCCCAATGGAAAGCCCAATAAAAGTTTTCGGCCCAATAGGGCCCAAAGAAAGGTTTTCGGCCCAATAGGGTGTTGGGCCGAGAATTTTTGGACCAAAACCCAAAATGGATTGGACTTAGCTATTGGACCAAGTTTTTGGGCTTGTACGAGGCTGTTTCAACTTGATTTGCAATGTACGTACGTATGAACTTAAATAACATTGTAGTTTGAATTTCACTAAATAAGGTGTTGCAAGATTACATGGAGGAAATTGTATCGTACAAGAATCACAATCTCAACCCTAATTTGCAAGTTGTGACATCGGTGTTGCTGTTGTGTTGTTGAAACGTCTGTTAGATTTGCACGGAGGAATTTTTATGCTATAAAGTTTAAAGATGAAACGATGATGAGTTTTCAATAGTGATTACAAGTTGGGTGCTAACGGACTAGACTATTTTAATTCCATGTGTTTTATGTTCCGATTTTAATGTATTTTGTAGGTGATATATGATGGAAATCTATCATGGTTAATTTAAACGATTTCAATCAATTTAGGAAATTAATAGTGGTACTCCAATGAAATAAAATGCATGCCAATTTAATTGATATATTTTAGTACATAATGTTGGAAAAAATTGACCTTTTAAGCAGGTCTACAATACATCAATGTAAGGGAAAATTTTGACAGCATATCGACTCCCAGGAATAGTATAATCACTTATTCGTAGGGTCGTACTTTCATACGGAAAGAAAACACCTAATCTATAACAAAATATGAGTAGTATAGGAAACTACTCGTGGCGGTCGGTCTTCCGTGGGCCCTGAGATGAAGTCATGAAGGTCTGTATTTCCTTCATTCGGTGCTCAGCCTCAAATACACGCCTCTATATTATGGCCTGACGTTCCCGATATTCTCTCATCTCAGCCCGAGCTGCGGTAACTTCCCTCTGAAGGGCCTCAGTATGATCTCGGGTCCGATCATGATCTTCGTCTAGACGACGAAGACGGACTGCGGCGACCTCAGTGTTGGCGCCAATCTCCATGATATGGTTAGCGGATGCCCTTGCTTGCTCGCCATGACGGGCAATGCGACAGACCATGACAGGAAGAGCCCTGTCTGCTGAACCCCCTCGATCGAGGTTGTAGAAACCTGGTTCCATACCATAGGGTGGGCGTTGTCCCTGCTCATGGCTCCATCTCTTCAAGTCTACTGCCCATCGGGGCGTCGGGCCCTGGAAGTCCTGTCTGGGGTTTTAGACGAATTGTGGGGGGTTGTACACTTCGGGTTCTGAGTCGGTGTCTTCCTCGACTTCTTCTTTGTCCTCTTCTTCTTCTAAAATCTCTTCAGAATCCTCCTCCGGATCATCCACTATCCATCCTTCGTTTCCTTGGTTAGGGGGTAGGGATCTCCGGGTAGGTGGAATCCTGCCATAGAGTCTATTCGAGAATAGGGGTAAGAGGTTCATAAAGAATTTAAGTGTGTGTTTTATCGTATCACAAAATACCCCGATAGTATTTTAAGTTTAGAGTTTCTTTGTATGGTTTGTTGGTAAGTTTAGACTCGTCGTTCACTACGACCATTCCTCGGCATACATTAGTCACATCCTGGATAAATATAGTTGATCAAGCTATATTCATCCCAGATCTGATTACATACCCCGAGACCTACTCGTACTGTTCAACTCATCTTAATACTTTTTGTTTTGTTATTGTTATGACACCGAACTAGTACATATGGTGGTACTTATACTTTTATAAAAATATCATAATATTTTAAAGTATACTTGTACGAAAATGTTACGTCAGAGAGTTTTTGTCCCATTGTATTTATAGTTTGTATATCTTATGTGGTTTGATATACTTAGTTCACTATAAACAATGCTCCGATACCAATCTGTCATACCCCCAAACCAGGATGGCGGAAACATCTGGGGGTGGATGACTTTCATTTATTGTATCATAACAATCGAGTAATAGTAAAGAAAGAAAACACAACCATCATATATATAATTGAAAAAGTTACATCATTGTAAGTATTACATGTTTCAAAAGTCAATTACAATATGATATCAAAATGATTTGTTTTACGCCTTAGCGTCCCATCCTTAAAAGCTGGTGGTTACCTGTTTTACTGATTCCCTCAGAATACAAGTTGTTTGAAAAAATGTCAACAATTAAATTGGTGAGTTCATAAGAATTTGTATGAAAAATAGTAAGCCTTTCCGTGAAAAGATATCGTGTTTGTTTCCAGAAAATCCGATATTTTATAATAAATGAGATGTAAGTCGTTCACCCGTAAAATGATGATGTTTATTCCAGAAAATCCGATATTTTCTATAGCAATGAGTTGTAGTATTAATTGTTCCAAGACCGAAATGTACCAGTGTTTTCCATACTTAAGGTAGTAATATGTAGTTTTATTCATGTATAAAACCGTTTGAAGAAATGTGTTTTCGTGTAAAATGTACGTATAGTCGTTTCCCCATGTGAGTTTTTAGAACCGTGCTTTTAAGATGCAGTGTCTGCCTCGTCGTTCTTCAGGCGCCGAGATATTTATGACATTTGTCACCCATAACCTGTCGGTCTGGTTGTAGCTAACAACCAGTGTGTGGGATCATCAGTCCCGTATAGATCTATACACAAGTATCACGCTATCGTATCAGAGATTCCGGTTATAAATACAGGACTTTCGTGTATACCTCAGTTAGGTACGATGAAGACAATGTCTCACAAACTTATTCAACGAGTGTACGTGTTTTTTTGAAATGAAAACGTTTGTAAATGAAATTATCCCCTCTTTCCAGGATAATATCGAAAATGCCATAAAACAATCATATATGCACTTTATATAATTTTACCCTTTGCTCAACAGGTTATAAAGGGGGTAAAGTTTCGTAACTATATTTATAAAGTTTTAATGAAATGAATGTTTTGTACTCAATATATATATATATATATATATATATATATATATATATAAGAATAATGAAAATGTATTTTTATAACCGTTTTTCGTATCTTTATGTTTTTGTCAAAACGTAGTATATAAAAATATACGAGGTTGGTAGTAAAGTCGTGTCGCGTATTTAACACTTTTCGTAAAAATGGTAAAATAACGTATTTAAATGTTTGCGTTTTATCGTAAATATTCTTGTGTGTTACTTGTATTCCCCCCCCCCCCTAAAACATAGAAAAAGTCTTGAAAAACGTAGGGGTATGAACTCACCTTATGTGTGGTTGCGGTTTGATAACGAGGTGACGATGACGATCTTTAAGTTATGAACACTTGAAAATGGTTGAATCCTAAGATTTTTTAACACATACTAATGTGTGAATAAGAAGGAACTAGTATTAAAGAATGTGAAACACTAGGTTATATATGAAAATACTTACCAAATACTAAGGAACAATGTTGATCAAAGGCTTCCTGGGAAATATTGATGAAGAACTTGGAAGGTTTGGAAAATAGAGAGAAAACTCAATATGGGAGTGTTTAAATTTGTGAAGTGTGATAACTGTGAATGACTATGCTTGTGGTATCTAATTCGTGCATTATATATAAGGGTATTAAGAGATAATGAATTGACAGTGAGTTAATGTTTACCTTGGTATGTGCACTTATCACCTTGGGAAAGCAATTTCAACCAATCAAGTGGCAACATATCATGATATTTAAGGGGATTTCGGTCCTAAAGAGAGTGATTTCGGTCCTAGCATGACCGAAATCCCTTATACACACTCACAAAATGATGATTTCGGTTTTGGTGGTCCATAGGTTAGTGATTTCGGCCTTAACTTTATCCAAAGAAAGGATTTCGGTCCAAGTGGTCCAAGGCATTGAGATTTCAGTCCTAGCATAATGATTTGGTCCCCACAAAACCGAAAACCCAATGTTTATAGATTCCTAAAACCGAAATCACTATGGTGAGGTGTAATTCATGGCTTTTGATTTACTTCTTTGACTTGTGTTGACTTGTATTAACTTATTTCAACATGGTTTTCAATGTATACATATATATAACTTATATAGGCATGGTTTTCAATTTATATATATATATATATATATATATATATATATATATATATATATATATATAAACATGCCCTCATGGCTAATGGTGATTTAAGGTAGCAAGGTTACAATGTGGTTTTCACTTATACATGGTACATCTTTTGACTTGGTTTGGCTCTAAGTTTGCCGGTTGTCACACCTTTTCATCTTGTATTCCATACACACACTTAGAATAGCTTAGCTATATATATATATATATATATATATATATATATATATACACATACATACACACACTATACTATACTATACTATTCAAGAATTAACCATAATATAAATATATACATGGAAATATTTAAGTTTTACAAAGATAGGGTTTACATAAAATCATACTAGCACATAAAGATTATATATACAATTAAATCATTCATATAGATGATGGTAAAGTAGCAAATGAATGTAATTAATTTTTTTAGAACTACAATATTTTATTGAAACCAGACTAGCAAGAAACTAACCATGGAAAGATAAGATGAATTACATAATAGCTATTTGATGGTTATGCAACCACCCAACCCAATTAATGTCTTTCTTATACCTATCATTACACCATAAAAAGATTGAGTAACAATATTATCAAAAACAACCGTCACCCTCAGTTTAACCTTACCAAACAACATGGTATTTCTGAAGGACTAAATATGCCACCAATAAACATAAAAAATGGCTTCTAAAAAGTCTTAACATCCATCGAAAATCTAATCGCCTTGAACCTCATAAGCCAGTCTACATAAGAAGCAAGTAGAGGAACCAAGACACCTCACCATGTAACTATCAAAGACCGAATATCCAAATCAAAATCACAACTAAAGAATATATGAGAACCTGTCTCCATCTCTTTCTCGGAAAGAGGGCACAACAAGGAAGGCACATCCAAACTATGACTATCTAGAACAACTCTATTCAGAATTTTATCTAGGGATAAATGCCAAGCAAACACATTAATATTGATAGGAACAATCCAAACCCATCTAATAGGCAAGCTTGAAAATGGAAGGTATTTTTTATCAATAAAAGTTCGAGTAGAGGCAGCCGAAAACTCTCCCAGACCCGATAAAGACCAATACCATCTATCTGCAGTAGACGAAAGGGAACCGAATGAAGGAGGGTCAAAATCCCTTACAATTAAAAGGTCTCTCCCCCGGAGATCTACAAAAAGAACACTGCAAAGATGATAGCTCGAATTTAGCTTTGACATAAATGTGTTTCTCTTCCTCCAGGTTAAAAATTCTCGAGAATTGCATTATAAGAGACAAACCGCTCAAACAGTTATCATCCTAAAAACTTGTAGAAAGAGCATCACCAATTCTTTTTTCACACAACTCTAGCAAGTGAATTCCCAAATTTTTAAGATGATCTACCGCTTTAAGGATGTTAATCCAAGAAGAATATCTAGAAGTGGACACTACATCACCAAGTCCACCTTTGTTTCCATGTATTGTATTTATAATCAAAACCTAGAGACACGTAAGAGTTGATAAAAATCTCTACATCCACTTAAAAGGAAGATAACGATTTAAAGCAGACAAGTTGCTCACTCCCAATCCGCCATAAGATTTGTCGAAAAGAACTTTTTTCCAACTAACCAGAGTAAAGTTCTTTTCATCCATCTCTGTACCCAAGAAAAAATTATTACACAAAGACTGTAACTTGGACAAAATTCTTATAGGTTCTTTAAGCGACATAAAATAGGTAGGGACCACACCCAACCTTAACTTAAGACACGATTCAGTCTCCCACCTATCGATAAAGTCTTAACTTTCCAATTAGAAAGTTTAGACATAGCATTTTGCACCACTTCACGCCACGCCTCCAGTCTATGCATATTAGCTCCTATAGGGAGGCCAGGATAAGTAAACAGAGTCTTCATAGTCGTGCAACCTATCTGCTTAGCCACTTTCTCCACCCTAGCATTAGAAACACCATACCAAGTAACTTGCTTTTATGAAGGTTAATCTTTCAATCCAGAAGCAAAGTGAAAACAATAAAGCATTCTAACAATATTACAAATATTGTCATCTATTCACCCACCCATAAAACCACATCATTCACATAAAACAAAGTAATTAAAGGATCCAAGTCAAGCACAATACCCGAAAAGCTGACAATTAAGAATATCTTGGAAAGCAACATACAAACTCTCAATCACCAGAATAAATAAAAATAGGGAAAAAATGGTCCCTTTGTCTGAGACCTCTATGGAAAGAAAACTCTTCAGAAGTCGAGCCATTAACGAGAATCGAACCTCGTGATGAACGAAGACAAGCACAAATTCACCCCCTCCATTTATCATCAAAACCCATTCTACCAAAAACATTTAGAAAATCCCAACTAATCGAGTCATAAGCTTTTTCTAAATCAACTTTGAAAACCATAACAACTTTCCTCTTTGATTTGCACCAAGCTAACACCTCATACATAATCAAAGGACCATCTAAAATATGTTTTCCTTTGATGAATGTTGATTTCTCCATAGTAATCAAACTATCAATCATCAAAGCCACCCTATTGGCTAAAATCTTACCAATTATCTTATACTGGCACCTGATAATAGGGATGAGCAGTTTGTCCCAAATCCCGATCCCGTTCCGGTACCGTACCAGAACCGGTACTGAACTGTACCGAATTTAAAAATACGGGACGATACTTAGTACTCCAAATACATGAAATTCGGGAATCGGTACCGCCGGTACCGGTACCATTCCCGGTACCTGTACCGGTGATGTTAATTCGGTTCGGTACTCGGGATTGACTTTCGACCAAGTTCGGTTTTTGGGAAATCGGGAAGGGTATGGGTCGGTACCGGTTTCGTCCCACGCTCACCCCTACCCGATAAGACTTATAGGTAGAACATCTTTAACAATCTTCACATCATGCACCTTAGGAATGAAAGTTATGAATGATGGATTACAACAAATCGGAAAATGGATGGAATTAAAAAACTCGTTTAAAGCAGCCAGGGTTGGCAATTATCGACGCAACCTGTAACCCGACACGAAAATAAACGGGTTTGGGTTGAGATTTCTGACCCGCCAACCTGCTAACCCACAAACCATTTATTTCATGGGTTGGGTTGGGTTACTTGTTTGGATTCGTGGGTCAACCCGCCAACCCGATTATATATATTATATTTAAAAAAAATAAAATTGTATTTATGAATTAATATAATATAATCAATATACGATGTTGGAAACCGTTTTTTTAAATATGTTGTTTATTAACTTATTATGTTAGATTTGTATTTGGTTGTTCATTTCATTATAGTCAATGTAAAATGCTAATTATTAATTAATATATAGACTTGTATAATTCGTATAAATTTAACATGTGAAAAGTTACACGAAAATGACTTCGACTCTTTGACCCAAAATCGACTTACTGACCTGTGAACCCATAATTAAACGAGTTTTGTGGGTTGGGTCAGGTTAATGTTTCCAACATGCCAACTCATCTATTATATGGGTTGGGTTGGGTCAATGTATTCTGACCCACCAACCTCTCAACCCGCGTGATCCGTCAACCCGAACTTAACCCAATTGCCACGCATAGCAGCCACCACATGCAAATACCAAAATTTTCAGGAGTAACTGGGATATCCAACATCTCTAACTGCTGAATGGAAAGGGTCTTCTCAAAGACCTGGGAGATAGAAGGTCGAGAAGGAGGTAGAGATGCAAACTGAGACTAAAAATGATAATAAAATTAAATAAAATTTAAAAAAAAAAAAAAAAAAAAAAAAAAAAAAAAAAACCCAACTCCTAGAATAGCCAGCTACTTGCGTTTTTCTATTTAGAACTCCATGGAAAAGATTGGAGTTCTCGTCACCCTGAATGACCCATTTAATTTTTGCCTTTTGCGCTAAATATGGAGTCTAGTAGCCCTCTTAGCAACCACAAAAGAACTCCCCTTCTCTTCTATCAATAACTGAATCCAAAGCAGCTATGGAATGAAGCAGCTCGATTTTAATTCCATCCCGGCTCTCCCTCATGGATTTATTCCAACTTTTGAGATTAGATTTTAAACATTGTAATTTCTTTTTAAACTTCACCATCCCATTCAACACTGTGATTAATTGATTTCCTTAACATTAAGTATTATTCTATTTTTGTAACACGTGTGATTTAAAACATTCGTTTTCTCATCCAACCACTACCATTGAACGAACCATAATAATAAACTAATAAAGCAAAATTTTCAACCTAATGGTATTCTTGCTTACACATGCTAAAAGGGCTGAACTTGTTAAAAAAAGTTAATGATTATAAAAATGTATCAATAGAAAAATAATAATAATAACTAATCTTTCATACCCGATGTGATTTTTGTGATTCAAGAAAAGCGAAAGAGGGGCTTATTAGAACAACAATGATGACCACATCTAAGTTGTATTCATAGGAAAGAACAAGGAAGGAATAACAAAACTTTGTTAATGACAAATTTAACCTCCTGATGTCAATATCAAATAGTGTCAGCCCTTGCTTTATCAAGATTTAATGATATTTTTTAAGGTTTAGATTAACAACTTAATCTTGATATTACGTTCACTAAAAACAGGTCTTATGAAAGTAAAACCTTTACCTATCAATTCCAGCTGTCAAAAAAAAATTTAAAAGATTAATCAACTTGCAAGTTGAACTCTCTCTCCCTCGCTTTCATTCTTAAATATTTTTTTGGAGATATAATTTAATTTAGAAGTTGCGTGTGATGATACAAATGACGTTTAATGACAATGCTTTTTCATTAAAAACAACAAGAACTAATAAAAATAACACAGAGATTAATTAAAGATGATAAGCTAATGCTATACCCGGCTTTATGGCTTGCACTTATCAGACCAATAACTGGTGACACTTTCATGTAAAATTAAGTGTTTGTTTACTAAGTTCATCAATCTGGAATTCATCATATACAATGCATTAAAGTTCTGTGCAAAAAATAAAAACTTTTGAAGGTATATGAAAGATAGAACTTTTGTTTAATTAGTGCTTGAAAGGAGCGAATGCAACAACAGAATTGTGCCCACCGAATCCAAATGAGTTGGATATGGCTGCAGCAAGATAACAAAACGTTAAAATATGGTAAAGATATTAAAGGGTCTTTGATATGTTTTTTACTGGGTAAGAGTCTGGATATAATTCAAGTCAAATTCATACTCTTTTATATTATACTTAGGGGTGTTTGTGATTACTTTTGAACATCAAAATTCATTTTTGTAGAAAAACTTTTTGTAAAATGACTTTTTATAAAAGAATTTTTTAAAATGTATTTGGTTTAGCAAAAGGACTTTTGCTTTAATTTTTACATGTAAAACAACAAAAAATCAGGTTTTTGTGACTTTTAGAAACTCTCATTTAATCTATGTCAAAAGTTTTTCAAAAGAACTTTTGAATTATTAGAACACCTTTTGGGTTTTGGCTTTTTGTTTTTGTTTTTTTTTTCTTTTTTTGTTTTTTTTTTTACTTTTTAGAAAAATTAAAAGCCAAAAATTATTTTAAAAAAATCTCAAACACCCCTTAGAAGCATTTGACTCGGTCGTGACTTCTTCGATATGCCTCTTCAATGCAATGAAAAAGGTTGATGCTGGCAACCTTAACCAGCCCCATTGAACCCAGCCTCCAAGGGTATTCAATGAGGGGACATATTTTGACTCACTAAGTGGGTGAGAATCATGGGGGTGTTACGGATAGAATCCACAAGTTATCTGCTATCAATGCAAGTCTCCCTATGCCTATGGCCTTACCAACTTAGCTACACACCAGAAACTCGGATATGTCTCTTACTATTTAAGCTATGTGTGATTCAGACAAACCTTAACTCAATCTGAAATTATTCAATCAACAACTATCAAACACTCCTAAATTATTATTATTATTATTATTATTATTATTATTATTATTATTATTTTGTATTTTTCAAATAATAACAAATTAATAAGATCACATACGTACGTACCCACATTGACTTCGTGCTGTTTCTTAACATTTGGGACAGTATCGATATCAACTTGAGGCTCCAAGTTCTACATGGATGATCGAACAAAATTCATAATGATCAAAATGAATTAATCAAAAGACAATTAAAATACTAAAAATAATATTATTTATTCGTAGTACGTACATCTTGATTAATCGTAGGGTGTAGCCAGCCAGTGTTGATTGCTTTTATGCATGCAATGGCTTCCAATCCACCAGCAGCTCCAAGGCCATGTCCGATCATTGACTAAGTCATTATTAATATGCAATAGTCATTTCCTTAATTAATTATGTCATTATATATTGTAGCTATATTAAAACAATAATGCATTTTAATTAAAGGTTTTGTTGTACATACCTTTGTGCCATTCATTTTCATTTCAGATGTAGACTTAAAGATCTTTTTAATGGCATTAACCTCAGCCAAATCGCCAGCTAGGGTTGATGTTGCATGACAATTCACGTAATTCACCTTGAAATTTCATAGTGAAGTTAATTTGGGTACTAAACTTTACTTAGTAACTGAATTTTTGTGTAATTAATTAATTAATTAAGTTGTAGAAATGTTTGTGACCTCTTGAGAAGAAACACCAGCATCTTGTAAACATTTGGTGATGCAAGAAGAAATTCCAAGTCCATCTTTACGAGGATCTGTCATATGATGAGCATCACATGTTATGGCTCCACCCAAATATTCAGCTATAATATTGGCTCCTCTTTTACTTGCATGCTCCAAGCTTTCCATTATCTGTGAAACATATTCCAATTTATTTCAATTTACAATTCATATAATTAATAATTTTTCTTTTCTAGGAATGAATGAATCTGAATATAAAAAAAATGATCTTTTATTACTCTTTTCTGTCTAAAAATGATGCTAAATAATAATTAACCGATAAATTGAAATTGCAAATGATTACGATATTAAAAAAAAACATGTTTACAATATTATTGGGCTTCCACATTAATAATTTTCAGTTTATGATAATAACCAAAAGCATATACAATGGAATATGCCAAAACTCAAAGGATTAATATTTTTAATTACTGAATTTCAATAGCTACAACCAAACATAAATACGTTCTCAATTTTATCATTATTATATGAATCATGAATGACATCAAATGGGTGGTTGGATTTTTTTTTTTTACGGTTACATTATAATTTTATATCATTTGAATATATGCCAAATGTTTTTTTTTTAAGATTATCATTACATTATTTAATGAATAACTATATTTTGTTTTCAGTTCCATCTTATTTCATAATACGTAACCTTAGTCAATAATAGTTTTAAATCTTTATATAACTTGTTTTCATTAACTACCTTTAATAAAAAGTAGCTTATATTTTTAAAAGACATATAAATATACAAGAGTATATGTTTTATGAAGTTGTATAATGTAACATTTTAAAACTTAAACGGTTGCCTGTTATGTGTGGAAAAAAATATATTTATGTAGGAATCATCTCCCAAAAGGAGTTTGATTAAAGGATAACAATATAAATATAAAAGATAAAAGATTAGGTAACAAAGACACATTCCTTTCCTCTCACTCAACCTATTATACAATCTATCTAAATATATTATTTAAAAAATAACCCAAGATTTTGGACTAGGCGTAACATATTTAGGTGCGATTATGGGCCAAACACTATTAGGGCAATTTTGGGCTGGATCAATCTTGGGCTTGGGGTGTTAAACAAATAAACAAGGAAGATGAAGATTGTAGATTTGAAGACACATAGAGATAGAGATAGAGATAGAGTCATGGAGAGGTGAGGAGTTGTTGTATACCAGGACGCCTGCACCTTCACCGATGACAAAACCATCACGATCTTGGTCCCATGGTCGAGAAGCTTTGTGGGGTTTGTCGTTTCGTTGAGACAAAGCCCTGCAGGCTATAAAACCGCCGACACCTGTAGGGTTAACCGCAGCTTCTGTTCCACCGGCGACCATGATATCCGCTTCTCCTCTTCTGATATGGTTCGCTGCCGCATAAAAGCAATAGTTTGCAGTCGCACAAGCTGTTGAAATCGAGTAGTTTGGCCCCATTAACCCTCTATCTATCGCCAATAATGCAGATCCCATGTTTGTAATGGAGTAAGGAATGAAGAACGGAGTGATCTTCTTGAACCCTTTTTGAATCAATGCTTCCACACCATTGCTAAATGTTGTCATACCTCCCATCCCTGATCCCACAACGACTCCTATCCTCGTTCGATCCATCTATTTAAAAAAAAAAAAAAAAAAAATTATCTGTCAATCTCTTCATTTATATTTTATAAGCAAATTAAGAGGACTCACAGTTTCGAGAATTTGTTGGCCGAGGTTGGCATCATCGAGAGCTTTTCTGCCAGCAACTAGACAATACCTCCAGCAGTCATCAAGACGCCGGTCGTTTTTACCATCGATGTAACCTACCGATGAAAAATTGCGAATTTGTCCGGCGAAACGAACAGTGAATGTTGAAGCATCGAATTTGTCTATTAGGGTTATTCCGCTTTCACCCTCGAGAAGTTTGTCGTAGAATGTGTTAACGTCGTTACCAAAAACAGAAACAACTCCCATTCCTGTAATCACAATCCTCTTCTTTGGGTCTGTTTCTCTTTTAGGAGGTGAAACGGTTTGTGTCGCCATGCCCTTGATTGCTCTAGATTTTGAAGCTGGGAGAATATCAAAGATCATGACAGAAAGTTAACGTTAAAAGCACTATATAGTAAAATAGATTAAACGATCGCTAATTAACCTCTAAAACCATTATGTTGAAGCATAGAAGCTTTATTGTTTTCTGAATCCTTGCTTCTAAAAATCAAACCAGTAGAACAAGCGGCTGCAATGCTTGCCATTTCTCTCTATTCTTCCTTCTTGATCTCTTTCTCTGTCTCTCTCCCTCTCTCAAGGTCGAAAAATCGTAGATAGGATAATGAAAGAGTAGGTTTTCAGTGACCAACTGTTATGGAAACTCTTGCCACCGGTGTTTGATGAAAATCTCCAGAGAAAACAGAGTATGATTGTGAAATATTGATTTATGGTGGTTTCATGGAGATTGAATATTGTCATTCACCATCAAACCAACCAGTGTATGTGTTGAAAGACTCTTGGTAACCATTTTCTCCGGGTAGTTGATAACCCATTTCTGCATGTTCATTAGTTTTGTTCCTCCCTCGTCATGACTCCTAAAATTCCAAAATTGTATATTTTGATATTAGTTCATAATTTTGAACGTTTTTGCGTTTATAGTCCGTTGGACCGGTGGTCGCTAGATTGAAAGAGCCCGGCCCATCCTCAACCGCATTCAATTTTTAGAGTAAATTACAAGAACGGCCCTTAAGCTTTAGTTTAGTCCATATTCTTTTATAATTTTTCAATGTCATTCTTAAATTGGTATTGTGGACATAGTTACTAAGGGGTAGGGGTGAGCGCGGTGCGGTTCGGTCCGGTTATTGACCAAAACCTCACTACTAACCGCAAATGCAGTTAATCCATTTTCAAAACCGTTTGGAGCGGTTATTTTTGCGGTGCGGTTAGGCAGTTATTTTTGCGGTGCGGTTTTTATTTTGTGGTTCGGTTATTAACCACATGGATTTGGTGCAGTTATTTTGTGTGATTTTTAACTGCTATTTGGAGTTCAAACGGTTTTAAGAGTTCAAAAATATTACTTGTATTTTAAAAAAAAAAAAAAAAATAAGGTATAAGACAATTAACTTAAATCACAAACAACTAATATATCTTAAAAACGTGAAATCATTTTGTAATTAACAATAAATATCTTAAAATTATGAAATTTAATTATTTTTCAATGTTAAACATAACAAAAAACCAACACTTTTATCTTCTAGAATTTTATCTTGCTTTCATCCATGAAATTTGTCTTATTTTTAATATTTAATATATTAATTATTAATAAAAAAAATTGTATATAATATATGCGGTGCGGTGCAGTTTTTTTGCGGGTTTTGAAAACCAATAACCGCACCGCACCGCAAATTTGCGGTTTTTGAAAAACAAAAAACTTCACCATCGGTTTGGATTGCGGTTGCGGTTTATGCGGTTAATTTTAGTTACGGTGCGGTTTTTGCTCACCCATACTAAGGGGGTACACCATAAAACTAAATCATTTAGTATTGAATGATTTCAATCTCTTGGTGGTTAAGACAAAACAGAGTTTATTAACTATTCAGAGACTTTTGATTCATTAAGAAGATGTTCAAGTTCTTTATTAAGCACGTTGAATATTGATTGATTCGTTAGGTTTAATAAACCAAAGAGTAAATTGCGGAAATGGTTCATGTGATTTTCAAAAGATTGCATTCTCGGGCCAAGTTTTTCTTTTGTTTCAGTTCCACGCCTAAGTTTTGATTTTGTTGCAGAAATGGCCATGTAAAGTGACTAAGTTATTATTTATATATTTTTTGAATTGAATATGGAATCCACCCCTCCCCTCTATCCTCCTCGTATCCATCCACAAGTTCATTTGTTTTTCTGATTTTAGTCCATTAATCATAAGGTTTTCCATATTGACACTAGTTTTGATGCTAATAGGCATGTTCTTGCCACCATCGTCACCAGATCCTAATGATGAATCGTGTTTGACTAAGTTGTTAAAATCTATAAAAGAGACAACTCATAATCTCATGAATTAGACCAAACCTAACTTCGAAAACCTATGTTCTAGTTTCATCTCAAACCTCTTTGGATCAACCTAAAACAACTACCGTATCTACAAGTTTTTCTGCCTAACCTCACCCTTTTGTAGGCTAAATCTCAATGTATATCTCTAATTACACTAATCTCCATATTCTAGGTGTCTCAAACAACTCACTTACCATACCAATAGCCATTGAACTCTGATACCTTGTTAACATGTCCTCCAATTTCCTCTATGTCACCATCCCACATTATATCGACATGCGTACCTACCTCAATCTCGTTGGACTACACAACAACACTCTCAGAGTCATATCCATACCTTATATTGGTTTCTTTGATTTGAAATGCATCTTGAAAAAACAGATTTCTTTCAATCGAAATACAAAGAAAATAAAATTGCAAGGTTTTCATCACAACAACACCCCTCAAAGTCATATTCATTATGCAATCAATGCATGTATTAGACCTTTCGACTAACTACTAAGGTATTATTTTTTTAAATCCAAAATCTATATTATGCAAAATTCTAATAAATTAAACAATAAAGTTCATCCTTTAATTTTGTTTCTTCTTACTTCATTTTTTATGTATATAAGATTATTTATTTTCAAATCTAAAGGTTGATTGATAAATCAATTCGTTGAAGTACTCAATTTATAATGGTGTACTTGGTGCGCAACTAATAAATTAGTTTCCCCATTAAGCAGTGGTTCAAGGGACTACTAGAAAACAACCCTTTAATGTCACGCAAACAATGACACACACTGATTTAGTCAGTTTTCCAAAATCTGAAGGATAGAGGACACGTATTTGTGTGTGCCCTAAAATTAATGTTCAACGAAAAAAAAAGTACAAACACGGAAGGCACTTAAATTAAATGGGAGTCATGTAGAAATGTCGTTTTATAAAATTTTAATACGCGCATCACCTCTTTGATACAACTAAGGGGGAAAACCAAATCCCCCAAAAATTCATGTACTCTACCTTCCCCAAAAATCGGACCTCACATTATATTTCATGGAGTCGGCGATTGGGGGTCTACGACTCCTCACACTCAAAACGTCGGTGATTTTATGGTTTTTTGTCCCTGATATCAAAGAAGAACTAGGGCTTTTATGCTCTGGACCTCACAAGTGCGCACCTAAGAACTAGGGATTTTATATCGGTGTGTTCAGGCAGAACAACGATATCCGATCTTCCTCCTCGAAAGGTCATTTATGGGCTTTCGAAACTATAGGGCTCAAATTGGAGGTTGAAGATCAGAAATTGAAGGTTGAAGGTCAGATTTAGGATTAGAATTCAGAGGTTCATGGTCAGATTGGAGGCATCGGAAATCAGGAAACGAAAATGGATGAGGCACCAGGTTCGAATATCATTCTCTTCTTCTCCATGTACGTGCCCTAGGTTTCTTTCTTTTACTTTATCATTTTCTTATTTTAATTTGGGGCTCTCTACATTCTCATAAATCATGAGATAGTGTGAGATCTATGAGAGATCCAATCGAGCACTTAGTAAATAATTAAAAGGGATAGAAATACAGTCAGCAAGAGTTCAAAACCAAAGCATCGTTGTCACACCCCCAAACCGGAACGGCGAAAACGTTTGGGGGCGGAGGACGTCATGTTTAGTATCACAGCACATGCATCATAGTAGTCAAAGTAACAAACAACCATTGCATTAATATTTAAGTGTTTACAAAGTATGTGATGCACATAAGATTGACTCCAAAAGTAAATAACAAAACAAGACATGAAGCTACTATGCTCCATCTTCTGAATCCCAGCACGCGTATCTGTCTACTAGTTTCCTGAGAATACAAGTTGTTTTGAAAGAGTAGATCAGCATTTAAGTTGGTGAGTTCATAAGTATTTTAGTGATGAAAGTAAATTGTAAGTTCTTTTAGAAAAGTTCGCCTGTTCCTCCAGAAAATCCTACATTTTCTAATATGATGAATGAAAGTAAAATGACTCTACAATTCCTTCTATGAGTACTAAATGGATACAAGTTATATAGAATCCAGATCAAACAGACAATCGATTGTGTGAATCTGCCCTAAGCCCACAACCAAACAAGGAACAGGAAATGAGGCGGAAGTCACACATCCCATTGTTTGTTAGATCTTCATTGTATATAACCCTGGCGTATTCATTGGGTACTTACGGAGTTAACTGTAATAGTTCTTTATATTTGATGAAAACATTCTTTAAGAAAATCATATATTTCCTTTAGTAAAAATGGTAACCACAATAGTTCCTTCTATAATCACTTAGTTTATACTAGCTATATATAATCTAATATCGAACGGATAGTTAATTGTGTGAATCTGCCCTAAGCCCACAACCAAACAAGGAACAGGAAGTAAAGCGGAAAGCACACGTCCAACTACCTATCGGATATTAATTATATATAACCATGATGTATAAACTAATGTATTATAGAATTAACCACTAAAGGTCCTTTAAGTTATACTGGTTTAATAAAATGAATTAAACCTTTTACTGATAAGTTTCTAGTTTAACCTACCAAATGTTCTATCTGAAAAAGTAAGTTTTTGTACTAGAAAACAGTATATTGAATTTGTATACTATGACCTGACCCATACCTGGTACTCCTTATGATTAGTTGGTGTATACGGAATATATATATATATATATATATATATATATATATATATATATATATATATATATATATATATATAGCTAAGATCGAATAGATAGTAGGCTGGGTGAATCTGCTCTAAGCCCACAACCAAACAAGGAACAGGAAATGAAGCGGAAAGCACACATCCTACTGTCTGCCGGACCAGATTAATATATATCCCTGATGTATCTACCGAGGAATCATAAAGTTAGCATTATGCGCCCCCTTCTAACTGAATGTACTAAGACTCGACTGTTCTGTTTGTCCTTTGTAATGATGTAAGTTTTCCCAAGTTAAGACTATCTTTTCTATAAAATACTTTTCATTACCTTTTATGTGAGAAGATCACTATATGAATGTAATGGGAAAATGAAAGTATTCAGTAATACTGTATAAAGTAATTACTGAAGCACTAACTACCTTAAAACCAGTTTGTTAATTAAGGTTAAAATGTGATGAGATTATAACGATACTTGATTGACTAGTAAAACACGACGATCAAAGACGGCGAAATGGTATGACATTCGTCACCCGTAGACCTGCAGGTCCCACTATAGCTAGCAGCAAGGTGTAGGATGGTCAATCCCGTATAGATCTATACACAAATTCACGCTCTCCCTCCAGGAGACTCTGTTTACAAAACGTGACACAACAGTATATTGCCATGCCATGAAGTAGTGGCTCACATTAATATTATAGTGTTCTTGTATTATTGTAGTATGTTCCTTCTGTTCTAGTATATAGTATGATCCTTCTGTTCTAGTTATTGTATGTTCTGAACCCCTAAAATATACCTATTATAGTTTACTAGTATGCTTGTTTTGAACTGTCCTTGATTTGTAGAAAAGATTCAATTATTTACTAAGTTATGATTGTATTTTAAAAACAAAGTTTTATAAACAACAAAGTAACATAACTTTAAAAGAGTTTTTGAAATGATTTGATCACTTATAAAAGCATAAGAAATCCTTTAAAATGAAGTTTATCACAGATAAATATTTACACAATTTTCATTGTGGTCAACTTGTATTCCCCCCCCCCCTTAAAAGCATTTAAAACATTTAAAAGATTTATTATAGGGGTATGAACTCACCTTATGTGGGTGATTCAATTGAAGATTCACGTAAGGATGAGAAGTTCCACGAATGAATTCCCGAGACACAAACGAGTCCTAAATGACATATAATGGCATATATAGACATGGAATTAGTGTTTAAAACAACTAACATACAAGGAAACAACCTTAGGGACTAGGAAACACTTGTAAGAAAGTGTCACAATCACATGTGATTGTATGAAATGGAGTTTACGGCCACATTAAGTGAGTTTACAACCACACACTTGAGTTTACGGCCTCAAGAAGTGTTTACGGCCGTAAACACTTGAAGATGATGCATTTTGGATCTTGATTCATGCTTATAAGGTGTTTGTCTCATGAGGATACAAGGGCTTCTAATGGATAACAAGACGATAAAAGAGATACTCACACTTTGGATGACTTTAGGGTATTTACGGACCAAGAACAAGTGGGTGTTCTTGGTGTTCTTGGTGAAAAGGTTGATGATTTGAAGATCTAACCAAAAAGAGTTGAATTCATGGATGAAATCAAAGGGTTTCACAAGATCAAGAAGGATATCACGAAACAAATGGAAGAATCACTTACAATATTGAAGAAAATGGAAGTGTTCTTGATGATACTTGAGAGAGAATCGAGTTTCAGCCTTGAAGATGTGAAGAATGATGACGAAATGAAGGAAATCTATACTTAAGGGAAGGAGTTCACGGCTGCCTAGAGTTTACGGCCGTAAACTCGTAGTTTGCGGCCGTAAACTCCTTGTGATGGAGTTTCTGGCTCGATTCCAAAGAACTTAAGCTAACACATCCCTACACCCAATCCTTAAGTGTACTAGGCCTAGAACCCTCAAACAGACCCTTAACAATGCTAAAAGATAGCAGAAACAAGTATGACATTTGATTGGATTGATTGGCTTTACCGGATAGAAATGTTTGGGTTGTCACAATCGTAGCTGAGTAGCAACTTAAAAAGTGTCATTCCCAAGACACTAAGCCATACAATAAGCATGCATGTGATTGTGTGGGAGTATGGCCGAGAGCATATATAGATATAATACAAGAATCGAGTGTTTATTTATGGCAGTCAAAAAGATATTTGGTTCTAGCTACGTATGTAGAGAATGAATTTTTGATTTTATTTTTATGGGAAATGTAGAACTGCATAGTGCATACCAGAAAAATGCAAAACCATAAAGAAATTGAAAAACTAAGCATTTACATGATTTCTTTCTGTAACTCTAGTTTTTTATATTATATAATGGTTCAATGAAAATTTTGGATAAATATCAGTTTTTAGCTCTTTAGAATGTTGTTTCAACTAAAGGTAAATAATGGTGTTGCTTTGTTTTGCAGATAATATAGAGAAGGGGATCATGGATCTTGAATCTCAGCATATAATTTGCTGCTGGCACATACATGCATATCATTACTCTTCTTGTATGGTAACCAAGAAAATACACGGTTAACACAGGTAACACACAAACTATTTTGTATTCGGTATCTAAATATTTATTATTATTATTATAAGGCTCATATAATTCATATTAGATTTAATGTGGAGTGAACAAAACAATTACAGAGTTTTTTTTTTGTACATAGTTGTACTTTTTTGTTGTTATACCCTTTTGTGTTGTGTTGTTATGTTCCCTTGGTGCTTTGAAACTTTGTATTTATTGGAATTATCTGCTAAATTTGGAGACCTTTTTTTGCTTTGTAAAATGAAAGGATTTGTATTTGTTGTCTGGGAAAGCACGTTTCATGTTTGAATTCTTTCATAAGTTATCACATTGAATTGTTTTGTAGTGTTGCATGTGGTTCAACACATTCCTTGGTGGTGGTTGATAGGTCAAATGTAGGGAAACAACTTGACAAGGTATTCCTCATATGTATGCTATGGAAGCAGGGAAAGAATGGTTCAACACAAAAACGTCTTCTAAGGCAAACATAAATTTTCATTTGTAAGTATTGCAGTTATAACTTTACATACAATTTTTTTTCTTCTGTAACAGGTCATGGTTTCTTAGGCCCATATTAGACCTTGACAACTTGAATAGTCGTCTGAATGTTGTATCCTAATTCCTATATAAATACAAGACCTTTATATTTTTATGAGATATTTTTTTTCTCTATTTTCATGAAGGAGAATTTTGCTATTTCAACAAACATCATAGTTTAAGGATCACTTTTACTCAGGGATTTAGTGCTATATTCCATTTATACAAACATGTTTGTTTTCTTTGATAGATTCAGATATCATTCTTTGTTTCATCTGAAGATTTGTCAACTGCTTTACGTGATACATTAAAATCTGTTAAGGATGTTCCCCATATACTTAAGGTGCACAATCAATTTCTATTCACTTTTTGATCACATGTTCATTATTGTGATGGATACTGTGAACCTAGATTTCTAAAGCATTGAATTACATTAATATTTTGATGGGTAATTCGGAAATTCCCGTTTCTAGAAGATTATCTTCAAGTCTACTTATATATTAATAACTGTTTGTTTCGTATCATATCTTTCCCAGAAAAGTTATGTTTTCTAATATGTAATTTCGCATATCTTTTTCATTTTCTTTTCATGAAAGAAATTCAACTCCCCGAGCTCCATATGTACATGTGGCGATTAGACTTCTTTTTTGAAGGTATTCCTTGCTATCTATTTCTCCCTTCTTGTAATGTTCTAGGATATTTATTATTTTTTCATATGCATCGTGAGTCATTTATCACACATCTGTTCTAGGATATTTATTATGTTTTCATATGCATCTTGGTGGTGATTCAACACAAATCTTGTTTAATTATATTACAGTTTTTTTTAAATCAAACAAATAATTTTTCTTATTTACTTATTTGGGGTTTAGTATGTTTAATTTTTTATTTTTGCAAACCAAAGTTTGTTGGTTGTATGGAATAGAGAAATAATGTAGGGAATAGAGTTGTAAACTATATATTGTATCTAAATATATTATAAAAAATATAGTATTCTGTATTTTAGATATTGGTTTTACTTTATTTAATTCCAAGTTGACTTGTTATTTCTATTTCTACAGCTTGATGTTTATGAAGGTAAAGATATGTTAGAGTCCACTTTTCCTTGTTATTGACAGTGAGAAAAGTAATGCTTTTAAGGTAAGTTTTATTCTTTTAAGATATTAGTATTGTATATTAAAGTAATGCTTTTAAGGTAAGTTTTATTCTTTTAAGATATTAGTATTGTATATTATATACCTGATACATGATTTTAAGAAGATAAGTATTTTAATTGGATGGATGAAACTCACCTACTCACTTTTTGGGTTGGTTGTGCACAAAAAAAAAGATAACCATTTTTTCATTTTTTTTCTCTTTCTGCTCTAACTTTCGTTTTTTATGCACTGTTGGCTCGTGAGCAGCCTGAGAGTATTTAGGAAACACAAGGGAGAATGAGAAATTTTGGAAAGGAGTTGCACCACTTCAGTTTGGGCATTTACCTCATCATCAGGCTCTGCACTAGACAAAACACTAAAATTATGCAACTTAATTGTATGACAATGTACTACCATATTATATAGTTAAGGAAATCCCTTTAATATAAATGTATTACATTTATTTAGAACTAGTTTATAACCCGTGGGAACCACGGTTATACAATTAATTAAACTTTTAAAATAAAAACTAAAAATTATTAAACAATTATTTCAAATAAATTATTAATTAAGAGATTTTTTTAGTTATATAAATTTTAATCATTGGTTTAAATAAATATGTGAAATTATATCACTTTATAATTTATATTAAGTTTATTTTAATTTTTATTATAATGTTATTAATTTAATGTAATTAGAGTGGAAAATTTGAAATTTGAAATTTGAAATGGAGAATCAATAGGTTTACAAATGACATGCATTAATTAGGAGATATAATATGGTGACACATGGCAAAAGGAGAATAAAATATGTATTAATTAGGTGGCCTAATAAGATGACATATGTCAAAAGGAGAATAAAACTATTTTTTTATTAGATAGGGAGATTAGGATGATTATTTATATTTGACATATTATATACTATGAAATGGAATGTTTTTTTTGTATGATATGTTCTTTTATATTATGATACATTAATTGACATTTAATTTGAAAATTAGTAAATCTATAAAAATATATATTTTTTTAAAACACTTAAAATTATGACACGCAAAAATGTGTGTCGTCTTCCTTTATGACAGGGGCTTCCTTGACACACAATGCGTGTCATGAGTGCGTGTCGTAAATGCGTATCGTAAGGTTACGACACGTAAATGCGTGTCGTCTTCCTTTATGACAGGGCATTCCTTGGCACACATTTACATGTCATCTATGGCTTTTACGACACGCATTGCGTGTCATTAAAGGGTATTTTTATAGTAGTGAGGAGACCATTAGAGCAATATTGCCACAGACATAAAGGATAATCTTGGTGAAGTCAGTTGAAAATTTAGCCCTTGGTACATGTAACGACCCAAAAATCAAGGGTAAAAATTTTATTTTTAATATAGCTAAAACATTGATACCATTTATTTCAAACACCTCAAGTCATCATTAAGTAAAACATTTATCAGAGTTCATCCCAAAATCAATCATTGCGGAAATCATAGGTGTGTGCACTGCGATCAATCCGAGCCCTTCATTTCCGAATTGATGAAACCTGAAACCAAAACTGTAAACCGTAAGCACAAAGCTTAGTGAGTCCCCTAGAGCATACCCCACACACAATCAACATAACACATAACATATTAGCTTTAAAATCTATCTCTACCGCATACCACATATCATATTAGCTATAAAAGATATCTCTACCACATAACACATTAGCTATAAAAGCTATCTCTACCACATATCATGTTAGCTACAAAAGCTATCTCTACCGCATAACATATTATCTACAAAAGTTATCTCTACCGCATAACATATTAGCTACAAAAGCTATCTCTACCACGTATCCCTGCATAAGGATGTCATGGGCTCCCCCACATGGTCTTACACCTAAGTGCCATGGAATCCCCCATGGTCTTTCCCTGCCGGACGGCCATGGGCTCCCCCACATGGTCTTACATCCAAGTGTCATGGGCTCCCTCATGGTCTTTCATGCAAATATCACATAACAAATAGCATAGCATATCATAAAGCATATAATCGACTGGCATACCACATATCACTACATCAACTAGTGTACCACATAACTCTACAAAATAAGTATACCACACATCTCTACAAAATGGGCCGGCCTTGGTGCCTTAGACCTGTTGGTATGGTGAGAAGACTCACCTGGCACTGCTGAAGCCCCGCATATAAAACTCCCTTTGCCGGTTGACAGATTCCCGAACTGTCAACATCAAACAATACCCAATTAATAATTGGGTTCCAACACATAACCACAACTCTATACTTGGGGTAAAAGACTACTTTACCCTAACACAACTTTATTCAATTCAAGGCCCAATTCAAATCCCAAAATCCAAACCATGGACCAAAGCCCAACACATGGCCCAATTTTCCAAATTAGGCCCAAACTTCTATATAGGCTTATCTTAAGGCCCAACCACTTATTCCAGTCCAAATGATTAGCATTCTGATGGTCCAATAGCTAATAGTCCTCAAGGCCCAATTATGGCCCACTTATGACCTAATTTTCCAAATTGGGCCCAAGCCTCTCTAATGGGTCCTATCCTAAGGCCCAATGATTTCCTTAGTCCATAACATGTTCCCAATTGGCCCATTAAGGCCCACATCAGCTTAGTCCAATAAGTGGCCCAACAAGCATCCAAACCCAAATAGAGTTTTTCACATAAAATGACGATTAAGGTTAAGTGTCCCTACTTAGCCCCTCAAGGACTTAATTCATTAAGTCCCACGTGGTCTTAGGTTAATTTGCAATGATTATTAATTAACATTTTAAGTTCATTAAATAATCCCGATGCGGTCCCGATAAATCTCAAATTAGGGTTTCATGGCATTAAGGTTTTCCAAACCCTAATTAGGGTTTCCAACCCATCTTAGCCCAATAGCTAGGTCTTTTGATAAATTAGGGTTCATTAGGCCTATTAGGGTTTCACTAGGCCCATTAGGGCTTCATTAGGCCCAGTAGGATTTCAAGCACCCCAAACGAATCAAACACAACAATGCAAAGCACACCGCCACCCGACACGGCGACCGGTGGCGGCAGCCACCACCTTACGGTGGTGGTTTCAAGTTTTTTTATTACTATTCCGGTTACAAATTACAATAATACACACAATGGCCCAAAATAAACTTCCAATAATTACACCCACAACCACCTTGTGGGCGGCAAATGGTGGTAGAGAGTGGCAGCCACCACCTCACGGTGGTGGTGGTGGCCCTCTAGTAACTCCGACCAAGATAATTACACGCACACGACACCTACATGACACACACACACTTCTGATGCAAGATAAACCAACCCAGCCACCTGGTGGCGCGTGATGATGGCGGCAGCAACCCTAATGGCCACAACCATATCTAACGACGGCGGCGGAGGGTACGGTGGTAACAGTAGGGAGGTAGCAGTCGGACGTCGCTGTGAAAGGCAGTCGGCGGGCAGCAGCACTCGGGGGGCCCAAGACGTCTGGCAGCCACGCTGTGGCGGTACCCGGTGGTTACGGTGGTCGGATGACAATGGAACAGTGGCGGGTTTGTTGTCGTCGACGTGGGAAGATGCGACAGTGAATAACCTCGCCAGCCCCATTGGTTTGCGGTAGCGGCCTCGGTGGTCGGAGAAAGAACTAAATGGATAGGGACGGCGGTCGATGGCTAGGAGGTCATGAACCGGCGACACCCACGACGCCATCTCCTTCCCCATTCTTCAACTGATGCAGCGCCCGATCCCAGATTCCATCGTTGTCGGGGTGGCAACGGCGCCGGAGATGGGTGAGGCGAGTGTGGCGGCTGGAGGATGAGGAGCATTTAGGGTTAGGGTTAGAAGGGTAATGAGATATATACCCGGTTCCACAAACTTTTTCCCATAATAACACAAATGGTCCCTCCTTGTATTATCTCTTTCAGAATAACTCCCTAATTTACCAATTAACCCCTCTTTCTGAAAATACTTACAAATTAAATCTGAAATCTTACCAATCAGCCCCTACTTCTGAAATCCTTTTCAAAATAAGTCCTGAATTTACACTTTGACCCTCGAAAATCAAAATTATATCATTTGGCTCTCCGAAACCAATACCCCACTAATTATTATGAATTTGTTGCGACTATTCGTTCATCAAATTTTATCTATTTATTTATTAATTAAACAGGATGTTACAACTCTCCCCCACTTAAATTAGATTTTCTCCTCGAAATCATTCCTTACCATCCCTTACACGCCCGACAACTTGGGCAACATGGTCACAATCATGGGTACACCCTAGCCCTCCCAGGGTAACCGTGCCCAGCCTTTTCAAGGCAACCATAACCCACTCTAGCACAGTTCTAAAACCTAAAGATTAACGAATTCTCCACAACAAGATCACATCTACTCCGTTTGAAGTCTGCTGTCTTGAGATAGTCTGATTCCCTGACAGGCCACTCATACTGAATCATTATCGTTGAATCCAATCCGTTTATTCCGTAACCCAAAACACAAATATTAATGCTGCCCAATTGTTGAAACTGCCCGAACACTGAACTGTCTGAAGCAGTATATTGCTACATGACTGTTTTCCAACATCTATCGAGACCTTCCTGGTCTCAATTCGTCCGACAATCAGCTGAAATACCGGGTTCAGGCCCGGCTGTAGAGCCAAAGGATTCCCCACTTAGTCGCCTCACACGACTTCTGAACGAAATCCTTTCTTGGAACTAGTTGCCACTAGTTATCATGCCACTGTGGCTTTAACCACCTCCCGATCCAACCGATCGGGTCCGTGTGTCGAGTCCTGACGTCGTCAAATCCAAGGCTAAAAGTGATTGCTACCTAACCAATGGTAGGCTTATGTAATAAGAAACCTTCTATGATCCATAAAAACATGATCCAATCAATATAACCAATAAAACTTATATTCAAATAATACAGACCAATTATGTCATAAACCCTTGATGAAATAAACAGTCATAACAAACATATAAAAATATAACTTTTTTATTATATTATATATTCTAAATATACATCACAGTCTAATTCACATTTCATAATGTATCCAAAAATACTATAATAGTTAAAATAATACCAACTTAAATGAATTATGAATTATAACTTTAGACGATGCTTTTTCTTTTAATATTGGATCTTGAAAACCTTCTTCACAATCTTTTGTTCTTCCACCAAAAAAATTCCTAATGATTCTATAAACATTCCAACAATGTAAACCTAACTAAAATAAAAAATCACAAAAAAAATAGTATTCTTGTATCAACACTGGAAAAAAAATTATATGATCCAAAATACTATGATTCAAAATAATATGATCCGAAAAAATATGATAAAAAAACTAATTTCATCCAAGTTGTAAGAAAAATAGTAGGCTGCATTTTTTTGTTTAAACTTGGTTGTAGTTATCAATATATTAGTACTCTTGTATCAATATTAGAAAAAAATTAAAAAAACAAGACAAAGTTACTATGCGCATAGGTCCAATCTAAGTCTATTTGAGGCTCTTGAAAATATTTAGGTTGATTTGGAAGTTAGAAAACTTGTTTTAAACATTACATATATAAGTAACAAGTGTAATTTTCATATTTTTGATCTGAAGTTGGATGAAAAATAAAAACTTATATCAAATGAAAATTAGCAAAATCGGAAGAAATCACAAATTGTTTTCATTCCATCCAACAAAAACAAACAGGTTTGTCATTTGTATGAACCAAATGTCATTCCATTCTTGTTCATTTATACTAAACACTACATACTTAAAAGAGAGAGAATTCTACTTGGTGATGAAAGAAATGGATGCTTAATAGAATATATGTATTCCCAAGAACCCCCTTACATGTGTTTTTTTCCAACAAATGAAGATTTTTAGAATCATTTTCTTTTGTATATATATAATAGTAAAAAATACAAACATCCCATTTGATATTTAGGACATAAATACTTCAATGTAATATGTTTTTTTCCTCAATATCTTTACCATAGAATAAGAAACATTAGTCCAAAAAAATAAAAATTTAGCTTCACCAAAACTTAAACAATAGAAAACAATAATTCAGTTCGTCAACCAAGAAAAAAACGCTAGAAATCAAGAATTCCAGAAAATCAGCAAAATAACAACTAGAACTTGATTAAGAAATTAGAAAAGAAACTAGAACTTAAGTCAAAATCGAGAAACCAATGAAATCCCAAATCAAACTTAAGACCAAAATCAAGAAATTAGTAAACCATATACAACACAGTGATCACTAAACTTTAACAATCAACAACATTCATCTAGAATTCCATGTAATTCGAGTCTTAACAATGAACAATCGAGAAATCAGAATTGGCTCATGAGTCAATGAACATTTGAGCTTCAAAAAGTGAGATGTCTGGTTATATTTTTGTTAGCCACAAACCAAAATAAAGACAGAGGGTCTAACACGTCTCTGATTGCTACCAACTCGACAATGAGAAAGTAAAGAGAGAGTGCACCTATTTTTTAGAGTGTAGATTATGCTTCCAATTGATCTTCCAATGGTGGTAGTGTGGGGGGAACGAAATAAAGAAATCTAGGATAAAAGGAGATGAGAGATTTAAGAAATTGAACTAAAAACTAGGGCAAAATTAATTGCCTAAGTAATCGATTAGGGAAAACATACATGTGTGTACAAAATATTGCGAGATTACAGAAGGTTACTTGATTGATTGATTCCATTGAGTTAAAATTTCAGGAAATAACCCCACATGATCTGAATATCTGATGATATTGAACGATTATGAACAAAAAAAATCATGATTGGCTGCGATTTTTGGTTTGAATCACTAGTTTACATTAGGAACAAACAAATTTTCACGATTGAAACAAGAAATTTACAGAAAGAGCGAAGGATTAAAGAGAAGATAGAAAAGAAAGATAAAGAACTGACATTGTGGGAGCGTACATCATGTCTCAAAGCTTCAGATACAAAATTACCTATAGTACCCTCAGATACTTTCTGACGGAAATCAAAAAAAGTTTATGGTATTTTGAAAAATGCCACCACAATTTTTGAAAGAAAAATGAAAAAAATATGAATAACTCTCAGCCAAAAATTTAACCAAACGAATGGACTAGATTTTTCCTTATAGTCCTCACCGGATCCTCTCTATATATACTAGGCGATATTCCGTGCGTTGCGCGGTTATTATTAAAATATTAATAAATATGTGTTATTAAAATAAATATATTCTTGTTAGTAACTTTAAATTAATAATTTTTACACTAATTTATTATAAATTAAGCATTCTAAGTATTTTAAATAAATGATAAATATTATCAAACATGAGCATACGAAATTACTTTTGTAATTGATTTATAAGTATCAAATAATATATCATGTTATTCTATTTAAATCCGCTTCATCTCAAGAACCGCTATCTATGAAAATAAAAATAAACTTAATTTAGATAGACATATTTTATGTGATATTATTTCAATGAAATATATCTATAGGTTGTGTGTGAATTTGGAATTACGATTTATGTATTATATTTAACATTTTATTTATACCTTCATTATTTCTAATAAATTTTAAAACTATCTTTTGATACATGTTTTATATTTAATATTATATTTAAATTTTTTAATATTTTTAATTTAATTTAAACTATCTACTTTGAGAAAAAAGTTATTATTATAAAAAGTAATTTTTAATCAGATCTTTTTTTGTTAATTTGACATTTTGATTTTGATCTTATATTTAAACTTTTTAACTATTTATAAAAAATAGGTTTTGAATATATTATAAAAATTATGTTTTAAATTTAACATCATATTTAAATTAACAAACTAAATATATTATATTGAGAATAAAGAATTAATATTGAAATTACAATCATATTGGATTTAAAGTATCAATTTAAAAAGAAGTTGAAAGGTTGGGGGTTTCAAGTGAATGTGATTAAAGAAAAAAATGTCTCTTATATATATATATATATACACACACACACACACACACTAGGCGTAACCTCGCGCGTTGCGCAAGAATGCATTTAAGTGATTAAAATAATTATGGGAAAAAATAGAAATATGTTGAAATTTACGTTTTTAGTCATGTTTTGGGCATTAATCGAATTATCAAATAACATAAAAATCCATCAACTTATATTTTGATACTATCTAATATAGTCCATACCTTATAAACTTTACTTTTACTTTTATAATATCCAATATATTATAAGTTTTTGTATAACATTACTATAATCTACTTTTCTTATGTCCGATAATATTTTTTGGATAAAATAAGAAATAAGTTGTTTTGAATGAGCTATTAATAAACAATATTGAACTAATAAACTTTGTATAACACTATTTATATTATACCAGAACATCCAAGGTTTCATATATGAACTTTCAAATATTAAACATTGAAATTAAGAATGAAGTCATACAAAATATATCATTATACATAAATGTCATCAATAGTTTTAAAATAAGTCGATTAGTAAATATGATATTTGATTTTAATTACATATTTTGCAAGGCGTACGTTTGACTTTATGTTGGTGTGCCTCCCCTTCCTTAATTTGTACCTAAAAAATTAAGGTGAATAGGAATATAAAATAGATATTACTAAGCATTAATATAAATAATTAAAAAGTGTATGTGGATCTCCTACCACCGGTTAAAGACAACATACATCTCTAGTAGTATCGATTCCTATGTGAAATTAAAGTAGTCATTCTATGTACACCTTGTATTCTAATTACATAAACAAATATGAGTAACCAAACATAAAAATGTTATCTTTATGTAGGAAAAATATTTTAGTTAACTAACAAATTAAATAATATAAGTTTAAGAGTTAGGAGTTTCAAAATATTAATATTTTTATTAATCAATCAATTAAGTAACACATGTTGAAATTTTTACAATCATTATTAAAAAGCATTTGAAATATTAGATTTTAAATGAATTTTGGTTGAAGTGTTTTGACCTCTATTATAATATATATATATATATATATATATATATATATATATATATAGAGAGAGAGAGAGAGAGAGAGAGAGATGGAAAGTATAACATATATATGAGTTTTAATTAATTATCTTTTTGAAACGGTACAATTACAAAACAAAAAAAAACATATTTAAAATATTTAATTAAATATTTTCGACATCACCCTATATAACATATGATCAATATATTAACGATTAAACCACAATATAAAACGACTATATTACAATAATCCAAAAACGAAGAAAATATAAAAACGAATTAGTATAACAAACTTACAAATTAAAAACCCTAATATAATAGCATATCTCCAAAAGTGGTCATAAGACCTCAACCAAACACAAAAACCTTTAAGTTTATTTTCTTTCTGAAATTTGTATATGATTTGTATGCATGTCTTCCCAAAAGATTGGTCTTTTTATAGTAAACTTTTCACTAAATGCTAATTAAACATAATATAAGTTATAAAACTTTTGAGTGTTAAATCATAATTAAGAAAACTTTTGAGTTGCATTAGTTAAAAAATGGGGTTTCAAATGAATGTGTTTTGAGGAAGTTAAAAAATGGGGTTTCAAATGCATAAGATTCAAGAAAAATGCTAGCTTTATAAGTACGTATGATTAGGAAAATACATGTGCGTTGCACAGAAACACCTATATAGTTGAAATCTTACAAATATATGTTTTCTTAAATATAACAATAACGTTGTTGTTAAATTTGATATAATAATTCTATACTAAGTTGATATAATATATTGATTATTTTGAATTATATGATAATATATACATCTATTAAAACTGCATAATCTCAATCGTTTGAATGACCTCTATCCGCATGTTACTCATAAATGAAAATAAAAAGTAATATATGGTTTAATGTTATATAATTGTTGTTATTGTTAATTATTTTTTTAAAATTTATTAGCTTCACATTTAATTTCTATCATTGTAATTATTTAAAACATCAAACATTGTTTTTTGTTTTTAAATGTAACAATATAATCATTTATATATAGTTATTTTTAACTATTGTTATTGTAAGTTATTTTAAGCTATTTATTTGAAAACATTTAATGATAATAAAATATCTTTAGCAAAGATTTTAGTTAAATTGAGATTACAATTTAGTTTTTTGCATTTAGCACTACAATTTATCACTTTTAACTATTCACAAAATATTCTTTGGGTTTTTTAAGTAGAACTGAAAAAATATCAAACATTATTTCTTAAATTGTTAATTTAAATATAAAATTACATGGTCAACTTAAATATAAATTTCAGTTCCACTTAAAAAAAATCAATTTTCTGAATAGTTAAAAATGATAAATTTTAGTGCTAAATGCAAAAACTAAATTGTAATATCAATTTAACTAAAATATTTGTTAAAGATATTTTTATATTCATTAAATTTTTTTAAATAAATAGCTTAAAATAACTTACAATAACAATAGTTAAAAATAACTATATATAAATGATTATATTGTTACCTTTAAAAACAAAAAACAATGTTTATTGTTTTAAATAATTACAATGGTTTACATAAAAAAACATGTTAAATCTAATAAGTTAAGTATAATATGTTAAAAGCTAAAGACATAACATTATAAGTAGAAATAAAGATATTATTTTAATATTGAAATTTAGTTTATTTATGATTACACTTTAGGTTTGATATTTATATAACCTTATTAACCAACTTATAATCATTAATAGAAAGACACTACAGTGTACCACTTTTTACTATTTATAAAATATTTATTGGGTTGTTTAAGTTAAACTAAAATTTATGTTTAAGTTGACCATGTAATGTTATATTTAAATTAACAATTTAAGTATTTTATCTAAATTATTCAAAAATTGTAGCTTTAAAATGATAACAGTTTACATACAATAACATTTTAAAACTAATAAATTAAGTATTGTATGTTAAAAGTTAAAGACATGTAAAAGTAAAGATATTATTTTAATTGTCACACCCCCAAACCGGAACGGCGGAAACGTTCGAGGGTGGATGACGTCATATGTAGTATCACAACAATTGCATCATAGTAATCAAAGTAAACACAACCATTACATTGATTAAGTAAAATATTTACATCAGTTTGATTCATGTTTATAGACATCAAAAGTATGACAAAAGTAAAAGACGAGACTCTATACGCTCCGTCTTCTCAAAACTCCAGGAGGTACCTGTCTATTGATTTCCTGAGAATACAAGCAGTTTTGAAAGAGTATCAGCATAAAGCTGGTGAATAAGAATGTTTTTTTAAAAAGGAAATCGGTTAATGAATTGATAAATGTATTTGTATGCATCCAAGAAAATCCATTATTTTCTAACATGTGTATTTTTTTACTGAATCTCATTGAATGTATTGTACATTGTTTAATTAAATAAGATACCTCTTTACATGAATAACCCTGATTATTACCAATATGTATAGTAAGTTCGGAAAGCTCTGAAAACTTTAATATATATAGTAGTTCTATTACTTTATAATAAAACTAATTAAAGTTATTACCATTCATACATTAATTGTATTTTCTTAGTACCAAATTTATGAGTTGTTATAACCATACTTGACCATTGAATTGCCTGAACGACGTTCTTCAGGCGTCGGAATCGAAATGACATTGCCACCCAGGCCTGCCGGCCTAACTATAGCTAACAGTTATGGTGCGGGATTGTCAATCTCGTATAGATCTATACACAAAGTCATGTTCCCCCTCCAGGAGACTCTGGTTATAATCTCAGGGCTTTTGTTTGTACTTAAATAAGTACACGAAGAATGCTTACTCATAAAATGCTATACTAACGATTACATGTAGAATAAAATGAATCCATTGAATTTAACTTACTGTCTATATATATATATATATATATATATATATATATATATATATATATATATATATATATATATATATATATATATATATATATATATATATCTCATAAACTACACATTATATAGTTTATATGTCTGGTTGCATTGAATCTATGATTTGTACATTGATATGTTAATTATTCCACAAACTATACTTATTATAGTTTATATGTTCATTCATGTATTCAATTCATGTTTTACATTGAAAGCTCTGTAATTATGATGAAAACTTCCCTTATGCTCCGCATAATACAAAAGGGATAAAATATCTACATATTTTGTAAAAGTATAGAAACGGTATGATCGTATCAATTGCATCCGTCTTAAGTTTATTGAAATCCTTTTTGTATAAGTTTCACAAAATCATTTATGTTTGGCTTGTATCCCCCCCCCCCCCCCCAGAAAACGTTAAAAACAGTAAAGACATAGGGGTATGAACTCACAGATAGTTGTGTGTAAACGTCGAATCAACGAACTGGAATGAAGACCCTCGAGTTGCAGCATGTGGCACTTAACAGAATCCTAATAACAATTAAATACATATATGTATCTAAATTAGCGATTTCGTTAGATAAAGTGTTAGAAAAACACTTGCTTTCAGTTAAGGAATGTTACCGGGACTTGATTGAATCAAGGAAAGTAGGATTTTCAGTAAAATACACCACTTAGAAAGTGTGTACGGCTGTGTACGGGGTTTACAGCCGTGAACAAGTGTACGGCCGTGGACTGGTGTGCGGCCCTTGAAGGAGTACGGCATTTGAAGCTGTACGGCCGTACACTCAAGAACAAAGATGCTGATTTCGACGAGAAACGTGCTCTAGATGCACCGAAATGACCCCCAATGGTGTTCCTCGATGTTTTCCGGAAGAATGAGGGTGTTTTTGGGGTGTACGGTCACAAGTCTAGAGAGAGAAGGAGTGAGTGTCCGGCCAGAAAAGTGTAAATGAGGGGTAGGGCCTCGTATTTATAGGGGTTTTTGTGGTCGGTGGTGGGGTCCACCACATCCTGGCCGTAAACGAGTGTACGGTCGTACACGGGTGTACGGCTGTGAACTCAAGTCAGGCCATGAACTCGGTCTTGTTCGAAGGAATTCCCGAAATTTCGCGTGGTTTTGGTTCCGCCTCGAATATAGAACTTAAAATATATAGTTAAATGATTTTCGAAACCGAAGGAAGTTGACGGAACCCAATAAAATAAAATTTTATTAACAGAAATCAATTAACGGAAACTAGAAAAAGGTTCGGGTTGTCACATCATCCCCCCGTTAGAGGGAATTTCGTCCCGAAAATTCAGACACTGAATACAAATCATGGACTCGGAAATAGATGAAGGTACTTTTGTTTCATTGAATCTTCGCGCTCCCAAGTGAATTCAGGTCCCCGCTTTGCATTCCAGCGAACCTTCACTATCGGGATACGACTTTGTTTTGTTCGCTTTACTTCCCTATCCATGATTTCTACGGGTTCCTCTATGAAGTGTAAGTTCTCGTCTAGTTCGATCTCATCGAGGGGAATCACAAGTGTCTCATCGGACAGACACTTCTTCAGGTTCGATACGTGAAAGACAGGATGAATGTTACTAAGTTCTCGGGGTAGACGAAGTTTGTATACTACGAGACCAATCCTAGCGAGGATCTCGAATGGTCCAATGTATCTCGGATTCAGCTTTCCATGCTTTCCGAAGCGTATCGTGCCTTTCCAGGGTGAGACCTTCAATAGAACACGGTCACCAACCTGGAACTCCAAGGGTTTTCGTCTCTTATCGGCGTACCTCTTTTGTCTATCTCTTGAAGCCTTTAATCGTTCCCGGATTTATACGATCTTTTATGTAGTCTCTCGGATGATTTCTGGGCCTGTGAGAGTACTATCGGCGACTTGACCCTTAGCTAGCTGTGTGTCGCCCACCTCAGCCCAGCACAAAGGGGATATGCACTAACGACCATAGAGGGCTTCGAACGGCGCAGCCTTGATGCTGGTATGGTAGCTGTTGTTGTAGGAAAATTCGACTAAGGGCAAATGAGTGTCCCACGACATGCCAAAATCAATGACGCAGGCTCTCAACATTTCTTCCAATGTTTGAATGGTTCTCTCACTTTGCCCATATGTCTGTGGATGGTAAGTTGTGCTCATATCCAGCTTAGTTCCAAGATCCTTCTGCAGTGACTGCCAAAATCTCGAGGTAAACCTGCTATCTCGGTCAGAGATAAAGGACGCAGGCACACCATGAAGGCGAACTATCTCCCAAATGTAGATTCGTGTTAGTCTCTCCATTTTAAAGTTTTCTTTGATTGGCAGGAAGTGGGCGGATTTAGTTAATCGGTCGACAATTACCAAGATGGTGTCGTGCCCACTCGGAGACTTGGGCAACTTTGTGATGAAATCGATTGTAATCCTTTCCCACTTCCACTCAGGTATTTCTAGCTGCTGAAGTAGTCCTGAGGGCTTTTGATATTCCATCTTCACCTTGGCGCAAGTCAGGCACTTGCCCACGAAGGTAGCTATCTCTGCTTTCATGTTCGGCCACCAATAGAGTTGTTTGAGATCCAGATACATTTTATCTGAACCTGGGTGAATGGAGTACTTAGTCTTGTGAGCTTCGTTCATGACAACCTCCCTGTACCTGTTGGGTTTTGAGCATTCTAACACTCCTATGGTGTACATGCAACCCTATAAACCTTGGATCTATGTTTTCTCTATTATACATGCAAATATTAAATATTCCAAGGTTTCATCCTAACTAGCATATTATGAAGCACCTATACTACAAAGTTCTAGTTAGATGACATACCTTTTGATGTAGCTTGATGTCTTCAAGCTTTAAGAGCTTAGCCCCAATAGTGTGGAAGCCTCAAGTGGAATCACAAATCACCAAAACACCTTGGAAAACCTTTAGAGAATATGGATACTTGGCTCACACTATGAAATCGGTTATTGCCCTCTTTAGTGTATCCACACTAGCCACTAGCATAATTTCATGAACCATAAGACCCTTTATATAGTGTGGAGGATTAGGATTAAACCCTAATACCCATGACCTTTCATTTCCTAGGATCCATGGGTTAAAGCTCCATGGACTATCCATGAAGACTTAGCCCAACCTAAATGAACTTGGCCCACTACACATATATATATCTAAGAGTCCATATTTAATTAGTTCCTTTTGATCACTTAATTAATTATAAATTAATTCTTGATCAATACTAATTAAATAATATGATTATATATTAATATATTAGAACTTATAATATATTAATATAAATCATAAATATACTATTCTCAAAAGACTATCCATATAAATTGTGTCGGTGAAGTGCAACCCAAATGGACCATGCCGGGTCGGGTCAAGTACATACCAAATATAGTTATGGACTTAGACATTAATCCAACATAGAGTTCCAGATTCTTGAGAGTCAGAAGGGGTAGCATAGTGGCAGATGGGTCTGTCCTTTTTCCAGGGAGGAGTTCCTGTTTGGATTCAGGTGTCCAGAAAGGAAGATAGTTGTGTGGTATGAGACCTTTCGATGGTGCTGTTTGGTTATTTGATTAGATCTATCTGTTGTTAAGGAGCGATTTCGAGGGCGAAATCTAATTTAAGTGGGGGAGAAGTGTAACATCCGGATTTTCAGGGACATTATTGTGTATGTTAATCTTGAGATTTAAGGAGGGACTTGACGAGTTGAGGGACCAACTCGTCGAGTCGAGTCGAGTTGCTCGCGTGGATTTAATGAATGGACTCGACGAGTCAGAGGAGGGACTCGCCGAGTAGGTGCTGGGCAGAGAAACCCTAATTTCCCAGGTTTGGGACCTATTTAAAGGCATTTATAGCCTCATTTGCGGCTACCTTCCCCTGAGAGCAAACCCTAATTCCTATTGGAGCTATAGAGTGAGAGAGAAGCTCATATTGTGGTTCTTGGTGCATTTCTATGAAGAATGATGAAGAGCTTCATGATGGGGAACAAAGGAAGGCAGTGGATCTGTGGTATTGAGTGTTTCAGCTGTGAAGAGAAGGTACAAAGTCCTCATCTTGTTCATTCTTTGTACTAGAACTCATTTTGGGAGTTTTAGGGTTTTGCTTCCATCCTTTTGAATCTATTAGTAGAATGAGACCTGGTTGTGGTTGGAAACCTTAGATCTGGACCTCCTAAGGTCCTTAGAGTCTAGATGTCTCAGCTTTAGTGGTCCAAATGAGGGTTGATGAGCAAAAACCTTCATGAAGAACATGTTTAGACCTTTTGCCATCTGCTTCAAATCTACTTGGTGGAAGTGTTTCCTCACCATCATTTTCATGAATCGGAGAGAAACCTTATGACCCTTAGATTTTATGGTGTATGTGTTCTTATCCATGTGAATCGTCAAAACCATAGTCACAAGACAAGGATAATGACAAATCCAAACTCATATGGACTAAACTTATGCAATCTTAACTTCTTGCCACCTGGCAGTACAGGGCCTGCCATTGCTTCCAAGTTGTTATGCAACCAATTGAGAACTTTCAGAACTCCTATGCAAAGCCAACTTTAACTGGAATGGGCACAAAATATGTCAACACGATAGGTTATAAACCTCAAGTCGTGTGCTAGTGAAGAACCTCAGGTTTTATTCTTGATTAGTTCTTGAAATTCTTTTTAGGATCTTTAAGAATCCCACTATCCTCTTGACATATAAGACTATCTTGCCAAATATTCAAGAGATAGTGCGGATTCTTTATCAAGACAAACACTTCACACAATTGGCCTTAGTTGGTCTTTGTTTTATCCAAAACATCACAACTTACCAATTTCAAATGTACAAGAGTAGGACACTTTTACTCTTACATTTGACAAGTGTTTTAAACCTTTCTTTAAGATATGTCACTCAAGTTACAATCTTGGAGTATGACTCTAAGAATTGTTTTGGAACAAAGTATGACTCATCTTCCTGATCTAACCATTTCAACAATTCATGACTCCTCTTCTTAGTCATACGAATGCACTAAGATGACCTTTAGAGGACTAATTGTGATATGATTTCTAAATCATTAAGATGATCACAAACATGATACTAAAGTACTCTCCCATCTTTTCAGATTTGAGAAACTTTTATCTTTCTGCCTAATTTGATTCTTCCCATTTGTTCTGCCATACATTGAGACTTTTCCAATGTTTCAGAATTATACTTAAACTTGTAAGTATAACCATATTTACTAAACTTTAGTAAATCAAATAGTCTTAACGAGCTTTGTGGTGGATATGACCAGTGCACAAGAATGTGTACTCGATCCCTTTAGTCCTTCACTTGACTCACACATCCATGTGAACAAGTAATTAGTCTTGATTTTCCAATGCTTGAAAGTTCTCATTCATCATACTATTCAACTTGCATGATTCCAGGTTTCGGTCCAGTTGAAACTTGGGCGATGAGGAACTTTCCTGATTTGGTAAATTTAGACACTACCACAAATGAAAGAATCAAATCCATTTTCCAATATTGCTGTCAGTGGAATCATATAAGCAACAATTTTCCACAAATGTCATTGTAAGGATACTTCAAATAAATAAAATTAAATAATTTTCTTTTATTTTAAAACTTGGCGGAAAAACTTATCCTTACAATCCACATGAAAATTGTTGTTATCTATTCCTTAGCAATATATCATAACTTCTTAAGCAACTGCTCAAAATTCTGATGTGATCGAAATCCACTTTCGCGATCAGAATCAGCATATACTTCCTTTAAGATTTCTCTCTATTCTTTGATTCTTAAAACATCAACATGTGACCCAGTCACATCATGTAATGAGGATCTCAGAATAGAACTTAACAAAGTTAGATAATGGGCTCTACCTGATGTAGAGTCAAACTTATTGACTTTAACATCCTTAGGTAAATTTGGCAGCTTTGCAATCAACGCCCCTTCCTTTGGCAAAATAAACATATGGACCCTTTGGTAATGGGACTATCTCAGACTTAGCCTTTCTCTTTACCATTTGGTCAACCGGGTTGACTATGGCCAATCCCTTTCCATTGGGAAGAGAATGCTTTTTCTGGATTTCCAGTGTCACCATTGTCACTGTCCATAAAGTTTTTTGGGAAGTTGATCTTCTAATCAAATTTGCTTTACTATCGTTCCAAATCATTGCTGATTCAGCAGCACCAAGCAAATAGATATGATCATTAAGGTTCATGTCATAGTCTGTTTCATAGTAGTCCCAAAGGAACTCACTATGTGACTTAGAAAGTGATTGAACATCCAACTTTCTCAAGACTTTGACACCCAACTCTCCCGGCTTGTCAATATGTGACTTCATCTCTAAGATGTGATCACACATAGACCTTGCTTGCCATTAGGGCTTGAGTGACCTTGAACTTGTGGGTTAGAGAGAATAATTGGAAGAGGTGGAGGAAGAGAAGTATGACTTCCGTGAGCCAAACTCGGGAAGTCATATTCATTAGGAAAGCTTAGTTTGGGAAGATCATTGTTGTCTAAACCAGACATCAACAATGGGAGAAATTCACGTAAAGTTGATTTAAGTCCTTAATATAACACCCAATATGATATATTAAGGCGAGGACCCAACAAACTATTTTATAACTTGGAAGAGGGATGCCGTAATCCAAGCTATAAAATATTTGAAGGTAGGTGAATGACGATTCACCAATTTCTACCAAGATAAACGAAATGTATTATTAGGTTTTAATTGGTTTTGAAACTCCTAGATTCTTTTGAGATTCATTGAACTTTTCAATGGCATGTTTCAATCTCGAGTGTGCCCTTCAGGTTTTGTGACTGGGATGCCGAGGATCACAAAACAAGGTGTGAAGTAACCATGCAAATATACTTGGTACCCTTAATATTTACCCCTCAATCGATGTGCCGGTTAACCACACACGCTCCAACGATACTATGATAAACATTAAGTTACCCTTTGCCTACCTTGTTAAGTCCAGGTTAGTGTGCCGGTTAACCACACACGCTCCACTAACAGCTTAAACAAAGTGCAAAGTGTAATTTCATGGATTAGCACCTTATTCACATTTTCCTAAGTAACTAAGATTGGGAATTTATAAGTGTTTAGTTACTTAGTATTTATCATTATACTTATAATGAAGGGAGAATTATAGTCCTTGTCCTACCTGTTCGGCTAACGACCCTCCACCGGTCAAGGAAGCGGTGAGTGAGAGTGGACACCCATTAAACTGCCATTTTATAGGCAATAACCTTATACCCCCCTTATAGACCGGCTTCATGAATGAGGCCTACTAATGGTAAGACGACTTGCTCTTATACATATAATATATTAAACTTTTAATATTATAATAGTATAAGGGTGTATTTTAGACATTTAAAATACTTGGTGGTTTAATCTATTAATTAAACTAGACTTTTAATTTAATTAAACTCCAACCATATATTTATGGATTTAATAATACTCTTTTAATTAAACGCTTTAATTAACTATTAATAAAGTCCATAAGAGTTAATTTGAACTATTCAACAAAACATCATAATTCCAATTATTAAAATCAAAATTAAAACCATTTAATTAATTGTTTAAGTTATGAACCCAAGAGTTTTAGAATTCAATTCTTTTTTTCATAAAAAACTTTTCTCAAATTTCAAAACTTGAGGGCAAGTTTTGTAATTCGTGAAAACCGTTGGATTCCATAACTTATGGAATTAATGGTGTTTTATGATGAAACTTTCCATGTTCCATAACTTAAGAACAAGTTATGGAATTCTTTAAAACATTAACACCAAATTTTGTAACTCCATAAAAACTTTGAATCAATTTTTTTTTAAAAAAACTTTCATATCCATAACTTATGGAAGTTTCAAAAACCCTTAAGATCACAACTTTAAAAAAAACTTTTGAGCTCCAAAACTTTATAACAAAATATGTAACTCCTTAAAACATTTAGATCAAACTTTTAAAACTAATAAAATAATCATATCATTTTATCTTTTACTAAATTTGACCTAATTCAACTCATATTGCAAATGATTCAAATTTTACAAATAATTAGTTTTTCACAAAACAAGTAATTATCTTAAAATTTGACAAACTTCATGTTTTTTTTTCTTTTTTTTTTTTAACTTTGAAAATCAAACATTTGCATGAATATAAAAGAAAACAACCCATGGCTCTGATACCACTGTTGGGTTTTGAGCATTCTAACACTCCTATGGTGTACATGCAACCCTATAAACCTTGGATCTATGTTTTCTCTATTATACATGCAAATATTAAATATTCCAACGTTTCATCCTAACTAGCATATTATGAAGCACCTATACTACAAAGTTCTAGTTAGATGACATACCTTTTGATGTAGCTTGATGTCTTCAAGCTTTAAGAGCTTAGCCCCAATAGTGTGGAAGCCTCAAGTGGAATCACAAATCACCAAAACACCTTGGAAAACCTTTAGAGAATATGGATACTTGGCTCACACTATGAAATCGGTTATTACCCTCTTTAGTGTATCCACACTAGCCACTAGCATAATTTCATGAACCATAAGACCCTTTATATAGTGTGGAGGATTAGGGTTAAACCCTAATACCCATGACCTTTCATTTCCTAGGATCCATGGGTTAAAG